>NC_091832.1:111070269-111693346 GCF_037783145.1 Equus przewalskii
ATTTGTTTCCTTAGTGCCAATTACAAAAAGTGTTAGTTCTCTTATGATGTTCTTTGTTTGCTACACTTTTTATAAAAAGAGAAATAAGAAATATTAAATACAATAAATCATATAGTGATAAAAGAATATAAAACTTCATTAAAATAATATTCCATAAAAGTGACATGTTTTTATTAAATTTTAGATTTTTTTTACCTAGTCAGGGATAATATATATTTTAGGGTTAATTTTTTAAAGTAGTATTTTATTTTATTTATTTTGCAATAATATTTATGGTACAATTAATGTTTATAAATTCTCATTTGATACTCACCTCTGATGAAGCTTTGGATGAAATGCATAGAACATGTTTTTATCACCATAAGTTTTAAGAAGATTATTAAGTCTAGAATTCAGACAGTAAGCTTTTACCCAATTTTCTAACCTAAGTAAATCTTTTAAAACTCAGTCAAGACCAAATAGAGCTCTTTGCCCTCTCGCAAACTAATTTGAGCCAGCATTTTCAGCTCTGCTTGGCACAGAGATTTGATAGCCAAAGACATGTTTTACAGCAGGTTTCAAACTAGAAACGCGTGACTGCTCTTGGTGCAACTGATGAAAAGCCATTCCTATTTCGTATTCTTGATTGATAAAAATAAGAATTCCTAGAGAGATAACTGCCATACTCTATGGCCGATGATTGAATATATCAATTGCAGTAATACTATGGTTTTCATGTATATTTCCATTCTTTCTTGAGGCAATAAGACCACATATTTTTGTGCCTTTTCAGAAGTTAAACTAATTGATAAAATCTAATTCTATTTTTTGTTTAATTTTAGAATATATACTTTGGGAATCCCTGGGGAATTTTCCTCCCATGTGTAGTCTAAGAAAATATTTTCAATAAGAATATTATTTTGAAATAAGAATATTATTTTGAAAGACAGTATTATGAATTAATAATATACTATTTCTACTAAAATATAATATACCATATATCAAAAATTATGAACTTTATAATAACATCAGAGTAAACAATAATGTAAGACAAAACATTATTTTTTTAAATTGAATGAATAAGTATGATTGAAATAAATTCTGAAAGATACATAACTTCTCTGTGCCACTGAGATCGAGTATCTAGATAGATCCACCATTGATATTTTATAAATGAAAGTGGAATAAGCAATTTTAATATTCATATTAGATTAAACGAATCATTTTACCAGTTGGATGTACCGTTCACTGAATAGTTAAGAAATATAATGTTTCATGCTTATACTAATGTACACAATTATATAATATATTGCAAGTCTTGTCAAATTCAAGTTTAGGTGTTTAAATGATGTGTGATGTTATTCTTGATAATCAACATTACTGAGAATGCTTTGTAATAGTCATCAGCAAAAAAAACAATAATTGATCATGTCAGAATATAAAGTAGTGTTTATAAATAAGCCATTGATCTCCTTCTATAAAATTAATTTATTCAACAAATAATTATTGGGTATTATTTGTAAACATTTCAATAGTTATTGTGATAACTAGACAAATTAGAAATAGACATTCATGAAATATAATACTGCCAATCCCAGTTTTTATGGAACTTATGTGTACTATGAAGAGACAAATAGGGAAGGAAGCAATTATTTAATTACAATTATAAAAAGTATTATTAAAGTGAAGTAAAGTATAATAAAGAGTTTATAACAGTAACCTTATCTGGTTAGGGGATACAGGGACACCATTTCATATGAAGGAACATTAAAGTCGAAGTATAAATTAGCTTGGTGGATACGGGACCAGAAAGGACAAGAGAAATTCTCGAGCTCTAGATATAATCTTGTGCATTCAATTAGTTCCAGAACTTGAGGTTATGAGTCCTACTCTCAACCAGGCTGTTTCTACACGTCAGTGAAAGTGAATGAATCATGACATTTAGTTACTATAAGAAAGTGATGTTTAATAACCATTGACAAGATTTGGATTGCCTGGAGAAAGTAAACACTGGGATAACTGGTCCACTTTAAAAACATACTTGGTTTTCTCAACTGAATATTTATTCCGTTAATACAGAAAATGTGTGTTGAGCACCCACTACGTGCCAGGTACCTCACCCTTCTCTCTCTTCAACCTTATATTCCAAAAGGAGGAAACAGTTAATAAATAACAAATATGTTAAATGATGAGAAATATATATAATTTTAATATATTAATATTAATATATTTAAGTAGAGCAGAGTGTGGAGGATTAGCAATAATAAGAGAGGAGATTTGTACAGTTTATACAGGGCAGTCAGTCACTGAGAGTATGATAATTGAGAAACTTAAGGAATGTGAGGAAATTATCTGCAGATAACGTAGGAAAGAGCATGGCAGGCAAAGGAAAAATCCATTGCAAAGGCCTACAACAGGTGTATGCATGATGCATTCATGGACAGGCAAAGAGCACAGTGTGGCCAAAGGAAAGAGAAGCAAAGGAGAATGGAAATGAAGTCAGAGAGGTAATAGGAGGCCCGAAAGTCTAAGAACTTATAGGACATTTTAAGGACTTTATTTTTAGGCTGAGTAAAATGGAAGCGATTTAAGAATTTTAAGCAGAAAATGAACATGGCCTGAAACAAGTCTCAGATGTATTTCTGTAGCTGGAGTGCAGGAGACCGACTTTCAAAAGGGGAAGGGCAGAATTAGGAAAACCTATTGGTAGGCTGTTGCTGTAATGTGAGAGAGGATGGCAACTTGAACCAGGGCTACAGCAGCTAAGATGGTAAGACATGATCAGATTCTGAAGCTAGTTTGATGGCAGAGCAAAGAGGACTTCTTGCTGAAATAGATGCGGGATAAGAAAGAAAGGAAAATCAAAGATAACTTAGAAGATTTTGCCATAGTAATTGGATGAAAGCCTTGTCATGAATTATGATGAGGAAGGCTGCGAGTACAGCAGGTCTATGGTGAGTATCAAGAGATCAAATTTGAACATGCACAGCTTGAGATGTCTCTAGCTGTTTAGGAGAATATATGATTTAAGAGTTCAGAACTCATGCTTGAACTGAAGATATAAATAATATAAATGTGAGATTTTAGTCAAAATGTAGATGCTACTTAAGGCTATGAGATTGGCAGCATTCCAAAGACAGGGCACCATGCCCAGAAAAGGTACCAAGAACTGAGCATCCCCACACTCATGCCCAGGAGAAGAGAAGGAATCAAGGAGGATCCATAAAAAGAGCCTGAAATGTAATGATCCAAAAGACATGGTGAAAACCTAGAGAGCTGCAATTATTAGTAATAACCAGACCCAGGATGTGATCATAGGAACAAGTAGCTGAGACTATTGGAGGAGAAAATTTCACTGATTGAGGAGCCAAGATATTGAAAGTATCAGCCTTATAATTATTGAAATCTCCAAACATTAAAATGCGATTACTATTGGAGAAAATCATACAGAGCCAGGAGTTAAACTCATAAAGAAATTATAGGGAATATCTAAAGGGTTGCTTGATTACACTATTAATAAGGAGTACTAGATGATGTAATCTGACATGTGCTTCAAAACTGAGGGGTTTACAAAAGGAAGGAGGGAGAATGGTTTGAAATTAACAACGAGGAAGAAGGAAAATGCCTATCAACTTCCAGTCCCAGGGGTTTGAGGATGCTGGGAGAAAAAAATGTCTCTACTTTGAAGGACTGCTGGTGATGCAGTGTTTTCAGATGAGCTACAGGTTTCTAACAGAATGAGAATGCAAAGGGACAATTCAGAGAAGAGGTTTATGATATGAGTGATTTTTCTGACAATTGATTGTGAATTCAAGAGAGTAGAGTAAGCACTGGGAGGACATTTGGGTATGTTTATAATAAAAATTTACTTGCTATTTATCTAAAATTCAGATTTAACTGAATATACTTACATTTTATCTGGCATCCCTCTGTATACTCCAAAGAAATGCATGCACATGCACACAAGGAGAAATGTACAGGTAAGTTTCTAGCATTATTATTAATAACAATAATCCAAAGCTGGAAGCAGTCCAATATCCATCTATAGTAAAAGTGAAAAGGTAGTAGGTGATATTTAGCAGTTGTGCAGAGCTTTATGGGGTTTAGAGTGTAGTAGTAAAGGGTGATATGGGAGTTTGGGGGCTTTCCATGATGAATAACAGAAACAGAGAAAAGATAGAATAAAAATAGTTATAGTAGACTCAAGATAGATAGTGAATGTAAAATTCAGGGTGTCAGTGGAGCCAGGGAGTTTGGGGAAGCTGTGATTTAGTTCCACAGTGAGAACCCCTCTGGCATCTGATGGCAGTAATAAAGCCTAGTAGAAGAATGTCTTAGACCAGGGTGTGAACTCACCTTGATATATATTAAGGGAGAATTCAGTCTACACCTGGTTCCCAGATCCGAATTGGAAATTTGGGGTGAGTCCAGACTTCTGAAGATCCAGGTGTTACACTAAGGGCTCAAGCTCCCTTTTCATCCCTGAAGAAGGAGATGGACGGCTTAAATAAAGCATGGAGGTAGATTAGGTCAAAAGTTAACTCTTGACCGTTGTTGGAAGAAGAGCGAGCTTACTGTTAACATGCTGCTTTACCCTTGACCACTCCTAATGAGGCTGAGGACATCTGAGGAATTCTTTACCAATTAATCTTTTATACTGGAAATAGAGTGATTTTTAAGACCTCCTTCCTTTTTTGCAACAATGGGAAGGGCTTGAACCCTCAGGCTGTTTCCCTTCTCTGGGTAACTAAGATTCACATACAGTAGTCTCATGTAGTAATCACCACTAACTTTCAGGGAGGAACTATGTGTGGTTACCACCTGCTAGCCTGTAGAATTCTTTCTTTCAGTTAAGTAGCGTATTTTGTCTGGATGATTTCGTTCTGGTTTAATCTCACTTAAGCAACCAAGAAATACTCAAATTATTTTACTTTCAAATTCAATTAAGAGGGGGATGTGAATCAGGTTGTTCCATGCCTAGGTGGAGATGTTTCTCTGTCTTGAGTCCATTATTGCCATGACATAGAGTCAGAAAAACTTTAATCAACTAAAATTACCAATCTCGAAATCTGAGAATCTCCTAGAACAATCTAAGGACATACTAAGTTAATATATTTTTAAGGTGATGTCATCAAGATAATCCATCTTTCTGCTAAACTAAGCAACATTTTAAGCAATTTTACTCTAAATATTTTCTTCCATGTAGTCTCAAAACATCATATGGCCAAGCATTTGTTTTTTGGAATTAATGACTTTATTTCTTATTGCTATCGTCATGTTAATATCATAATGATCTCTTTGAATGTTCCAATTATGTATTTTTACTAAAATATTATAAATGTCAGCTTTTTTAAAATTTTAGTAATTATTCATTTATTCATTCATTCAATGGTATATTCAATATTTAGCACATTTTATATACCAAACTTTCCTTGATGCCTTAGGGATAGGGGGAAAACACTAGTTCTCACAAACCTCACAATGTACTGAGATGAAACAGATGATAAACAAAGCAGAACAGGGATTGAGTTCAGGGAGGAGAATGATGATTTGCAAATTCATTTAGACGGTAAATGAAACCTTAATGGACTGTATGACATTTCAGGGGGAGAAAAAAGGATGGAGTTCAGGCAGCTAGATATTTGGAGATCTGGGAGAAAAACATTCTATGAGAAGAAAAAGCATGTGCAAAAGTCCTAAGATGGATATATTTTTTATATGAATGAGGAAAGCAAGGAGGTACCTGGAACAAAGTACTAAAGGAGAAGAGTAGAAGGAAATGAGGTCAGAAAGGTAAGCTAGTTGCTATAGGAGGCAAGTGATTTGATGCAATTTGCAGTCTGAGTGGTTTTGAGCAGAAGATGACACAATAAGATTTACAACATCATGGAAGAATTGTATGCAGCTTTATCCAGTAAACTACAGGCGACAGGAATAGAAGCAGATGAATAATAATAGAGTCTAGAAATGACGGTAGTTTGGACCAGGGTGATAGATCAATGGAGACGGTGGCGAGCTGTAGAAGCAAAAGGATTTCCTGATGGCTTGAGTGGTCTAAGGAAAGATAAATGACAAGGATGGTTACAATATTCTTGCCTTGAGCAACCAAACGGAAGAGGTTGGCAATAACTGAAATGAGAAAGGCTCTTGGTAAGGCAAGTTCAAAGAAAAAAGATTTGGAGTTCGGTTTTGGACATTTTAAGCTTGAGTTACATGTTGGACATCCAAGTGGAGGTGTTAAATATAGAAATGGACTTATAGTCTGAAGTTCAAGGGAAAACTTTAGGCTGAAAACAAACATTTGGGAATTGTAAGTTGGAGATGTTCTTTGCAGCGTCGTGATAAACTCTCGTGAAGGGTGGGCGTGTAGATAACAGAACAAAATCCAAAGAGAGCTTTGTTTGTAGAAGGGGACTTTTTTTGAAGCTAAAATGAGAAACATTGTTTTCATTTGAAAACTATTTTGAGAGAATTTATATAGAAAAATTCCACAAAATTGCACTATCAAAAACGATAAAAGTAGAGTAAAAAATAATTTCTATTTATCTTTACTAAAATGCTGTCATGTGCCAATGTTATGGTTTTTTCACAGGTGAAACTGGCTTCTGAAGAAGTTGTTTGACAGGTCTTTTTAGTGCAATCTTTTTAGATGGAGTCCAACACTAGTCAGCTATAAACAGAAAATTGTGGTACTGTAATTTTCATTAGTGTTATGGAGACTTTTGCATCCTCCACTTACTGTTACATAAGGGCTAATAATAAATTATTTAATATATTTGGGTGCCACTGAAAATGTACACCTTCCAGCTAATTTACTAAAAATTAATTACTTTTGTTAAAGTTATAATATCCCACAGTTTCATGGTAGCATGCAGAAAAATGTTAGCTAGTTCTGTGTATCTCATTTAGACAACAGATAATTTTAGTCATTTGTTTAAATTCAAACGTAAGAATGTGATCCGTATATACTAGAGCAGTCAGCTTTTTCCGTGAACATATATTCTGTTGAGTTAACACATTTTAATGCAGTCATAAAAGAGGCATCGATGCAAATGAAGTGCTGAGAACATTGTTTTTCCTTACTATTTCAATAACACATAAATGATATTTCAAAACACTCTTGTAATTTATTCTAAAGTGATCATACAGTTCATGGCACATTTTCAAAGAAACGAAGAAAGAAAGAATCACAGACAGGGGCTGGCCCAGTGGCTGAATGGATAAGTTCATGCCCTCTGCTTCAGTGGCCCAGAGTTTCTCCAATTTGGATTCTGGTCACGGACCTGGCAGGGCTCATTAAGCCAGGCTGAGGTGGTGTCCCACATAGCACAGCTAGAACAACCTGCAACTAGAATATACATCTGCATACTGGGGGGCTTTGGGAGAAGAAGAGGAAAAAAAAAAGGAATCAAAGAGATTGTCAACAATCCTGTAATATCACCTCAAAAGTATTAGATAGTTTAGTAAACATTTTGATAAACTCCATTTATATTCAAAACTCACTATTTCTCTTCCAGAAATTTTCTCATGAAAGCTTGAGCCTCTTCTTGCCATCCTTTCCCACATCAAAAAATAGAGGATTTTGATAATTTTATAGTCTGCAGTATCCTCTGCAGAATCCTGCAGTACACTCTAACAAGATTTTGTAGTCTCTTAACAAAATCTAAATATGAAGAAAATGAATGAACTCTAGATCAGGGAAAATAACTGGCAAAATTTTTTTTAAGGCATATGTAGGGGATTGGTAGTAGGTGGTTTTCTAAATTTTAAAAGTGAGGGGCTGGCCCAGTGACATAGAGATTAAGTTCATGTGCTCTGCTAAAGCAGCCCAGGGTTTGCAGGTTCAGATCCTGGGTACGGATCTATGCCCCACATATCAAGCCATGATGGGCAGGTGTCCCACATATAAAGTGGAGGAAGATGGGCACGGATGTTAGCTCAGGGCCAATCTTCCTCAGCAAAAAGAGGAGGATTGGCAGCAGATATTAGCTCAGGGCTAATCTTCCTCAAATAAATAAATAAATTTTAAAATGGGAAACAAAGGGGTTCTTTTCAAATTTATAAAACTGGTGTATTTGAAAAGGTGTATTAATACTATTATTACTAATAGCAATAATGACAAGAGTTAATAATGATAAGCTAAAAAGTTTTGCTCAAAAATTTCCATTTTGGTTTCCTAGAGAACAGTTAAATTCACTGTAAATTTGCATAAAGATAAGATCAGCATGACCGAAGGGTGCATTTAGTGGGATCCACTAATTTTCTTTTTAAATTCTAGCTGTAATAGCATTAGATGTTAACGGTTTCCTGGAAAAATAGGTCACCATCATTAGACAAGACTTTCTTACCTTACCTTTCCCTCCAGAAATTATTTTTCTATTCTTATCAGAGGAATATGTGGCAATTAAAGCTGGCATAATGCTCAACTTTGCGCAATAAATGACATACTAATATAACAGGAATAAGCTGAATGCAGTGTCGTGAAGTAGTTTGTAAAAAAAAGTACTGGATCAAATGCAATTAATTCAAAGAACAATTAAAAGTGTTGAGTACTGTATTTAGTTGCTCGGAAAAGAATAATATTTTTAATTCATTGGCAACATTGAGTTAAAGTTAATAGAACAATCATCTGAGCTAACAGCATTTGCCAATCTTCCTCTTACTGGCCCTGAGCTAACATCTGTGCCAATCTTCCTTTATTTTGTATGTGAGATGCCGCCGCAGTGTGGCTTGATGAGTGCTGTGTAGGTCCGTGCCCAGGATCTGAACCTGTGAACTTCAGGCCACCAAAGCAGAACCCAGGAACTTAACCACTACCCCATGAAGCTGGCCCATAAATATTATTTTAGTGTCACTACTTTTCCTTTTAGTTTTCTGTTTCTATCTACAGTTATTACATACTAAATATTATACTGGAGTTTCAATACTGCCTTTGTACAGTTCAAGTAAGTTTCGCACGTCCTTCTCCTTATTGACCTCACTGCAAGTAAATTCACCTTATAGTGGAAATTTGTTTACTGAACTGATATAAAACCATTCAATTTAACTTATTTAACCATCAGAAACGTTGTTAGAATTTGGAATGTTTTATACAATAATTCATGCCAGAAGGTGGCACCAAAAGACTCGACTTCAAAATCCCTTTATTAATAAATTCATAAGACTATTCTATATTTGGATCTCTAAGTGCACGAAAATAGCACTGCAAATGTGGATTAAAATGACAAAAGTAATACATACACTTTAACGTTGTGTGTAACACTGGACAGAAATAGTCTACTTTTGACTTCGGATATGGCACTGCAGCAATCTAACAGTGTATGCTTGTTCTTCCAAATTTATATGTATTTCTGAGCTCTTTAAAAATAGCTACGGTAAATTGTCAAATGACAGTCCTAATGCCTAGGGGAAGTATCATAGCTCCTTCTCAATGGAGTATCTTTTTGATGTCATGCGGTTTAATTTTCTGTTATGAAACTTTGGCCATTTCAGTTAGTGTTATCACTTTAAAGACGTATCCAATACTGCATTAAGGGAAAGGAATTTCCAGGCTCCATCACTATTATCAATAGCATATCGTTCCTTTTCCCTTGCTTCTCTTTTGGAAGGTAGTTGAGGTTCGTAATGAGGAGCTTCAGCTCTAGTGTTAGAATGCATGAGTTTGAATTCTTGTTCTGGCATTTAGGAGCTGTGCAACCTTGGGACATTTACTTAAATTCTCTTGACACCTCTCTCTCTCTCTCAACTTCTTTCTTCTTATTTCTTAAGCTTACTTCTTGATAGAGTTACAATGGAACTTAAATAACATACACACCTAAAGTGCTTAGACAATTCCAAACACCTTGTAAGTGTCAATAATATTATTTCAAAAAAGTTTTCCCTTCTGAAAGTTATCTCCAAAGATGCCTTAATCTTACATTCCCAAATAATGACACTCCTTGATTGGAAATCATAGAAGGAAACATTATCTGATTACCTTCTCAGCGTAGAAAACTACATTGATTTTTAACTTTTTCCTCAAATTGTCACAAATATAAGGATATAAATATTTTAACCCACAGCTACAAAGAACTTTTGAAATATTTATTCCTGAATACAAAATGGACAAAAAGAAAAATATATGGAATAAATAAAATTTAAGTAATGACAATGCTTATGAAACAAAAAAGTTTACAGTTAATTTAGGTAGAGAAAGAGCAAGTTTGGTAAAAGAAGTCTCATTTAATAATGTTTCATATACAAGATAAGTAATATTTTTACTAAATTTTATATATCTTCTTAACTGATATGTTGTTGCTATGAATACATAGCACATTTATCTTTGGGGCATAACATCAAAAATTGAAACATACTTTAGGTGAATATGCTATAGAGAGATACAAACTCTACTCCACTTTGTTAGTAAAATCGTAGCTGCTCTATACAATGAAAAAGATGTGTACTTAGTTCTTCACTATCTGCAAAACATATATTTGCAACCACAAAGGCCAAAAGAAAAATGCTAAATTAAAAAAATATAATTTTCTAATCTATCAGTCTCAAAAGTTCATAAGTGCTTTATTTTCTCTCCATAAGAACAGATCTTAATAGTAATAAAAAAGTAGTCAGAAGATAGGAGTCAAATACACTGTCACTAGGAAGAACTGAACTATTTCCATAGCAAGAATATAATGATTTATAATCATGGCAAATTGTCACCTCATCAACCTTTCTCTCTGTTCTGGAAACTTTTAAATTCAACACACCTTTATTACCATAGCATAGAAAACCAAAGTTCATAGTTTATTATTACATCACTTATAAATCAAGTTTATAGTCTATTTGTTTTTACCAGTAAGACAATAGGACTTGAATTAGTGTTAGCTTAATCTCAAAAAGTATAGACATTCATCTCAAATAAATATTCTTGATCCAAATTGGCTTTTGAAAGCTTCTTGAAACAGTCACATTATTCTGCCATGTTTCTTGTTATTAACTGCAGGAAGTTTGCACGTGTACATGGAAATTTTTAGAACACATTTTCATATATACTCCATTTTTTTAATTTGTCATGGTTTCTAATAAAAATCCTACTAATGAAGACGTCCTCTATTTCTTTAACAGCACTCTTGACTATAAAATGACACTTTTGAGAATCTTAACAGTTGCCATTTCAACCTGCTATGCCTGTGCCAGACTTTTAAGAGAGCTGCAGAAGGCTTTGAGGGTTTTTGTTGAAAGTTAAACTTCTTTGATCTTTTAAAATTCTGTTTGTCTTCCTTCAGTTATACCATGAATAAACTCTAGGGATGTACGTACGGCATGGTGACTCTACTTAACACTACTGCATTTGCTTGAAATTTGCTAAGAGAGTGGCCTTGGGCATTCTCAACACACATGCACAGAACTATGAGAGGTGATGGAGTGTTAACCTAATTGTGGTAATCACATCCCAAAGTATACGTATTCAAATCATCACATGGTACACTTCAAATATATATAGTTTGGTTGTGAATCATACCTCAATAAAGCTGAAAAACAAAAAAGACAGTTAAACTCCCTTTCAAAGCACATTTTGCCTCGCCTTTCTGGTAAACTTGCAATGTTTCTCTTTGTTGCTGGATTCCTGGGATGCTGGTTGAATGTTCATTTGCTATATTTTTGTTTTGTTTTTAATTTAATCCCGATAAAATGCCAACATATCGTGTTAATAAAAATTTCAGTTTATCCTTAAACGTTTCCCAGGTGTAGAGACATGTGATAAGTTTTACATGAGGCATCTAACTGATGCCAGTCTAAACAACTGTTGTGTGCTATAGAAATATTTTAACCTCGTTGGATAGATAAAAAAGTCTGAAACGCAGAGAGTGTAGGTGACTTAAGGCCGTAAAGTCAATAAGACAAGGACAAAGAATTTATTAACAGAACTTATATCAAAACCTATGTTCATAAACCACAGTATCATATCCTGACCTGGAAGACATTACTCTATCTTCTTTTCCAAATAGATTCTTTTTACAGGATCTGGTTCATAAAGAATATATTAGAATACACCAGTTGTCTATGCTGTCCTCCATTTAATATGGGGGCCCAAATAGTTGTGGATATTTTTTATATGTGCTATGTGCAAAACTGAAGAGAGGGGAAGAAAAACTGCATTAAGGCATTTACTTAGATAATCTGATATAATACCTGGTAAAATTAGTTATAAACCAGACTTAAAGAGTTGTTTTAATAATACAGATGCTTCAGTTCTTTTTTCTTTTCTTTCAGTATATGTTAAAATAACATCCTTGCTCAGCTCAAAATAAGTTTTGCTTCTGTTTCCTTGTAAGAATTTTATAATTTTAGTTCTTACGTCTAGATCTTTGATGCATTTTGAGTTAATGTTTTGTATACGGTGTGAGGTAAGGGTCTGATACATACCACATCTTTGGCATATGACTATTCAGTTGTCCCAACACCATTTGTTGAAAAGGCTACTCTTTCCCCTTTGAATGGTCTTGGTATCCATGTTGAAAATCAGTTGACCAAGGATGTATGGGTTTATTTCTGAACCCTCAATTCTATTCCATTGTTTTATATGTCTATCCTTGTATCACACTCTCTTGATTACTCTTGCTTTACAGTAAGTTTTGAAATCTGGAAATGTGAATCCTTCTACTTTGTTCTTTTTCAGGATCGTTTTGGCTGTTCTGGTTGCCTTGCATTTCCATTTGAACTTTAGAACAAGTTCACTGATTTCTACAAAGAAGTCAACTGGAATTCTGTTAGGGATTCTGTTAAATCGATAGATCATTTTGGAGAATATTGACATTTTAATTATGTTAAGTTTTCTAATCCACGAACATGGGTTCTTGTTCCATTATTTAGATCTTCTTTAACGTCTTTCAAAAATCATTTGTAGTTTTTGGAGTATAAATTTCACACCTCTTTTTTTTAAGTTTTTTCCTAAGAATTTTATTCTTTTTGATGCTCTTGTGAATGCAATTGTTTTCTTAGTCATCTTCAAATTGCTCTTTGCCAGTATATAGACATACAATGGATTTTTTTTTTTTAAAGATTTTATCTTTTCCTTTTTCTCCCCAAAGCCCCTCGGTACATAGTTATGTATTCTTCGTTGTGGGTTCTTCTAGTTGTGGCACGTGGGATGCTGCCTCAGCGTGGTCTGATGAGCAGTGCCATGTCCGCGCCCAGGATTCGAACTAACGAAACACTGGGCCGCCTGCAGCAGAGTGCGCGAACTTAACCACTTGGCCCCATGGAACCTTACGGAACTTACTTCTCAGTTATAATAGTTTTCTAGTGGATTCTTTAGGATTTTTTACATGCAAGATCATGTCATGTGTGAATAGACAGTGTTACTTCTTCCCTTCCTATATGGATGCTCATTTTTAAAAAATTAATTCTTATTATAGTCAATTCTATAAGCCCTTCTGACATTTATGAACTTTTAATTTATCTACTGTTATTTTTAATTTCATTTTAATATCATATTTAGCACTTTTCCATCAAAGTTTTGTGGTTGTTTTTTCATCATTGCTGTTTTTCTTTAGATATTTTTCTTAATTTTGATAGTTAAGCCAGGGCAAGGGTGCTGAGTATTGTTTTTGTGTTTTCCTATTTATAAATTTCTCACTTGTGATATATCTTGTTATTAGCCAATAAACTCTTCCTAGGAATGCTGGAGCTGTTAGATATTTATAATGTTTTAAAAGTGCCAATGATATATACCAATTCATGGCAACTCTACTTAAGAATAAAAATACAACCCTTGACTTTAACACTAACTTGTTAAATTTACTTTAAAATTATTTTCCAGGGGCCAGCCCAGTGGCACAGCAGTTAAGCACGCACGTTCCACTTCTGGTGGCCCAGGGTTCACCGGTTCGGATCCCGGGTGCGGACATGGCACCACTTGACATGCCATGCTGTGGTAGGCGACCCACATATATAGTAGGGA
The DNA here is from genome assembly GCF_037783145.1 of Equus przewalskii. Classification (NCBI taxonomy): domain Eukaryota; kingdom Metazoa; phylum Chordata; class Mammalia; order Perissodactyla; family Equidae; genus Equus; species Equus przewalskii. The sequence goes on from NC_091832.1 coordinate 111,084,191, forward strand.
AATATGGGCATGGATGTTAGCTCAGGGCCAGGCTTCCTCAGCAAAAATAGGAGGATTGGCAGCAGTTAGCTCAGGGCTAATCTTCCTCAAAATAAATAAATAAATAAATAAAATAAAATAAAATTATTTTTTCAAATGTTTTCCCATCATAAACCTTCAGGTATCTGGAAATTTCTGTATTTTTTTTTCTTTCTCCTCATGTCTCATCTTGAGTACCAACAATTGCATGGGAGAGGAAACATGATGCAGTAAAATATGTTCTCTAAATGGGGTACCAAACGTATACCAAGTTCAGTAAGACACTCAGAATCCCACCATTCAGAGTGAACTGCTGTTGCATGTTATGTATTTAACTATTAATTGTGAACACCCTGTTTTATGCTTTCTTCTTAACTTACTTTGTCATTGAACTCCTATAATCAACTTTTTATAAGCAATATATTCTCAAATATATGTGTACACTCTTTCAGGGATCATTTTAAACACTGAAAATATGTGCTCTATAAATCCTTACTGACAAAAATTATCCTCTGTCAAGGTTTTTAACTATTAACTACAACACAAATACATTTACCAAATTGTACTTAATATATAGAAAGGGGTTTGGCCAAAGTGGAAAGGTAGTTATTTTCCCTTCTAAATAGTGGGTCTTCAAATAATATGGCCTTTTCTCATTCTACAATAGCGTATACTAGACTATTGGACTTACACAACAAGGGTACCCAGTTTCATTCACTAATATTTTCATTCTCATCCACTCTTTCGGTTCTTGACAAGGAGTGGATTCTGCATACTATAGACCTTTTTTTAACTATTGATTTGCTAAGAATTCTGATAGAAACCAATTGTAAGCTAAAAGAGTAGCCTCATAAATTTCTTAATAAATCATTCCATATTTAAGACTTCCACTGACTACTCACTTTATTAAAATTCATTTATATGTCCCTTATCTTGGAGTGCACTTAGGACAGTTTCTGGCACACAGTTAGTGCCTTATAAATGCATTTTTTTTCCTAGCATTGATAATGGTGATGATGATCATCTTCATCATTATCTCCTTTTACAGGTCTCAGAGTTGTATCATAAGGATGAGGTAACAGAATAAGATAGGGTAACTTTCTTAAGTTTGCACAGTTAATAGCCACAAAATAAGGATTCCAAATCGGGCTGTCTGATTCCATACCATGTGGCCATTGTTACAAACACAACTTTTTTCTAATGTGAGCCTGTAAAATAAAGAAATAAAACCAACTATTTCTATCTTGAATTCTAAATAAGGAAATGAAGTCCAGAGTGATGAATCAACCAACTAATCAGAAAGCATTCACTTTGTCTAAGTGTCTGTTTTTTGCACAGTATTTCTGGGAACTGTGAGAAATGCAAGAGAAGGAAGTATATACATACACGCATATACATATGCACACAAATATATATGAATATTGATTCAAAAAGAAATTTATAGTAGCTAAGACACGTGAAATAGTTAAATTATGGTTCAAAAATCTTATCTACTTCAGAGAGGGAAAGTGTGTGGCCTTAACTGGAAAAGGCTTTGTGGAAGAGGAAGATACTTATTGGTAAATCAAAAACAAAGACTGTGAATAGAATGAATAAAATCCTGGGAAGGCCACTGGTGAAATGTATCTAACTAAAGCTTGCTTTAGGTGCCTGAAGAATATTGGACAATATCATTGCTTAAGTATAGCAAAATCATATTGTGCTTGATTATGAAAGCTGGGAGAGATTATCAGATTTAATAAATAAATAATAGGGTAAAATTGTGTACATAGGAGAACAATAGAAAGGAAGCAATGATTTATAAATATTATTATTTCAACAGAATTCAGGCTGAAGTAAAAGAAGGAATACTGCAGATAATAATCATGTATTCTTTCAACAAATATTTAAAACCAATGCCAAACGAGAAATGGTTTACAGGGAACGACAGCCATTTTTGGCAGGAAAGTTTAAGATCATATTAGTTAGGAGAACATGCATGTTTAGACCAGTATCTGGATAAGGTAAAAAGTTGTCAGTGGTCAATATGCCTGGCAGAGAGAGGACTAGAACTCATACCAGTGAGGTTGCTGAGTGGTAGAGCGATGAAGCTGCCCAGGGCTGGTTCTTCCTAACCGCATTGGTCCTTTTACTGTGCAGTAGGAGAATGAGCAAACCATTCTCTCATAGAAGTTAAAGAAGAATTTCAAGGAGTGGATGCTTAACAGTAGATCATTCTGAATAACTTAAAGATTAGAGTTTAGATGTGGCATGCAGCCACTGGGTTTATTGGAAAGAATTTAGCTACAGAGAATCTTCGAGACCTTAAAGGTGGTAGAAAGTATAAAAATAAAAAGTTTGTTCAGAGGACATGATCACAGGACAAGGGGCTTTGAAAGAATTTTTTTTTTTAAATAGACTAAATACATAGCAGCTAGGAAGAAAATTAAGATTTTGTATTTTTCATTTTGGGTGTGAATGTGTGAAAAGAATGTCATGAACCCATGATACTGTCTCACTCACACTGCTCAAGACACATCAGGACATTTACTTGGTCATTCCTCTGTCTAGAATATGATTCTTCTCCCTGGCCTTTACTCAAGTCCTTCTTATAACACTCCACTCTCTGGGAAGCAGGAATTCAAATTCCGGGGACTGAGGTGGAAACTTTAATTTCCCAAGTAGGTCACCAGGAGTGACTTACTGTCTGAGAGCAGAGCCACTCCTACTTCATCGTCTTGTTCCCAGGCCCATTTCTTCTACCTGTTGGAATTTCAGAACCATACAATGTCCACTGATTTAAGGAATAGTCTGTGCCATGAAGGACAATGCACCATCTTCACAAGGTGTAATCTCCAAGTTGGTACTTCTGCTACATTCTCAAGAGGACATCTCAATGTTCTTTCAGGATGGAAACTTCTGAATGGTACAGTATCTGCTGCCGGCAGTGAAATCCACGATAATGTACCCACTGCAACACCATACTTTTTATAAAGTAGATCTCCAAGTCTGGATGACACTCCAGGAAATGAGACTTCTGTGAGCCTCTGATAGTGATGCTGGGTGAAGTCCTTGGGCGGGAGAGGCTGACTTATAACTAAAACACATGTTAAACACAATTAGGGTGAAAGGTTGTTATTTCCAAGGTGGAAGAGATGCACTGTTATCAACTTGCCACCAAGACATTGATTGGTCTCCTTAAGGGATCGTGGCATTGGCCTTTGTTGCTGGTAGGACAGATGCTCGGTATGAATAGTAGTCAATCACCTCTGATGAGAGAAGGTCAGTGACGTTATACATACTCATATATGTAGGAAATACCTTAATAGAAAAATTTTTAAAAAAACAACTTCAAGAGAATGTATAGACTATAATTAAACATGAATAATAAAACATGCAAAGTAATTATATATGTATATGAGTGTCAGTACATATGTGTGTATATATGTATAGATAGTTAGTTTAGGGATACACAAATGTGGAGTAAAACAACAAAAAAATTCATGGAAATCATATAAACCATGTGTGCTAGAGGGTGGGAAACTCAAATTAAAGTGTTGAGCATAAACTTCCAACACACTGTTAGGAGTATATTCTATAACATGTGCAGTAAGTGCTTGGGCTTTTTATGTCATTATCTATACTTATGTACTCATGAAATAGTTCATAATATTTAGGAGATGTTACTTAAAAGGCCATTGCCAATTTAGATAGTATGTTTTTGGCAAGATCTTTGTTCTCAGTGATCTTGTTATTTATATTTTTGATAATTGACACTACTAGTAATACTAATGCATTAAATTTATTTATTTATTTTTATTTTATTGCAGTAACATTGGATTCTAACATTATATAGCTTTCAGATGTGCATCGTAATATATTTCGAATTCTGTGTAGATTACATCATGTTCACCACCCAATAACTAATTATAGTCCATCACCTTACATGTGAGCCTAATCACTCCTTTTGCCCTCTCCCCTCCCCCCTTCCCCTATGATAACCACTAATCCAATCTCCGTTGCTATGTGTTTGTTTGTCATTGTTTTTATCTTCTACTTATGAGTGAGCTCATACGGTGTTTGACTTTCTCCCTCTGACTTATTTCACTTAGCATAATACCCTCAAGGTCCATTCATGTAGTCATAAATGGGCAGATTTCATCATTTCTTATGGCTGAGTAGTAGTCCATTGTGTATAAATACCACATCTTCTTTATCCATTCGTCCCTTGATGGGCACCTAGGTTGCTTCCAAGTCTTGGCTATTGTGTATAATGCTGCAATGAACATAGGGGTGCATGTATCTTTATGCATTTGTGTTTTCAAGTTTTTCGGATAAATACCCAGCAGTGGGATAGCTGGATCATATGGTAGATCTGTTGTTACTTTTCTGAGGAATCTCCATACTGCTTTCCATAGTGGCAGCACAGCTTGCACTGCCACCAGCAGTGTACGAGGGTTCCTTCTATCCACATCCTCTCCAACACTTGTTTCCTGTCTTGTTAATCATAGTCATTCTGACCGGAGTGAGGTGATACCTCATTGTAGTTTTGATTTGCATTTCCCTGATAGCTAATGATGTTGAGCATCTTTTCATATGCCTGTTGGCCATCTGTATATTTTCTTTGGAGAAATCTCTGTTCAGATCTTTTGCCCCTGTTCTAATTGGATTATTGGTGTTTTTGCTGTTGAGCTGTATGAGTTCTTTGCATATTTTGGATATTAACCCTTATCTGATATATGGTTTGCAAATATCTTCTCCCAATTGTTAGGGTGCATTAAATTTAAATAGAACTTAGCACACTTTATATTTTCATGTATAAAATTTGGATGAAACCGTAGAAGTCACATATACCAGATTTTCAGATGTAAAGAAGCTAGAAATAACAGTAAATTATTTTGGTGGAAATATTCAAGTCCAAAATGATCTTAACAGCCTGGAAGGGTGGGCAAACATAATTTAGAAAATAATAGTAACAAAAATAATAAGTACTGGATATAGAGATAACAAATTTAGCTTCACAAAGAAAGCATCATTATGTAATTAAATATTCCCTGTGGAAATGGAAACTACAATATTTAGCAGCATACTATCTCTGCCTATCTATCTATCTACCTACAATCTATCTTTATATCTTACAGAAAATAATTGATTAAAGAGTATTATGAGTTACTAGCATGAGGAATGTATCAAAAACTGCCGTGATAGGTTTCAACTCCTTTAACAGGAATATAGCACAGAGAATAGGATGCTAACTGTATTACGTCTTTGGCCAGGTCCATTTTACTGGTGAGGCCACATCTGCAGTTTTGTGTGAAATTCTCTGAGCCGTATGGTGAGAATGATGTTAAAATTTTAGAGCATCAAAATTTACGGGATTTTGCTAATATTTAATTTTTTAATTTAAGAAACTATTTCTAATGACCTGTTAATACTTGGAATCTATCATTCTTTCCAATGCAATCTAATTCTTCAAATAGAAAGAAAATATTTTTTCTAATATATTCAAAAATAGAACAGTTCAGTAAAACTTCGTATGACCATCAACTAGATTAAGCAATTATTAAGATTTTGTCATATTTGTCCAATCACTGCTATTTATGTGAATAATTTGAAAGCAAGTATCACTTATTATGTAATTTTATTCCTATACATCTCTGTATTCATTTCTATAAAACCTGCTCATTTCCTTGTATCAATATTTTTACTATTATAAATCACCAAAATAGTAATAGATAGTAATTATGTTTGAAAATATGTTTTATGGAGTGATTTAAAGAGAGAAAAGACCTAGAGCTTAAATATTATCATCAAATTTTAGATGATGTGTCAATTGGATCTAGAAGTTTGTATTTCTATAGTCTCCAGACAGCAGGACTAAGACCAATGGCTGCAGCATATAAGCAGACAGATAATCCTATACATGTAGAAAAGCTTTCATTAGTCATGCATGCCTGAAATGGAGTTAGTGAGTTTTTCTATTGTGAATGTGTATAAACCAAGATCTTGCTGATCATAAGATTGGAAAGTTGAAAATGTTTCAGAGAATTTCAGGGAATAAGGATGGGTTAAACTAGAAAGTCCTATGATCCAGACCAGATATATTTGATATTATATTTGAATTGAACATTTTGATGTATATTTGTTTTAATATGAGAAACCTGTAATATATATTAAAAATAGAAAAATTTTAACCTATTTTTCCAAGCTTTAAGATAAGATAATCTCAAAGACAAACAAAAATAGGAAGTTGAACAGAAGGATATCACTGGAGTAATAGTCTGTTCTCAAATACATGCAGATTTCTCATTTCATTCTCATTTCTTATGTTTTTCCGTGTGTACAGTATATAAACACAAAACATTTCCCCATAAATATGTACCCTCAAACCTAAAAAATGAACATTTAAAACTGTCAAAATATAAATATTATTATTTTTTCCTTATGAAACTAACATGATAGAGAGAAATATATCAAACTTTTAGGGGAAATACTCATGGTGGACAATGAATGCTAAAATGTTTATCAAAAAAAATAATAACTTACCCAGAGATATCATTCTTTTAACCTTTAAAAAATTGTGTTAGTCTTGATGTGATTATTTCTCTGCATGTTAAACTTTTTATTCTTTAACATATATTTTCATTTCAAGTTCAAATCAATAAATACCACAGCCTCCACTCTCCATCACTGCCATTTTCACAACCATAGGTACCTATGTTACCTACATGGAACCCTGATAAGACCTATTTGGTAAGGCCAGGAATAGGAGAGAGGCATCAACACATCACAAGCAGTGAAGTTTACTGAACTTCTGTCCCTTGGAACACAAATGGGAAAATACGCACCTAGAGCTATAGTTGGAATTGAGATGTTTGTAGTGTATCAGTGATGCCTAGTGTTGGCTGCTAGAGAGATGCACCTGAAATAAAACTGCCTTAACATACAGCTAAAGTTTTGTGAAGGTAGACCAGGGCTGGTTATATGTCTCAACAATATCATTTCTAGGTGCCAGGATTCTTCTACTGTCAGGTTCCATCTTTAATACTTCAGTTACCTTATGCTTAACAAGATCAGTACTAGAGTACCAACCACTAATTCCTAATCATACCCAGGAAGAGCAAGAGAAGAGGAAAGTGAAGGAATCTGCCAACTCTTCCTCAAAGACCCACCCAATGACTTTGCAATATATGTTTTGACTATTTGTTTCTGAAAAGAGAAGCCAAGAGATAAATGGTTTTTATTTCATAGCTGAATATATTCCTGCCTCTATGAATATACTCTTTTTGTTACTGAAGTAAAAAGAGAGAATGAATTTTCAACAGGTAATTAGCAATCTATGCCGTATTTCCCACATAAAGAATGCTTCAAATGCCCATGGATAAAAATAACTTAAAAAATTTGGAAAGCAAGATTTCAATTCATTAACATATTTGAAAAATTCCTTTTAAACATATTAATTTTTCCAATATTTCTTGGATGCAAAATTTGAGGTTTTAATAGTACATAACATATCATTCTATATATGCCATAATAATAAATGTTCATTTGAATTCAAATCATATAATAGGCCCTTGAATAACGAGCATGAACAATGTGAAATGACCTTTTATAAAATGATTTTATGTAATCAATAGTAATTTTAGGAAAATAATTGCATTTATGCCCCTTACAAGGAAATGTTAAATTTAGCCTTTAATATTTGGGTTTAATTTTGTTACCAAGGAAATAATATGAAAAGAATGTATTTTCTTCTAAAATCAAGTATAATTTTTTAAATTGCTATAATGGTATTTATTTTCCTATTTTTAAGTTCCATATCTAAGCTTGGTGAACTGAACCAAAGAAACATAATTAAATTGCACATATTTGGCACAGGTATGCTAATTTAGTTGTGTTAGGCTTTTTGTAAAACTTATTTTATTAATGAAAGCTTTCATTGTCGTAATGCCTTTATATATGCTCTATCCTTTCTAAATATATTAGAACTTCCTCCACGTAAATACTAACCTTCCTCCTAAAACATTAGAATACGTAAGTGTGCACTTTCAGCATGCTTAATGCTTCCAGTGGTGAGGGCACATGGACAAGGATGGCCCAGGCAGCCATCATTGTCACTTCCCTGGCCATCCCTAAGGCCACATCCAAGTCCACGCTGTGTCTTCTGTGATCACAAGGGACTAACTGGAGATGTTTGGGAGAGCAGGAATTGATAAAAAAAAAAAAAAAAGAAACAAGTGATGAGAGAAGAATTGTAGTATAGTAAAAGGAAGAAAAGAGCAAGAAGAGAAAGGGCAACATTGAAGAGTTTCAAGTAAAATATACTAATTTTACCTCCAATTCAGTTCTCTTAAATTCAATTATTTTACTGAGCTTTTATGATAGTCTCAAGATTAATTGAACTTGCTAATGAACAACAACTCAACTTTCCTTGTTGGAGAATGAAATCCAAACAAGAAAGACAACGTTGGAATATTTCTCTTTTTTCTTTTCAGAATAATGCCGCGGTCATTATTATTCACGATTAGGTCAAGTACTTGGTGAGGCCATAGCTGAGCAACAGAGAATTAAACACAGCAGCCTGAAATGCTGCTGTGAGTAGTTTCCTTGTTACTTAAAGAGGCAATGGGAGAAAAGAAACAACTGAGTGAACACGAGGCCGGATGTTCATTCCCCTGGCGCCATTCCTCTCTAAGGTGTGCTCGTGAAGTCAAGATCAATTCCCAGTGACATGTACAGAGCAGCTGCTCAAAGGCATTGACTGGTTTCTGCACCTGCTGAGTTAATCTCAAAATGCCCATTTTGCCCCCTTTGCTATAGCAACGAAGTATTCTACTGTCTTGATAACAGGTTAGTCATACACCCAAATCTACAGCTCTACTTTTTTTTTCCCCCACTGTTTTGCACTTTTCAGTCATGGCTATCGCCATTTGATTTCGACTTTTGCTGATAATTTAAAGCATATTCTCATTTCTGCTTTTTCAGTAAAGATGTTATGTGAAAAAGTCTGCTGCTGAAAGTCAGTCATTTACAGAAAATTAAACTGAAAAGTTCACCGAGAACCTATGCTTTTAAAAGCCCTGAAATTTCTCCAGCTGTTTTTCTGACTCACTTTGGTTTTCATTTTGAATGAAATTTTTCTTCATGGTTTTTGATTATGCATTCAGTTGTAATTCCCTTCAACACAGACCTATTCATTGATGTTGAGTCTCTCTCATCTGGGGAATATAGAAAGAACACACAGACTAGTGAGGAGAGTGAATATAGTAGGAAAAGAAAATATGTAAAAATTGAAAAGATCAAAAATATTTCTTAAACAAGTCACAAATTTAAGCAGTGTTTTATTCTGAATTTTCACCAGACAGTAGAAACGCAGGAATTTATACTAATTTAGAGCTATTTGTCATTTTATGTGGTAGTTATAAATATAAATGCTGACCACATTCAGATATTCAATGATATTCCATGGAGAGTTTATGATTGTTTTCCTTTAGATAGCCTTTAGTTGACTCTATTTGATAAAGCAGTCATTTTTTTGCTTTCTTTTTTCTGTGATACTCAGGCTCATTGATTGGCTGAAGAGAGAATAATTACATTAGTGTTTACAATTATTAAAATACAATCATTTTGAAATAAAGTTAGTTTGTATTCTGTCACTCAGTGTATCTGGCTTTACAAGAGAATGATTACTATTTTAAAAAGCAAGGGAAAGTGAAAATAGCTTGCATTCACCGTACCTTCCTTACCAGGATTTTACAAGCAGCATAGAAGGAAAATAAAGGACACAGCACAATGACCTAAGACATTTTAGGTAATGTCTGCTCTCAGTTATTCAAATTTCTACATCAATATCCCGTCTGTGATTTTCAAAGAAATTACTACTTCTACAAGAAACATATGGAAAAACTCCTACCCAGAGAAAACAAAAGGAACTATTGCTTCTGAGAATTTTATGCAGATGAAAATTTTGAAGCAAGTCATACCTTATTTTGAGGGCATGATAAGACCATTTTAGTTACGTAAAATCCATTAACTTATATTCTTTAGCAATGGGAAGATACATGTAAGTTTTTCATGGCTCATTTATTGGATATTTAAAGAAATGTATTATTTATGTTTATTACATACAGAAATTACACTGAAGACAGTACAATGCTTCTGATTAAAGATTATTTCTTCAACAAAGCACAGTTTAAAGTAACCACTAATTTGTTAAGTCTAAGCATTTCTATGCCTGGATGCAGACCCTGGCCTTCATTAAGAATTCTCACCTACACACATACTGTGGCAGAGGTTCTCAAACGTCGCTAAACATTAGAACTACTTAAGGAACTTTTAAAGATTCTGATGTCAATTATGTCTCTATTTTGGGTGAGTTACTCATGGAAAAGTATTTGTAGAGCTTCCCAAGTGATTATAAGGTGCAGCCAGAGTGGAGAACCATTGTACTGTAAAACATCTTGACTGTGTCATAACCAAGGTCTCTGTGTTCTATCTCAGGATACTCAACATACGCAAATTCACCTGCCAGTTACATCATCAGAGGATCCTGAAATGAGAGTGCTGGGGTAAAACGCATGAGCTTTCGTTCTCATGCTATTCAAATCCACCCCCTTCCTGAAGATGTCGCAGATGATTCTAATTTTCAGTGCTTTTTTAACTTCTCTGAAATCTTAAAGAACTTTATTTTCTTCAACAAGTATTCAATAAATTTTCATGGAAATATAATATGTAATAGGTACTCTATTATTTCTCCCATACTCTAATGTTTTGTACCCTGACATCTGTCCTTTAAAATGAAATATCTAAGATCTCCAATAAGACCATAATCACTTTGAAGACAGGGATCAGCATGATCCACCTCTGTAAAGCAGCAGAGTGTGGTGGAACAATATAGACTTTGCTGTGGAACAAGATGGAAATGGAGTCAGGCACACAGGAGTAGGTATCCTAGTTTTGCTATTGTGGGGTCTCAGATATAGTAATTTCTATGAACCACAGTCTTGGCTACAAAGTATCAGTGATAAGCGACTTTATTGGAAAGCTGTGAGAATTAAATGAGCTATCAAATGTGAAGTACCTACTGTAGATCTGAGCATGAAAAGCCTGCATTGTACATCCATCCAACTATATAACAAATATTTGAATTCTTATTCTCTGTCGCTTAGACACTAAGAATACTAAAGTGAATCCAAACGTATTAAATCTCTGCCTTGATGATGCTTAAATTCTCGTGAGGGACTCAGACAATAGTAAAATGAGTAAACACATATTTTGTGACGTAAGGCAGGGTAAGGAAATGATAGTGGCAGAGGATGTTAGGTTGGTTAATGAAGGTCTTTTTGAAAACAAGACACTTGAGCAAATGAAATGAAGGAAAGGAGAATTTGATGCATGCGTCTTTGAGAAGACTTCTTATTCAAGGAAGAAGGAAAAGATGTCATAAAGTTCCTGCCATTTGAATGAAATCCACATTTTCAGTGAACAACAGGGAGTTCACTGTGGCTTCAGTGCATTGAGAGTGGCACAGGATGGTAAGAAATAAAAGCAAAAAGGTCACTGAGGGTAGATTATATAAAATTATAATGAATATGTCTTATAGGTGGAATAATGATCCTCAAAGATATCCACATCCTAACCCCCAGAATCTGTGAATATTTTATGTTACATGGTATAGGGTGAACTAATATTTCAAATGGGATTAAGTTTGCTAATCCAATGACCTTAAAATAAGACTATACTGGATTTTCTGAGTCGGCCCAATGAAATGACAGGGTCTTTAAATGTGGTAGAGGAAGATGGAACAGTCAGTGTCAGAATGATGCAGCATGAAAAAGACTTGACTGGCTACTGCTGCCTTTGGAGATGGAAAGAGGCCACAAGCCAAGAAACATGGGCAGCCTTTAGAAGCTGGGGAAGTCAAAGAAACAGATTCTTCCCTAGCGCCTCCGCAGGACCATAGCCCTGCAGACACTTCGACTTTAGCCCAGTGACATCCATAACAGACTTACGAACTCCAAAACGTAACATAACACACGTCTTGTTTTAAGCTACTAAGTTTGTGGTAATGTGTTATGGCAACAAAAGAAAACTAACCCAATGTGATAAAGATGACTTTGGTGAGTCCAGAGACCTTATCTGGTTAACACTTTAAGAAAGGCATACAGCTGCTGTGTGGACAAGAATGTGTAGGAAACAAGAAAGGAAGCAGAGAAGACAGTCGGGTGGGTATTTCAGTATTCGTGTGAGAGATGAGGATAACTAGGGTGGGATGGGTAAAGGTGAGAAAGAGTCAGATTCAGGACATATTTTGATGACAAAAGAGATAAAATTTGCTGATGGATTTGATGCAAGGTCTAATAACAATGAGGAGTCTAAAATATAGCCAAACTGTTTGCCTTGATCAGTAGGCTTTATTGTGAAGCTATTTACTGAGATGAATTTGAGTTGGACTTTCTCTATCATGTATATAACACCCAATACCTTAACAACATAGTAAGCACTCAATAAACATCTAATGAAAACAATGAGAATACTCATGAAGATGGTGATGATGATGATGATAATGGCAATGTCAATAGTAATGATGCAAAACGATGCTATCAATGATGTAAAAGATAAGAAGAAAAACAGAACCTTAATGGTACTCTATTGAGCGTTACAAATAAGCATATTAAATACCACTGTTAATTTTTTTTCCCCAATTTTTGTTAGAATTCCAGTAAGTCAGTGGCAGTGAGACAAAAACAGAAGGTACTATGGGCTGCATATAGATTTCATTCCCCACTGATGCTTAGGATTTTCTCTCAATTTTTGCTTTTTTTTAACTTTATCATGTTACCTTTAGTCAAATAACTAAAAATTAATTTCTATAATCTCCTTTATAAATTTACTACACCTCCATATAATATAGAAAAACCCTAGTAAGATCTGTACATTTAAACGTTGTCAACATTTAACTACAGAAGATGTCGTCCATTAGGGTAGAACTTGCTCTTTTTACTGTGTGTTTCTATCACCAAGAACAGAAAATTGTATATAAAGTTCTCAGTAAAGACTTGCTGACAAAATGAACAAGTGGATACTTCTTGCCTAACCTTTGCTTCTTCAGCATTAGCTGAATAATGCAGCTCCTAGAGTAGTAATTCAGTTCACCAAAATGTCCAAGAAATTAGATTTGGTTTACATCTGACATTGGTAATACCATACACGTTTATGAGGACGACATAAATAAAATTCCAGGCCCAAAGTTCAGACTTTATTAAAAAGGAAATTATTTTAGTGTGGGATCACACATTCATTTTGGGCATACCGTGCGAAAATAATAAAATAAGACTCAGGTTTAATATTGTGATTATTGATATATTAGTAATTTTATCTCTAATCTCATAATAAAGGAACATGTTGTAAGACAAACATTTCATTACTTTCACCTGGACAATTACAGAGAAAGAATGACCAGGTGTTTAAGTATGCAGAATACGGTTAACATTCTGTTAGTGAATCTTTAGATATATAATGTTCATTTGTCTTCAGTGTTTTCAATTTTCAGTTTTATAATCTAAGGAGTAGTCCAAGCCAAACCACCAAATATTTAGAAATATTTTTCAAAATATGACATTCTGAATATTAAAAATAGAATTTCTATCAAACACACCATATCAAAAATGAAAATGGATATAACATCTGAACAAGTTGAATAACTGGCTCTAATTTTGAATCATAGTTGAATTTACATGCCTCATTTTAATATTTTTAGTTACTTGGATTTACATGTATCCAGAGGTCACTTATTATTGGCAATATTTATTTATTCTCTAATTATTAGGCAAATACAAAAATTGATGTGTAATCAATCTCAAATTACATATGATTAAATGAATATAAGTGTAACTATCACTTATTTATGTAGCCAGTAAAGCAAGCAAAACTGTTGCAGCTTCTAAATGTGTTGGCATTTCCGTCACTGAATAGTTTTGTCCTGCTAACCTTGCCTAAATGCTCAATTAAGAAATTTTTAAAATAATAAAATAATAATATTGAATTCAAAATAGTATATTAATTTGAAAATCTTACTGAAGTATATCTAGAATGCTACAAATCTTTAGAAATTGAGAATATAAATTTTTCCATGTGATTGAATTTGCTCTTTATGCACACTTGTAAGGATATAATAAAATTATCACAATCATTGCAGAAATTGTGGAATACAATGTGATCATAATAGGTAGCCTATAGAAAGCCCTTATTTTTTAACTGATAATATAGGGCTGAGAGTTGTCCATGAGTGCTCTTAGGCATTATACTTCTTCTAATAATACACTCATCACAAAATACGGGGTCAAATCAAAGATAAAACCTAAGCAGTGTGGGAACATTGAGAAGCAATCTTTAGAAACATATTACTATCGTTAGTGTAGTAGTTGGCTTAGAGTGCCATAACAAAATACCACAGACTGTGTGGCTCATACAATGGAAATTTATTTTCTCACGGTTCTGGAGGCTGGGTAGTCCAAGATCAAAATTCCAGCAGTGTTTGGCTCCTGGTGAGGCCTCTCATCCTGGCTGCAGTCACCTTCTCACTATGTCCTCTCATGACTTTTCCTTGGTGAGTGTGGAGAAACAGAAAGGGAGAGAAAGCAAGCGTTCTTTTGTCATCCTTTATATGGACACTAATCCTATCAGATCTGAGTCTCACTGCTGTGACCTCACTTACCCTTAATTACCTCCTTTTAGGTCCTATCTCCAAATACAGTCACAATGGGATTTAGGATTTCAACAAATGAGTTTTAGGGGTACACAATTCAGTCCATAGCATTTAGGAATATTACTCACTGATGGCAACTAATCTTTACGCAACACTATATGCCACACATTCTTCTAAGTGATTTACAGGTGTTATCATCCAATTTTCCACTCTGTGGAGTAGATAGCGTCATCATCATCACCATCATCATCATCTCCATTTATAAATGAAAAATAAATAATCAAAAGATGCTAAGAAACATATCCATGTTTACGCATCCTGTACATGATGGAATTTAAAACTGAAGTAGTCTGTCTGATGAAGACATTTGTGAACTGAATCACTATCTAATGCTGTCTGTAAGGGAGATACTGTAAAAAAAAGAAAGAGAAGAAAAAATATTTAGTTAGAATATTAATCAAGAAATTATCATGTCTCAGGGCATGGAGCATCTTAGAGATTTTAGTCATAATCAAGACATTTAAGCGATTTCAAAATTATTCCAATATTAAAATTACAATGTGAGTGTTGATTAGGTACATTAACTTCAAACAATTTTATGTGAAAAAAAAAGACTTTAAAAACTCAAAACTATATAGTACTCACTAAAAGTGTTTTTTTTTTTTTTTTTTAGGAAGAATAGCCCTGAGCTAACTACTGCCAATCCTCCTCTTTTTGTTGAGGAAGACTGGCCCTGAGCTAACATCCATGCCCATCTTCCTCCAATTTATATGTGGGATGCCTACCACAGCACGGCTTTTGCCAAGCAATGCCGTGTCCGCACCCGGGATCCGAACTGGTGAAACCGGGACCACCGAGAAGTGGAACGTGCGAACTCAACTGCTGTGCCACTGGGCCGGCCCCCCAACTAAAAGTTTTTTTATTTTACTACTACAGTTTGATTATTCCGGCTATTTACCTAAATGCTGCTGTCTTCTGAAGACGCACGTAGTAATCCTACCTTGATTTCTAGACCCTAAAATCAAAAAATATCTTTACTTGCTCATTATAGACACCTGAATGTTAGAACACCTGTGTACTAAAGGCTTCCAATGAGTTCTTGCACTGTGTCAGGTATGGAGAGTTCATGAATTTAGCTATGATTATTGGTAAAGACACATAATGCATATTGCTCTTTTCTATGACTTTCTAAAAATTTCTTTTGGAAGTAGTTTTAGATTTACAGATGAGTAAAATATAGTATAGTGTTCCTGTATACCCTTCACCCAGTTTTCCCTCATGTTAACATCATATATACCCATTTTAAAAATTTTGTAAATATAAGAAGTTAATATTTATGCAATACCATTAACTAAGCTACATAGTTTATTTTGTATTATACCAGGTTTTCCACAAATGTCCTCTTTATGTTCTAGGATCCAATCGAGGATACCA
Organism: Equus przewalskii; assembly: GCF_037783145.1. NCBI lineage: Eukaryota > Metazoa > Chordata > Mammalia > Perissodactyla > Equidae > Equus > Equus przewalskii. The sequence continues at coordinate 111,100,329 of NC_091832.1, forward strand.
TGTTGCATTTAGTCATCATATCTCCAGAGTGTCCACAATCTGTGACAGTTTCTTTGTCATTCCTTTATTTTTCCTGACGTTGACAGTTTTATAAGATGCTAGTCAGGTATTTTGTAGCATATCCCTCAAATTGGGTTTGAAATACCACAGGAGAGATGTGCCCTTCCAATTACCTCCTATCAGAAGGTGCATGATATGAATCCAACTTACTACTGATGTTTATCTTGATCTCTGGGTTAAGGTTGTGTCCTCCAGGTTTCTCTACTGTAAAGTTACTACTTTTTCTTTTCCATATTCAATTCATTAGGAGCAAATAACTAAGGCCAGCTCACTCAAGGAGATAGTAATTAATCCCCACTTCCTGGAGGGAAAAGTATAGAGTGTCTGTGAGCATATGTTAAAACCACTGCAAATATTGATGAATATTACAGGAAAGACACTTTGAGACGATGTAAATATCCAGTTTCTACTCAAACTTTATAGACTTTTAGGGATTTCCTGCTGGATAATCATATCTTCTGTGAAAAGGGACAGTTTTATATCTACCTCTCCAAGTGAGCATTTTATTTCTTCTTTTTGCTTTACCAATATTACCAGTCCTTCCATTAAAATTGAAGTGGTGAGAGAGCATCCTTGCCTTGTTCTTGATCTCAGCGAGAAGCATCTGGTCTCTCAGCATTCCTGATGATGTCATTTTAAGTTTTCTTATAGATGTCTTTAACTAGGTTACAGAATTTAGCATCTCTTCCTAGTTTGCTGAGAATTTTTAATCATGAATGGATCTTGAATTTCGATGAATGCTATTTCTGCATTAACTGATACGACTATGAGTTTCTTATTTAACCTGTTAATGTGGCGAATTACACTGACTGATTTCCAAATGTTGGGTTAGCTTTGTATTCCTTGGATGAACTTCACTTGGTTGTGGTATATTATCCTTTTAATATATTGCTGGATTCAAATTGCTAATATTTTGTTGAGGACCTTTGCTTTTACATTCACGAGTGATATTGGTCTCTAATTTTGTTTTCTTCTAGTGTTTTTGGTGTTAGAACAATGCAGACCTCATAAAACAAACTGGAAAATGTCCTCTCTTCTATTTCCTATAAAAGTTTGTGTACATTAGTATTATATTGTCCTTAAGTGTTTGGTAAAATTTTCCAATATAGCCATCTAAATCATGAAATTGTCTTTTTTTGGAAGGCTTTTAAGTATCAATTTATTTAAAGATAAAGGATTATTCAGATCGTCTAATTTTTCTTGAGTGATAATTTGTATTTTTCAAAGAATTCATCCATTTCGGTTAAGTTGTTGAACTTATGGTCATAGAGTTGGTGGTGGTATTCCCTTATTATGCTTTTAAAGTTTCTGGTATCAATAATAATGCCTCTTACCTGATTCCTGATTTTAGCAATTTTTAACTTTCCCTTGAGATTTCCTCTTTGGCCCACAGGTTATTTAGAAATGTTTTGTTAAATTTCTAAATATTTCAGTGATTTTACAATATCTTTTTGTTATTAATTTCTAGTTTAATTTGTGATAGTTCAAAAACATACTTTGTAAGATTTCTATTATTTTAAATGTGTTAAGGTACAGTTTAAGACCCATAAATCATGAGTATTTCACTGGGTACAGTGCTTTATAAATATCCATTAAATCAAGTTAGATGATAAGGTTTCAGGTCATCATGCCATGCCTGGTTTTCCCTCTACTTATTCTATCAAGTAATGCAATAGGAGAGTTGGTCTCTCCCACTGTACTTGTGGAATTGACTATTTCTCCCTTCAGATCAAATTTTTGCCTCATTTACCTTGAACCTCACTTGTTAGGTGAAGATACATTTAGAGTTGTCATTTCTTCTTGGAGAATTGCATACTATCTCTGTTTATTCCTGATGCTATCCTTTGTTCTTGACTTCGTCTGAGATAAATATAGCTATTCCAGCTGTCTTTTGCTTAATGTTTTCATTGAATATAAAATTTTCAATCGTCACCTATGTGTCTTTATAATTAAAGAAGGTTTCTAGTAAAACACAGTTGGTTCCTGTTTGTTTATCTAACATGACATTGGTATGTTTGGACCATTAAATGTAAGTTAATTATTGTTACAATTGGACTAAATCTATCACCTGGCTAGATGTTTTCCATTTGCTCTGTTTTTCTTTGTTTCTTTTTTTCCCTATTTTTCTGCCTTCTGTCAGTTTAACTGAGTATTTTATGCTTCTGTTTACTTCATGTATTGACTTATTAGGTGTATCTCTTTTTCTTAACTTTTCATGGTTTCCCCACAGTTTATAATATACATTTTAAAAACAATAATTATTCTATTAAATAGTATTACAACACTTCCCATGAAATACGAAAACCTTATAATAGTATATTTTATATTCCTACCTTCCACCCCTTCTGCTGTATTCATATATTTCACTTTTATATATGTTACAAACACATACTACATTGTTTCTCTTATTGCTTTGAACAGTAAATTATCTTTTAGATTAATAAAAAATAAGAAAAATATTTAACTTTCATTTATTCCATATTTGATACTTTATTTCTTTGTGTAGATCTATCTTTCTGACTGCATTATATTCTTCCTACCTGAAAAAATTCTATTAACATTTCTTCAAAAGCTTCATTTTTGACAAATATTTCTGCTCAGTATAGAATTCTCAGCTGACAGTTTTTCTGAGTTTTTTCCTTTCAGTTCTTTATAGGTATCATTCATCTTCTTGCTTTCATGGTTTCTGATAAGAAGTTTGCTGTAGTTGTTATCCTTATTCCTTTTTAGATAGTATGTATTTTTCTCTGCCTGCCTTCATGATTTTCTCTTTATCTTGCATTTTCGTGAGTTGGAATGATGTGCATTGGTTTAGGTCTCGTGTGTGTCTGTATGCGTGTATGTGTTTGCTTAATGTTCTCTCAGCTTCTTGGTTCTGTAAATTGATATCTGTCGCTAAAAAAAACCCTTATTTCTTCAAATATATTCTTCCTGTTTTTCTTTTTCTGAGATTTTAATTATGTGTACATTAGACCTGTTGGTATGGTCACACAGTTGTTGGATGCTCTGTACCTTTTTCCCTCCTTTTTTTCTCTTAGCCTTTCAGTTTGAGAAATTTCTAGTAACCTATTTACAAGCTCACTAATTCTTTCCTAGGGTGTCTTCAATCTACTGACGAGCTCATCAAAGATAGCCTTAACCTCTGTTACTGTGTCTGGATTTCTAGCATTTCTGTTTGATATTCTCTAGAGAGTTTCCATCTCTCTGCCGAAATTACCTGTCTTATCTTGCATGTTGTCTATCTTCTCCATTATAGCCTTTACATATATTATTTTAAGTTTTCTGCCTGATAGTTCTAATATCTGTGTCATATCTGGCCCTGGGTCTGATTATACTGTTTTCTTTGCTGAACATGATTTTCTTGCTGTTTTGTATGTCTTGTAAATTTTGGTTGAAAACTAGATGTATTGTAAAAGATAGACAGAAACTGAGATCTGAGAAACTGAGTATGTCACTCGTTCTAGTTAGCCCTTGGTGTGGGTTTTGGTGTTTGTATAGTCAGAAGTTAAGCTGGGTTTGAATGTTGCTTTCGGATTGACTTTTGATGTTCCCATTTATGGGAAGGGTTTTCCCTTTTTGGTCCTTACCAGAGAAACTCTGCCACTTGCAATTTTCCCAAATTTATTCCACTTTTATTTTTATGTGAATCTTATTAGCACAATGGTGGGTATGAGGTAAGGAGCAAATTCTCTGATGTTCTGATTAAGCCTCAGTCCTAAGTAGCACTACGAACCTTGGTCTTAGAGTTTGGCCTTCACAAGTGTTCCTATCCATTCTCCAGATGTAATCCTATGCCTAGAAGGTATCTCACCCTTCTCCAAGTGTAATGTTTTCTTTCCTTCCCCCCTTCCTTCCTTTCTTCTGTTTCCTTTTTTCTTTTTTCCTTTCCTCCTTCTTTCCTTCCCTCCCTCCCCCTTGTTTCTTTCTTTCTTTCTCTTTCTTTCTCTCTTTCTCCCTTTCTTTCTTTCTCACTTTCTTTCTTTCTTTTTTCTTTCCTTCTTTCTTTCTTTCTTTCTTCTCTTTCTTTCTTTTTCTTCCTTCCTTCCATCCTTCCTCCCTCTCTCTTTCTCTCTTTCTCTCTTTCTTTCTCTCTCTTCCTCTCTTCTTCCCTTCCTTCCTCCTTCCCTTCCTGTCTTCTTTCCTTTCTTTCTTGTCTCTCACTGCTATTCTCCACCCTCCATCTACAGTGGATTTCCACAGTTGTCCCAATACCTACAACTTGCTACTTTGCTGTCATTCTCCCTCAACATAATGATTTTTCCATAGGGGAGATAGATAAAGACAGATTTTCAGTGGGGTGGCTGCTGTCCTGCTCCCCAACTCCAGTGAATATCCGCCAGTGCCCTCAGGCTACTTTTTTTCCTTGGCTTTCTTGGTAGAAACATAGGCTACTATTTCATATGGGAGAAAAGGAAGATGGATCTAGGCTTATTTTTGGCAGTGACTGTTATTTTTCTCCCCAGCACCAGAGAGAAAACTTTTACAGGATTCTCATTCATATTTTCTGTGAGTCTCTTGGGTTATTGAAGAAAAGCTTCCAAAATGGTGTAAACTTCCCTATTTCAGTGGGTCCCAGGAGCTTCATATACTCAGCTAGCCCACACTCAGTCTTTAGCAATTTTTAAAATCATTTCCAGCTGAATCTTACTTATATAACATCCAGTAGAATCTGTGCCAGGTAGGCAAATTCTCAGGTCCTTTTTCTCCCTGCAGGTGCCTATATCCCTCTAGATTTAAACTTATTTTTTTATCTCGTGACTTTGGTTCTCTAATGACTTCAAGGAAAGTTTGCACATCTTTTTCCTTGTTCTGTGGAGCAACACTCTTTTTAGCATTCTATATCTGCAAGCTGAAACTGTATATCCCTTCTGAAACTTTTGATTTGTTTTGTTCAACCAGTACATTAAATATTTATTTTAAAAGTATTCAGAATACTTTCTTCATGTTAAAAGACAACACTTGTTAGCAACATATTCTCAAGTTTTTTTTATAGATTATAGGTTGAGGATGTGGAGCAATCCATATACGAAAACACGAGCTCAAAATATTTTCCACAATCAGGAAAACCTGCAGGTTAAAACTGCTCTGTCATTTCTAAATTGTTTGACATGTAGAAAACAGAAGGACTTGGGCCATATTGAATGTATATGAAGTGCTGAGGATAATGTCTGTCATACAGTAGATATCCAATAAACATTAGAAGTCATTATCATTACCAACCCAAATCTCATAAAGTTCTTCTGCAAAGATTTTAAGTGAAAATATCTATTAGACCCATCCTAAATATTAAATTTTAAGATTACAGGATAAATAGTTACATTTTATGTTGAAGTTAGGCCAACGGTCATTTTCAAAAGGCTTGTAAGATCAATTTACAGCTGTCTATGTAGTGACTGTTTAATAAATCTGTCTAATGTGCCCTCACCACTGCACTGGAGGCTTATTAAAACACAAATACGTATAAACACCCCCCCACACACACACTTATATATCTTAAATTAATTGCCACATCATATAGTGAGATAAAAACACCATAAAATTAGAGAAAATGCCTATTTTTTTCTTGTTGCAGCAAGTATTAAATTAGGAGCTCACAGAAGAGGCATATACAGTCAATCCTCATTATCAGCAGATTCCTACCAGATACAATCTGTTTGTAAAGCCAAAATTAATACCCACAGTGCTTTCACAGACATTTGCAGGTATGAGCAGAGCAGCAAAAAGTTGAGTCACCCTAGGCTCTCATTCCCAGCTGAGGTCGAACAAGGCAATGCTCTGCCTTCCTGTTTCAGCTCTCATCAGAAGTGACCAGAGGGTGGAAACAGTAGGGAGCAGAGCAGTGTACTGCGAGAAACTCCAGCTCTGGGGCCAGTTGGATGGAGTTTGTAATCCCAGCTCTGGCGCCTGTAAAGGGGTGGCCTCAGGCAAGTCACTTAACACATCTAAACCTTATTTTCTCTTTTGTAAAATAAAGAAAATAGAATCTACCAAGATAAATTATTTTTAGGATTTAAGATTATAATCTACATGAGATATGTGTGTGTGCAGGTATAGATATAGATGCAGATATATAATTTTCCCCACGGGTCAATGTTTGGTATTTCAAGATTCACAGCAAATTTATAGAGCAGAACTCCCCAAATAAGGAGAATCAACTGTATATCACTGCAAAACCAAAAATGTGTGATGTAAGTATGTCTATGGTGAGAAGACATATCTCTCTTAGATAAGACCTCACAGTCAGGAAAGGATTATACATTTAGATAGACAAGCGCGTTTGAGAAGTGAGAGGTTGGGAAGAGGGACAGCCAGAGTAGTTCGGGTTGTGGGAAGCCGCGGGTGCCACATTGAGCTATCTGGATCCGACAAGCTAGGCACTTGAGAACTAGCAAAAGGTTTTGACCAAGGGAATAAGTGCTGCAAGCAATGTTTGAAGAGCATTAATCTGGAAACAATATAGAAGTTATCTGTCTGATAAATGCAAAAGAAAGAGAGACTGGAGAATCTCATTGGGACAGGCCAAATAGATGGAAAAGATGAATCTGAGGGTCATTCACAAACAAAAATTGATAAATGATCTGATTGGAGATGAAGCAATAATAGGAGTCAAAGTAATACTAAAATGGTGAGCCAGAGTAATTGGAAACAATAGTAATGATCTTGATAGAATTGTGAGTTTAGAAAGCAGAACAGGATGAGAAGACAGATGTAAAGCATGACATCCGAACAGCTGTTGTTTTTCATTTTAAAGGAAAGCACAAGGAGTACTATCAGGACCCACCAACACCCAGCTGAATTCACCAAAGCATAGATGGGGAAAAAACAGAGAAAAACAGTAGCAAACAAACCAAAATGATGCACAACTCAGGAAAGATGAATTGCTCTTTTTCAGCAATGGCTTTGTTAGCAGAGGTTGCTAACCCTGCCAAATTACTGCTGGAGACACCGAAATGTTCAAAAATAATTTCAGGCAGCCAAGAAACTTCTGAGTAGCATATGGACATAATAGGAGAAAGATTTTTTTTTCTCCTGATAAAGTCACAAGATGACTAGTGTTGATTCATTGTAATGAGGCATCTGGATGTCAAACCGACTATTTCATCTTGCCTCTTCAGGCATGATTCTCATTCTTTCTGAGGAGCCACATTAAGGGGATCTGATTAAACTGGAGAGGCTCTTCTTTCCTCTAAGAAGAATAACAGTTGCAGAGGGAGTGCACTGCCCATATTCAGGAGAAATTCCTCCCCTGGTTCTGTTGATTTCCTCTGGTCAATGGATAAGCTTTTCCCTTCAGGCCACCACCCTACACAGCATTTGCATAGCCCGTCTTCCAGCGGTTTGGGACAGGGGAGAGGGTGTGCCTATAATGGTCTTGCCCTGTTACAGAGCAGGTGGCCCACGGGTATGGGCAAGAAGGGCATGCATGCTCAGAGGGAGTTTATCCTCACAGTCCCCTCCCCCAGCTCAAAGGCCCTCTGTGGTGGCCTTCGCTCTCATACTAAACACGTCTCTTCCAACAGTATATCCAAACATGTTGCTCTTCTTTCCTCTCCTTTTTCAGGCACTTAGATGTGAAATATTACCTCTATAAGCCAGAATTTTTGTTACACTAAAATTCGTGTTTTCTTTGAATCATTGTTTTTGATTTACTGTGGTTGGGAAAAGATATGTCCTGAAAATTGCAAGGGGGGAAAAGAAAAAGCAGAGAAAAAAATGTTTTTGATTGTTGTTATTGCTGTCGTTTGGTTAGAGCAGTCTCTTTCCACCACAACTGCAGTGAACATTTTTTTTTTCACTCTGTCATTTACAAATCAGTAAGCCACGACTTGGAATAATCACAAGCAAAGAGTCAAAATGACAAACTACAGAAACTATTATCAAATTATATAACAAATTTCACATATTTTCTTTGTGGGAAATAAAAGCTTACTTGATCTCTTATATATTTAGACTTCAAAAGTTCACAAAAGTATAGTACAAATAGTAACTTAAGTGTATCTGTTTTAAACAGACAGGCACTAATGCAATTCATGGCCATTTTTACTCATTCGGGAACACTTATTGATTATCTATTATGTGCCAAGTACAATGGGGACTCAGATTAATTAGATATATTTCTTGCCTTCTTTGTGCTTACATTTTGGTGAAGCAGCTGGTTTTATTTCCATCAGCTTTATCGATGTATAATTTACATAAATAAATTTCACTTATTTTAAATATACAATTTGATGAATTCTGGTACTTATACAGTAATGTAACTACCATCACAATCAAAACACAGAACATTTCTATCAACTTAAAAAGTACTCTCCTGTGCTTTTTGAGTTGAGCTCCTCCCCTAACCTGCTCTGACAACCACTGATCTGCTTTCCATCACTAATTTTCCTTTTCTAGAATTCATGTGCGTCAAATGATACAGTATGTAGGTTTTTCTGTTTCACTTATAATGTTTTTTATAATTGTCCATGTTGTGTTCATCAATATTCTACTCTGTCAAATTGCTAAGCACTATAGCGTAGTATGGATATAACACTATTTTTTAATTCACCAGTTGATAGTGGTTCTATCAAACTGTAACTATTAAAAAGAATATGGTAATAAATTTTTTTTGTTTACAAATCTTTCTTTGAAAATATGTTTTTATTTCTCTTGGGTGAATCTGAAGAATGAGATTTGCTGGGTCATATGATAAATATATGTTTAATTTTATAAAACCTTGCCATACTATTTTCCGAAGGGACTCTCTCAGTTTACACTCCACCAGCAAGGTGTGAATTCCATTTGGTCCATATCTTTGTCAACACTCTATATTCTTGGCCTTTTTACTTTTAGCCATTCTAAGTAAGATTGTAGTGAAATCTTATGGTTTTAATTTGCATCTTGAATATCTAAATTTATGTCTTCCATCAATTTTAGAAGTTTTTGATCACTCTTTCTTCAAATATTTTTTGGTCACATTTTCTCTCTCCTTTTATACTGGCTTCTCATTCATTGATGTGTTAGTCACTTTCATATTATCTAACAGTCCCCCAAATCACTGTTCAACTTATTTTTCATTTTTTCTCTCCTTTCTTCACAGACTGTATGTTCTGTTTGTGTCTCTTCAACTTCACTTACTCTTTCCTCTGTTATCTTGATTTGGCTAAGTCTATTCACTGATTTGCTTATGCAAGAAAAATGGATTCTTTCGTTCCATAACCACCACTTCTTTTTATCATTCAGTTTCTCTGCTGAGATTCATTACTTTTCATTTCTTGCAAGTGTATTTTGTTTTATATCATTGGAAGTATTTTAAAGGAGCCACTTTAAAGTTCTCATCTCAAGTTCCAACTACTGGGTCATTTCAGGATTGGAATCAGTTAATTTTATTTCCTTTTGAGAATGAACTCCATTTTTTTGGATTTTCATATGTTGGTTAATTTTGAATTGTATTGGATTGTGAATAATAAAAGTTCTGGAGTCTGCAGTTTTTGTCTAACAAGTGTTACTTTTGTTTTAGCTGGTAATTATCTTGGTTGGGCTTGACTGAAAACTTTGTTTATTTTTTTTCAGCTTTATTGAGGTATAATTGACAAATAAAAATCTTACGTAAGTTATAGAAAATGATGTTTTAACATACACACATTGAGAAATTATTACCACCATTAAGCTAATAAAAATATCCAACATCTCACATGGGTTACTTTTTTTTTTTTTTTTTTTGGTGAGAACAATTAAGATCTACTCTCTCAGCAAGCTTCTCGTCTACAACACAGTATTATTAACTGTAGTCACCATGCTATACATGGGATCTCCAGAACTTGTTTATTCCATATAACTGAAACTCAATACCTGTGGAACAACACGCCTCCGTTTCCCCTGCTCCCCAGCTTCTGGTAACCACCATTCTAGTCTCTGCTTCTAAGAGTTTGACTTTTTTAGATTCCACATAAAAGTGAGATCGCGCAGTTTTTGTCTTTCCGTGTCTGGCTTATTTCACTTAGCATGAACTCCTCTAGGTTCATCTATATTGTCACAAATGATAAAATTGTCTTCTTTTTTAAGGCTGAATAATATTTCATTGTATATATATCACAATTTCTTTATCCATTCATCTTTCACCAGACACTCATTTTGTTTCCACCTCTTGGCTAATCTAAATAATGCTTCAATGAACATGGGCGCACAGATATCTCTTTGAGATACTGATTTCATTTCCTCTAGGTATATACCCAGAATTAGGTTGATGGGTCATATTTTAAACTTTTTGAAGAACTTCCATACTGTTTTCCATAATGACCATACCAATTTATATTTCCACCAGGGGTGTATAAGGGTTTCCTTTTCTCCAAGTCCTCACTAACAATTGTTATCTTGTGTCTTTTTGATAATAGCCATTCTAAGAAGTGTGAGGTGATATCTTATTGTGCTTTTAATTTGTGTTTCCCTGATGATTAGTGACGTTGCGTACATTTTCATATACTTCTTGGCCATTTGTAAGTCTTCTTTTGTGAAATGTCTATTCAGGTCCTTTGCCCATTCTTTAACTGAATTATTTGTTTTCCTGCTAATGAGTTGTTTAAATTTCTTATATGGATGTCTCCCATTTGTCTATTTTTGCTTTTGCTGTCTGTACTTTTGATGTCGTAGCCAAAAATTCACTGGAAGACCAATGTCAAGAAATGTGCTCCCTATATTTTTTCTAGTTCTCTTACGGTTACCAGTCTTAGGTTTAAGTCAATCTATTTTGAGTTGACTTTCATATATGGTGTGAGATAAAGGTGTAGTTTTCTTCTTCTACATGTGATATCCAGTTTTCCCAAAACCAATTATTAAGAGACTGGCTTTTCCTCTTTGTGTGTTCTTGGCACTTTTGTCAAAGATCAGTTGACCATAAATGTGAGGCTTTGTTTCAGGGCTCTTTATTCTGTTCCATTGGTCTACACATGTGTTTTTGTGACACTACCTTACTGTTTTGATGATTATACCTTTGCAGTATATTTTGGAGTCAAGTGGTATGATACCTCCACACTTCTTCTTCTTCTTTAAGATTGATGGGATATTTGGGGTCTTTTGTGGTTTTATATGAATTTTAGGATTGTTTTTTCTATGTTGGTGAAAAATGTAATTGGAATTTTGATAGCGATGGCATTGAATCTGTAGATCACTTTAGGTAGTATGGGCATTTTAATGATATTAATTCTTTCAATTTGTGAACACAGAATATCTTTCCATTTATTTGTGTCTTCTTCAATTTCTTTCATCAATGTCTTATAGTTTTCAGTGTACAGATCTTTTTTCTCCTTGGTAACATTTATTCTAAAGTATTTTATTATTTTTGATGCTATAGTAAATGAGATTGTTTAATTTCTTTTTTAGATAGTTCATTGTTAGTGTATAGAAATGCAACTGATTTTTGTAAGTTGATTTTGTATCCTGCAATTTTACTGAATTTGCTTATTAGTTCTAACAGTTTTTTTGGTGGAGTCTTTAGGGTTTTCTATATATAAGATCATGTCATCTGCAAACAGAGACAATTTTACTTCTTCTTTTCTGATTTTGATATGTTTAATTTCTTTGTTTTATCTAATTGCCCTAGCTAGGACTTTCAGTACTATGTTGAATAAAACTGGTGAGAGTAGGTATCCTTGTCTTGTTCCTGATCTAAGAGGAAAAGATTTCCGTTTTTACTGTTGAGTACTTTGGACTCAACAAATTTGGCCTTTATTATGTTGAGATACATCCCTTCTAGATATAATTTGTTGAGAGTCTATCATGAAAAGATGTTGTATTTTGTCATATGCTTTTTCTGCATCCATTGAGATGAACATATGGTTTTTATCCTTCATTCTGTTAATGTGGGGTATTGCATTTACTGATTTGCATATGTGGAACCATCTTTGAATCCCAGGAATAAATCCTACTTGATCATGGTGTATGATTCTTTTAAAGTGCTGTTGAATTTGCTGTGCTAGAATTTTGTTGAGGAGTTTTGAATTTATGTTCATGAGGGATATTGACCTGTAATTTTCCTTTCTTGTAGTTTCTCTATCTGGCTTTGGTATCAGGGTAATGCCAGCTTTGTAAAATAAGTTTAAAAATCTTCCCTCCTCTTTCATTTTTTTGGAAGACTTTGAGAAGGATTGGTGATAATTTGTCTCTAAATGTTTGGTGAAATTCACCAGTGAAGCCATCTGGTTCTGGCTTTTGTTTGGAGGGAGGTTTTTGATTACTGTTTCAATCTCCTTACTCATTATTGGTCTGTTCAGATTTTCTCTTTCTTCAGAATACTGTCTTGGTAGATTGCATATGTCTAGGAATTTCTTCTAGATTATCCAATTTGTTCATAGAAATCTCTTATGATCTTTTGTATTTCTGTGGTATCAGTTGTAATATTTCCTCTTCCAATTCTGATTTTATGTACTTGAGTCTTATTTCTTTTTCATCATATAGTCTGGCTAAAGATTTGTCAATTTTATCTTTTCAAAAAACCAGCTATTAGTTTCTCTGAACTTTTTATTGTGTTTCTAATCTCTCATTTATTTCTGTTCTATATTATTTCCTTCCTTCTGATAACTCTGGACTTACTCTGTTCTTTATCTAGTTCCTTGAGGTGTAAAATTAGGTTCCTATTGGAGATTTTTCTTGTTTTTTGAGGTAGGTATTTTTCACTATAAATTTCCTGCTTAGAAGTGCTTTTGCTGTGTCCTGTAAGTTCTGACATGTTGTGTTTCCATTTTAACTTGTCTCAAGATATTTTTTTATTTTCCCTTCGGAGGAAAAGCGTCAGTTTTGTGCTTTTCCCCAAGCACGCAGAGCAGTGTGTATGTAAGAGGATGCCTTCCCCTTTTCTTTACTGCTAACTGTTCCAGGGGACTGTGCTCTGCAGTTGGTATAAGACAAAATAGAAACTAGTTCCATGGAGAGCGTTGTAAAGTGCTGGAGATAAGGCCCTCTTCACCTCCTTTGCTCCATTATAGAGGAAAAACCCTTAGTTCTGTACCTATTCTCAATCTCACAGAGCAGTGCTGGCTATAAGGGCATGCCCTTCCTTTTCCTTTGTTCCTACCTGTCTCAGGTAGCAGGCTCTATAGGTCATTTAGCACTTGATATAAGGTGAGATAGAAACTGGCCCCATGGAGGATGCCCTGGCAGGCCAGGAGCGTACTCCCAAATCTCACTTTCTCCCACCATAGGAGAAATCACAGGCGACCTTCTCCCTTAGAACAAAGTGGGTTTGGGCAAAGGACTGTCCAAGGTAAAGTGAAATTGCTCTTGTTGCCCATTTAAATGTGACTTATCTCAGTTTGTGCTCCTCTAGGATGCTTCTACTTCTTAGCTGTAGCTGATTTTCTCTTCAAGGTATATTGGTACCAATATAACTATTAGATCATTGTTTCTGTGAAGAAATGAGAGGTAGGACTTCCAATTTCCCCATCTTGCAACGTTACTTCCCCAAAGTTTACTTCTTGACTAAACGTTTCAGTCTCACTTCAGATATTTTGAATTGAGCTGCTTGACTCTGTTTAGCTTCTGATTCTTTCATATTGACCAAACATGTGGGTAGACGGAATTTAGGGGTCTTCTCTACGGCTCTTTTCTACCTGAGATTGCCCATCTGCTTATATAGTAGTTTCCTTTGATTAGGTTTTGGTTCCTCAGGCAGGAAGGACCTCATATTTTCCACCAATACAAGCACTCCAGATGCCCCATGAATGTGGCTGGCAACAGGACAAAAGTTGTGAAAACAAGAGCTCTCTCCACATGACCGTTCCTCCAAGTATGTGAGCTCACTAGCATCTGCCTGCTTTGTTTCATGCTCTGGTTCCTCCAAGTAATTCCTTACTACATCTAGATTTTATAGTTGTTTTCCACAGAAAAATCAGTTTTATAGAAACTTAGTCATTAGTAGAAATGGAAGCTTGTTGTTGTGTTTTGACTATATGGAGATTTTACTTTCTTTCTCAATTATACTGACTTCAATATATTGGTTTTTAAGTTCTGAGAAAACGTTAAAAATCTTTATTTATTCAAGAAGAATATTAGCAAGGACAGTAAACTCTTTTAGGAAAGAGAGTATATGCTCTTTAATTTTGTATCCCTAGTGTTTAGTACACTGGTTGATAAATTGTATTTTTTTGTAGATCCTTTAATTAATAATAGACTTATTAATCAATGATTTTATTATTAGTCAGTCAGTTTAATAAGAAATAGATGTTTTCTCTCACAGAGTATAATGCATAAGGATGACTTTGATGACACATCTAATGTGTGTTCTATGAAACAGCAATTACAAAAGTTCTTCTGAGGGAAAGAGACAAAACATTCATGGTGAAATACTACATTATTACATATTTTTCTCTTGCAGATTTACAGTCTAATTAAAATATTTCATGAAAAATGACTTTCCATATTATGGAAATTCATCTCTTCTCACTGTCTATCCCCTTACACTGCTTGAATTTTTATTGTAGTGTTAATCTCCCAGTGATGTATTATGTGAGATTCTCTGTGAAATTTGTTTCATTGTCTATTTCTTTAAGGATGTAAAATCTGTGACAGGAAAATTCCGTGTACTTTTTTCACTGCTCTACCCCAATCCCGAGAGGAGCACTTGGCACACAGGAGAAATAAATGGATGGCAGTTCCCTTGTGCATTCATTCAGAAAACACTTATTAAATACCAATTAGATGTGCAGCTTCATTCTAGGCCTTGGATATAGAGAAAAGAGTAAAATACTGTATCTTCCCTGATGGAGTTTATATTATTGATCATTTCTAAAGAAATAAATATAGCAATTATCATAACTATATATCCTATAAAGAATATAAAATATTCCAAATTATTGTCATCATATGTGGCTAAATTGAAAGCAGCGTTGAACACAGAGTAGCTGGTCTGGAAGTAATTTAAATATACTCAGAAAGTTAAATGAGAAACATATTCAGCTTCTAAATAAAATGAACGGTTTATTTTTCATGTCTCAAGATATTTTACCACTTTCTTTTACCATCCATTAATTATATGAAATATTAAAAAGCCATGCTTTTCTGAAAAATGAAGTAAATTAAAAGAAAATATATTTCAATAGTTTTAAAATTTGACTGTTTTCTTATTCATTTTGATGTAAATCTGTATAGGCAGGATTACCTCATAATCATTGCCATAAAGAAAAACGATTGGGGATGTGCTCACATATCAAGTGCTTTAATGTATAAACTGCTATGTGGAATTTGTACTTTTTTTCATCCATGGTACATATCTTTTGATGGATTTCATTATTAAGTGTGCTCTATAATATAGTTTAATTATTATAATTACTTTCATAAGAGAAACAATCCTTAGAGAAAATTGTTGAATTTTTTAAGAAATGAAGAGAAAAATCTTGAGTCTCCTCACTGGTTGCTAATTTAGCAAAGAGCCAGCACATACGAATTTAATTAAGAGCTGCCCTTGCCCCATTGACCACTCAATGAGCTATAACAAGGTTGGAGGAGCTGATGCCAGTTTTCTGTGCTAATACAATATTTAAATTAATGACATTCATGGATAATATAGGAAACTTCTAAATTGAGTTTATGTGAGAAAATGTTACCTACTATATGATTTTGTATTCAACAAGGAAATTTATCACTACATTTTCTTCTTTGAAGAAATATAGAACGAAATGCATACAAAGTAATGCAAATTTTATATCTTATTGATTCACATGTTCCTGTTTCTCACAAATGTCAAACATTGATTGCTTGTGTCTTCCTGCTGGCCTGCTTTGACGATCTTCCTTCTTCTAATGAATTTTCCATAAAACACGTATCTAAAGTTATACTGCTCCGTAAGTCTTACTTCTTTGCTGGAAACTCAGTGTGTAGCTGAATTTACGTCTCATTCTAAGCAAATTATATAACTTTTATTCATTACTTTTTCACTTATATTATAGTAAGATGAAAAAATATATCTTAGAGTATGTGACAATTAATATAGCAATACTTTAAATTATACTCAAACATATAACTTCCACAGACCACTAGAGTTCAACAATGTATCTTTTTTGATATTTTACCTGCATGATAATCCTTAAATGATTTGAAACATCAATTAAATGCAGAATAAATAATTTTGGCAATCATTCTGTACCAATGATATTTTTTGGCTAACCAGGATGGAATAAATTGAAAGGGCTTGCCTTAGAAAAAGTATTGATTGTATTTTTGATGGTCTGTTTGACTTTTATAAGTTTTTCAGTAAAATACATTTTTTGTAAAAAGGAAAACATGTTGAGAAAGTCAAGTCTTTGAGACATAAATTGTTAAATAGAACACTTTTCTGTATTTATTAACAATCTATTGTTTGATGTGAATCCAACATTCACATATATTCCATATTAAGTAACTGTATTGTAATTATATCTGATTTTAAATATAATGAATAAGACACACAGTGCTATTTCCTTCTACTGAAGTCTAATGTAAATATGTTGAAAATTATTCACTATGTTTTTGAAATAATTTTTAAAAACTGTAAAATCATGTGATCATTATTTAAGCAATTTAAAATTGTATAACTTCAAACAAATTGCAAAGTAAAATATAAAATGTTGGTATTCACTAAACTCATGAGGCTAATCAGCCAAACATACCAGTATTTTGAGTGCCAGACACCCTTCAGGATATCTAGATTCTAGTCCCTGCTGTATGCAACTATCTTTTTAAAGTTTATAATATTTGGATTCTGCAACACTGTTATTAAAATAATAATCAGTGATCATACTTTGTATTCCTTCATTTTAGTGTTTACTGCCCTGTTTAATAAAATAATTATTCTAAGAGGAAAAAATCATATTATTTTATTATGATATATCTTGCAGGTTTTATAAGCAGATCTGTATATAGCCAGAAACTTGATAAGTACCTTGTGTTACAAAATAAATCAGAGATGAGATATCTGTGTCCTAATTAAAAAATAGTCATGTAACACTCAAATTTTGGAATTTTACATTTATATTATTTCAAGGAAAATATTAGTACAGTTGAAATTTGTCCCAATTATTTATCCAATTAGAATTTGATTCTCTGAGGAGCACAGATTTCCCTGAAGTAGACCATGATGACATCGCAGCAGGAGAAAAAAGGATCTAGATACATCACACTGCACAGTTTCTCTGTTTGTCCATACTTCTGGGTAAACTAGGTATTAAATTTAAGACATTTTTTAATATAAGAAACAATTTTGGTAGAAGATAAAACTCATCTCAGAAATCTTGAAAGTAAGGCAACTTTAATAATCTATGTAAGGCAAGATTTATTTTTAGTTAAAGATAATACTGGAATTTTTGATGTTATAATAGGATTAATTACATAAAAAATATTAGTATGCATATGTATGAGGTTAAATATTTGATGGTTGCCAAAATGTTATGCTTAAAATTGTGATGAATACGATCAATTTGCCAGCTGTGTGATGTAAATCTCTATTTTGTAAGAATCTTTAATGATGAAGCCAAACATTTGAGGGTATGATAGAGATAGTTTTGAAACTGTATGTTTTAAAACCTATATTAACTGTATTATTTTGATGTTAACTTCACACAGATAATATAGGTTTATATTTGTATTTAGATACAAATTTCATGCAAAAATGGCTCAACTTAGGTTATTTTTAGAACAATTTGAATTGTAGAATACAAGGCTCAAGTGCTAAGCTATTCTTTTATGTATTTTTTTAGTTTTATAACTGTACATTTGCCTATTTTTTGGTCTATTGATTTATTTCCCCCAAATATTTAAAGCAACAAAATTGAATATTCAAAATTATGATAAAATCATACATTTTCTCTAGTATCTTACTTTTTCTCACCTTAAAGTTTGTTGGTAAATACAATCTGCAATAATGATGAAATATTAGATGCTAGTCACCTTACCATCAATATTAAGAATTGAAAAGAACTAAAAAGAC
Organism: Equus przewalskii; assembly: GCF_037783145.1. Taxonomy (NCBI): domain Eukaryota; kingdom Metazoa; phylum Chordata; class Mammalia; order Perissodactyla; family Equidae; genus Equus; species Equus przewalskii. The sequence goes on from NC_091832.1 coordinate 111,118,321, forward strand.
TTCATTAATTCAACGTCTTTCAATATCATCTGCCATTTCTGAATTAATATATTGATTTTATTATAAATCAATTAACCATCTATTTTTCTGCTCAGATATGGAAATCAACTGTTAAAATACCATTAAATGTTTATTTTAGAAATAGGTGCTCCGGGCCGGCTCCGTGGCCGAGTGGTTAAGTTCACGCTCTCCGCTGCGGCGGCCAAGGGTTCGGATCCTGGGCACGGACATGGCGCCGCTCGTCAGGCCATGTTGAGGCAGCGTCCCACATCCCACAACTAGAAGGCCCTGCAACTAAGATATACAACTATGTACAGGGTGGTTTGGGGAGATAAAGCAGAAAAGAAAAAAAAAAGATTGGCAACAGTTGTTAGCCCAGGTGCCAATCTTTAAAAAAAAAAAGGAAAGAAATATGTGCTCAGTAGATACATTTTCATTTTAGAAAAACATTATGTGTGCTTGACACAATTCTTGATATCATGATTCTTCTATTTAACCAATACGTCATCTGAAGATATGAAATGCAGATTTCCATTTATGTACTATTCTTTCTAATAGTCTTTTCTTTCTAATAGATTCTTTTCAAATATATCTTTCATGACATATCTAATATATGTTTTATGTGCAGGGTTTTTGAATTTTCTGTTTACCTCTGAATGCCAATACTGGAATAATTTAATATAACTTCTAAAATGTATTTTAATAATTACTATAGCAAAGATTATTAATTAAAAAAGCTTCCTTAATTTTGCCACACAGCTTTTTGGAATATTTTATGCTTTTTATTAACAGAAGCGTTTTATAGCTTTTCCTCGTAGAAAAAGCAGGGAATTGGGAAAAGACAAATGCTACTATTTTGATACCATTTAACCTTCTCATGTGCTTTAAAATATTTTTCTCACATTCTTCAAACTATCAGCCAAAATTATCACTATTTCTTTTAAATAATTTCATTGTTTCTTTTTTTAAAAGATACATACATAGACAGACCCATGTGAAATTCTAATATTTGAAGGATAAAACATAATCAACAATATCTAAGAGTAAACCATATTATAAAAAGCTTTCAAGCAGAAGGAATAGATCTATGACTCCACTTATCTGCCTACTATAGTGGATGTTTAGGGATGGCCCCTTCATCACTTATTGCCTTCCTACTTCTATCAAAAAATACCTTCTTTCATTGGCAGGCTCACCTCTCCCTCCTTATTGTGTTGTAGCAGTCACTCTGTTAGAGAAGTTTCCCCTGACTCCAGGTTCCAGGCAGACTCACTGTCTTTAATAGGGCATCTCTTCACCCTGCTCGCAGTGATTGCTCTAGGGATGGGCATGTAAAACATTGTGAGCTAAAGAAACAAGAAGTTCTGAAGACGGCTGAGTACTGAAAAGTGTGATTTTGCTCATCCATAGGAGATGTGGTAATTTCTCTAAATGAGGTAAGATGTCTACAAAAGTCAAGATTGAGTTTACTGCCAGGAAATGGAGCAGGAATGTTGATGAAATCATGAATTTTTTGATCAAATGGCACTTGAAGTGAGAAGTATTCCAGAACTCCTTATCAAAGTAGAGGTCTAGGGGGCAGCCCCATGGCCAAGTGATTAAGTTTGCACACTCTGCTTCAGCAGCTTGAGGTTTTCCTGTTTGGATCTTGGGCACAGACTTATGCATGGCTCATCAAGCCATGCACTGGCAGCATCCCACACAGAAGAATTAAAATGACCTACAAATAGGATATACAACTATGTACTGGGATTTTGAGGGGGAAAAAAAGAGGAAGATTGGCAACAGATATTAGCTTAAGGCCAATCTTCCTTACTACAAAAAAAAGTGGAAAGTCTAAACTGAAAACATTGTATAGCCAACTAACACCTCCATTATTTTTCTTTAACTAATGTGTGTCTTTTTTATTGAAAATATCAAGCATACATAATAAGTTAAAGATAATAGGACTACCAGTAGACTTCTCATATTTCATGTTAGCATATAATAAAATCCTGGGTGGTGGATAAGTGAAGAGAGAAGTGAAAAAGAATTATAATCAGAGGGTGGCCCCATGGCTGAGTGGTTAAGTTCGCGTGCTCCTCTTTGGCAGCCCAGGGTTTTGCTGGTTTGGATCCTGGGTGCAGACCTAGCCCTGCTCATCAAGCCACGCTGAGGCACACATAGCAGAACTAGAAGGACCTACAACTAGAATGTGCAACTTGTAGTGGGGAGCTTTGAGGAGAAGAAGAAAAATCAAAAAAAAAAAAAGAAGATTGGCAACAGACGTTAGCTCAGGGACAAGATTTAAAAAAATAAAAACAGGGGCCTTCCCAGTGGCACAGTGGGTAAGTGTGCACATTTGCCTTTGGCAGCCCAGGGTTCGTGGGTTCGGATCCTTGGTGCGGACATGGCACCGCTTGGCAAACCATGCTGTGGCAGGCATCCCACATATAAAGTAGAGGAAGATGGGCACGGATGTTAGCTCAGGGCCAGGCTTCCTCAGAAAAAAGAGGAGGCTTGGCAGCAGTTAGCTCAGGACTAATCTTCCTCAAAAATAAATAAATAAATAAAAAGGAGAAACTCTGTCTTTTTAAAAAAAGAAAAAGAAACAGAATTATAATCAAAAGACCCTTTATAGCCACTACGACCCTCATTTACCAGGAACAGAGAATACTATTTTCAGAATGCAAGGGTTCAGCTGGTATGCCTCCCATGTAGTCTGTCTGAAGTCAATACCCAATGAACTATTCTGACGCAACCACTGAGCAAGAGAAGATATCTCAACACAGGAAAATTTATAACAGAGACAAGATGAATCCCGATAGTTAGATAGTTAAACCTAATGGATTATTATAATGTTTCTGGGGATTCTTAAAAAAGAAGAGGGATATTGTCAGGTCAAAAACTGTGAAGTGTCTGATTACAAACTGTTTTACGCAAGATGTTTGCCACAGTTTTATGCATATATATTTAGACAGAACACAAGACCCTGGGTCAGCGATACAGACGGCAAAAAGAGCAGCCAGAGCAATACCTTGTGTCAGTTCTCACAGAGCGACACAATGAGGGCCCAGTGTACCCATACATGTAATGGGTTGCCACACAGGAAAGGAACATCAAAATTACAAGACTCAGAGCTGAAATAGGACGGCTAACGCCATGTGTCCATCCTCCCTTTTGGAGAGAGACAAGCAAATCTTTTGGAAGGGAGGAGAAGGTGTCTCCCTTTATTACCATTGAAGGTAAGCAAATATCTCTGGGGAGAGGAGGAAGACTTTGCTATTCTGGAGTGTCTCTGGTGATCTCTATCCTTTGGGAGATGCTATGTCTGGGTTCTAAGGCATATTTGATGTTCAAACTCTCCTTGCTTAGAAGGCACAGACCATGCAGGAATGCAAGAAATCCACGCAAAAACTGTCTTCCAGCAGACGTGCTATACGATAACAAAATAATATCTATAGTTTAAATTATCTCAGCAAAACCCAGGAGTTGAGGGGAGGGAGGAGATGAGGGAAAGGAGACAAAAAGTGTTCTAAAGGTTTCATCTTGCAGGAGAAAGAGAAGAGAAATAAAATTTTTTCTCTGGGGAAATATACCTTTTTTTGCTTTTATAATTTATATATTATGACATACAACTCTAAAATTATGATTCCTAGGAACGGGGAAGTGATGATACAACCTATTGAAAAGTTTGGTGGAATGCCCAAAATGAGAGGGTAAAGATCAAAAACTTGACACACTCAGCTGAGCTAGGGAAATGGAACAACACAGCAATGCTATTGTGTTGGCACACTGTTAAAGGTGAACTGGTAAATTTCCATTTCCATAAGACAGAATCAGTCGATGCGAGTTAAATGAGAACAAAATCCTGCCAAATAATGTGTTATTTGTATTCCAATCAAATAAAATGTATTTCAGTATAATGAAAGATATAAACAAATTGTGCCTGAAAACATTAATATCAAAGTAGACATTAAGACTAACAGGGTCATGAGGTAAGGAAAAAATAAAATTACAATGATTATGTAAGATAAAAAGTAATGGTAAAATACACGAAGCAAAAATTCTTTAGGAATAAAATACGATGCAAAGTTTAGCAGGGAAACAAATGAAGTTGAAAAAAATTGATATATCTTTATCATTATATTCAATGAACATGGTGCTTTCATTATGTCTTTAGAATACTATCTAAATTTTACACTAAATATGTAGAGACTAAAAGTCAAATTTTATAATTTTACATCAACAACATAACATTACATATAAATAATAAAAAAGATACCCCAGATCCTTCACTACTTGTAAATTAAAAGTAATTTTTAAGAAAATTAAAACTGAAATTATATATTATCTAGTAATAATAAGAATGAGAACACTTTTTCCTAAAGCGTATAAGGTGCTGTTAAAACATTTGCAGATATTTGTGTTTTTGTTTAAAAATGTAATGACTAAATATTGATAAAATAAGTTCAACTTAATAAGTTAGAAATATAAAACAAAGTAAATAATAAGCACATTGAAAGGACTTAGTAAAAAAAGATGAAATGAATAGATGGGAATCTTCTGAATAGTGAGAATGGCCGATAAATACAGAAGTGGGTTTTTTAATAGAGTGATAAGGACCAGAATGATGATGCTGTAACATACTTTTAGTGGGATAATGAGAATTCAGAAGATCATTTGTATTCTGCTAATTCTTTGAATTTGTTTTCCCTAATAAAGCCTATTTTCTATTTATACCACATGACATTGGTCATACGTATATATGTGTGGGTTTTGTACAATGCAGCTATAAAAAACAGATATAATAATAACTCAGAGGCTTAATGAAGAATAAACACTTATTTCACTCACATGTGACAATCTCAAATGGCAGGTGTCTGTGGTCTGCTTGGTCATTTATGGATCAAAATGGCATCCATCATTTTTTTTTCACCATCCTCTAGTCTGTTTCATGTGCACATATGAAACTGTTTTGCAGATATTTCCATGTTCTAGCTTGTGGAAAGGAGAAAGACCATGAAGGAGCAAACTCCAAAAGTTTTTTTTTTTAGGCCAAGTGTAGAAGTTTGCATAACTTTTCTCATCTTACATTGGGAATAACTAATTCAAATATCTATACTCAGCTTTCATGAGGGCTGGAAAATTCACAGCTAGGCAGTCCTTCCCATCTATAACTCTATCACCAGGAAAGCAGGCAAGGATGAATCTTGATCTTACCATTGATACTGACCCTAAAGTGAGTTTGCTCACCCATTGCCCAGAAAGCCAATCTCTGATACCAGGGGTAGTGGAAGAAAGTAGGAATTTTATTATTGCACAGCACTGAGCAAAAAGAGAGGGCAGCTAATGCTGAAATCCCAAACTCCCCAAAAAGCTAAAAGGAAGGGTTTGTATTTGGAGTTTGAGGTAGGGGAGGGGGAGCATATGGCCTTGCTGGTCGGAGCTTTCCCACCAGCCTGTCTTTGGCCTTGAGACTACTTGCAGAGAGGAGGGAGCCCATGATCTTGCTGATCAGCAGCTTTCCCAGCAGCCTGGATCTCTTTGCAAGGAGGAGATACTGAATCCAGGTGCTTATCCTTGGTGCTGTCTGTCTCCATGGAGGATAGTGGATTCCGGAGCCAGGAAGACAGAGAGTAAGCTGGGAATGAGTGTTTTGGTTTTAATCCCATATATGCTGAGTTTAACATAGGGAAACTGATATCAGTGTCAGGATCACCACGACTGGAATAGCAATATTGCAGGTTCTAAGAAGTTTGTAATTCTTATAGTATATGAGTTTCATGCAATCTCTTTGTCATTTATTTTAAAATATGTGAAATCAACATTTACATACTGTTTTAAATTCAGAAAGTAATATTTTCTACCTATGGTATTCTTTAACTTTTAGAAGATAAGAAAATGCTCAGGGGCTGGCCCAATGGCACAGCAGTTAAGTTCGCACGTTCCACTTCTCGGTGGCCCAGGGTTCACCAGTTTAGATCCCAGGTGTGGACATGGCATCACTTGGCATGTCATGCTGTGGTAGGCATCCCACATATAAAGTAGAGGAAGATGGGCACAGATGTTACCTCAGGGCCAGGCTTCCTCAGCAAAAAGAGGAGGACTGGCAGTAGTTAGCTCAGGGCCAATCTTCCTCAAAAAGAAAAAAAAATTAGCTCAATACAAAAATCTGACAACAATTTGCAGAGGTTTATTTGACATTTACATACTTTAATTTTCAAAAGAATGTATATATTCCCATATGTATAAATTCATTAGAAGAACTTTCTTCGTCACACCATACGAACTACTACAGAACATGAAAAGCTTCAAGCTTCCTTTCTGTTCTGAGGAACATACATTCTTAGATTTATCATGGATTTTTGGAGGGAATACTAAGCCTTTGGAAGATGAAAAAAGTTTTTTTCCAAAATGAAAAACATCAAAAGAGAAAATTTCTAAAAAATGTAGCATTGGATCCAGTGGCTTTGAGTTCTCATACGCTGTGCTTTTCGTTGGCATAGCTGAATACAGTATTAACTGTTACGCTATTACGTAAACCTGGTGTTTACCCAGGAGTCCTCTCTCCAAATCACTGGCTGAGACCTTCTCATGCAAACCTGTCTTTTTCTCTAATTGTAGTTGTTTATTTGCATGCCAATTTTAAGGATCCTTAAGAATACCAAGTATAATGTATATAAGTGAGGCAGCAATATTCCTGATTTACTAGCAATAAGTGATATATGGTTTATGTAATTGGTCCTAGTATGGTTAGAAAAACACTGTTGTGTCTTTTTGAAATATTCATGCATTTCAAGAGCCATATCGTCCACTCAATAAAGGCGAACAGTTAACAATTAAAGGAAAGCTGTACATGTAAGCCTGCAGAAGCAGTTCTCAATTCACTCAAAGTGAAAGTCAAAGTAACCACTTTCTATGATTAGCATTTTGTTTTTGGAGAAAGATTGGCCCTGAGCTAACATCTGTGCCCTTCCTTCTCTATTTTATATGTGGAATGCCTGTCACAGTATAGTTTGATAAGCGGTACGTAGGTCTGCACCTGGGATCCAAACCAGCGAACCCCAGGCCACTGAAGCAGAGTGTGCAAACTTAACCACTGCGTCACCTATTAGCTGCATTTTTAAATAAAATTTACAGTAGGGAGATGAGAAGCACTTCACCTAGAGTGCTACTTGCTTAGGTGCCCCATCGGCAGCTCAATTTTCCTTTTCAGCCTGAGATCTCAGTATGCCATTTTCCAAGGAAGCCTCTAGCTCTTTCCCCAAGACACGCAAGACCTTTTCTGCCATTCAGAGTGCCAAACAACCAGGTCCCAAGTTGGTAAATTGGAGCAACGAGCCAATCTGAAAGTAACAATCAAGCCTTTATTCACTAACTCCAACATGGCAAGAAAGAGGCAAAAAGTAGGGGGCCAGCTGCCCACTGTTCCAATTTGCCCCATAGAATGGCACGAGGTCAGGGTCAGGGGGAGGCAGCACAGATGTGAGGAATCTTTTCACTGCCAAGGAACTCCAAACGAAAGGAGATTGCCTCTTAACAGACCCACGTGCCAGGGAGAGGAAGAGGGGAAAGGGCTCTGAGTAGAAAGGTGATGGTTCAGAGTGTGGAAAAGTCCCTTAGCCGAAGCCCCTGATAAGGAAGCCTCTGAATAGGGACACTTGGCCTAGGTGCTTGCACATGGGCAAGCTTGGTCTTTGACTCTCTATACTAGAATTCTCTTAAATCACATGGATGTGATCACTTGAAATTGACTCTTTGACCCATTCATTCATATCTTTCTTGGTCTTTATGTTAGAAACTTCCATTGTTTTATCCACAGCTGGTTCTCCTTCCTTTCTAGGAATGCTAGAGGATTATACTTCTTTGTCCCCTAAAAGTTGGGCAGAACCTAAAAGTTTTAAAAAAGTGAGGAGTATCACCTCTGAACCAAAATATTTGCTTGTCACCCCTTGCTGTGAAAGACAAAGAAGACTGTGTTCCAGATGCTGTAGTTGGAGGATGTTGGAGTGTCTATCAACTGAAGCAACTCTGTGGAACAAGGGTATTGAATATGTAGCCATTATGTGGAAAGGAAGCATTAAATAAACCAAGTGTTAATCGACTGAGATTTTTTAGGTTGTTATGGCAATATAACTTAGTGAATCCTGATCAATACAGGCTTCTATTATGTGCTAAACACTGTTTGGGGCACTGGGAGTACATCAGGGAATAAAGCAATCCCAAAGCCGCGCCTCGTCAGACATTATATTTCAGTGGGAGGAGGCTGACCGTAAAAAAAAGTGAACAGATAAAGTAAATATGCCAGATATTTCTAAGCTCTGCACTAAGTCAGGGAGTAGGAAGATGGCACATGTGCAGGTAACGCAATTTTTCATGAAATGACTCACTGAGAAGGTAACCTTTCAGTAAAGGCTTTCTGGATTTTGTCTTATTATCTTTAGTATATGTAGTTTAAATGCTTTGTACCCTGTTTATAGTTGATTACATTTTTTATTTAACATTATGTTTAAAATTTAGCATTGTTTTCCATCAAAAACAGTGACTGTTTTGCATCCTATTTTAATGAGAAAAAAATTTTTTAATCTCTATTTTTCCCCATTGTGTCATACATTTCCAGGAACACCATTGCTTTATTAGTAAGTGTCGATAATAATAAAATTTTTAAATTATTATTACTGTCCTCCATTATATTGGGAGTCAGTTTTATATGGCATATACTAAGTAGAGATGATTTGATGTCATCAACTCAAGAATGCCTCAGAGTTTTGTACAATATTATGATTAGAACCGACCAAATGAAGGTTTGCTGAAGTGATTTATTTTAAGAAAAACGACTAGTGGAAGGAATGGTTAGCAAAATACATATGGACCTCAAGAGTAATTACGCACAGAGGCGGGAGAACCGGAATGGAGCAGCTAGATAAGGAGATTTGATCCAGGTAGAAAAGAAAATTAAAATAAGAAGTAGTTATTAGGGTTACAGATAGCCACAAGAAAAGTTCATTTAAAAGCATAGGAAAAACTATAGGAAATGTTTAAGGTATAAACAATCATGGAGTAAATTCACTTTGAAAAGAAGTATAATCTATGTGACCTGCATTAGTATACAAAGTGTAAAATTTTGAATTAATAAAATACAACTTAGAATATGATATTTTACCTTATAATATGATTTTACCTTTATAATCTCTCCTTTGAATAAGAAATATGCCATGGAATTTATCAAAATAAAATAATGATAATAATGCATGTATTTTTAAAAACATTTTGATGACACATTTCTATGCGAAGTTATCAGAATAGTTGGTAAATAGAAAAAATGGAAGTGATGAACCTAAAGTTATATTCGTTAGCAGCATAATTAATCCTGAATAGATCATTTTAAATCAACTTAATCCAGTTTATTTGACTGAAAACCTTTAATTGAAACAGCTCTATACATAGTCACTAATAACTTCTAGTTACTGGAATAGAATTAATAACAAACTCAATTCTTGCATGAATTTTTATGCTATAAAAGCAATTTGAATCAAAATATATTTTGACACTACAGTAAATGACATCAAAATTAAATATAATAATGAAACATCAAGACTCTTTTTATTTTCTTTATTACTTAAATCTGCATTAAATATAAAAAAACTAGAAAAGAGTTTGGAACTCCTGTCTGAAAACATAGGTATGTTTGCATATATATTTTGTATATTGTTGTTAAAGAAAATTATTTCAAGATGTGTGTTATGGAAAATGTCTTCACTAATACATTAGAGGAAATGTAAGAAAGGAGATGTACATTATTAAAAAGATGTTTTTCAACATCTAAAGACAAAAAGAATGTTTAAGTTACAATTAATGAAGCAAAGCATGAAATTATAACTTTCTTTTCAACATTGCTACCTCTTATAAATTAATAATAATGCTATCGATACATTTCATAACATTTTCAAATAAAACAACAATGTATCTAAAAAATGTAATGAAATCTAGCACTGTGCATAAAAAGCAGGCCTACTAACTAGAATTCTTTCTTGTTGGATATTCATTATTTACAAGGGCCAAACAAAACCAAAGCAAGAGCAAAAAAGACTGATGAGAGCATATTTTCCCCAGGGCATTATTATACAAAAAGCTCAGTAATAGATATATTCCTAGCAACATAAGCTTAAATCATATTTCTAAACCTCATGAATGACAATTTCAAAGACTTTCCACAATGGGATGTGTGCTGGAGGGAAATGTTGGATGGAAAAGTGAAAACAAAAATCATCACTGAATTTTCATTCACTTTTTTCATACAATTTGAATGAAAACTAACTGGGAATTTTTCAGAATATATTGTTTGTGCCAAAAAGTTATATTTTTAGATTACTTTAATTCTGTCTTTATATATTCATTTTTAATATATTTTTACAGATTATGTTGGTGAGTATTGTTTATGCTGTTATTAATTTGAACAAGATAAATTGAAAGACTAAGAAAGGCATTCCAGCAGGGAGACAAGGATATCCATTTCCACAGGAACAGCACTGGTAGTGAAAGTGGAAGCCATAATGAGAAATATCAACAACAGATGCTCTTGAAATGTCTCTGGCACATGGTAATCACTAATGACAAAATAAGCTCTGCCATAATAAGACGATTCTACATGTCAATGCATCAAGAAATATTTTGTAAAATGTTTATCAAGAAAGAAATTTCCTGTGATATGTTTATTGAAAAAGCCTCAGAAACCTTGAATGTTTTACTTCCCCAGGCAGAGTGTGATCTTTTACAAATAAATATTTTACAATTAAAATACTGTGACTCTTTCCGAGTATATCACTATTTTGAACATCAAAAAATCTTTTTTTAATCGTAAAGTTTGAAGATACGCTTTTCCCTTCCCTACCTAAGTGTTCCCAAGTCTCTCATTCCGTGTCAGTGTCACAGATCCTACCTCCCTGTTAACCACAAGGCAATTCTCAGACAGGTCTTTGGACGTGCTTTCTAAAGGAAAGCCCATAGAAAGGAAACATATTTTGATGTTTTAAAGAACCAAATAAGTAAAGGTACACAGCCTCTGGCCAGTAGACACTTTCCTCCTTGCTTCCTTGCTTCCTTCTGAGACAGGAATCAACCTAACAAGACAGGGTCCTCTGCAAGGCCCCTGGCCTAACAAGACAAGGCCCCTAACCAATTGGCAAGCAAGGAGAATCAGATACAGGCCACCAAGATCCACATTCTGCAGCCTCAGGACTTTCCCAGGCTTACACATGGGCCCTAGCACCTGGGAGTAGACTGAAGGGGACCCTAGCCCCATTAGCACAGTACAAATTACACCCAGGGGTGGAAAGCTAGCATGCTAACAATACTAGTATTTCCTGTAGCAGCTTGCTATGCGACAGCACAACCCTACCTCTACATGCCATGACAAGGCGCTCCTCCCCAGCCTTTGCCTAAGAAAAGCTCCATAAGCCTGCTCCCTAAAGAGCTGTCACCTGCCCCTTTCGTTTCTTCAAGGGCTCCCTTGTGCCTCCCCTGTGCATGAACTTTTACTTTTCTTGTTTGTTGTCTCCCTTGATTTCTATCCTGCAGGACAAGAAGAATCCAATGTGTAGCATTTCCTCCTTGCTTTTTTAAAAAGGTCAAATCTCTTAAAATTTATGAAAGTATGATATCAGTGTACCAGATAAACGACTGACCTAATGGCTTTCCATAATCTATAAGTCAGTTTTTGCTATCACCATGTACAATAAATGGCAATTTTTTGACATAAAGTTTTTCCCAACAGGTGAAGAGAGAGAATTTGAGTACTTCTCAGGAAATGGACTAGATTTTGATCCCCTGAGTACAATGAGACAATGAAGTTTCATGAGAAGGATAGTTTAGAATAATCAATATAAGGAAACACCCCCATTTGAAGGATGCATCAAAGGGCTTTGTGCTTTACGGTCCAGCTGAAACTGAATAAGGTAAGGTTACAGGAAGGCTTGGAGTTTTATATGAAATCCAACTTGTCGATGAAAATAATCCATAACCAATCTATAAATGAAAATTTGGGAGAGTTTATTCTGAGCTAAAATGTGAGGACCATGGCCTGGGGCCTTTCTTCCCGAAGGAAGAAAGGGCACCAAGGAAGTGAGGTGTACAGAGTGGTTATATACCCTCAAACAGGATGTTTCACGTATGATTGAAATGTCCCTCCCAGAATAGTCACAAGATCGCCCTGTTGGCACAGCACTTGATGGACACAGCAGGTAGTGGGTCTGCTCTCTCGGAGGGCATAGCAGGAGGCAAGTCCATTGTCTGGAGCTGGGCGGTCACAGGTGAGCACAGCAATCAGTTCCCAGCCTAAGGAAAGATGCTTAATCCTTAAGGAAATGCCAACGTTGGGAGGGGGAGGAAAGTTGCACCTTTATCTCAAGGGCCTTTGTTCTTGCCATAGGGAATGTCTAAAGCAGATATACAATGCATGTTCAACGGCCTTGGTCAGGCCCTTTTGGAAAGACAAGGTCAGGCCAAATTAGGTTTACACCAAATGGCTTCCTCATACACTCCAATATATCCTATTACTTGCCATTTTTATTGTGAAACTCATTCCAAATCCTTTAAAAGGAGCCAGACTATTCAAATGAATGAAAGTAGTACTTCATAAAACTCTACCATAAACATAGTACTCCACTCTGATGACCCTCTGTCTACTGGTTAAAACACTTCCTCACTCTAACTTCTCAGTTTCGCTGTTTCTCCAATACTTATTTGGGTACACACTTCTACTTCTAGAATTTCCTTAAGTTGACTTATTTGTGATTATATGGTGTTAGGCCCAAATACAAGTGAAAGGCGTAGTCTTCCAGACTGCCAAGGCTGTTCAGGACTAGTTCAAGGATCTTCAGGGTCACCCTCACTTCAGATCAGCTGACTGCAAATTCAGGCGTGTCCACAGACTCCCCCAGGATAACTCACAGAGCTCAGAAAATTACTATACTTACAATTTCAATTTTATTGTAGTAAAACGATATAGAAATTACAGTCAGCCAAAGAAAGAGAAATCTAAGGTAAAGACTGGAACAGAGTTTCAAACATGAAACTTCCATCATCTTCTGGGATATGTTACCCTTCTAGCATCCAAGTGTGACAATTCTCAGAGTATTGCCAACCAGGGAAGCTCACCCTTTACTTAGGTACAATTGATTCAATCTTTGCCCATGTGATTGAACTCAGTTTCCAGCCCACTCTCCACCCCAGAAGTTGACCTGATATCACCTGACTCTAAACCCCAAGCTTCTAACTATATGGCTGGTCCTTCTGACATGGCCAGCCCCCACCTTTAGACGTCATGTTAGCATAAACTATCTAGGGGCCCAACAGGAGTCACCTCATTAGCATAAACCATCAAGTGTGGTCTGAGGGACTCACCATGAATAACAAGGATGCCTATCACTTGGGAAATTCCAAAGACTTATAGCTTACCTCCTAGGAGCTGGGACAAAGGCAAGACCTATCTCTGGGCAAAGTTAATTCTTCACTACACAGTGGTGCATTATGGTTCGTGTTCACTAGGTTGGTCTTTGCATGTTCTTTAGTGTCTGATTTTGGTTGTTCTCTTTTCTTGAGGTATGGTGACAATAGAGAAGAAGAAGTCTTGATCAGCATAATCATTCTGCCAGTCCCCTCTGGCCTCCCCTTAGGGAGAGGAGGATATGAAACACTATCTTCTTTGTTTTTCATCCTTACTAGATTAAATTATATGAAATTGCCATTTGTAGGTCAAAAAATGTCAAATATTGTCAATTCCATGTAATTCAACCCATCTGGTGTCTAGGTTAAAGATGTAATCCTATTCAAGGTGACACTGTTCATGGTCAGGATAGTTTGGAAATGTATGCTAGAAATTCTTCATTTCCACCTCTTCATTACATCAGGATTCAGCTTTTACCAAAAGTGTCACTTTCCTCACAATATTAAAGAAATCATGTTTGAGCCTGCCGGACGAGTAAGTTGAAACATTATCATCAATACATATATTTAGACAAACATCCCCACAACTCAGAAAAGGGAAGCTAGAGAACTGAATAAAAGATGAGAAAGTTGTCCATTTTTAGAGATTTTTTTTGAATGGTACTATTTATTTTCAAAGTGTTGTAAGAATTTTTCAAACATCTTGCAAGTAGTGTTGGTGCAAATTATCCATAATCAATCTATAAATAAAAATTGGAATGAGTTTATTATGAGCCTACCCTCAGGACCATATAACCTAGAGAGTCCTTTCACAAAGGAATGGAACACTCTAAAGAATTGCGGGTGTACGGTGTGGCTATATACCATCAAAGAGCATGTATCACATATGATTGGAATGTCCCTTTTACAGTAGTCACAAGATTGCTTTGCCAGGATAGCAAGTTGGCGAACACAGTAGTTTGGTGGTCTCAAGGTGGTCACAAGGTGAGTGCAGCAGGTCAGCAATGAATCCTTTGTTTAGGGAGAGATGCTTACCCTTAAGGAAATCCCGATGTGGGGGAAGTTACATCCTTGTCTTTAAGGGCATTGTTCTTGTCTTTGAGACACAGCAAACACTTAAAGCAAATATACAATGCATGCTCAACCACCAAGACCAGCCCTTTTGGAAAAACAGGGTCAGGCTAAATCAGTTTTACACCAAATGGCTTCCTCATATACCCCAATATATCCTATTGCTTGTCATTTATTTATCAGTAGTGAAAATTATTTAGATCATTATTTCAAGCATAACTGTCAGGAGAAAGCCCAAGGCACATTTTTCCTTCTTGAACTGCAATAGCAATAGTGTTAAGCTTCAGTTAGTCAACGAAGTACAGAAAAAAGAAGTTCTCCTTTTATAACTATTTTACCTCTTATTATTTTTGTTAATGTTTTTAAATTTTTTATTTAATCTCAGTTTTTTTTAAAAACCTGAGTACTTGAAAAATATTTTTAATAATGTATTCCTATAAAATTAATGTTCAGTTTTTTTAAAACTGAGATGCCCTTATGTTATGAGTTGATTGAATTGTGTTCCCCCAAAATAAGATATGTTGAAATACCGATCCGTAGTACCTCCAAAGGTGACTTTTTTGGAAATAGTTCCTTTTAGAGGTAATTAAGTTAAAATGAGGTCATGAGGGTGGGCTCTAATACAATGTTACTGATGTCCTAATAAAAAAGGGGAATTTATGTACAAGGACAGGCATGCATAGAGGAAAGACAACCTGAGGAGACATAGAAAGGAGCCATCTACAAGCCAAGGTGAGGGGCTTGAAAAGATCCTTCCCTCACAGCCCTCAGAAGGATCCAGTCCTGCTGACACCTTGATTTCCCACTTCTCGCCTCCAGAAATGTGAGAAAATAAATTTCTGTTGATTAAGGCAGCAGTGCGTGGAACTTTGTTACAGCAGCTCTGGCAAACTAATATACTTTACTGATGTAGCACTGTTACTCTACTACTAATGTCATAATTACTAAGTTAGTCTTTACTTTTGTAGTAGTATGTCCACTACAACTTTTCTGCATAAAATTAATGTTGGTGAAGAACCATGAGAATCAATCAATGATGTTTTATGTGTACAAAACTGTAATTCTATGTACATGTAGCGATTGAAAGTTGACTATTATAATCTTAAATTCAGTTCATCTTGCTCCGTCCTGTTTGATATTACCACATTTTCAACTTCTTATGCAGTTCATTGTTTTGACACAAAATTCAGTGCACAGAGACACTTTTATAAGATGGTCTTTTTGCCTTTGAAGACATTCCACTGATAACGTCATGGTTCACGGAACCTAAATGGACTGTTAATAGTTATATCTCAGACTAAGTATTGCCATTGAAACCGAAAAATTACCCAAGTCACACAAGACATATATCTATAAAAAGCAAATTCGATATTCAAAAAAAACAGATTTAAAGACTTAG
Source organism: Equus przewalskii (assembly GCF_037783145.1). NCBI lineage: Eukaryota > Metazoa > Chordata > Mammalia > Perissodactyla > Equidae > Equus > Equus przewalskii. The sequence continues at coordinate 111,134,216 of NC_091832.1, forward strand.
TAGGTAGAAAGATTTAAAATGACGCTCTCAAGATAAAACACTGTGTATTTCATCAAACCTTTAATAATACTGCTTATCTGTTTAAACTCTATGGGTTTTGTTGTCTTTCTTAAAAGTAAAAATGCCCTTAATTATGAAATCTAAGAATACTGAGTTGAAAATCAAAGTAGGAAGGGATTATAGAATGCCAAACAAAGACTTATGGACCTTGAAAGTCAAAGACATTGAAAGATAAGAATTAGAATTAGAAAGGATGAACTATCTGCCGTATCTAAAATGAATGGAATGGGGAAACACTACAAGCCAGATCGATTTTAGTGTGATTGCAATATGTTTAAGCATTTCATAGAGTAATCACTCATACTTGAGTTGCTTCAAAGTTTTTCTTCTTAATAAATTTTGTTCCTGATCCCACTCAACCAAACACAAAAGGTTTTACATTTAAATTGTATCTTATTATTGCCACTTGAGAGTTTTTGGTTCTGCTTTAAATCCTGTCAGAGTGGTAAGTCTCTGAAAGGTGAGACCCTGCTTTGCCATGTTGAAGTATTTCATAGCCTGCTACCTCACATATTATGTGTAGTAAAGCATCAGGAAATGATTCCTAAGAGAATAAAAGAAATTTCAAATGCCAAAATAATTATGTGGCACTGCTCAAGAGAAAGTCTAAATTTTACTTTTATACTCCTTCACAATTTTACAATTTATACATTGTGAATCTGAAGATAAAAACATTAAAATTAAAATATAATGTTATTTTTACAGGTTTTGTCTTTAGCAAAGCACTTGATTTCTCAGGATCTCTGTCATTCTTGAAATTGCCATCCATTGAGAAATATAAACACTGGCAAGAGAGATTAGATACTGAGGGGGAAAGGGGAACAAGAAAAGCAGTAACCTGTTTTTACAGATGAAGTTAAAGTTGACAGAGTTGGCAGGGTGATGATGCCAGACCTGATATGAGTTCCCTTACAGTAAACCCAGCATATATGGGGTTAAAAGCAAAAACACTCATTCCTTGCTTACTCTCTGGCTTCCTGCCTCCAGAATCCACTATCTGCCATGGAGACAAACAGCCAAGGTCATCCACCTGCAAATTCCCTTATCATCCTCCTCCCTGTAAGCAGCCTCCCAAGGCCAAATGCAGGCTGGTGGGAAAGCTCCTACCAGCAGGGCCACCGACATCCCCCCCTACACACACAAGCAGCCACATTCTTCACAAACCTTTAAAACACCTGGCCTTCCATCTTTCAGGGAGACAATATAAAACAAGACAAATTCGAAGACTCTCTGTCATCTCCTGTCTGATGTCATCCAAAATAAAAACCTTTTCCTTGCCATAAACCTGGCATTCCAGTTTTTATTTGGCCCCTCATTTGTGGTGGGTAGGGAACCTATGTTTGTAGGTGGTAACAGTAGGATTTGGCTTGTGGAGAGGAGGATTCTCAGAAAATAGGTACAGAGAGTGACCAGAGAGAGATAATTTAAGACTTACTGAATTTACCCTTTGAAAATCAATCATGACTGATTTTAATTAAGAGTTTTACCATAATCTATAAGTTTTAATGAACACAGTAGAAAGGATAAAGATATAAAAGTAATCATAACTTGATGCACTGTACCTTTATGATTATTGGTAGAATTTTGGATGTATTTGTATATATGTATATGTTTGTGCCTCTAGGAAAAATTAAAAAAGATGTGTATGTGTAAATGAATATCTTTCTACCATTTCTCCTTTGGGTAACATTCTCCTGGAGAGAGCACATAAGAATTAAAAAGTGATTGTTTAGCTCCCTATTGTTTTTTTTTTTTTCCTTTTTTTTTTTCCTTTTATTAATGTTATGATAGATTACAACCGTGTGAGATTTCAGTTGTACATTTTTGTTAGTCATGTTGTGGGTACACCACTTCCCCCTCCATACCCTCCCTCCACCCCTCCTTTTCCCTGGTAACCACCGATCAGATCTCCTTCTCAATATACTAATTTCCACCTATGAGTGGAGTCATATACAGTTCGTCTTTCTCTGACTGGCTTATTTCGCTTAACATAATGCCCTCGAGGTCCATCCACGTTGTTGTGAATGGGCCAATTTCATCTTTTTTTATGGCTGAGTAGTATTCCATTGTGTATATATACCACATCTTCTTTATCCAATCATCAGTTTCTGGGCATGTAGGCTGGTTCCACGTCTTGGCTATTGTAAATAATGCTGCGATGAACATAGGGGTGCAACGGACTCTTGAGATATCTGATATCAGGTTCTTAGGATAGATACCCAGTAATGGGATGGCTGGGTCATAGGGTATTTCTATTTTTAACTTTTTGAGAAATCTCCATACTGTTTTCCATAGTGGCTGTACCAGTTTGCATTCCCACCAACAGTGTATGAGGGTTCCTCTTTCTCCACAACCTCTCCAACATTTGTCGTTCTTGGTTTTGGATGTTTTTGCCAATCTAACGGGTGTAAGGTGATATCTTAGTGTAGTTTTGATTTGCATTTCCCTGATGATTAGCGATGATGAACATCTTTTCATGTGTCTATTGGCCATATTCATATCTTCTTTTGAGAAATGTCTGTTCATGTCCTCTGCCCATTTTTTGATCGGGTTGTTTGTTTTTTTGTTGTTAAGCAGCGTGAGTTCTTTGTATATTATGGAGATTAACCCTTTGTCGGATAAGTGGCTTGTAAATATTTTTTCCCAATTAGTGAGCTGTTTTTTTGTTTCAATCCTGTTTTCCCTTGCCTTGAAGAAGCTCTTTAGTCTGATGAAGTCCCATTTGTTTATTCTTTCTATTGTTTCCCTCAACTGAGGAGTTACAGTGTCCGAAAAGATTCTTTTGAAACTGATGTCAAAGAGTGTACTGCCTATATTCTCTTCCAAAAGACTTATTGTCTCAGGCCTAATCTTTAGGTCTTTGATCCATTTTGAGTTTATTTTGGTGTGTGGTGAAAAAGAATGGTCAATTTTCAATCTTTTGCACGTGGCTGTCCAGTTTTCCCAGCACCATGTGTTGAAGAGACTTTCTTTTCTCCATTGTAGGCCCTCTGCTCCTTTGTCGAAGATTAGCTGTCCATAGATGTGTGGTTTTATCTCTGGGCTTTCGATTCTGTTCCATTGATCTGTGGACCTGTTTTTGTACCAGTACCATGCTGTTTTGATCACTGTAGCTTTGTAGTATGTTTTGAAATCGGGGATTGTGATTCCGCCGGCTTTGTTTTTCTTGCTCAGGATTGCTTTAGCAATTCGCGGTCTTTTGTTCCCCCATATGAATTTTAGGATTGTTTGTTCAATTTCTGTGAAGAATGTTCTTGGGATTCTGATTGGGATAGCATTGAATCTGTATATTGCTTTAGGTAGTATGGACATTTTAACTATGTTTATTCTTCCAATCCATGTGCAAGGAATGTTTTTCCATCTCTTTATGTCATCGCCTATTTCTTTCAAGAAAGTCTTGTAGTTTTCATTGTATAGATCCTTCACTTCCTTGGTTAAATTTATCCCAAGGTATTTTATTCTTTTCGTTGCGATTGTGAATGGGATAGAGTTCTTGAGTTCTTTTTCGGTTAGTTTATTGTTAGTGTATAGAAATGCTACTGATTTATGCACGTTAATTTTATACCCTGCTACTTTGCTGTAGTTGTTGATTATTTCTAATAGTTTTTCTGTGGATTCTTTGGGGTTTTCTATGTATAAGATCATGTCATCTGCAAACAACGAGAGTTTTACTTCTTCGTTACCTATTTGGATTCCTTTTATTTCTTTTTCCTGCCGAATTGCTCTGGCCAGCACCTCCAGTACTATGTTGAATAGGAGTGGTGAAAGTGGGCACCCTTGTCTTGTTCCTGTCCTCAGAGGGATGGCTTTCAGCTTTTGTCCATTGAGTATGATGTTGGCTGTGGGTCTATCATATATGGCCTTTATTATGTTGAGGTACTTTCCTTCTATACCCATTTTACTGAGGGTTTTTATCATAAATGGGTGTTGGATCTTGTCGAATGCTTTCTCTGCATCTATTGAGATGATCATGTGGTTTTTGTTTTTCATTTTGTTGATGTAGTGTATCACGTTGATTGACTTGCGGATGTTGAACCATCCCTGTGTCCCTGGTATAAATCCCACTTGATCATGGTGTATAATCTTTTTGATGTATTGCTGTAATCAGTTTGCCAAAATTTTGTTGAGGATTTTTGCATCTATGTTCATCAGTGATATCGGCCTGTAGTTCTCCTTCTTTGTGTTGTCCTTGTCAGGTTTGGGGATCAGAGTGATGTTGGCTTCATAGAATGTGTTAGGGAGTTCTCCATCTTTCTCAATTTTCTGGAACAGTTTGAGGTGAATAGGTATTAAGTCTTCTTTGAATGTTTGGTAGAATTCTCCAGAGAAGCCGTTTGGTCCTGGACTCTTGTTTTTGGGGAGGTTTTTGATTACCGTTTCTATTTCCTTACTTGTGATTGGTCTATTCAGATTCTCCATTTCTTCCTGATTCAGTTTGGGGAGATTGTAGGAGTCTAGGAATTTGTCCATTTCTTCCAGGTTGTTCAATTTGTTGGCATATAGTTTTTCATAGTATTCTCTTATGATCTCTTGTATTTCATTGGTATCTGTTGTGATTTCTCCTCTGTCATTCCTGATTTTATTAATTTGCGATTTCTCTCTTCTTTTCTTGGTGAGTCTGGCTAGGGGTTTGTCAATTTTGTTAATTCTTTCGAAGAACCAACTCTTTGTTTCATTGATCCTTTCTATTGTCTTTTTTGTTTCAATATCGTTTATTTCTGCTCTTATTTTTATTATTTCCCTCCTTCTACTGACTCTGGGCTTTGTTTGTTCTTCTTTTTCTAGTTCTGTTAGGTGTCGTTTGAGGTTGCTTACGTGAGCTTTTTCTTGTTTAGTGAGGTGAGCCTGTATTGCGATGAATTTCCCTCTTAGGACTGCTTTTGCTGCATCCCAAATGATTTGGTATGTCGTGTTCTCATTTTCATTTGTCTCCAGATAATATTTGATTTCTTCTTTAATTTCTTCAATGATCCATTGTTTGTTGAGAAGGGTGTTGTTTAGTCTCCACATTTTTGCACCTTTCTCTGCTTTTTTCTTGTAGTTGATTTCTAGTTTAATAGCGTTATGATCAGAAAAGATGCTTGATATTATTTCAACTCTCTTGTATTTATTGATGTTTGCTTTGGTTCCCAAAATATGGTCAATCCTTGAGAATGTTCCATGTGCACTTGAGAAGAACGTGTAACCTGCTGTTTTTGGATGAAGTGTTCTATATATATCTATTAAGTCCATCTGGTCTAATTTTCCATCTGGTCTAATTTTTCATTTAATTCTATTATTTCCTTGTTGATTTTCTGTCTGGATGTTCTGTCCATTGGTGTTAATGGTGTGTTGAGGTCCCCTACTATTATTGTATTGTTGTTGATGTCTTCTTTTAGTTCTATTAAGAGTTGCTTTACAAATTTTGGTGCTCCTGTGTTGGGTGCGTATATATTTATAAGTGTTATGTCTTCTTGGTGGAGAGCCCCTTTTATCATTATATACTGTCCCTCTTTATCTTTCTTTATCTGTTTTGCTTTGAAATCTACCTTGTCTGATATTAGTATAGCGACACCTGCTTTCTTTTGTTCATTATTAGCTTGGAGTATTGTTCTCCATCCCTTCACTCTGAGTCTGTGTTTGTCTTTGGGGCTGAGGTGTGTTTCCTGGAGGCAGCATATTGTTGGATCTTGTTCTTTGATCCATCCTGCCACTCTGTGTCTTTTCATTGGGGAGTTCAATCCATTTACATTTAGAGTGATTATTGAGATGTGGGGGCCTACCACTACCATTTTGTGTCTTGTTTTCCGGTTTTCTTCAGTTTCCTTTGTTTCTCGTCCCATGGTTTAATCTGTTCTGATGTAGAGCTGCTACTCTCTGTTGTTGTCCTTCTACTTATCTCCTCTGCTCTTGGTTTTGTAGCCCCTTTCCTTTTTTGGATTTTTCAGGAATGAGGGTTTTCCTGAGGATTTCCTGAAGAGGAGGTTTTGTGGCAATGAACTCCCTTAATTTTTGTTTATCTGGGAAAGTTTTTATTTCTCCATCGTATTTGAAGGATATTTTCGCTGGGTAGAGAATTCTCGGCTGTAGATTTTTGTCCTTCGGATTTTTGAATATATCATTCCACTCTCTTCTAGCCTGTAAAGTTTCTGCTGAGAAATCTGCTGATAGCCTGATGGGGGTTCCTTTGTAGGTTAGTTTCTTTTGCCTGGCTGTCCTTAATATTTTCTCCTTGTCGTTGACTTTTGCTAGCTTCACTACTATATGCCGTGGAGTTGGTCTTCTTGCATTGATAAAGTTTGGAGATCTATTGGCTTCTGTCACCTGAAGATCCATCTCCCTCACCAGATTTGGGAAGTTCTCAGCCATTATTTCTTTGAATAGGTTTTCTGCCCCTTTCTCCTTCTCTTCTCACTCTGGTATACCTATAATCCTTACGTTGCATCTCCTAATTGTGTCTGATAATTCTCGGAGAGTTTCTTCATTTCTTTTAAGTCTTGCTTCTCTCTCCTCCTCTGCCTGCAACAATTCTATATTGCCATCTTCCAAATTGCTAATTCTTTCCTCCATATTATCGGCCCTACTGTTCAGAGCATCTAGATTTTTCTTAATCTCCTCTATTGTGTTCTTCATTTCCAATATTTCTGTTTGGTTCTTCTTTATCGTATCAAACTCTTTTGTGACATAGCTCCTGAACTCGTTGAGTTGTCGGTCAGAATTCTCTCTTAACTCATTGAGAATCTTAATGATGGCTGTTTTGAAGTCATCATCATTTAGGTTATATATCTCATTTTCTTTGGGATTGTTTTCTGTGTATTTGTTACTTTCTTTCTGTTCTGGAGATTTAATGTATTTTTTCATATTGCTTGATGTTGTTGATTTGTGCCTCCGCATGGAGATAGAGTTTAGTTGCTCCTTTCACTTGTTTCAGCTGCTGCGGTGGGGGGAGCAGCTGTTTATACTTCACCAACCAGGAACCCTGTCCGTAGTTGCTAACTGGGCCTGGGCCCCTCTTCGTAGCCACAGTGGCCCTTTGGATTCCCTCCTCTGCCGTGGGGGCCATCACAGGGGGGCTTCAGGCTGCAGGTGCCTACTGTTGCAGCCCACCTAGATGTGCTCTCTCCTTGGGGTCTGCAACGGTGTTATGGGCTTTTCCAGCGGCCAGGGGTGGGATCACTTATATTTGTCGCTCCGTTGCTGTCGGCACCCACCGAATCTCACTTGTCCTCTATGGGTCACAGGAGAGCTATTGGCATCTTCTACAGTCTGTGGTTAGTACACCTAGCTATGCTGCTTTTGCCCTGGGGTCTTCCAGCCTTGTGGCTGGCGGCTGGGTGCCTTCTACTGGTGCTGTGCAGAGGCTTTCCCTAAGGCTGCTGTGAGCCTGTAGGGTTTCCCCCTAGGCTACTAAGCTGGGTCTCTGGAACTCTCTCCAGCCCCAGTCCTCTCCGAGATCTCCGGCAATCCCTAGTCTCACAGGGCGGGCAACGGCAGCTGGGGGTCGCCCCGCCCTCTGGGCTTCTCTCGGGGCCTCTCCCGGGAGCCCTGAATGCTGGGCGTGGCCCCTCTGCTAATGGCAGACAGAGAGTTTTGTCTGCTGCCTGGCGGAACTCCGGCGCTTCCCCTCCGGGTCACAGAACCGGCCTTTGAAAGTTCCCCCCGCCCCGGTCCTCTCCGAGATCTCCGGCAATCCCTAGTCCCACGGGGCAGGCAACGGCAGCTGGGAGACCTCCGTACCCTCCGTGACTCTCTCTGGGACCCTCCGGGCACCCCGAGCACCAGGCTGGGTCTCCCCACCAATGGCGGGGAGAGACTCTCCCCGCGGGCTCAGGTGTGCAACTCCAAAGTTTCCCTCTGCGTTTAGGAGTAATTGCGGGGGTTTAGGTAGGGTTCTGGTCACCTGTTTCCACTGTCGCTCCTCTGTTGTGTTCTCGCTCCTGCCCTAGATGTGTGTGGATCCTCTGGGGGGGTCCGTTGGAAGAAAGCCGCTTGCGGGTACTAGGCTGCCCGTCGGGGTCGGAGAGTTTTCACCTATTTCCACATCCTCCCGGAGGAAAGTCCGTCCGCCTTCCGATGTATAGTCGCGTGGGTGTCTCAGACGTCCTGAGATGCTGTCTGGATATCCTTTGGCAAGCGATAAGTGTCCAAATAATTGCAGACTCGAAGGGCGAGAGACAAAGAGGACTACTCACGGCGCCATCTTGGATCTTCTCCCTTAGCTCCCTATTGTTAATACACGATTCCCAGGAAGCACTAGATCAGTTATAAGCTTTTGAGATTTGCGTGACACTTAGTGCAGTGGTTCTCAACTGGGCATGACCATGGGCTCCACAGGACATTTGGCAATGTCTGTAGATATTTTGATTGTCATAACTGAGGTAGAGAATTGCTACTGACATGTAATGACCCCCTGAGTAGAGGCATGTTGTTGAACATCCTACAATGTACAGAGTAGTTTCCATAACAAAGAATTATCCCAGCCAGAATATCAATAGGGCCAAAGTGGGGAAACCCAAACTCAGAGGCTTGTTGACTTTGACTTGACATTTCAGCTTTCACATCCCTGTGTTCTATTATTACTACATTCTGTAGAACCTTTGTGGAATATATTTCTCAGCCTAACATCTTGTAATAGTACATCCTATAAAGTAATTACACACGATATAAAGCAAGCATCATTTGTACATAATTTAGAAATCCCTTTTGCAAGTATCTTATGAATAAGGATTATATTTGCAATCTCCTTATCACCAGGCATGCTAAGAGTAAAGCTCAGTTTCGTTTTTCCTTTGTTAACAGAGACGTCGCTTTTATCTTCAAGCTTATGAACACCACAGACCTGTGTGACATTAAATATCCCCAAGTCCTAAGAAGATTTATTTGCATTGTGGCAGAAATAGTTCTCCATAAGTATTTAGCTCACGGGTGGTGTTGTCTCAATCTCTCCTGCCGACAGCTCAGTCTCACTCACCAACAAGAAAGAAGTGCACCTAAGCCCACACTGAATACTCACGAAGACCAGGTATCCATTTGCAGAAGTAGAGTGTTACAAATTAAGGAAATTTTGCCAAAAAACCACAATATCCTGTCTTCTGTTAAGACAGATTCTGTAGGCTTACATCTTTGTGGACATGCCCAGATATAGCGAGGCTAGCTTTTCATCCAAGCCACAACCATCTTGCTTGAAAATGAAGAATATTTGAGAGTACTCCTGCTGGTGGTATCCATAGCAAACGAGATGGTAATCAAGCCTTCCAAAGACTAAATCCTCAATATTCCCCAATGCATTAAAGTACCCTAAGTCCTCAGTATTTTCTGGATAAAGACATGAAGAATGGCAGACTCTGAAAGACATAAGACTTCAGGTGAGTTTCTCAGATCTGAGGTCTGGAAAACTGAGGTTTGCTAAAGATCTGTACTTTCACTTGTTTCCCATGCAAATGAGCATTAGCGGACTAAGAATTCTGTTGCAAAGCTTAAGACACGGATAGTATTTTGAGGTTCCAGTAAGATCAAGGACAAGTTTCCTTTTTAGGAGTCCTTGAATTGTATGAAGACATAAGAGAAAGAGGAAAATGAGCGTTAGAGGATAAGTGAGAGATATGGCTCCTAAAAAGTGTTGGAAAAGATGGAGTTAGCATGACAGGGTGAGTTGATACTCATAGCAAGAATGAACAGTTTTCCTCAGTGATTACTTGAAAAAGAATTAGACATTTTTCAGAGAAAGAGAAAGAAAGTTACGCTGGATGGTCTTTACCATCTGTCATATATAACACAAGGTGTTCTGCTGAGCAGTAACAATGGACCTGAATTTGGAAACTTTAGTAGCATGGAAATACATAGAAAAACATCTATGGGAAATGTGACAGGAAATTTAAAACAAATCAGTGGCTTACTAAAGAGCAGTGAGCAGCCAGTGGATAGTAATTGCTTTATCAGGGAAATAGACAAAGAGAAAGCTGATTCTAATCTCCATAACCAAGTAAGGACTCAAGGATGTAAGTATGTTTAATGAGACTTCAAGCAACCATGAAGAGAAAGCAAGGGAATTCTCTCAAAGACGATATGACTTTGCGGACTGCGGAGAGTCAGGGAACTGGGATCCATAATGAAGACAGGAAGAAATCAGCAAAAAAAAGAAGACGATAGTTGTTGAAGAAAATGAGCATGTGATCAGAGTGAGTATTTAAAGTTTGAAATTTTTTTTTCTTTTGTCTCTATCTGTGAATGCATTTACTCAGCAAATATATTGTCGCACCATTCTGGAAGAGTTGCTCTCAAAGGCAAATTTTGTGGGAAAAAGAACACAAAAACAAAACGGACGCTTCCACATGGCTTGTTGCTCATTATCCACTGAATAGTAATTTATCTGGAGTATACATTTAATCGTGTCAAATAAAATCTTTATTTGATAACAAATGTTATATTTTTGAGTATAATAAATTTACCTGAATTCACTTTAAACAATATTTTATGTAATCAATATTCTAAACCTTGCAAATGTTGACTCTAAAATAAAACTCGTAACTGTTTCTTCAGAATGTTACAAAGCTATCAATAGGTATTTTATTTTTTATTCCCTAACAAAGAACTAGGTTTTTTTTCTATCTACACATCCACTTTCAACTAGTGCTATGAAACTAAACAAGGAATCAATTTTTTTAAAAAAAATCATAGCATAATCCTATTAATCAAGCTTCAAAGAGCACATAAATATATCCTCTCCTCAAGGATAGAATATCAAAAGCTCATGTAATCTGAGCGGTCTGCCGTAAGTAATCTGCAAAACGTAGGCTTATTTCCAATGGGCAACCATTTGTTTTCCCTCTCATAAATATTTTTGAAGAATCATTTAAGACTTGATTGTAAAGAAGCAAGCTTTTAAAGCAATAAAAATTTATGTGCTGAGATGTTGTTTTTGTATAAAAGAACTCCATCCCGACACAATAGATTAATTTAGTAGCTATCATGTTGGAATTCACCCTCCGTAACAGCCTTTATCTTATAATCAGTAAGAAGTGGCTGATCAGCCTTCTCATTCCACTTTAAAACGTCATCAGCAAGCAGACATATGAAGGGTAGAAAGGACAGGAAGAGGCTTCTGTGAATGGCTAATCTATGATATTTGTAACATGCCGACACAAGTACAGTATAGTAAAAATATTTTCATAGTTAGAGTCTTGAGCTTCAGTTGTCACATCTGTAACATGAAGTTAACTGTAAATTTCTCAGAATAATGTTGAGGGTTGAATGAGGTACTGAAAGTTCTCATTGAAAGACTAGGAACCTGTTAATGTTGAGTCACGTCTGCAAAACGTCTATTATTGCCAAATATCCCTCCTCATTGTATTTACTCCCTTTATGATGTACCTTTGCAGTTTTTCCACTAGAAAGAGTGTACTTCCTTGTCTCAATGCTTTGGGCTCATCCTAAGTCTGCTTTGGCCAACAGGATGTTACCAGACGTAATGCAAGGAGAGGCTCGAAATGGCCTTGTGTTGTTGAACTTACTTCTTCTTTTCTTCCCTCATATAATAAGAACATACCCCTGACTGACCAATGATCAAAAAAGAATGACACACATGGAGCATATCTGGCCTTAACCTGGAGCTTGGAGCCCAGCCCAGTCCAGACCAGCCAATCCTCAGCAGAACTGCAGATGCATCACGGTAGTGATTATTGTTTCAAGCTGATGAGCTTTGCAGTGGTTTGTTACACAACATTATTGTTACAAAATCCAGCTGATGTTTTTATTTCTTTACGTTCTTAATGAGCAGTGAAAATATGAAAGTCTCTTGCAGAGAGTAAGAGAAGACGGTAGGAATTAGAGGATCTGCAAACAGCTAAAATGGCGTCCACTGAATCTTGACTAGAATGATTCATTGTGGGTGCCATATTGTGTCATATTAAGATATTGTAATCGTTTTTGATCCATAGTCATCAAATTACTATGAAGTTTTCATGATAAATATTATGCTGGGGTGTGCCCCCTGGCTGAGTGGTTAAGTTCGCACGCTCCACTTCAGTGGCCCAGGGTTCACTGGTTCGGATCCTGGACATGGACCTACACACAGCTCATCAAGCCATGCTGTGGCAGCATCCCACATAGGAGAACTAGAATGACTTACAACTAGCATATGCAACTGTGTACTGCGGCTTTGGGGAGAAAAAAAAAGAGAGGAAATTGGCAACAGATGTGAGCTCAGGGCCAATCTTCTTCACCAAAAAGCATAAAAAAAAGCAAGAGAAGGTTTAAAAAGTATATCTATACCTATATCTATATCTATATCTTTATCTATATCTATATCTATATCTACATCTATATCTATATCATATGCTGAAAATGACACTGAGTAGCCACACTCTCAAGGCCAGTCTCTAACTCTAACTTTCAGGTAGATCATATTATGTCATAGAAAACAGTAATATGCTACTATTCAATTTTTAAAACAGTTGAAGAAACATTTACATCTGAGGCATCTACAAAGCACATATATGCAGTCTCAGGGCTTGGTCACAACAGAGGTAATAAAAGGGTGATCGTGGCCAACAGATGTATAAGTTATGTGAGAAATGAAATGAGGTGCTGAGTAGGTTACCTTATTCTTCAAGCATCAAAATTGATAACAAAGTGAATTATAATTCTAAAATGTTTATAAAAATAAAAGGTAAAGGTGATCACAAAGCACAAAAGCTAACAGAAGATGATGGGTGATTAACTACAGACAGATATCCAAACCGCTCCCAGGCTAAAAATCAGATTAATGTTGTGGGCTGAATTGAGTTCCCCAAAATTTATATGTTGAAGCCCTAACCTCCAATATCTCAGAATGTGACATTTTAGGGGATAGGGCCTCTAAAAAGTGTTTAATTTAAGATGAGGCCATTAAGCTACATCCTCATCTAATGGGACTATTGTCCTTATAGGAAGAGGAAATTTGGACACACAGAGACAGTAGAGAGTCACAAACAAGAAAGACCAGGTAAGGACACAGCAAGAAAGCGGGCATCTATAAGCTAAGGAGAGAGGCCTCGAGAGAAACCAAACCTGCAGACACCTTTATCCTGGACTATGAGAAAATAAATTTCTATTGTTTAAGACACCAAGTCTTTGGTATTTTATTATGGCAGCCCGAGCAGACTAATGTAAAGAGGAAAGCTAGCATCATGGCGGGACAGTCAGGCAGAGGATAGCAATTCAGCTGCTAGGAGGGAGGGATGGTGCAGGCAGAAGAAGTGATGGCTCTCTTCCTCTCACCCTTCACTGCCTCGCCATCCTTGCTAATCAGAAGGGGAAAAAATATATTTGCCAATTCGGTAGCTCCATACCAAGTATTAGGGGCTTTGTTAATTTGCTTCAGCTAAAATTGGAATCACCACCTAATTAACTTTACAATAACAACAGTGTTCCTCAAAATTCATCAGGTTGAAATTTTGGTGCAAAATGTGCTGTCCTTTTCATTGCTTTTTAGGCAGATTGAACTTTAGGGTTGATCTCTTCCTTCCAGGGTAATTCAGAAGTGCATGTCTTAATTTGAAAATAGTAATGTATTTGCTACATTTTCAATATGTGTTTTCATTTTGGGGCACGATTATCACAGAGCATTTGCTGAGACAAATAAATCAGGCTATTGAGCAACCACTGAGTTTTAGTTTCTGATTCTGTTGCACTTTTAATTAAAATAATTAAAAATACAAAATCTACAAATTTATGCAGGATACTTACACTAACTAAAAATTGCTACAGTTTTAATGGAATTCATAAAAAGGAGAGTGTAGAGTGTAGGGAAGAGCAGTCTATGAAATTGTCTTCTATTATAATCAAAATTTATAAAATAACCAAAGAATATCGACTAGCCCCAAGGCAGCACAGCCAGTGCCTAAGGATCTTGAAAAATAAGGAATCTAGTTCTCTGTAAAATGTACGTAAAATTTACTTGAAGTTACTTAGAGGAAATGAACATTTGGTTTCTCAGATAGATAGTTTGGAACCAATATTGATTAGTTTTCTTTTGATAGTTATATATTTACCACCAGTATTAAAGAGAATTTGAAATTCTGATGCATAGTTGCTAAGGAAAACTGTGTTGATACTCTGCTACTGACCTTCGAGCCTGCTTTCTAGACTATGCCTATGCTGAATTTAATTCAATAGAAAATAATATCTGCTGCACATTTTGGGATGCTGAAACTGTTTTGGCTAATTATATCTATTAAGATGCTAAAGCAGGGATCATCCAACACAAGTACCGAATCAACATTTAGTTTAATACTATCTTCATCCGTATTGATCATCAGAAATTGTAGACCCTTAGAACCCAATTAAGCCAAGAGTCAATGACAAAATACATTGTAGAAAAATGAAACAATAAACAAATTGGACTCAAAATTATCACAATAAAATATTTGCTATGCCAGAGAAAAAAACAGAAAGGAAATAATATGCATAATTCTATAATAATTCTGAAATGAAAAAATACATTTGTACAAAAAATATAAAAACGGACTATGAATTAGAGAGAAAATGAATAAGATCAAGAACAGTTGTAGAAAATTTTTAAGATTTTTATTTTTTTCCTTTTTCTCCCCAAAGCTCCTAGGTACATAGTTGTATATTCTTCGTTGTGGGTCCTTCTAGTTGTGCCATGTGGGACGCTGCCTCAGCGTGGTTTGATGAGCAGTGCCATGTCCGTGCCCAGGATTCGAACCAACGAAACACTGGGCTGCCTGCAGCGGAGTGCACGAACTTAACCACTCAGCCACGGGGCCAGCCCCTGTAGAAAATTTTTAAATTGTTAAAGAATTATCTTCAAGAAAGTGACTGAATCCAGATGAATGTCCATTCATTCATTCATTCATTCATCATTCAAAACCTACTTATCGATCTCCTACTCTGTGCCAGGTACTGAATAAGTGTTAGGTACCCAATGGTGAGCGAACCCTGGGTGGTGGTTGCCTTCTAGATTAAGCAGAGGGAAAAGCAATTAAATAGGATAATGCTTTTTATAGGAGAAAAGATTTATAAAGGAACAATTTCACTTTGATCTAATTTTGGAAAAACCACCTGGAGGAGGTGACAGAAACGAGAATGAGCAGAGTAGTTAGAATTTTGGCAAGGAAAAATGATAAGAAAATACAAGTGAATATCTCATCTTGGTTAACAGATGAACTGTCAGGTGAATATCATGGTACAACAACAAAGAGAGCAACCATGAAAGAAAAGATTGTTAGATGTGTTAACCAGCGTTTCTTCATATTAAATGGCATTAAGGTAACAGAAAAGCAAACGGCAAGATATAAAATTGAAAAAAAGTAGAACTGAAAAATGTCTAAGATATTATATGAACGTTCAATATTTTAATATATAAATTAGCCTATAATCAATCAAGGAAAGTCACTACCCTCCAAATGGAAAATTTTTCAACATACGTAGTTCACTCACAAGTTATTGTTGAGGAAAAAAGATGTTGCTAGTAAAAATAAATGCAAATTAAACTAATAGTATGTAATTTTCTTTTCAAATTGATGGAAATCAATACAAAAAGATAATAATAAATGTTTAAAGTTAAATAGACATTTGAAAATTGCTGTTGGGACAACAGTTTGATTCGATTTTATTTGATTTAATGAAAATCATAGAAACTGTCAGAGTATTTGACAAAGTAATTCTACTTTAAAGAATTTCTATTAAAAATATAGCACAATAGTTTATAGAGATATGTATTCAAGGAATAGTTATTAAAATACTTAGGAATTAGATAATAAAGGTGACAGTCATTAGAGATATTTGAAATGTTTTTATTCTTGTTTACTGAATAGATGGTAGGTGTTATGGGTTGAATCTTGTCTCTCAAAAATAGATACATTGAAGTCCTAATCGCCAGTACCTCTGAATATGACTTTATGTGGAAATAGTCTTTTCATGTTTAAGCAAATTAAGATGAAATATATCTAACTCTCTCTATGTATTTATATACATGTTTACTTCCTTAGTGGCTGCTCTGGGGCATATATGTATTTGAAGTGAGGACTTATCTACAACACCACCAACTAAAGATATTATTGTGTATCATCCACAAATCTTGTACTTAGAGCTCTATATTGTGACTGGATAGGACAATTGTCTTCCTTCAGGAGGTGGAGGTGACTATCTGTTTGAGTGGGAAAGACACTGAACTGAATATTTGAGGACTAGAGGCCTGTTGGTGTTAGTTTGCAGGCTTGTTCATGAATATCTTATTTCTCAGCTTCTTACAGAAACCAGTTAGTTTTACACGTCTGTTGACTTTTAGTTGAGTATGGCCATACACAGTTAGTCCTGGCCAAACGTAATTAGGAAACGCCACATGGTTGGCCAAGCGAAGGAGGGCAAAAATAATGTGTGTGTGTCACTTCTCAGTGAAAACTTTAAGAGCCAGTGAATGGTTTGTCATGTTCCCCTTACCTCTAAAACTGCAACATGTGGCATTAGAGATCTCAACTCCTCCATCAGAGCCTGGAGGCGAGATTCTGCATGACGTGGGCCAGTGACCTCGGTGATCTTTTGTTGGACATGCCACAGAAGTGAGTAATAAATTTTTTTTATAAGCCATTAAGATTTTGGAGCTGCTTTACTGAAGAACACCTAGTGCACACTAATTGATAAAATAATTGTTATCGTCCAGCAATTGTTATTACCAAATGGGATAATTAAAATTACACTTAAGAGAAACAGTTGACAATAAAGAAAATATAACATTGTATTAAGTAGCAAAGCACAAACTGTAAAATATGATTTAGTTAAAGATTGTATATGATATATTCTACATATGTATGTTTATATTAATGTATGTATGTATGTATACTGAGAAAAATATATGCGTGGATGTGCACCCAAATGGAAATAATAATTGTGCATGTGTGATGAGATAACAATTAATTTTAATTGTTCTTCTCTTTAACTTCTTTTGTATTATCCAAGTATCTCAAAAAGTGGCAGTCAGAAAAATAAAACATATATACATATTTTTTCCTATAAACTTATAATGCATTCAACTTTTATATGCAAATTAAAATTATTTTATTTTATTTTTTAGGTTTTTAAATATTTGATTTAACTCACTGTGTAGGAAAATTACTGACTACTTTTATGGATACTTTTCAAAATGAGTCTAAAATGCTAGTGATTTTGTTATTAGACTAAAATTGCTTTGATAAAGAAATATATTTCTAAAGACTGTAAAAGTATTATAAATGAACCAATAAAGTTTTTAACAGATAAAATATAGTTTTTGAAAAAGCTCTTAGCATCTGCAGGGAATTTACTTTCTCTGTATAATTTTACTGAAGAAAATGTTAAACTTTTGTGGCTATCCTATACTTTTATCAAAATTATCTTGATTGGGATAAAACTATAGTATCGCAGAGATCAAAGAAATAAATTCCTATGTTGTATTTGACTAGTGTGTATAGAAAGTCAAAAGAAAATGAGGTAGGCAGTCAATATTTGTTAGTTTGCCAGTACGGCAGAAGCTCAGACCTTCCACAACCAAAATTTTGAAAAAAGTCTTAAAATGTAAGGATTGATAGAAAAATTTGCACACCTCATTGCTTTTCCTGGGCCTGAGGACAAAATTGCTTTTCACCCTCTTCTTCCTCTACCATTTATTCAATATTCCCATCAATCTTATTGTCTGATTCTTTGTCCATTGAGGTGATGCAGACCTCCATTCCGAGAAGTCTAAGCCCGTTACCTTGTTTTTCTCAAGCAGCATTTAATATCTTAGTGTACTGGCTGTAATAACAATGTATTAATGCACCAAGAGTGCCCCATACTTGCTGACCTACTAGTTTTATTGGTTTACTGGTATGAGGAGTCAAAATGACAAAGTGGTCATTGTAGCTTTGGGTTCAGGGCAACTTTGTGTCCTCTGGAAAAGTGAATCCTTCTTCCACCACCACTCAACCTCCAAACCAGGAAACAGGTCCCAAATCACTTGGAGCTTAAAGTTTCAGAGATAAAAGCACAAATGCCTCAACTGGATCACAACCAAATGGGCTCATTCCAATTTCACATTCTCCTTTCTGATGCTGTGTATATTTTAGCAAATAGTGACAATGATACACCATGGCACCTGGATAAACATACACACCACATTCTGAAGGACTGTTCCCAATTTCACAGAGTGTCATCCCTAAGCTGGATGCTGTAGGAAAGCTTTAGATACCATTCCAATGTTTTACCAAGCTGATAGATTCTGGATGATGTGATATATGACATAACCAGAAGATCTCATGGTTAGCTACACAATGTCACATTTCCTTTACTTTAAAAATGGTTCTCTTGACAGGAGGCCATATTATGTTGAATGCCATGCTGACATATCAGCAAATCTGAAAGCTCTCTGGTAATGGATGTTGTACCAGAATCTGAACGTTTTGTGCCTATTCCCATAGATCCATCCACAAGCCTGTTCCATACATCAGTTTGTCCCCAATATTTCAATCTTGCTTCTTCTAGGGTCCTGACTAAGTAGTCAATTCCACTGCCTAAAAGTTAGTACGTATCTTTATCTCAGATTATTTCTTCCTCTTTGCAAAATCAATGACCACATATACTGCTTGAAATTCTGCCCCCTAACGTATTATCCTTCAACATTATCCTTTAATGCTCACATATATATTCCACTGACCTGTCCTTGAACTAGTCCTCAGAATTTTCCTCCTCCATCAGCTGATCTGATGAAACAGTCTTAACTGAGGAAAAGGTACTGGTGCAAAATTGTAGCCGATGTGTTCTGTTCATATAACTCATTGATGCCTCTAGACCTACTCGAGGACTATGATTCAATCATGATTGAGTAATTTTCATCATTTGATGGATTGTTACTGTGCCCATCTAATGCAGTATTTTCTCATACTGAATCTCTTCTAGGATCTTGTAGACAGCTAGAGGATAATTTTCAAAGAGCAATAGTAATTACTGTTTACTATTTACTAAAAATTCTCTACTGCAGAAGGCATGACCTCACTCCAATACACTGGTGGTCTGCACCACAACCCACCTTTTGGAGTTACCCTACGCTCCTGATATGGATACTTGAACCTATTACAGATTCATCTCTTGCTCTGAGCTCCACTCAAAACAGGTTCCCTTTTATCCCTCCTTCTCAGATTTGAATGGGTCTCAGATCAAGAGTGGAACATACAAAAGGTCTTTTCTGTCAGCAACTAGAAAGAACAGATTTGCCAGATCAATATCTACACATCAAATGCTAGAGACCATGTGGATTTATTCTACTCAAGATACCACATCTGGCATAATAACTGCAGTTGAGCTTATTACTTGATTATATTTAGGTAGCCAACCATCTTTCATCATGATTCATCAGTTATTGGGGTTTTTTTTTTTCTGGGATTATGTAAGAAAATTGAATGGAGGTATAATGGGAGCTACTAATCCTACATCCTTAAGGTTTTTCAGATTGATTTAATCTCTATAATAAATTCTCTTACTCAGTTCAGGGAGCCAAGGAAAGACTTCAGCAAGGTGTCAGGTATATCTGTATATTTTACACATTCAAGGAACTGAGGAGATGATCACAGGGTAGATCTGCTAACCTATTGGAGTCTTTATGACACAGACTTAGGCCAGGGCTCCATTTACGACCTGGGCTTAATGTTAATTTGCTCTAACAAGAGTCATTAACACATACAGCTCAGATACCTATTCAAATTTGTTGAAATGTCTGGAATTTTATTTTACCTACTGTATAGTGACTCTAGTAAATGTACTTAAGACCCTTTTGAGACGGATCAGGGAGAATATTCATTTTATTTACTTGTCATTGCAGGATCCTTCCTCATCAGACTAAATCTAATAGATGAAGGGATCTGGTTCTGAGAAATGAATCCAACACAGAGACTTGGTGAGAAAGAATTATTTTCCAGTGCGGTGTCATTCATGAGCTTTTTGCTCCCCATCTCTTGATGTTTTGGGAATAAGTCAGTCAAGTTATACTCTTTTGGATGGCAACTTTCTCCCCCAAAGAACATGTTGATGTGTAAGCCATTTCCAGAGATTCCCACAGATCAAGTCTCCCTGGTTGTTACTGTTGCTTTGCTGCCCATTTTGGTAATCATATCCATTTTGCTTCCAGTAGTTAAATGCCACTGTGCTCTGTTATTCTGAAATAATATCATCTGTACTGTCATTTTGGAGTCCAGTTTTTGGTAATCTTTCCTTCTTACAACAAAGAGCTTCTTAAGAATGCTGCCCACCCCACCCCTCCACTGGTGCATTCCTTACCGCTTTAACAAAGGGAACGTCACTTAGACCCTTGAGGGATCATATTCACAGATAGGCTCCCCATTCTCACATAATAAATCCATCCTAACATGCCCATCTCTCTGAGTCTTCTGGGTTTTTTTTTTCAATTTTCTGTCAAGGCAGTGATGATTATAGCTTTTCCCAAGCTTCAAAGGAGATTGAGTATTTGAAAAATGGCTCACTTCTCTACTCCTTCTGGTACCCATTCCTTTGCAATATGACTTTGCAGCTCAAGAGATAGAGTCTGTTTCCCCACTCTAAATCTTACCTGGGTTTTTGTCTTGCATCAACCAATAGAGTGATGTGGAAGGGACATTGCACCAGTGCCTAGCCTAGAGCCTTACAGACTTTCGTTCTTTCTCTTGAACTTCTGCCTTACCACCCAAGTTAGTGTGAGTTCATCTCCTAGAGGATGAGAAACTACACGAACTAGCCAAGGTGATCCTAGATCAGCTATGTTCAGGCCACCTGTCTTCCAAGAACAAATGCCTGAGATAATCCATTTGACATAAATTGAGCCAAATTGAAAACAGAAAAACCATTCAGCCGATCCACTGGCTTGTGAATAAATGATTAGTCTTTTAAGCCATTGGATTTTGTGGTTATTTGTCATACAGCATTATTATGACAATGGAAAACTGATACAGAACTATTTTAGCTATATTTTAGGACTGGTGGCAGGATTTTTATCAAATTTTCCGGTAATTTTCATCCTGATTCATCAGATATCACTCCCATATCAATAAACTCTTACTAACCAGCTTTATATCCCTCCTCCTCTTCCTCTTCCTCTGTGCAATATAGCCAAAGTCCACTTCCATATGTCTTCTCCAGGCTCCTGCTGGGTTTTCCTTTCAACTTTATTGAGAAATAATTGACAAATATAATTACATATATTTAAAGTGTACAGTGTGATGATTTGACATACATATACATTGTGCAATGATTAGCAAGATCAAGATAACTAACACATCCATCACCTCACATAGTTAACACCTTTTTTTGTAACAAGAATACTTATGGTCTCCTCTCAGCTGCTTTCAAGTATACAATACCATATTATTAACTATAGTCACCATGCTATACATCATTAGATTCTCAGAATTTATTCTTCTGCTGTTACATGTCAGCCAGCTTCTGCAATTCTTAAATGAATGATCCTTTTGTTCACATAATGTAGCCCATACTTCCCACTTGATATGTGCTAAGACTTTAGCTTAGTTACTGATTTAGAGGTAGTGAAGGCAAGAGGCAAAAGATCATGAAGAAAAGTATCATTAGTGTACTATCTACCTCAATAAGTTCATCCTTGATCTTCAGGCCATGTGACTTTTCCCTCCTATAGCAAGAGATAGGGCACCGTTTCCACCGGTTCAGAGGGCTCAGAAGAATCAGGAGTTCAAAGTTATCAGGAGAAGCTACCTAATGTCCTTTCTTTGTTCTCTAGTCCCCAGTCATTCTCTATCAAGGGTTTGAGTTTTACAGTGAGTACACGCTGCGGCTGTGAATGTAATACCTTATGGTGGTTCTGCACTCCTTGAAATCAAATGTGGGTTTGATTTTCAGCCCAATATGACTTTTGGCTGCTAAAGATGGGAGTCTCTCTAAATTTTGCAATGAAGAGTTTCTGCCCTGAATTGATAGTCGAAAGGCCTGAACCTGTCATCCTCTTCCTTCTCTGTTTCTAGGTCAGTAAATAAGATGTAGCCACCTCCAATATCTTTATAATTACTATCGCTCTAATATGTTTCAAGTGCTTGAGGTATTGCACAAATCATTATTTTCCTTTCTACTTGTACCTCATTTCACTCTCCACGAATGAGGCCCTAAGTAACCGTGATGCTTCAGTGTAGTATATATTATTAATTTATCCGTTTGACCCCGTTTGTCACCAACAGTGGGATACTTGGTACACTCTGACTATTTCACCATGATGTCCACTACTATTGCCATTTTGGTATGGATTTCCTTAAAATAAAACAATGGTTAAAGGTTTGGGATGCCAGTCGTTTATCTAGGAGGTAATCACAGGAAACACAAGTGAGAAAATGGGGAAAGTGATATGGGAGGGAGGAAACAGGCCTGGCTTCATGGGTGTAAAAGCTGTGCAGTAGCACAGGGCCTTTGCTAAAAAGGGCACCACGCATAATTTAGAGGACTCCAGTAACCATCTTGAAATTCTTAATAATTTTATCTTCAAACTTGTGTTTTCTAACTGAAGTCTGATGGAACAATAAAGCATGCATATAAGCAGAGGAAATATATGCAATATGCATATCCAAGGTTCCTTGCCATCCTATTACATATAATATTTATCATATTTCATGTCTACAGAATGTCAATACTGTGGGAGTTCAATAAGACTCATAATGTGTCACCTGAGACCCAAAAAGAAAACAAAGATCAAAAAAAGCAACTAGAGTTGGAAATATGAATCTAAAAGAGCTAACGTTTCAAGAATAACATTTCAAGGACAGGTGGTGAGAAAGAAAGAAAAAGAAGAGGAAGGAGAGGGAGAGAGGATAAGGGAATGAGAGAGAAAGAGAGGAAATGAGTTAATAAGAGCTTAGAAAGTCAAGGTTGTCACAATAATACTTTAATGAATGGACATCAAAGTTTTTATAATATTTTTGAAAATGCTAGTTTTATGAGGAACTTCAGAATGGATAATTAACTAATTGAACTCAAGATTTGTTTGGGCAAGGAAATAAGATGTTCAAGAAGGATTATTAACTTTATTTATAAGAAATTTATGAACGATAATGACATAATAGGTTATTAAAGGAAGTCAGAATAACTTAAATTCTAATTTTTAATGCTTACTGATTCTTGATATGACTCCTAGAAAAACAATATCACCTGTAAATAGTATAGATTTGAAAACAGAAAATTTTATGTTGTATGACACAATGATTTTGACTATAGCAATAAAATAATAAACCTAAGATACAAACAATTAATTAAATAATAGTATTTATATTTAAAGGATGCAGAAATGTGGGTATCTGAAAAATATATCCTAAGTATTTTTTCATGAAATGTGTTATGAATACAAATATTTTTATTTGACATTTGTAATACATTATCCTTATGGAAATAGAGGATTCAGTTAAACCGAAAGAAGTAAACAAAACTTAATTATACTCTGAAATCATTCAGAAATAACAATTTCTAAGTCTGGGGCACATATCCTTACAAGTTAGAGTGGGCAGAATAATGGCCACCCCCAATGATCATGTCCTGATCCCTGGAACCCATGAATATGTACCTTATTTGGCAAAAGGGCTTGTGCAAATGTATTTAAGGTTAAGCATCTTGATGTAAAAAGATTATCCTAGATTATCTTTGTGGATTCAGTCTAATCACAGGGATCGTTAAAAGTGGGAAACAATGGAAGAAGAACATGTCAGAGAGATGCAATATGAGAAGGATTCAACCCATTCTTGCTAGATTTGAAAATGCAAGAAAGAAACTATGAGACAAAGAATGTAGCTGCTTCTGGAAGCTAAGAACCTCCTTCAGTTTAGCCAGTAAGAAAACAAGGACGTCAGTCCAACAAGCACAATAAACTGAATTCTGCCAAAAACCTGGGTTGGCAAGACGCACATTCTCCCTGCATTCTGCACAAAGGAACACAGCCTTCCAATTTTTTGATTTTAGTCCAGTAAGATCCATAATGGACGCCTGGCCTAGAGAACTGTAAGGTAATGAACTTGCGATGTTATAAGCCTTTAGATTTATAGTAATTTCTAACGGTAGCAACAGGAAACTAATACCTGTATCATTTACTTATCTTTCTCTTCCCAACTCTGTACAAACTATTGATTTTTTAAACAAAAATTTGGATTGTAACTTACGTAACATTTTGTTTCCTGTTTTATTTACCTTACAATGAATTTATTATGAATATCTGTCACAAGAAGCGATATAACGGTTAAGAATACAGCTTCTGGAGCCAGACTCCTCAGTTCAAACCAATGATCTGCATTATTACTCATCTGTTACTTCCTGTATTAAATGGAAGGGGAAAAAATAGTACTACTCCATCAGGTTAACATGGCAATATAATGTGTTAGTAATGTAAAGTAAATGAAACAGCATTAAATACACTGCAAGTGATAAATAAATAATGGTTCTTAAATTTTATTATAACCCAGCCTCCTAAATATAGACCTCCACAGTTGTTAAAATTGCCGTATGTACAATCCTCCGTTTTAAGCATGTTGCATAACACAGTTCAACAATCCCTACCATAAGATAGATTGTGCTGTTGTGTGTGTGTAGCTTTTTCTGTGTAACAAACCACATAAAAATAAAGTGGCTTAACTGCAACCATGTAAGTAGACTGTGATTTGTGCATTATCTGGGCACCTGTTCTGAACTGGGCGCGCTCAGTTCATCTCTGCTTCTCTGCTGAGCTGGTGTCGGATGTTGTTGCAAGGCCTCACTCACGCGTGTGGTTTGCAGACTGAGCCAGATTGATGGCGTTACCAGGCCATATGTGTCCCATCATCTGTAGACTAATTTGGGCTTCTTTTCAGGGGGGCAGGAGCCCCAGGAGCTGCAAGAGAGGACAGTCCCTCTACGCAAGTGATTTTCAGGCCTCCGCTTCCATCACATTTGCTAACATGGCATTGTCCCAAACAAGTCACAAAGCCAGGCCAGGACACAGAGCGAGAGGGCAGTTTTTAAGGTTAGGAATTATAAAGACAGAAAACTCTGTGGCCATTTTGGAATCTACCACAAAAATTGTTTCCTTCTACTATTTTTCTTTTTAGCATAATGAACAATGCTGAATGAATTTACAATCTTAACTCATCTAGAAAAGCTCAGATGTGCTTTATCTAAGTCACACTTCTTCTCTGGCTCTTTATTCATAGAAATATTTTTAGTAATTTAGTTTCTAATCATTGTAAGGATAAATGTTATAATACAATGTAATATATGATGTATAATACATAGTGCAGTATTTGGCTAATTTCTTGCTAATGTGAGAATTTATATAATTGTAATATTTATTGCAGCATGCCAAATAATGTGTATAACATTCAGGTATAATTTTCAAATTATTCTCCTCAGTGGTTTGTTTTTGCCACATATATTTTAGAATCTATTGAATTTTTATAATTGAACCACATTTCATTGTTATGGCTTCCATTTTCTCGCTCTTCAGTTGCAGTGATAAAACGTCTGTACTTAATTCAAGTGCTGTGACCCATCATGCCAGTAATAGAACGTAATAGAAACCACAAATTAAACAACGTGTGTGTTTGTGAGTGTGTGTGTGTGTGCGTAAGGTAGCTAGCTCCTATATGCTGACCATGGCATTATAAGTACTGAGAGGATTCCGCAAGGTTTCTATTATCCTTTGCTAGTGTTTTCTGTGCTAAGCCCCTGGCAACATTAGTGGTTAGATTTGCAGAGACTCTTATACAAATGAAGGCTGCACGGTTTCCAATAACAAAGGAAACGGATCTGTTAGCATAGAGTTTCAAAAACGTGCTAAGGATTCGGGGATAGTTCTGCAACTGTTTCCAAACCTACTGTTACTTGATCTACGTGAAATTACTATTATTTTTTAAATAACCATTTTATTATGTGCAACTTTTCAGTCTTGTCTTAAAGCTCTAGGAAAGAATACAAATGCCTTCAACCCTAATAATCTGACTTTAATGATGGAATTGTGTTTATTTATGTTGTTCGTACTTATACTTAAAATACTGTCAAAATATATGTGAACAACCAGTATGCTTCTAATGGCTCAAATTATGAACTTTATACATTTCAAAATGTGATTTGCTCCCTTTTGTTGTATAGTACGTGTATTTCCTGAGAATGATGCCTTTCGGTGCTGTGTACTGAGAAGAGAATCAAGAAATTTGCTTTCCTTAAGCAATGGGTTCCTTTAGCCCCTCTATTGTGGAATAGCAATTATAACATCCAGAAACATTTCTTAACTGATGTTTGTACTGTTGTCACTGTTGAAGACAGAGAATTCTGGATAAGAACATGCAACTACAACAAGAGAAAGAACAAATACTTAGTTATCTCCACTCCAAATAGTGTTGTCACCTTAGGTACGATTCAATATAACATTTAAGCATAATTAAACTTGCGCTGGAGCCAACGGAGATATTTGTTTATGTCACACAGAGAATAAGAGTAAATGACACTTTATGTGGTTCAGTGGGAAAATATTTTCAGGTTGACTTCATGTGTTCTCTTCCCCGAAAAATGCAGGGTGGTCCCTAAACTGCTGGCTCCACTCCAGACCAAAATGCAGAGTAAAAGCAGCCTTTGTGCCGCAAAATAGAATGGCTCGATCAAGTCTTTCTGAGAGAAAGGAGGGAGTTTCTCAACATTCCAGGGTTGCTAAGATTTAGAGGAGAAAATGAAGAACCGTGGCTGCTTGAAGTGTAGCCACGCCTTATAACCGTAGACTTTTCTCTAGTCGATCTTTGAACTAGGAAATTTCCTGGGCAGAAATACGGATGTGCCTCTCACACGTGTGTGTGTAAACTTCATAGAGCTGGAACAGCTGCTTCTTATCTTAAGTGGTTCTGCCATTCAAAGAATGCATGATCAACAAAAATAAAATGATTTCAAGGTTTTTTGAAATTAAAAAGAAATACCTAAATCAGAAAGCACTTCCACAATTCAGCAAAGTTTATTTAATTGTCCCTCTTCCTCATTTTTCCTCTTCTGGTAATAACTCTCACACACAGTGTGGCTGCTTCCCAAAAATCTTGTTTATCCATATTCTAAATTTCTTCCATGAGTCTCTCTAGCTCATACAGTTTCCTCCCGCCTCTCCACCTCTGCCCTTCCCTTCCTCCACATTCTCCAATGTCATTCCTCCAGCTTCTCAGTTGGTCCTGATCCCCTCTCACTCATTACTTCCATCTACATAATGAGGCCCCGAAAAAGTAAAACGTGCCATCTATGTTGAAGTTTGGGGTTGTTTATGGAGCACTGAAAGGTAGATAAGCAACGCTATCATTCTGAGAGTGTGGAGGCAGGCAGAGGTGGTGACCAAATGTGCTCACCACTAATGGTTTTCTTCATCACATTTTGTATTCATCAACTCACTAATGTCACAATAACCCAATGAGGTATGCATAATTACTACTCCTATTTTATAGATGAGAAGCTCAAACTTACGGAAGATGAATAACTTGCAAAGGACCCACAGTAAGCTGCAAAGTTTACCTTTGGGTCCAATTCTAGAAGTCATGTCCTTAAATGCCACACTATGGTCCTGTGTTAAACTCACCTGTGCTAACATTTTTAGCTCCTGTCACACATGGCTGACATGAATCAGCAGGTGAAACTGAACCACGAGTGGGAAAGAAGAGAAGCATCTAGAAGGGAAGGGTATATACAGATACTTCTCCCTTGCTGAAAGCTGAATGAGGGCAATAATCACTTAACAGTAAGATAACTCTTTAGCAAATATCATTTGTGGTTTGATGTTCTGTGTACCTTTTTTTTTTTTTTTTTTGAGGAAGGTTAGCCCTGAGCTGACATTCTTGCCCATCTTCCTCCACTTCATATGTGGGACACTTGCCACAGCATGGCTTGCCAAGTGGTGCATATGTCCGCACCCGAGATCTGAACCAGCAAACACCAGGCTACCGAAGAGGAATGTGGGCACTTAACCGTTGCACCACCTGGCCGGCCCCTGTTCTGTGTGTGTTATATATTCAAAGACAAATATCGAAGGGAGTTGGTGGAACCTTAGATTATAAGTATTCTTTCATAAAAAAGTCACTATATTGAAAATCATAATAAATCCCTACCCAGTCCTCAAAAATTCACAATCAGAAAATTATCATAATTTTTAAAGTTACCTGATGAGCTCTTCACAGATAGATTAAAAAAAAGGATGAAGACTTCAGAAAATACGTTTACAATGGTGGAAAGAGCCAAGAGCATTAATTCAATGTTTGTATTGTTTTAATTACCATGTTTGCAATAATACATCCACATCAAACAAATAAAACAATGCAGCAGCATGCCAAATATTTTTATAATTCACCACAATTTCCTTATATCCTGCTGTTCAACTTATATTAAATTTTCATTCACTGGCCACTAATGCCACTGTAATCACTTGCTATCTTTGAAATTCTCCCCTAACAATTATATATTTGATGCTATTAGCATTCCTGCACAGCACTCTAATAATAGTTTAGTGTCTTTAATTCAGTTTCCTTGCAGAAGGAAGGTATTTGAAGCATAGACTTTTTTCAATAAATTTGGGGAACTGGAAGTTAAGTATTACAGGGCTCTAACTTGTCAAGCTCTAGAAAGCACTCAGCAAGAATAATTTGCTAGCTCACTGGCCCATTGGTGCTTTAGCACTGATTACGTAAAATATTCTTAAAATGATCCCTTGCAAAGAAAAACGTAAGAACCAAAGAAATTCCTTAATTTCCAACTTTTTCTCGTGACCATTGAAACATTTATTTTAAGGATATTATTTTTCTTTATTATGTTAGAGAAATATCTGTCGAGACTTTGTTCAATTTCTGGATTATTTGTTTAGTGAAACTACAAATGTTACTTGGTAAAAAAATATGGGTCCATAAAATCTAATGCAATAGACAAAAGTAAAATAGACTCTCTGGTACGATAGAAGTCATTACAGCATCCCATGAAAGCCTATCAAAAGGGTACCTAACTAAATTATTTGATAGAAGGGAGCTTCACGGAGGAGAAAACACCCAAACTGAGCAAATAGAAATTAGCCCTGCTCAAGTCTGGAGTTTGTGAGTATTCCGGGCAGAGTGAGGGGCGTGCAAAACACACAGATGTCTTTGAGCGTGGGTGAGTGGTAAAAGATGAGGAGAAATAAGAAAAGTTTGATGGTGATATTTTTCAAGTCACACTTTGCTGGATTTTTCTTTCAGGAAACAATAAAAAGTCATTGAAATATTTTCAGCCGAAGAATAAAATGAAAAGATTGGCATTTTACAAAACTTGATTTGGCATAAAATGATTGCAAGGTCAGTTTGGTACCTGGGAGAACGGTTAAGAAACTGTTCCAGTGGAGGCTGTTTACCTGGAAGACTGACCTCATGTGAGGTGTCAGAACTCAAGCGGGATGCCATCCAACCTTAGAGTAGTACCTGGGAGATCTTTACAAGTAGAGAGAAAAAGTGTCAACTGGCCAAGTTAATAAAGATCACTAGAATGAATTCCAACTTGTATATCTCTTCCTAGCATGTTGCACTCCCACTCTTAAACTTCCAAACATACTATGCAGCCTCTGATATAAACAATAAATTAATAAACGTTATTAAACTTTTCTATCACCACAAAACATTGATTCTGAAAACAGAAAGCCTTGCCTAAATGATAGACATATATCATCACTAATCCTGGGAGACCATATCAACACCCTAGGCAACTGTGTCCTCTCCAACAGAATGGAGGTTGTAATGTAACACACCTTGCATACCATTGTTCACACTGCCTTAGTGTTTCGTAAATGATAAAGCATTTGAGAGCTATGAAGCATAAGTTATTTTCAGCAAATCTATTTTATTTGGCTAAAGAATTTGGAACAATCACAATAGTTAGTAGTCCTTTGTAGAGGAGAGTATAGAGATACATTTTGGAAAGAGTAAAGTTAACCCACACTTCAGCCATTATGAAACAATTGCCATAGCTTTAAAACAAAATCACTTTTTGATAAAGTGATTCTATGCATGACATCAAGAACAGTCAATAAGGGATTTTGATAATTTGATATTGATTAATATTTTTCACATTAGAATAGAGAAAAATATTATAGTGTTGGTTATCACCAGGCTTGAAGTTTAAAAAAATAATAAGAATTTTTTAAAAATACCATTTTAACTGTTTTCCATAGTATAGATTAGTCAGTAGAAAGCTATTCTTCTCTCAATGAACTCCCTAGAGATAAATTAACCTTTCTATCTGTTATGAGGAATGCATCAATCTCTTTGCCCAGTGCGGCACCAAGGAAGACAGGCATCTGTTGCCTCTTTCTTCATAACTGAATGCAAGCATGGGACATAGAGGGGACAGTGAGCAGGGGTCAGCAAATTGCAACGAGAAGGCCAAATTCAGACAGTTGCTTGTTTTGCAAATAAAATTTTACTGGAACAGGGGCCGGCTCCATGGCCAGGTGGTTAAGTTCGCGTGCTCCGCTGCGGTGGCCCAGGGTTTGGATCCTGGGCGCCAACATGGCACCGCTCGTCAGGCCACGTTGAGGTGGCGTCCCACATCCCACAACTGGAAGGACCTGCAACTAAGATATACAACTGTGTATGGTGGGGGCCGGGGGGGATTGGGGAGCTAAAGCAGAAAAAAAAAAAAAAAGATTGGCAACAATTGTTAGCCTAGGTGCCAATCTTAAAAAAAAAAAAAAAATTTGCTGGAACACAGTCACACTCATTTGTTTCTGTATTGTCTATGGCTTATGCATGGCTTTGTCTATTGTCTACGGCTGCTTTTAACAGCAGAGTCAAGAAGTTGAGCAGGCACTACATGGCTGCAAAGCTTAAATGCTGAAAAACTTAAACTATCTGGACTTATTATCACAAAACAGTTTTGCAGATGCCTAGACTGAGGCATAATGTGAGGGCAGTCTCAAGGCCCTTACTCTTTCTATACCCACAGCAGGGTCCTGAGTATTGACTTTGTCACTTGTCATCCTATATTGGGTATAAAAACTCAAAATACCCAAAGAGATGAAAGACCCGTACATTGAAAACTATAAGACATTAATGAAAGAAATTGAAGAAGGCACAAATAAATGGAAAGATATTCTATGCTCATGGATTGGAAGAATTAATATGGTTAAAATGTCCATGATACTCAAAGCAATATACAGATTCAATGCAACTCCCATCAAAATTCCAATGGCATTTTTCACAAAAATGAAACAAAAAATCTTAAAATTTGTACAGAATCATAAAAGACCCTGAACAGTCACAGCAATCTTGAGAAATAAGAACAAAGCTGGAGGCATCATGCTCCCTAATTTCAAACTATATTTCAAAGCTATGATAACTAAAACAATATGATATTGGCATAAAAATGGACACTTAGATCAATGGAACTGAATACAGAAACCAGATATAAACTCTTGCATTTTTTGTCAGTTAGTTTGTAACAAAGGAGCCAAGACTATACAACGGGGAAAGGATAGTCTCTTCAATAAAGGGTGATGGGAAAATTGGACAGTGCAAAAGAATGAAACCAAACCACTATCTTCGACTATACACAAAAATTAACTCAAAGTGGATTAAAGACTTGAATGTAAGACCTGAAACCATAAAACTCTAGAAGAAAACATAGGCAGTAAGCTCCTTTATGTAGGTCTTGGTGATGTTTTATTGAAACTAACACCAAAAGCAAAAGCAACAAAAGCAAAAATAAACACGTGGGACTACATCAAACTAAAAAGCTTCTGCACAGCAAAGGGAACCATCAGCAAAATTAAAAGACAACCTACTGAATAGGAGAAAATATTTTCAAATCATATATCTAACAGGGTCTAATATCCAAAATATATAAAGAACTCATATACCACAGCTGCAAAAACCAAATAATCTGATTTAAAAATGGGCAGAAGATCTGAATAGAGATGTTTCCAAAGAAGACGTACAGATGGCCAACAGGCACATGAAAAGATGCTCTACATCATTAATCACCAGGGAAACGCAAATCAAAAACACAATGACGTGTCACCTCACATCCATTATCATCATGAGGTGTCACCTCACATCCATTAGCATGCTATTATCAAAAAGACTAGAAATAACAAGTGTTGGTGAGGATGTGGAGAAAAAAGAACTCCTGTGCCCTGTTGGTGCAGCCACTATGGAAAACAGCATGGAGGTTCCTCAGAAAATTAAAAATAGAACTACCATAAAACCAGCAATCCCAGTTCTGTGTATTTATCCAAAAAAACACATCACTAACTCAAAAAACTATAAGCAACCCCTGTTCATTGCAGCGTTACTTATGATAGCCAAAATATGGAAGCAGTCTAAGTGTTCATCAATGGATGAACTGATAAGGAAATCGTGGTATATCTATAGAATGGAATGTTATTCAGCCATGAAAAAGAAGCAAATCTTACCATTTGTAACAAGATGGACGGATCTCTAGGGACTATGCTAAGTGAAATAAGTCAGACAGAGAAAGACAAATACCACATGAACTCTCTTACATGTGGAACTTAAATAAACAAACAAACAAACTTATAGATACAGAGAACAGATTGGTGATTGCCACAGGCAGGGGATGGGGGGGTGGGAAAAATGGGTGAATTGTTTGTCTTCTTTTTTTCTGGTTTAAATAAATTGAATTTAAAAACTTTAAATGGTAAATTTTATATGATGTATATTTTATTATAATAAAAAATAAAAACATACAAATAAGATATATATAAGAAAAGAATAGGGGCCAGCTCGGTGGCGCAATGGTCAAGTTCACACGTTCCGCTTCTCGGCGGCCTGGGGTTCGCCAGTTCAGATCTTGGGTGCAGACATGGCACCTCTTGGCACACCGTGCTGTGGTACGCATCCCACGTATAAAGTAGAGGAAGATGGGCACGGATGTTAGCTCAGGGCTAGGCTTCCTCAGCATAAAGAGGAGGACTGGCAGTAGTTAGCTCAGAGCTAATCTTCCTCAAAATAAAAAAAAGGATATGTTACCTAGCAGTTAAAAAATTGGGCATGGGAGATTATGGTTTTTTCTTTATTTTGTTATCTATTATTTTCTAATGTTTTTTAGTAATAAACATGTAAAACTTTATAATGAAAAATATTTAAAAAGCAAAACTCCAGATTTCCTCAAGATAAAAAATATATGTATGCATGCATCAAACAAGAGTGTAGATTCATCCTGAGAACATAAGAGAATTAACAGTATCCTCAACATATTTGGATACTAAAATATTGAACAAATGACCCTGACGTGTGTTTAGAGGATGAAGGATTTTTTATTAAATATTTTATTTTTGGTCCTTTGCTTCCAAACTTGACATTTTTGCCTACATTCAATTCACTGTTAATACACAAGCAATTTGAATAATGACATGAAATCTCAAAAGAAACCTTAATTTTTAGATTTGATTTACATTCAGATGGTTAATAAAACTATTTAAGTAACAATCGTTAAAGTAGTCAGGGACAAAAAAGCAATTAGTGCAACATTAATAGAAATTAGGCAACGAGCCAAGGAAAACTCTGCTGACCAACGTAAGAAATGTATTTTATGCTTCCTTATTTTCTTCTCCTTTTTAATGTGGGAAACTTAGTTAATGTACAAATAAAAGATTATGTCATCTAAAAAAACTGCAAGGGAAAATTTAATAGTATTTAAAAATCATCATATAAGTAATTTATAGAAACTAGTTTTCACTTTAATTTTTGGACATTTTCCACATATATGTGCACAAAAAGAATAAGTAAATATTATTTGGGCATAATATAAAATTATGGTATCAATTTGGATATGAAAATTTACCATGAAAAAAGCAGATAGAGATTGCCAGGACAAATAAAGGCTCACCAGTACAAAGCAGTTGATTCTTATCATCTATACAATAATTCTACACCAAACAGACTGTAGAAAGTTTAAGGATTTAAATTAACTGTTGTCTGTGCATTCTATGAACCTACATTTCATTTCTCTGACAAAGGAACATTTAAAAATTACAACTTAACATAGATTCAATATAGAAATGTAAAATAAATAGTATAACCCATAAAATTATTAGCGCTGTTTGCTTTCCATTAAGGCTTCATGTTAAATGGTAATGATTTTTTTCTGTAATACAAATTATAACAAAACACACCATGTGAATATTTTAAAAACTTTGAAAAAGTAAAAACTAAATTGACCAGATGCCAGAATGTTTATTTAGGACAATCATAGAAGAAGAAAAAATTCAAATCAATTTTTGTTCCTCTCTCCCATTAGTAATTTTTTAAAGAAAATATCTGAGAATTTTATTTATTTGATTACTAATATTTGAAGGAAAGAAACAGCCATTCTTTATAAAAGGAAATATGTAATGTTTACTGTAGCACAAAATGTTTGCTAAAGCAATATCAGTTTAGCTCTAGTGCTATTAAAATTAATTCACGAATCAAGAATATGCAAATAAAGAGAAATATACATATGTCATATATATATGTATAATATATACACATCATAACTTAGCCAAATGCAATGGATAGACCACTTTTGGATCCCAAAACAAACCAATTTCAACATGATGGTTTGAGACAGAGTACAGTACTAGATATTTAGATGATGAGATGATGCCAAATAATTGTTATTAATTTTCTTATGTGTTAAAATGTCTTTATTGTTGTGGAAAAACATGTCCTAGAAGGTTGAGTGAAATAAAATAAGGTTTAGGATGTATTTTAAAATACATCCACGATAACAAAGAGCCATTTGTCACATCTACAGTAAAGTGTGGTAATTGTTAAGTTGGGTGATGTAGAATGTGGGGATTTATTGCAATTTTTTTTTGTTCCTGTTTATATTTGAAAACATTCATTACATTAGTTTAAAAAAGAAAAAAAAATATTTTGCAAACATTATCTATTACATTCTTGAGTCACAAGGCAGTTATGGAAACCCAAACCTCTTTCACTTCAAGTTAGGTCTGAAACTACTTATATTATAAATTCCCTAAATTATAAATGAGAACAGTTATTTAAGCAGTATAATGATACTTTTAGAGACCCAATACATTCTACAGACACTTTAACCACAGTCTCTGTGAGGCCAGTGGGTTTTGCTCCAGCTTCTGTCCTCGTGAAGTACATTAGGACTCTGCATCACGGGCAGAATAATTAAAGGGAGACCGAGGATTCTCCAGCTCCATGTATTTGCTGGACATAACAGCTAAATGGGGTGAGAATGTCTTTGGGATCCTTCTAGCCCCTTGCTTCTCAAAATCAGTTATGTGTAGGAACTACCTGGGGATCTTGTTAAAATGCAGATTCTCGTTCACAAGGTCTAGGATCAATCCTAAGGCTGAATTTCTTACAAACTTCCGCCAAGTGATGCTGATTCTGCGGTAAGTGGACCAAGGATGTAGCCCACTTTTTCTTCAAACACTTTTCAGGATCAACAATTGAAATGATGCTGCAGAAATGAAGGTTTTTTAAATACCACTCTACCAAAATACAAATGAATTTTAATGCAAATGAATACACGTTTATCAACTATAGTATAGGGGACCGTTTTCTTGACTAGAGCATTAAGCATAATTCAAGGTCTGAATAAAGTAAATAAGTGAAAAATTTAAGAAAAAAATGACAACCATGCAAAAATATATGCTTTAAAATTATTTTATTTTTTCTTAAATGTGAGGAAATACCCATTTATAGTTTTAATTACAGGTTTACTCAGTTGGTTCCGCTGTGTTCTTGATTAAAGTTTGATGAAAATCATAAGCATCTAACCATTTATGGATAAGACCTGTTTCACCAGTGCCTGACTCAATAACATATATTTTAAGTAATTTGTAGGGAATTTGCCAAATCAAATATTTTAAACCCATCTAACTTAAGCAGGTTAATATAATCCCAAGTTGGATAGAATTTAGAGAATATTCTAGGGTAATTATTTTTAAATAGCACAGTGATTGGTACATAAATACCACCCTGTGATAGTTTAGACTAAATGCGGCATAATATGAATATATAGATATATTAGTTTTCTGGGGCTACCATAACAAATTATCACAAACTGGGTGGCTCACAACAACAGAAATTTATTCTTTCACAGTTCTAGAGAGTGGAGTCCAAAATCAAGCTCTTGACAGGGCCTCTCTCTATAGGCTGTAAAGAAGAATTTTCCCTTGCCTTTTCTGGCTTCTGTTGGTTGCTGGAAATCCTTGGTGTTCCTTGGCTTGTAGATGCATTCTTCCAATCTCAGATGTCATCTTCACATGGCCTTTCCCCCTGTGTGTGTGTGTGTGTGTGTGTGTGTGTGTGTGTACTTCCATAAGGATACCAGTCATATTGGATTTAAGGCTCACCCTAATCCAGTACTACCTTTTAACTAATTACATCTTCAAAGACCCTATTTTAAGGTCACAATCACAAGTATTGGGGATCAATACTTCAACAATCTTTTGGGGGGACACAATTTAACCCACAACAATAGGTATCATTCAAAATGAGATGGAGAATTTTTAAAAGTAGGAAAAAAGGAATTGTGACAAATGGCAAAGTGTCACAGACTTACTTGCACATGAAGCATTCAGAAAGATAATTAGTGCAAAACAAAAAATCTAAGGACATATTACATGGAAGAGTCTTCCTGTTTTAAAATTAACACAGCAAAAAGACAAGAGTTAAAGAGAAATGAATTAAATATATGTGTCTTCCACATGACAGGCTGTATTAATTCAGAAACTGTGCCAATTTCCCTTGATACAATAGAATATTCTTAAGCAATTTTTTCTTCATTTTCAAATTAATACCAAGTATCTAAGGACCTCTTTGAAGCAATATTTTGTTAAATTAATTTAGGTTGGCTAATATATATATAAAGGTTCTTGCTAGCTCTGTTACATTTATTTTATAATTTAGACGTAGCTGGTTTTCCATCGAAATAACTAAAATGTATTTTATTGAGTTAGTTTTATTAAAGTTGTCCTCAGTTAATTTTCCCTAGATCTAACTTACACTTTTTAAAGAATAAAGTTTATACAGGAATTGTGATAAATATACTCCAAGAATAGTCTTTGTTTGTAGTCATTTATTTGTTTTACACAATTATTAATATGTAGTAATAACATAATCTTATGTCATAAAATCAATAATGTTCTAATTAATTCATTAAATATATACATAACGTTGCAAATTACAAGAATTGACATTTTTATTGTAGCTTTTATGAGGATTTTATGTTTTGAATTCTCTTAGAATTCTAGCATACAACTCTAAAAACACAACGTTTCAATGTTTTTATCAAAAACTGTGAAGTTTACATTACTTTTTCCAAAGATGGCAGATTAATCACCCAGGAAATATTTCTTTAATGTGCATTGCTTTAGGTCACACATAAATCTTGTAACAAAGTAAATCCCTATAATTCAAAGAACCAGACTACTTGTACTTCAGCGCTCTTTCCCCCACAGCCCTGTTGTTGCTGATTACATTCTCAGTTTAAATTTGAAATAGAAAAATAAGCTTTCCAAGTTTAAAATCAACACTAGTGTGGTGAGCACATCTTATAGGAAATCATAACTTCAGTAAACTTCCAGATGTCGCTCTTCACTGAAAAATATGTGTTCTTAAGTAAAGGTTAAAAATGAAGATACATGAAATCCTTTTTATTCTGTCAAAAGATACGTTTAGAGTGTATATTCCCACTGGGTACTTTACGGGTAATAACGCATGTCATGGTTCTATGTAAAGAACGCGTTATTGGGAAATAGGGCACCTGGGTTCTAGCCCTATTTCCTCTGAATGATAGAAGAGTAAATGTGGATATCAAGACTTGTGAAGGGTAAGAGGTTTTACCTACTTGCAAACTAACAGTCATCTCATGGATGTTGGCAGAAAATATGAAACACCTCAGTCTAACAAAGACTTTTACTCAGAACCCCAGGCAGCATGAGCTTCATGTGTTCATCTGTCGTCCTTGACCCCACGTCCCGCAGGAGCAATGTGAAGGGCCCAGGTTGATGCTGTACCACAGTGAGTTTATGTCATCGCTGAGTAACCCCAAGCTGAGGAAATCTCCCAGTCTTATAGATGGGCTGTCAGCAAACTTGCCAATCTATGTCCAAGAGGGAGACATTGCCTTTATTAGTTTGGTCAGGAAACACGTCTGCCCTCTGTCTAGAGGGAGACACTATTCACTATCCTATTAAAATGTCTGCTATGCAATAGTCTAGAAAAAAGCCTTTGCTTAGAGGAACAACAGAAACATAAGAGACCCAGGGAGAATTACCTTCCAACATTAACCACTCCACGTCTCTATACCACCTGGACTTCAGGTAACTTATGCCGTGGGCACACTACTCTCTCAGTTACTCTGATTCATCCATCCAACAGGAGCTGAAACCAAATCTGATCAATTTTCCTCAGACAGCATTGAACTAAGGTTGCAGTCAACAGGACTCCAACCACAGGATGAGGCCAATCTGCAGTATTGACGTCAGCCATGCCCTCCAGGGTCCTGGCTGAGCAAATTTGCAAATCCCTCCATATCCACCATTTAAAGCCATGTTACTCTATTGACATTTGCACTTGTTCTGATGCATTAATCCAGGTACAGCAGGATTGCACAGATTCCAGCCTGACCTGCAAGAAAGAAGTCTAGGGTACTTTCCTTATCCATCACAACATTGGCCAATGAGTTCAGGCTGACTAGAATGCCTTCAGAGGCTGCAGTGGAATTTCCTTAAACACTTGAAGATCTCTTATGGCCCACCTAAGATGCAAGACATTGTATTCTCAGTAGAGACACAAGTCGATGCCTGATTTTCACACAGAAAGTAGAATCCTAAGGGAGTACAGTGTCCCTGGAACAAAAGTACTGTTCACACTTGTTGGGACTCCCCAAATAGCACTTGCATTAATAGGGAGACACAGGTTGAGAGTACTTCCCAAGCAGTCGCCGAGCTGGCTGATAGGCATCACCTCAGTTCATTTAGAATAATTGAGTCTAGTTCTTCTGTTGGGGGACTTCCTGAGACCTGATAGGCCCACCTGTCCTATTGGTCCATGCCACAAGTCAGGTGGCATTCATGCACCCAAAGGTATGATGGGAAAATGGGGTTGGGAAAGACCTCCATAGATGTTTTGAGCTGGGACCATCCCAGCAGTTTCTGATTGTCTTCTAAGTAAGTTTAAGGGAATGGAAATCAAACTGTGGTCAGAGTTATATGGCAGGATGGCAGACCTAGCAGTCAATTCAATTTAAGGCCCCTGTACCAATTTGAGAAAACTGCACCCTCCACAGAATTTTTTTTCGCCATGCACAGAATTTATTAGTAAAGGATCACAACAGTTCTCAAGGCAGCAAAGACAGAAGGGTCTTTCACACAGCACCACTAGACCAGCAAGGAGAGGTTCTAGACATGCATCCATCCACAAAGTACGAAGTGGCAGTGTTTTAATCCTCTAGAGACCAGTTACCAACTCTGAAAACCCAATGATGATGGAGCAAGATGACAGGGTGCAGCGGAGGATGAGAGACAATTAGCTCAGATCCTTCATCACAGATCCTGTTAGCATTCTGATAAAGTCCAGGGGCAGGGAAGAACCTGTGCACAAGCCTTGGGCATGAACAGAGGAGTGTTCAGTCTGACCGTTGCTCTGCCGCTGGATCCACATGGCCACACGCAGAAACAACAGCATCTACAAACCTGGGAACTGGAGAACTGCTATATGCTGCACTTGCAACAAGCATTGATAATCTCTTCCAGGGGCAGTTATGAAAGACAAAATAACACTAACAGCCCTCCCTGTCCATCTCTCCCAGGGTCTAAGATGTTCTCTCTGCAGATTTAGAGTTCTTGTCCTACCATCACCTCTGCAAAATCTGGTGTCCCATGACAGCAGCTGTAAATTCACAGTTTTTCCAATTATCCTTTCTTTGGACCCAGAATTTTGTCTGGAAGTATTACATTCAAGAGAGACACAGGCATTTCTATAAAACACAACCAGAATTCAGTCTGAATTCCCTATTCTCTTTAAGATAAGGCTGCTATCTGTGACATGTGCCAACTTGGTGGCTCAAGTTTGCCAATAGCGAAAGGAAAGACTCACTATGCACAGGAATGGTCAAGATGGAACGCTGAATTTTCAAAATAGCTCCAAACAGTCCCCTATAATCCTCAACCCTTTTTGTCATGATCATTATTTGGGAAGAAACCAAGGGGGAGAATCCTGTTTGGAGAACAGACACATGCATTGACTAGACAGCCTTGCTAAGAAGTATGCTGACCAGGAGAAACTGAGGGTGGTAGCTTTTGGGATAACAGAGCCACTGTTGTCAAATTGCCAGTCGCCAGAAAGTCAAACACATGACACAGATGTGCTTGATGAGTCACAGTGATAGGACTTGGGTTGGTTGTTCAATAATCTAAAAAGAGTCAACAGTGGTGCTACACCACTTCGATCTCAGAGGAGGTCCAAAGTTGGATTCGTCTATTGGCCAAGAGGGGGAGTCGACAATGCTCATGTGATATGTATCCTTCTCCACCTCACCCCAAACATCAGGGGACAACCAGCTCAACTTTTGGCAAGAGTCTCAAGTCTGCTACGCACTGAGATCTCTGCATTAGACACACGGAGTCAGGCTTGATCAGCAACTTGATTCCAATCTCATGGAGAAGATTGTTTGAGTGATCCAGGCATCCGTGTGAGTGATGCAGACAGTTCAGTCACTAGCTGTGATTTTTCACACAGTTTATGGCACCTTCACAAAGGGGTTCTTTAATCTCCTAGTCTGTAGCTTTCCCAGTGGGAGACCAAACACTTGGGTCATTGGCAACAGCCCAAGAGTCAGTTAGGTTTTAGAAAAACTGTGAAACTTTGCTTGGGGCAGTGGGATAGGGTATAAAGTTTCCTCAGAAGGATAGTTGCCACTTTTCCACGTAAAGTAGAGGTATTACCAGACCAAGTGCATTCTTAAATATACTGTCTCAGTCTGGGTTCAATCAAGAAATAACGTCCATACAGTGGGTTAAACTTGGGAAGTTTAATACAAAGAATTATTAAATACTGATAAAAGAGTGATGATAAAATATAAGAAAATTCTATCTGGTACCTTAAGGCTGAGGGTGAGAACCAAAGGGAAAACAAACTTGGAGGAGGACTCCTTCCCCAAGCCTGGGGTTTTGACCAAGGTCTGGTTCAACCCATTGGATGTCAGAGAAATTCACTGTTGTTCTCAGGTTTGAATTGGTCTGTGGTTGCTAGGCAAGTAGGGGGCAACCCTCCAGAGGACATGCAAGTCATTCAGGGGATAAGACACTGCTGTGTGGGTGTTCAGAGAGAGTAGGGTTCTAGGGTACAGGTGAGTGTATATGATCAGAGAGAGAAGAGCAGTGGGTGCAAGTAACTCATGCATGAGTCTGCAGAGGGATTGACAGCTCAGCGGGAACTCCCCAGGACGCAAGGCTGAAGAGGAGGTGGCAGCTCAGTGGTAACAGTGGGGGCCAGGTGGTGACCCTATGGGCCTCAGTCTGCAGAGGGAATCATGGTGCTGATATATGCAAGAAGGCTCTCAGGATACTGGTTTTCATCTTGAGAGAGTCACAGGAAGGTTGTTGCTAGGTCCAGCTGAGACTGAGAGGTCTCACTTTCTGGACACGTGGCTGGGGGAGAGCTCCACAAGACGTCATCACAAGCACACCACTGATCTGCTGAGCAGCAGCCAGAAACATCTTCAACCTCCTTCCAGTGGCCTTTACCCAGAAAACTTAACATGGTGCACTCTGTAAAGGAGAGATGCTTAAAGGGTTTGGTTTGTTATCCCAGAGAATATATTAAAGGGTGAATTTAGAGCTGGAGGAATAAATTGATAACTGGCACATAAAACAAGGCTTTTGAGGCCCTTCCTACACTTTTAGTCCTTGAGTACAAGTTGACCGAACTTGATATGGAAATACCAGGCTAGAGAGTCACAGGGTCTCTATGGGTTTGGGTTACCATTTCAACAAGAGTTCGGGAGAAAGCTAATTGCTGCTTCGTAAAAGAGTAGGCATGTCAGTTGCCAGTGAGGCTACAAGTCCTAATTACGAAGTGATGGCTCTGAGTCAGGGTCACTTCTGGTGGAGGCTCCAGTTGGCAAAATCATCATGCAGACTTATACTGACTCCAATACTCAAGTAGGACAACAAGGTTCTGAGTCTCCTTTACAGTTGTTAGAGCTGAAGAGACAGCAGTATTCCTAAAACACTACTTGGCAACAGGCCCCTGAATTTCTTCAGGGTTTCTTAGGCACCCTTTCTGGTTGAGCTGAGCTAACACCACAGTCAGGGACACTGAAACTGAGGCTTCTAATTTACCAACCAATAGGACATCATCTATGTAGTGAAAACTGTGAAATCACAAGGTAAAAGTTTGCACTAAATCTTGACTCTCTCACTGGTGGCAAATGGCAGGGCAGTTTGTCTTACTGGCACTGCTGTACCTGCAGCTCTTCCCTGGTAGGAATAATTTCCTCTGGCACGTATGGGATGAGGAAGAACAAGCATGTAACACATCACTTCCTACTGTACATTCAGACCTAGAAGCAACAAAAAGAGAAGCTGAAATAGCTTAAAGGGCTCAACTCTCAAAGTTATGTTTGTTTCTTCCTATACTGTGCACCTAGCACAAACTCATTGTGTGGAAACCAGGCACCCTCACACCCCATGGAGCTGAGTGGGATGATCATCAGTTTGGTACTTGTATTCAGCAAAGTCATACAAGTGTAAGCCCCTGCCCTCTTTGAAGTCTCTCAGCATACTTGGACAGGTGCATACGCCCTTCACTACCACCTGGACGCAGGGGGACCTTGACCCTACCTTTAATCATCTTTCTCCGTAAAGTAGCTGATGTTGGGATAGAGAGCAAGAGATGGATTAGAGTGCACAGAAGGAGGCAGAGGGCTTGTTCCAGCAAGCAAGATTATACATTTACATTCTGTTTTGAGCAGCATAATGTCTGACTGGACTTAACTAAGCAAACTGTTTTTGGTCCACACAACACTCTACATCCTCATTGCTGACACGATTCATTTCAACTTTGGGGACCCCTTGACCTTTCCTCCTCTTTCTAGAAGGATAGTACGTAATACCCAAAACACCTCTTATTTCAATCTTCACCAGTAGGAAGGGCACTGGAGAGCCCCTATACCACTCCTCTTGTCAACAACTTGGGCGAGAGCAGTCATCTCCACACCCCAGGGAGTGTTCTCACATCGCCTATCCCAGCTCATACTTGGCCTTTATCGCTTCTGTATGAGAAAGCCATTTCTCTTTCAGCATCTAATCTTTTTTTTCTTTCTGCTTTTTCTCCTCAAATCCCCCCAGTACATAGTTGTATATTTTCAGCATCTAATCTTAATCATCAAAATTCAAGCACTGGGAAGGGTCAGAAATTTACCCTACTTACTAGGTAAAAGTTAGCTTGCCACAGTTTCATGGTCACTAACAGAAGAAACAAGAACGTTGAGTCAGAGGCAAAGATGTTTATTATTCATCGTAATAGCTGTGGCACTGAAATTTAATAAAGATGTGGTATTTACAAAGATTTTGGAACTGGTTACACTTCATTTACTTTCCTGGAAGAATTGAAAAAAAAGAATGATAGGTTCCTGTCAGTCAGTTATCAATTTAAGGCACAACATGGATGCCAAAAAGCCTTCACAGCAACATTTAGAGAGAGACTCGCATCATCTGTGGGTAAAGCTCAGACTATGCCAAAAATCACTTTTGGTTTCAAGAATTCTAAAACCACAAAACAGACTAAACATCCAGCCTCAGTGTGTCTTCAATGCTAAAATTAGGTTCCAGTTGCTCCATATCTTATCCAAAACTTGGTACTCTGAGTGTTTTCCATTTTAGCCATTCTAGTAAGAATGTGGTAGAATCTCATCCCAGTCTGTTTGCTATACAAGCATCCTTGAAAAGAGTCCATAACAAAACCTCCCAGTGCCTTTGCTCAGAAGATGGGCAGAAATGCAAGAGACCCATGGAGAACCGGTTTCCAACAGTGGGTAAGTCATTTTTCTTTTCAATAAACATCAGTTACTCATTTATCACAAATGTTAAAATCTTAGTGCTATTTATGTCAGAGGGTTGTTCTGAGAAACAACTAATCTATTCGATAATGGAATGGAAATGACTTTCTTATACTTAAAGTATGATTATAAGGTTTACAGTAATGATAATGCATTCATGTAATATGTTTTAAATATATGAATTATATTATTATAAACTTTGACTATTTTGTTTAACTTTATTTTATTTTCAGCCTCAATCACTATTTTGGCAAATACCAATTTACGCTGACATAAATCAAAGATAAAAGGGAAAAATAAAAACTTCATATTACTTTTGAGGTCACTTGAACTTAATGGCTAGCGAAGATATTGAGAGCCTTT
Organism: Equus przewalskii; assembly: GCF_037783145.1. NCBI lineage: Eukaryota > Metazoa > Chordata > Mammalia > Perissodactyla > Equidae > Equus > Equus przewalskii. Next base: position 111,178,682 of record NC_091832.1, read on the forward strand.
GAAAGAAACCAGTTATATAGCAATTGCATGACAAGAAATTTCTTCAGGTGCCATAACTATTCAGGATATGTAAGATGGGCAAGCATTGAATGTTTCATCTACTTGTGATATAAATTAAAATAAATATTATATTTATGTTAGCGTTTCATAAATAACCACACAGTTGGACAAGTTTCTCGTTCATGTATTTGTGTTGGTAAAGACACAAAGAGTTATCTCTTTTAAATGTTATTCTATTAGTTATCTGATTTCTTACTGTCTAGAACACATAAAAATTGAAGGGAAGGGCATAGGAAATCTTTAAACATAGGCTACAAATCACTGTATGGTGGCAGCCCCCCTTTTCAGAACGATGTCAACTCTGAACTTCTTATTTTTACCACAGTATGATCAAGCAGTGAGATTTTTCATGCCCAAAGTGTTAAATTGAGTTGTTGCAATGTCATTTGCCTTGATAATGAAAAATGGTCCCAAGTCAAGATCTGCACGAGTGTGTTGAAAACCTGCTTTGTCTGCCTGGGCTGTGACTGTAGTTTACAGGTGATGGTCCTCTTACAAATGTCCATTTATCTTGCAGGAGAACGGCTGGATACTCTTCTTTGCCTGAAGAAAGTTAAGTGGAATGACTTAATTTAGCTCCAAATATCACAAATTGTAGGAAATCATAGACTATCTTCATTCCATATTTGTGTTTATTTACTACATTCTATGAAATCGTTCTTGTTTGATGGAACTATTGCCTTTGTATGGCATTTTCATTTGGGAAATACCTGGTACTCATATTTGTATCTTGGACTATGTAGTGAGTAATGAGCTTTAACCTTATGCCTTTCACTTTCCTTTCTAGGTACTGTAATCTTCCTTGGGCTATTCAAGTTCAGAATAAAATTACATTATTTAGGAACACTTCCTTCCTCTGCATTGGCTTATAGGCTAAAGAGAGGAAAAAGAGGTCATGTGTGTTTCCTTTTAAAATTTCCTTAACAATTTTGAAAAATATATTTTCATAAACATGAATCATTTAGGAACCATGCTATGGGAGGGCATGCTGAGGCCATAATTATGGTTTCTGTCTTCTAGAACTGTGAGGGGAAATATGATGTGATGGCTGCAGCATTTCTTCCAAATATTTAGTGACAAACACAATAGGTTTCTTCAAAAAATGTTAAATCATTTTTACAACAAAAATAACAAAAATCAAGAATAGAAAATGAACTAGTTCTAGAAGGTAAAGGTAATAGGAGACAAATTAGAGGAGAATCTTTTTCAATGTAAGTGCTTTCCTGCCAAAAGTTACATATTTAAAATGGGAAATTAATTTAGTGTATGGTCATAAAAATTACCTGCAATCTAAATTAGACAGAAAACATCTTCACAGGTATGTTTGTGTCATATTGAAGGAAGGAAGATTACTGTGCCCCTAATTTGGTTCTTTCTGGATGCATAATGCTAGACACCTAGACACCACTAGGAAATGCAGGACCTAAGATGTCAATTTTCTTTTCTTTTGAGCTTTAGAATGCTTGCATGTAACAGTTTATTACAGTATGTACACTCTTACCCAACAGATATAAAACAAGAATTGTATTGTTTCTGTATATATTTTTTAAGTCCACTTTCAATGTAAATTATTTATAATGAAATATTTGTGGAGTATATTAGTTTTATGTATATCTCTGTTCTTTAGCTCCTTCATTTCTAAAATAAAAAGATAATGTAGCTGCTTCATTAATATTTTGTGACAATTAAAAGATTAAAGAGGAAATTTAAGATAGTTTACACATATACAGCACTTCAAACAATTCAAGCCTTGCAGTAAGCACTCAGTAAAAGCTTGTTATTATTTATAATATGATTCAGGAAGGAAAGAATTTATTTATTTTTATTTTATTGAGGTCATAATAGTTTATACCACTGTGAAATTTTAGTTGTACTTTATCATTTGTCAGTCACCATAGGTATGTGCCCCTTTACGCCTATACCCACCCCCCAACCCCCTTCCCTCTGGTAACCACTAATTTGTTCTCTTTGTTCATGTGTTTGTTTATCTCCAACATACAAGTGAAATCATATGGTGTTTGTCTTTCTCTGTCTGGTTTATTTCGCTTAACATAACATCCTCAGGGTCCATCCATGTTGCTGCAAATGGGATGATTTTGTCTTTTTTTATTCTAAGTAGTACTCTTTTGCACATACATATACCACATCTTCTTTATCCATTAATCAGTCGATGGGCATTTGGGTTGCTTCCACACCTTGGCTATTATAAATAATGCTGCAATGAACATAAGGGTGCATAAGTCTCTGAATAGTTGATTTCAAGTACTTCGGATAAATACCCAGTAGTGGGATAGCTGGATCATATGCTAATTCCATTCCTTTATGTCATCATTGATTTCTTTCAGTAATTTCATAATTTTTGATGTATAGGTCTTTAACCTCCTTGGTTAAATTTATTCCTAGATATTTTATTCTTTTTGTTGTGATCGTAGGTTGGACTTTATTCTTCTTTTTTTTTTTGTGAGGAAGATTGCCCTGAGCTAACATCTGTTGCCAATCTTCCTCATTTTACTTGAGGAAGATTATCCCTGAGCTAACATATGTGCCAACCTTCCTCTATTTTGTATGTGGGATGCTGCCACAGCATGTCTTGATGAGAGGGGCATAGATCCATGCCCAAGATCCAAACCCACAAACCCCAGGGCCACTGAAGAGAAGCTCGCAAACTTAACCACTATGCCACTGGGCTGGCCCCTGGATCATATTCTTGAGTTCTATTTCTGTTAGTTCATTATTAGAGTACAGAAATGCAACTGATTTTTATAAGTTGATTTTGTACCCTGAAACTCTGCTGTAGCTATTGATTATTTCTAATAGTTTTCTGATGGATTCTTTAGGGTTTTCTATGTATAGAGCCATGTCATCTATAAAGAGCAAGAGTTTCACTTCTTCCTTGCCAGTTTGGATACCTTCTCTTCTTTTTCTTGCCTAATTGCTCTGGCCAAAACCGCCAGTACTATGTTGAATATGAGTGGCAAGAGTGGGCACCTTTGTCTTCTTCTTCTCAGAGGGTTGGCTTTCAGATTTTCCCCATTGAGTAGGATGTTAGCTGTGGGTTTGTCATATATGGCCTTTACTATGTTGAGGTACTTTCCTTCTATACCCATTTTATTGAGTTTTTATCATAAACAGATGTTAGATCTTGTTAAATGCTTTCTCTGCATCTATTGAGATGGTCATGTGATTTTTATTCCTCATTTTGTTAATGTAGTGTATCACATTGATTGATTTGTGGATGTCGAACCCTCCCTGAGTCCCTGGCATAAAACCCACTCGATCACGGTGTATGATTCTTTTAATGTGTTGCTGTATTCAGTTTGCTAATATATATTGTTTGTGTGTGGGAGGAAGATTGACCCTGAACTAACATCTGTTGCCAATCCTCCTCTATTTGCTTGAGGAAGATTGTCACTGAGCTAACATCTGTGCCAATCTTCCTCTATTTTACGTGGGATGCCAACACAGTGTGGCTTGAAAAGTGATGTGGGTCTGTGCCCGGGATCCAAACCTGCAAACCCCAGGCTGCTGACGTGGAGTGCACAAATTTAACCACTAAGTCGCTGGGCCAGCACTTCGGTTTGCAAATATGCTGCTGAGGATTTTTGCATCTCTGTTCATCAGTGATATTAGCCTGTAATTTTCCAACTTTGTGTTGTCCTTGTCTGGCTTTGAGATCAGGGTGATGTTGGCCTCATAGAATGTGTTAGGAAGTGCTCCGTCTTCTTCAATTTTTTGGAATAGTTTGAAAAGGATAGTTGTTAAATCTTCTTTGAATATTTGGCAGAATTCTCCAGAGAAGCCATCTGGCCTTGGGCTTTTATTTTTTGGGAGGTTTTTGATAACTGTTTCAATATCTTTACTTGTGATTGGTATATTCAGGTTCTCTATTTCTTCTTCATTCAGTTTTCGGAGGTTGTATGAGTCTAAGAATTTATGCATTTTCTCTAGATTGTCCAATTTGTTGGCACGTAGTTTTTCATAGTATTCTCTTATAATCTTTAGTATTTCTGTGGTATCCATTGTAACTTCTCCTCTTTCATTTCTAATTTTATTTATTTAGCCTTCTCTCTTTTTTCCTTAGCGAGTCTGGCTAAGGGTTTGTCAGTCTTCTCAAAGAGCCAGCTCTTAGTGTTGTTGTTCCTTTCTACTGTCCTTTGGGTTTCAATTTCATTTACTTCTGCTCTACTTTTTTTTATTTCTCTCCTTCTGCTGACTTTGGGCCTTACTTGTTCTCCTTTTTCTAGTTCTGTAAGGTGTAGTTTAAGATTGCTTATTCAAGATTTTTCTTGTTTGTTAAGGTGGGCCTATATTGCTATGAATTTTTTTATATGTTTTGCTGCATCCCATATGAGTTGATATGGTGTATTTTCATTTTCATTTGTTTCCAGATATTTTTTGTTTTTTTCTCTAATTTCCTCAATGATCCATTTGTTGTTCAGTAGCATATCATTTAGTCGCCACATATTTGTCACTTTTCCATCTTTTTTCTTGCAGTTGACGTCTAGTTTCAGAGCATTGTCGTTGGAAAAGACCTTGATATGATTTCAACCTTTTTAATTTCATTGAGGCTTGCCTTGTTTCCCATCATATGTTCTATCTTTGAGAATGTTCCATTCTGCTATTTTTGGATGGAGTGTTCTATATATTTGCATTAAGTCCATCTAGTCTGGTTTTTTGCTTAATTCCTTGTTGACTTTCTGTCTGGATTATCTATCCATTGATGTAAGTGGGGTGTTATGGCCCCCTACTATTATTGTGTTACTGTTAATATCTCCTTTTAGGTCTCTTAATAATTGCTTTGTGTACTTTGGTGCTCCTGTGTTAGGTGCATATATATTTATAAGTGTTATGTCCTCTTGGTGGAGTGTCCCTTTTATCATTTTATACTGCCACTCTTTTCCTCTTATTGCCTTTTTTATCTTGAAGTCTACTTCATCTGATATAAGTATGGCAACACCTGCTTTCTTTCGTTTGCCATTAGCTTAGAATATCATCTCCCATCTCTTCACACTGAGGGTGTGTTTGTTTTGGAGCTGAGATGTGTTTCCTGGGGGCAGCATATTGTTGGGTCTTGTGTTTAAACCCATCCAGCCACTCTGTGTTCTTTGATTGGAGAATTCAGTCCATTTACATTTAGAGCGATTATTGGTATATGAGGGTTTAATGTTGCCATTTTATCCCTTGTTTTCTGCTTGTTTTGTATTTCCCTTGTTTCTTGTCCTGTGTGTTTTGGACAGCCAATTCAGTTTCGTGATTCTCTTTATTAATCATTTATGTCTCTGTTCTGACTTTTTGTTTGGTGGTTACCATGAGGTTTTTATAAAAGATCTCATAGATAAAATAGTGCAGTTTCTTACAGTCTCTTGTTTCCTTAGTCTTAGCAGGTACCATCCCTTTCCTCATCCCTGTCCAAGTCAATGTCACAACTTATTCCTTTCTGTGTTATGAGTTTGTGGATAAAATGAAATAATTGCAGTTGTTTTTGATGTTTTCTTTCCCTTTATCTTTAATGTTATAATTAAGTGTTAGCTAACCTGTTTTGATAAAAAGCTGTAGTTTTCTGATTTTGTCTGCCTATTTATCTCTTTACTCAAGGCTTTGTAAACCCTCTCTTTTTTTTTTTTCAGGTATGGGGACCTTCTTGATTATTTCCTGTAGAGGGGTCTTGTGGTAATGAACTCCCTCTGAGTTTGTTTATCTGGGAAAGTTTTTATTTCTCCATCGTATTTGATGGATATTTTCACTGCTTAGAGTATTCTTGGCTGAAAGATTTTGTCTTTCAGAATTTTGACTAAATCATTCCAGTCGCTTCTAGCATGTAAGGTTTCTGCAGAGAAACCCACTGAAAGCCTTATAAGGTTCCTTTGTAGGTTATTTACTTCTATCTTCTTCCCCTTAATATTTTTTCTTTGTCATTGACTTTTGCCAGTTTTACTAATATATCCCTTGGAGAAGACTTTTTCTCACTGATGCAGTTAGGAGTTCCTTTAGTTTCTTTTACTTGTAATTCCAGCTCCTTCCCCAGGTTTGAGAAGTTCTCAGTTATTATTTCTTTGAACAAGCTCTCTGCTCCTTTCATCTCACTTCTCCATCTGGAATACTTATAATCCTTCTGTTTCATTTCCTGATTGAGTCAGATATTTCTCAGAGAATTTCTTCATTTCTTTTTAGTCTTAGTTCTATCTTCTCCTCCATCTGAAGCATTTCTGTATTTCTGTCCTCTCAATTTCTAATTCTGGCCTTTATAATATCAGCTCTGTTATTTAAGGGCTCCAAATTATTACTCATCTCATTCATTCTGTTTTTCATCTCAAACATTTCTTTTTTATTTAAAGATTGGCACCTGAGCTCACAGCTGTTGCCAATCTTCTTCTTATTTTTTAAATCTTCTCCCCAAAGGCCCCCAGTACATAGCTGTATATTCTAGTTGTGAGTGCCTCTGTTTGTGCCATGTGGGATGCTGCCTCAAGATAGCTTGATGAGCAGTACCATGTCTGCACCCAGGATCTGAACTAGCCAAACCCTGGGCCACCAAAGCAGAGCACACAAACTTAACCACTCAGCCACAGGGTGGCCCCTCCAACATTTCGAATTGTTTTGTTTCCTATGGTTTCAATCTTTTTGTGAAGAATTCCCTCTGTTCATTAATTTTATTCCTGATTTCATTGAACTATCTTTCTGAGTTTTCTTATAACTCATTGAGTTTCTTATCATAGCTATTTTGAATTCTCTGTCATTTAGATTGTAAATTTCTGTTCCTTCATGACTGATTTCTGGGTGTTTGACATTTTCCTTCTGGTCTGCAGTGTTAATATAGCTCTTCAAACTATTTGATGGGGTGGACTTGTGCCTTTGCATAGTGATCATATCTGGTCACAAATTCTACCTACTGCCACTGGCCAGGAGAGCAGGAGCTGTGCATTCTGAGCCTGCAGTGATCCCTGGCAGCCGTGCCTGTCCTTTGCAAGCTATGCTGACAGGATCCATCTGTGTTTGCCTGCTCACTACCTCTGCTTTACAAACATTTGTGCAGGCACTCTGGCAGGGGTCCCTTGCTCTGGCTGACTATTGAGCTGCTGCACAAGGCAGAGAGGGGCACTTTCTTTCATGTGTGGGATCCCAGGGGTGCTCCCTCTCTGCACTTGCTGTCTTCCTTCCTGGGGTGCACTGCTTGGTGAAGAAGCCCCCATGATCTCTTAGCCTCCTCAGTGTGGAGCTTTCCCACAGGCTGGGAGGCAACTCCAAGAGTGAAGGGGTTCCCATGGAGGGTTTCCTCCTCCCTCCTCTCCTCGCAGAGCCACACACCATCCTGTGCCATAGGTTGCTGCTGATCAGGGAGGGAGAGGAGATCCCATTCCCTCCTTCCACTGCCCCCTGGGGATTCATCACCTCCTCCTCCAGATGTATGGCTGTGTCATCCTCTCAGACTTCTATTGTGCTATGTGAATGCCTTCTGTTGGTTTATAAGTGTCCTTTTTGTTGTATCTTGGGGGGAGAGTCTAAGGGAAGAGCTCACACCACCATGATGCTGACATGACTCCTGATGAATTCTTAATAAATGCCAGCTATTTATAGTTCTATTTGTAATAATGATGGTAGTAGTAGCAGCAGTAGTCAATTCAAAATTATGCTTTAAATGGAAGCCATTTTTACATTAGTACCCATAATGATTATATTTATAAATCAAATTTATAAATATTATTGAATCTACCACAATAGTTACATGTGTACCTCTGAAATGTCACTCAGTTGTAAAGTCACTCCCATGTTGATTAATTTCAATGCCAAAGAAATGCTATCTTTCTGCACCACAGGTCACTTCCAAGACAAGAGAACACTGAAGATCTTCTGGCTAAAGATCATCTGTTCACACATCTCCTTCTCCTGTTAGACTAAGACCCTTTGAGAGCACAGATTTCTCTGATTCAATTTGAGTTATTTATTTTGTTTTTGTTTTTGTTTTTGTATTTAATCAAATTCAGGAGCAGCAGTTGCTGGTTGGTTGAATTAATGACCTACTCTTCTTCCTTTAGAGAGAAATCAGAAGGATACCTTCAGTTGCTCACACTAACAGAAGGCTCAAGGTCACCTGCTATTGCTGACAATTCCCTCAACGTGTCTGCCCATGTAGAGTCCAGTCTCCTTTCATGTTCCTCAGCCCTTTAGGTCCTTGCTCTCCTACCGCCTTCCTTTATCCCCAAAACCCTGCCCAGGCCTTATTCATATGAATTGAACTTTTTTCTTAGGTTTTTTTTTCTTTGTAATGTGACTTAAGATGTCTCACTTGAGATAAAAAGGATACAAGATACAAATGCCCAGCACAATAAATTATCACAAACTGAACACCATTCAGTCTAGAGATAAACTATCACAGAAACCTATAAAGTTGCCCACTTGCCCCTTCCCTGTGACCAATTAATATTCTTTTCCTTCTCCCAAAGGTAATCACCATCTTGATTTTAACATTATTCTACACATAGTATGCATATATATTTATATATTATATAATACAGGTTATATATAATATATAGTGCAGATATATGTATATACAATGTATATATACACACATTTGGTGTAGTACATTTATGTAAAGTATACATAAAGAGTAGAATATACATATAAATACACACAGATAGATATAGATATGCATATAATATCTGGCTTTCACTCAACATCATGTTTGTGGTATCCATTTATGATGTTAACTGTCAAGATAACTTTTTTCATTTTAATTGCATTTTAATATTACATTGAATCAACTTATCGAACTTTATCTTTCCATTTTATGGATGATGGGTAATTGGATTTTTACCAATATTTCCTTTTTGGTTTCCTTATAATGTGGCTATGAACATTCTTATAGCTCTCCTTAGGTGCCTATATGCACAAGAGTGCTATCTACTTCAAGGTAAAATCACTGAACGATAAGGCTTTTCTATTTTCAACTGAAGTAGGTTCGGTCAAAAAGTTTTAAAAGATAGTTGAATAAAGGGGACGGTATTTCCTTTACCTGTGTGAAAGAGTTACTCTTGCACATCTTAGGTGACACTTGTGGTTTGGATATGCATCTCCTTGGTTACTCATGCAATGGAGTAATTTTTCATATAGTTAATGGTCATTGGGTATACTCTTACGTAATATGCTCTCTCACATCTGTTGTTCTTTTCCTACTAAGTTCTCTGTCTTTTACTTGATAATTTGTTTGAATCCTTTAAATATTCCAGAAGTAAGCAGTCATAACGTTGGAATAATTTCTCCCATTTCATGTCTTGCTTTTTCACTTTTTTAATGGTGTCCTTTACTTCAGCTCTTGTATTACTTATTTTCTTTTTATTGATACATAATTCACATTCCATAAATTCACCCTTTTAAAGTATAGAATTTACTGGCATTTAGTATATCCACAAGGTTGTGTAACCATCACCACTATATAATTTCCTAAATGAAATCTCGTACCTACTAAGCAGTCACTCCCCATTTCCCCTCCCCCACCAGGCCATGCCAATCATTAATCTGTTTTTTGACTCCATTGTTTTGCCTATTCTGGACACTTCCTATCAATAGATTCACACAATATTTAGTCTTTTGGGACTGGCTTCTTTCACTTAGTATGATGTTTTCAAGTTCATCCATATTGTAGCATGGATCAGCACTTCATTTCTTTTCATGGTTGAAAAATATTCCCTTGCATGGACATACCACATTTTATTTATTCATTCATTAGCTGATTGACATTTGGTTTGTACCTTTTGGCTATTGCAAGTAGTGTTGCTATGGAGATGGGTGTACAAGTATCTGAGTCCCTGTTCTCAATTCTCTTGGGTATCTACCTAGGAGTAGAATTGTTGGGAATATGGTATGTGCATGCTTAATTTTTGGGGAACTGCCAAATTGTTTACAATGTTGCTGTGTCATTTTACATTCCTACCAGTAATATATGTGGGTTCCAATATCTCTACATCCTTGCCAACACTGGTTATTTTCCTTTTATCTGATTATAGCCATCCTAGTGGGTATGTGTATAGTTTCTTTTTTTAATTGAGGTAATATTATATGGATTTCAGGTGTACATCATTATATTTCAGCTTCTGTATAGACTGCATCATATTCACCACCAAAAGTCTAGTTGCCATCCGTCATCATACAAATGACCCTCTTTACCCCTTTCACCCTCCCCCCATTCTCTTCCGCTCTGGTATCCATCAATCTATTCTTTGTGTCTATGTGTCAATTTATTGGTGTTTTTTATTGTTGTTTGTTTTTATCTTCTACATATAAGTGAGATCACATGGTATTTGTCTTTCTCCATCTGACTTGTTTCACTTAGCATAATGCCCTCAAGGTTCATCCATGTTGTCATAAATGACAAGACTTCATCTTTTTATGGCTGAATAGTATTCCATTGTGTGTGTATACCACATCTTCTTTATCCATTCATCCTTCAATGGGCACTTAGGTAGGTTGTTTCTATGTCTTGCCTATTGTAAACAATGCTGCAGTGAGCATAAGGTTCATATACCTTTAATGGTGTCTTTCAATGATCAAAATTTATAATTTTTAAGTTACTAAATTTATAAATATTTTTACTATTCTTTGGACTTTTTATGGCATATAAATAAATCCTTGAGGTCATGAGGTCAGGAGGATATTCTCCCTTGTTACCTTCTTGAAGCTTTGTTTTACATGTCACCTTTAAATCTACAATCCACTGTAGGGGAGAAAAACCTTCCTCTTCTTTGCCTCTAGGTTCTTTGGCTGGCCTAATAATTAAATTGACATAGACAGATTAATAGGAGAAAAATGAATTTAATTTTGTACTTTTGAGAACCCCAAATATAAGAGGCTCTAAGAAGTGACCAAAGCAGGCAAATTTTATACCCTTTAGACAAAAAAGCAATAAATTTGTGAAGAACTGACGAAACAAAGAGGTTTGGGCTTGGGGTAGCTAATTAATGAAGAAGTAACAACGTTTGTTTATATATCCTTCTCAGTCCTGAATTCCTTATCTCTAGAATGTCTCCCCAACTCCTGGTACATGGAGAGTACCTTTCACGTGGGAGACTTATTTCTTGCTTTCAAGGGAAGAAAGGAGGGTCATAGTGTCCTTCTTGCCCCTGCAGTTTCTTCATTAACTTTAATTCAAAATAATCAATATACCAAAGTGGCATATTTTGGGGTGGCATATTTTACTCCCCCTCACCACCTGATTAATATTTTTGTATAGTATGAAGTATTGAGTGAAGATTTATTCATTTATCCATATGACTATTCGGTTGGCCCAGCACCATGAATTGAAAAGACCATGTTTTCCCACCAGTCCGTATTGACACCTTTATTGTAAATTGTCTATATATACATGGGTTCTATTTGCATATTCTGTCATTATCCTACTGCCTCTTACTCTAATTTATGATAATACTTGATATCTTGTGAGGCACTCAATCTGTTAAAGAATATCTACAAAACACAACAGCAAGCAGCATACTTAACAGCAAAGTGTTGAAATCTTCCTTCTAGGATCGGAAATGACACAAGGAAAACTGCAATTATTTCTCACCTATATTTCAAGAATGCCTTGCTATTCATGGCCCTGGAATCAGTATGCAAATATTATACTAAGCTTGTGCATATATACACACATGCATACAAACATACACACACATAAATATTTGTATTTGAATAACTTTGGGCAAAGCAAAGTTTTTGTATTTAAGTTATGCACATCTTCTGTAGTGGAATGAATATGCTCCAAAATATTTTTAAATACTTAAAATTTAGCTTCTAAGAAAATGAAAGCACACTGTAGAAAGAACGACTTCAAGATAAATGAATTTGAAAAATATTGAGCTACCATATGCATTCCTGCCAAAATTCTGTTTCTATAAACTCAAAGCACACACAAAATATGACAATCAACAAATAAAATTTTTGAAAATAATATCACTACCTGCTTTAAGAAACTGCCTCTGGCCTTACTCTAACAAATCTTAATCAGATGTTTCTCACTAAAGCCCAAGTTTTTGTTATCTCTTTGTCTCACTGAATTTCCAAATTCTGGATCTTTGAAATTATTTTTGGTAGGTTCTGAACTCTTGAATTTTCTGATCAATTTATAATTCACTTTATGGTTCATTGGACTAGCATTACTTGCTATCTTTCCTTAAACTATCAATATAGATTCCAAATACCTACTATGTCTTGTGGTTATGATTTTCTCACCTGCTATATTTTTAATTTTTATTTATATTATAATTAGAGTATGTGGAAATTAATCATATGTTTTATAACTCATAGAAACAAATATTGTCAAGATAATTTGTGGACCCAAGTGTGTTGACCCATAGCATGCAAATGTATGATTTGGCAAGAGAAAGCAAGATTGAATGAAGATTCACGAGTGATTTCTGAATTAAAACTAAGGAGGAGAGAAATATCAAGAAAATTAAAGCAATCAAAAGCATAATATCTTCTTCCTTTTTTAATCAATTTATTTTTTATTACAGTAACATTGATTATAACATTATATAACTTTCAGATGTACATCATAATATATTTTGAATTCTGTGTAGATTACATCGTGTTCACCACCCAAAGACTAATTATAATCTATTACCTCACATGTGAGCCTAATCACCCCTTTTGCCCTCCCCCCACCCCCCTTCCCCTATAGTAACCATTAATCCAATCTGTATTTCTATGTGTTTGTTTGTCATTGTTTTTATCTTCTACTTATGAGTGAGATCATATGGTATTTGACTTTCTCCCTCTGACTAATTTCACTTAGCATAATATCCTCAAGGTCCATCCTTGTTGTCACAAATGGCCAGATTTCATCATTTCTTATGGCTGAGTAGTACTCCATTATGTATACATACCACATCTTGTTTATCCATTAGTCCCTTGATGGGCACCTAGATGGCTTCCAAGTCTTGGCTATTGTTTGTAATGCTGCAATGAACATAGGAGTGCATGTATCTTCACACATTTGTGTTTTCAAGTTCCTTGGATAAATACCCAGTAGTGGAATAGTTGAGTAGTTATATTCTTAATTTCTTGAGGAATCTCCATACTGTTTTCCATAGTGGCTGCACTAGTTTACAGGTTACTTTTTCTCCATATCATCTTGAACATTTGTCATTTTGTCATATCTTGTCCTGTTAATTATAGCCATTCTGACCAGCATGAGGTTATATCTCATTGTAGTTTTGAATTGCATTTCCCTGATAGCTAATGAAGTTCAGCATCTTTTCATATGCCTGTTGGCAATCAGTGTATCTTCTTTGGAGAAATCTCTGTTCAGATCTTTTGCCCATTTTTTTAATTGGGTTGTTGGGTTTTTGTTGTTGAGCTGTATGAGTTCTTTGTATATTTTGGATATTAACCCCATATCTGATATACGGTTTGCAAATATCTTCTCCCAATTGTTAGGTTGTCTTTTTGTTTTGTTGATGGTTTCCTTTGCTGTGAAGAAGGTTTTAGTTTGATCTAGTCCCATTTGTTCATTTTTTCTTTTGTTTCCCTTATGCGGTCAGACATGGTACTTGAAAATATACTGCTAAGATGGATACCAAAGAGTGTACTGCCTATGTTTTCTTCTAGAAGTTGCATGGTTTCAAGTCTTACATTCAAGTCTTTAATCCATTTTGAGTTGATTTTTGTGCATGGTGTAAGGGAATGGTCTACTTTCATTCTTTTGCGTGTGGCTGTCCAGTATTCCCAACACCATTTATTGAAAAGACTCTCCTTTCTCTGTTGTATGCTCTTGGCTCCCTTGTCAAATATTAGTTGTCCATAAATGTGTGGGTTTATTTCTGGGATCTCAATTCTGTTCCATTGATCTCTGTGTCTATTTTTGTGCCAGTACCATGCTGTTTTGGTTACTATAGCTTTGTAGTATATTTTGAAATCAGGGAGTGTGAGACCTCCAGCTTTATTCTTTTTTCTCAGGAATCCTTTGGCTATTTGGGGTCTTTTGTTGTACCATATAAATTTTAGGATTATTTGTTCCATTTTTGTGAAAAATGTTGTTGGAACTTTGATAGGGATTGCGTTGAATCTATATATTGCTTTAAGAACTATGGGCACTTTAATTATGTTAATTCTTCCAATCCAAGAGCATGGAATATCTTTCCATTTCTTTGAGTCTTCTTCGATTTCTTTAAACAATGTTTCATAGTTTTCAGTGTACAGATTTTTCACCTCTTTGGTTAAGTTTATTCCTAGGTATTTTATTCTTTTTGTTGCAGTTGTAAATGGGATTGTATTCTTAATTTCTCTTTATGCTACTTTGTTGTTAGTGTATAGAAATGCAACGGATTTTTGTATGTTGATTTTGTGTCTTGCAACTTGACTGTATTCGTTTATTATTTCTACGAGTTTTTTAGTGGATTCTTTAGGGGTTTCTATATATAAAATCGTGCCTTCTACAAAGAGTGACAGTTTCACTTCTTCTTTTCCATTATGGATCCCTTTTATTTCTTTTTCTTTCCTGGTTGCTCTGCCTAGGACTTCCAATACTATGTTAAATAAGAGTGGCAACAGTGGGCATCCTTGTCTGGTTCTGTTCTTAGAGGGATATCTTTCAGTTTTTCTCCATTGTGAATGACATTTGCTGTGGGTTTGTCATATATGGCTTTTATTATGTTGAGGTATTTTCCTTCTATACTCATTTTATTTAGAGTTTTTATCATAAATGGATGCTGTATCTTGTCAAATGCTTTCTCTGCATCTATTGAGATGATCATGTGATTCTTATTTTCATCTTGTTAATGTGGTGTATTAGGTAAATCACTACGTCTCTTGATCTTGGATAAGTGGCCTTATATAAGAGATGCCTTCTGAGGCCCAGCAATACGCTTCCCTCTCATCACTAGTTCCAAATGTTCCAGGAGTGTCTCCTGTGTGGGCTACATGTGTCCTTCCATTGTGGGAGGGTTGCTTTTGCTGCAGGTGCCCAAGGAGTCAAGGCTGTCCCCCTGGCTGGGTGGTAGTAAGACATAGCTGCATGTGGCTGCTATGCTCCCTTTAATCACTTTATTGGTTGGGAGGAGCCCCAGCATAGTTGGCTGCAAGGTCTAATAGCACATTCCTGTTGCAATTTTTCTGTTAAGTGAGTAGGTCCCTAGCATGGCTGGTTGCTTGGCTCATGGGCTCACAATTGCTGTAGGCATCTGGCCTGAAAGGATCTCGTCAGCTCTCTCAGGAGTGCAGCTGGCTGTGGTAGGCCTCAGGCATGGCAGCACACAATTGCTTCAGGTGTTGGAGAGTGGGGCAGATCCCCTATGCAGCTGTTTGAGAAGAATAGGTCTGCTGTAGCTGACAAGCCGCACTGCCCTCAGGCCCACACATGCCATCAATGTAGGGCTGGCCCTCACACAAGCCCTGTCCTGCAGAGGTGGACCCACTTGCCTAGCTGCAGAGGTCCCACACACCCCACCTATGCAGACCCACAAGTTGCCCAAGGGCTTATGTTGGGTGGGGCCAGTCCCTAGGGTGGGCTGCCTGCTTTGGCTGAGCTGGATTAAATTGGTTCTCTAACCCCTGTGATAACAGTCCAGAAGAAGAATTCCAATGGTGTCTGTTAGTGTCTGCATCAGCACACTTGTACTAGGTCACAATAATGGATCAGTCCCTGGAGAGGTGGTCTCAACCCCCTCATGCCTCCCTGAGATGTGCTCAGAGCCTATCAAGTGAATCTCTTTCACCAAAGGACTGTGCACCTTTCTTTATGATGATTTTGTGTAGCTTTCCAGAATGGATGAATTCATGCATGGGCCCTTTAATAGCAGGCTTTCCTTTCTCTTATGTTTGATAGCTTTTCTGCGGGGCATTCCTCATTGTTTTTCATAGCCAGCAAAGCCAGACATTATGACAGTCATTTTGGTTGTGCTGAGTTCAAAAGCTGCTTATTGTGGCAAAGCTCTCCTGCTCAGATCCCCCACTCCTCCAGGGAAAGCTTCATACCTTAAGATTGCTCCTGGTCATGAAGCTCCATGACTAGAATGTGGCTCTCCATAAAGGAATTTCTGCCTCATCTACCTCAGTCAACACTGCCCCTCATTGTGGGTTATTTAAATTCACTTTCTGGTTCTCTCTCAGGGGTAACTGTTCTGAGGGTAGTTGTAAATTTGTTATGTCCATGGATGAGGTGAGTTCAGAGTCCTCCTATGCCACTATCTTCCCAGCTGATTAAAGCATGATATCTAATTAGGCATATATTACACGCCATAATGAAAAAGAAAGAAATACGTGTGGAATGTATATGATTTAGGCATTTGAACAAAGGTAGAATCCTTTCTATATGTAAGTGATGGAATGAAAGAGGAAATTTATAGATAATAAGGTATTACTTTTTTTTCAATTTATAAAGGAATAGTGAAATTTTGGTTACTGTATGTTAAAAATAATGTACCTCAAATTTGAGTCCATAACCAATGAAATTGGTGCCTCCTATTTTAAAATGGAAATAGAGTGCATTCTAAAGATTTTTTTTAGTGACTTGTTCATCCAATCATATGTAACACACATATATGAAATATGCATGGATGTAGTTTTGTAAGTATGCCTAATTATATTCTAAGTATAGATTTATACATAGCCCAATACATATACACACACGTGCTATATTAATATGTAATCCAATAGTAGCTTTCATTTGAAGGATGCTGAAGCAAAGTAAATGGAGGTAGTTTTGTATACAAAGTGCTGGTTTCAAGCTAAAGAAATAGTTATAATTTGCTAGACTATGATCATTGCAGTGGGAAATAGTCTACGGCATGCAGAGTTAGATTTGTAATTGTAAAAGGAAGAAATCAATGTATCACATAATTTTAGTAAGAGAAAGTCTTCAGAGCCAGACCCTGCTTGGGCAGAATTTACTCTAATAAAATGGAAGACTATACTGAGTATATTTGTCAAGAGAGCAACAGACTTATCTTATTCCTCTACAACATTCTTCTTAAAATATATGCTAAACATATTACTAAATAATCTAGAGTTTTTAATCCTCAGGTCAAATAATAATGTTGAATTCTTCGCCCCAACGTCAGTCTCCACACCAGAGGCAGTGGTATTGGGAACAATTTATATTCCTTATCAGCTTGTCTCTCTTTGATCAAGGACAAGATCTTAGTCAAAGGCAAGGCTGGAAATGGACTATTTGATTGCCTGTATAATATAATTTTTGTTTTTACTTATTTTTCAAACTTACTAAGCCCCCCCAAGAGTTTAAACATTTGGAAAGCAAAAACTAGAAAGACTTGTTGCTTTTACCTTTTGATCTACCCTATACTTGTATCTTGAGGAAATTAAGTATAGAGACAGCAAACATATTAAATAAGATAAGATAAAACTGAAATTGTTAGAAAAAAATACTAATTTTGATTTTATTTTTGGATCCTCAACTACTGTTCATTCAGTGACATTTATATTTCCTCCTTCCTGAGAACATGTCAATTATAGAACTTTCTGAATGATGTCACACCCTCACCCAATGCTTCCTCATTGCAAGTTTTGGGCAGTTGCAATAGACAAATGTTTTTGCAGAGTAGGTTCTGATGTCAGGGTTTACATCAAACCTAGTTGCAATGCAGAATTGGGACATGACATATTTTTATATAATGTATATTCGATATAACACTTTTTCTGTACCCCTAAGAACAACTAATCAGAGTCGAACCCAAAGGCATAGCAGTAAGTCCTATGAGTCCTCATTATACTACTGCATTTAAGCACGAAAGGCTCAATATTTTATTCTTATATTTCTTCTTCAAATATGTATGGGAGGTGGATTGGAGGGCAGGAGACTCATTTGCATTGTCTCACTGAGCACACTCTGCCTGGTTTGTTTTGCTACTTTGAATCCAAAAATTAGAAGCATTGTCTATACCACTTTCATTGCCATCTTGACATTTGGAATCCCTTTGACTCCACTGGGATTATTTAGTTATTGTATGTCGTGTCCCTGCCAGGAGTAATAAAGGTCACTTACCAAAAATCCAATTAAAATTTAAACTTTATGTTAATAATCTGTTACAAAGAAATCTCAGCATTTTCAGAAGTTACTTTTCTCAAATGAGGTAGCAGAGCATCTAGATAACTAAGAAGCAGGAAATACAATTTCAATTAATGAGACTGTCTTTCTCTCTTTCTCCCTGGCCTCTCCCCCATGACCCCTCACCTAATTGTGCCCCCTTCGTGAACTAGAAGAGCAAATGAATTAAAACTAAGGAAGGAGAGGAGATGATATTTTGTTCTCTTGAAAGAACGGGAACAATTCCTATTAGAATGTGAATGTGTGCACTATGACCAGTTGTCTCTCCTCCTGTGAAGGCTGCTCCTAGAGAAAGAATCAGATGCACTAATGAGTATTTATAAAAGACTAATCTAATTTCAATGCCCAAGTGAAAGAGTAAAAGAATAGAACAGTAATTTATGAGAAACTTTCTGAGAATTGTATGGCTTCTACAACAGTTGCTTTAGTAAAACGCACACTCAGACATCTTTGAAGGAACATATGAAACACAGTGTTACCTGAAGGACAGTAACAAATACAATGTTATACTTTATTAAAAGAAATGAAGTTGTCAAAAAGGGAGAACATCTCCTCTTAATTTACAAAGAATTAAAGGCTTTATCTTATTTCTTTGTTAAGAGTATGGTGCATTTACACTTTTTTCTTTCTTCTTTCTTTTTTTTTTTTTTTTTTTTTTTTTTGGTGAGGAAGGTTAGCCCTGAGCTAACACCTCTTGGCAATTTTCCTCTTTTTTTTTTGCTTGAGGAAAATTAGCCCTGAGCTAACATCTGTGCAATCTTCCTCTATTTTTTGTATGTGGGATGCCTCCATGGCATGGCTGATGAGTGGGGTAGGTCTGCACTTGGGATCTAAAGCGGCAAACCCACAACCGCCAAAGTGGACCACACAGAACTTTAACCACTCAGCCATGGGTGCGGCCCCTACATATTTTTGAATAAATAATTTCTTCACAGTCGTTTATTCATATGTAAATGTACAGTACCAGTTTTGTCTTATTCTTTATATTGTAAAAACCATTTCTGCAAATTGCAGATTTTAGATCATTTATGTTTCAGGCATATTCTTTCAAACACTATCTACCAAGGATAAAAGTCCTCATTCATAGCTGAGGCAATTGTAAAGAAAAAAAACTGTACTGGATGCAGCCAACCCTGTGGCGTAGTGGTTAAGTTCAGCATGCTCTGCTTTGGCAGCCCAGGTTCACCAGTTCAGATCCCAGGCATGGACGCACACCACTCATCAAGCCATGCTATGGCAGCAGCCTTCAAACAAAATAGAGGAACACTGGCACAGATGTTAGTTCAGGGCAAATCTTCCTCAACAACAAAGTACTAGAGTTTTCAGTGAGGCTGATAACATCTCTAGGATAAATCTAGAGGTACAACTGGTCAAACCTGGAAAACGTTAGCAGCAGTACGAAAATCTTAACGCTCTGAAAGACAGTCCTCATTCTTACTCTCAGCAAGAGAACCACCAAAGTGTCATTATTAAACCACCTTTTCCAAAATTGTTGCAGTGAATACGTAGGGCTTTCAGTGTTGTTTCTTCATCTACAGTCTCTAAAAGGACTTCCCAATTCTCCTCAGTAACGTGCCATGAAGTCTCAAAAACTCTAAGTTTTGGTTTATCGTTTCACTTTAATCACCCATGCAATAATTAGAAGCTATTGCTACGCTGAGTAACCTTCCTTTTGCCATTTAGAAAGGAACAAAAATACTTTTAACAGGGTCCTGTTTACAAAAATGACTTGATTTTATTTTGAATCTATAATTTGGACACCTCAGCAATAGTTTAGATGATTTACAACACACACATGGTGGAACTCCAACAGCAAGTAAAGTAATAGGATCCAAGTAATAAATGGGGGTTGGGGAAAGATTATTTGTGCTGAAAAATTCGGCTAAATATACCTACTGAAGTTTAATAAAATCCTAGTTCTTCACTTTCTGTCAAAGTGGAACTACAATGAATAATTGGCTCTAATAGTCTAAGAAGTGAAAGTCCATTTTTTAGGAGAAGTAATAAAATGTTCAGGACCAAACACTGAGAATAATGTACATTATGGCTTTTTCTATAAGTGATACTGAACAAAATTTAACATTCTCAAGAAGCATTTTATAAAACCCACAGAGAGCTTCTTCACATTTCTAATATCTACCATTGATAGAAGTTGAGTTTGTAATGTGAAAATGTAAATCTATGAAACCACATCTTGAATTTGAAATACCTGTGAGTCCTACAAGGAGGAATTAGTCAAGAAATGCCGCTCAGGGCAAAAACGAATTGAAACTGCAACTGGACTGACCAGAATGGGACAATAGATTCAGATTCAGATTGGTTAAATTACTGTTTTCCTGAAACCAGTTGTGATGAAGCCACACTGCCCTCAATACAATAAACATGCTGCCCCTCTGCCAAGAACTACTCCGTGATAAAGACAGAGTAAACACACGGAGCACACTTGCAGTGGAGAAGCTGACGGCAATAACTTATTAATTCTTTAGTATTTATATGTCTGCAAATTGGCACAATTCTAATAATTAGTGTAGTTTCTGTTTCCATAAAAATTTACTTCAAAAGAGCTTAGAATGCTCTCCTAATGCTACATTACCTCTAACACATCTGGATAGTGACAATGGCAATGATTAAAATATTTTGCAAACAGCATCAAAATGCTAGAAATGTAGGTCTTTCTCCCAAGGCGAGAAAACCTGCAATGCCATAAGGAAATACAGTGCTGATTCATTTGCCCATCTTTTTGTAAATGTTTCATAAATTAGTTATTAATAACTAAATTAAAATGAAATAATATTTTTCAATACACTACATGTTAACATGTTCCTGACAATAGAGTCATATTACAGATTTTTAAAAAATCTATTAATGATGTCAAGATTATACAAATATATCATTTTTTGTTCTCATATTTTGGAACTTACACCTACCTGGAACTGGTGAGGAAAGGAGACGGGACTGATGCTTACTGAACATTTAACATTGGCACAGATTTTACAGTTATAAAAAATTATTCCCACTACAAAGTAAGTGAGACTCAAAGAAGTTAAATAACTGAATCAAAATCGCAATTTAAAATGGTAAGAATTCCAAATCAGGTGTTTCCCATCTTAAAACTTGTGCTCTTCTAACAACGCTGCAAATGAGAATAGATTTGAAAAGTGCTTTGAGCAACCATGTCAAGTACTTATTCAGTTTGTCCTTAATGCCCTATTGCTTCTCTGATATCACACATCCACATACATGGCCCACTGTACCTGAACATGATGTCGTAATTTTCATAAGTGTTCAATATCAATTCATCACAACCGATCCATGATTTGAAATCGTTCTTTGCCTAAGCAGTGTGTAAGTATTTGAAAACCTAAAATCGAGAACCAACAGAAACCAAAGATCATGGAAATAGGAGAAAGTTTGAGGAATTCAGAGATGAAAAATCTATCTGATCTAACAAAAAGATTCAGTCTGATATTGATGAGGAGACAAAGGGCTTCGCGACTAGAATATGAGTTCTTCATCTGGACACAAGCATCAGATATTCTGGGGTTGCGGAGCACCCGATGTTAGCCCTGGAGAATCTATTACTGAAAACAGTTCTAGCGCTTCACAGATGTGTGTACCACACTAACACAAATGAGTATAATTTGTGGGGAAATGACTTAAAAATACTAATTAAGTGTTTATATTTCCTTATTAATGAAGCTAATCACTTTCCTCTCCATTTTTTGGAGGCTTGAACTAACTTGAAAGATAAACAAGAATATTTTAGGAAAAGCATCTATCTAACCATCCTCCATATCCCCCCTACCTGGTGAGAGAATATACAGAAAATTGGTAATAACTTTACATCTCTGTTTTCTCTTTATTTCTTCTGTTTTTATTGATCATCAAAGCACCTATATTTTGTCTCTCTCAAAACCTTCGGGACCTAATGCATGATTTTCTGTATTAACTATTATGATATTTTCTTATGAAATATGTCTGATAAATTAGTCTCGGTCTAACAAATTAGTGCCTCCATCACTGGAATTAATTTTAGGAAACGTCTTCATGCCAGACACAGTGTACTAAAATACTTTATGGGTGCAGGATAGATGCTGCATCTACTATATCTGCATTTTTAGAGGAGTTTCACCCATTTATTACTATGTTTTTGATATTCAAGAACGGCTGACATACTAGAGATGCAGTGGAGTATAAAACTTGAAAAATGCAGATGTTGAAGGAATAATAGGTATCTTGTGCTTTAACACTTTGTGGCAGGATTGTACTGTAAGCAAATGAGATACGTTCTTAATTTACACATATTTAGAGCCCTTGGTTTCACTGCTTTCAGTCCTGTTTTCAGTAATTTTTCAATATAATGAAATGCTTAAGGCAAGCTAACTTTTTCCTTATGTTGTATTGACTTCTTTGGAAGACCGTGCAACGTACCAGGACTGCAGGAAAAAGCTCATACTCCATTCAGTATCCCATTTCCCCTATCATCTCCGAGGGGTGCCACCGTAACTGCAGGGGGTGAAAAACCCTATTTCCATATCAAACCACTTCTATTTCCCTGTTATAAGCTGCAAATTCCACCTGCCTTTCAGTTATTGAGCCGCTGTCTGCTGGCACAATAGCACATTCTGCACACACACACACACACACACACACACACACACACACACACAATCTATAAATTAGACACACCAAGATGTGATGTCACACAGACTTAGAGTTGATGGCTGTCAGTGAACACACAACTTCCTCAACACCCCCGGGTCTTGGGGATAGAACAATTTTGCAGAGGAAGGCAAAACTCCTACAGGGGTGAGAATTGCAATTTTCCCCACCCTCTGTGTAAACCTGTGGATTGGAGAATTAGGCTTATAATGTGCAAAATTAAAAGAACAGTAGGAAGGAAAAGGCATGTTTTAAAGAGAAATTTAGACTGAATGCAGGTTTATTCGATGACACACAGAAGAAGACTAAAGCTTAATATTGTTAAAAGGAAAGACACAATGCCTCTGATTCTGACATTTTTCAGGTTGTGGGATAGAACAAAGAAGACACTTTCACTTTTGAATGTACTATTTTTTAAGTAGATTTGGTTCCATGTGAAACTGACATTTATGACTAATAGTTATTGCATTTAAGAATCAGAAAAAAAGGAGGATTAGAATTGTGATTTCCAATTTTAATCTAAATCTAAATTTTAGATTAATCTTTAATCTAAAAGAGTGGCACAAAGAAAGAACTATGCCTACTTAAGCTGTAATTTTCCAGGCTGTAGGTATCAGTACTTGGGAAGAAACCAGATGAAGAAAATTATAATAAACATCCAAACAGCTTTTAGAACCAAAGAACCCTGCCTCCATGTGCGTGTGTTAACATTTTAAAGTACCAAGAGTGAAAAAGAGTAATGACCTTTCCTCGTTCAGTTCCAATGAAGAGAATAATTAGCCATCACTCTTATTATTAGGATGTAAATCTAGACAAATTACTTCTTCTAATATTGCCTTTTGCTCAAAACTTCCTTCTATTCTTCTACTCTTAAAATTGAATTCTTTCTAAGTTGCATTTTTGTATTCCTTTATATTAAGTGGACATATATTTGCTTGTGCAGTGTGTCAGTGTTAATATATTATATATTGCATCTATTTTATATATTGTATGTATGTATATATGAAATGGAATTATACATTTCCTCCTGGAACTTGAATTTCTATTCAGATAATTATCTATATAGAAGTGTGGTTTGTGCTTTGGGAAACATACCCAGAAAAAAAAATCTCATATTCTAAGTTTATTCATTATAGTCATTTAAAAATGACAGATTTTGGAATGGGTTTCTCATATCTGATACATGGTTACCTTAAGCCATCACTACATAACACAACTGACATAAAGATATGTGGATACATTTTCTGCATTTGGAATTTTTGACAACATAGTGCAACTAGTTACATTATTTTATATCCACACAATGTAGTCTTCCAAAACACAACATACAAGAGCCCAGAAACTCAAAATGACCATGCACATGCAGTCAGTGATAGAAGGTTACTTTCTCACTCTAGCATGTTGCCTGCACAGTTGTTAAAAATGTGACTAATTCAATAATTTCTCACAAGTTTCTCATAAAAAAGACTTTTTAAAGACTGATCCATTTCATGTATTTTAAAAATTTGAATGATCAATAAAGACAGCTATTGAAAGAATCTACTGAAATCATTTCATCCCTTCACAGTTAATAGTATATGAATTTTGTTCATGTTAACAAAATTTTCCTTTCACATTTCTTATAGATCCATTTGGAAAAGAATAATTCAAAATAAGTAGAAAAGCATTTCTCTAGCTGGTGAAGATGTCTGAGAGTCAAAAGATTGGTTGAAACTACTTTTGGCAGATAAAATACAGGTTCTTCAAAGAAATTTACTGGCAGCAGTCCCACTGCAAGCAAGTCGCTTGAATGCAACTACCAGCTCTAATTCCCCCATTTCCTCTGGCAGCCAAGCTAACAGCTGCCTATGAGGTTATTATGTAACCTCATAGCAGTCCTGCTGATCCAGATATGAGGGAAAGATTTGCAGGCCCAATTCATAGTCATTTAAAGAAACCCAAATTGTCATAATGAAGAGTTAGAATAGCTTATCACCCGCTATGCACCAGAAATTGTACAGCCTTGTAGTTTTCCTATAATTCAACCTCTGGCAAGCAAGTATCCATGTTGGATTTTGTAGAACAATTGGAAATTCCTTCTACTGTCTTTATGCATTTCAAAGGCATACCAGAGAACAATTATCTGAAGGAAGAAATCATTGACTAATTAGTCAAAGTTTTCAGAATAATAGTTGGTCTTCTAAGCAGATATGTAATTTTGTTAGTGTATATGGCACATGAAATAATTAAAATGTAAGAAAAAAATTGCATCTTTGAGGAAATCTAGGTTACTATTTCCTGATAGCTGTATGCTGTTCAATCAACTCTTCCAAACTTGAATTCCAAGGAATCTAAGACGCTATTAAAGTTGAGGCATATTAATGATGATTTTATATACAGCACCATGTTGACAACAGCACAACAACATGTTGACAGTGAATCAATTTCCAATATATATAAACTGTGCTGGCTATTTAGCTGAAGTCCTATAGATTCTGTTATTAAACCTATTTAAGATCAATCAAACAACTTTTTGATAACTTTATTCATCATTTCATACTTCACAATCCTTTAGAATGATACTAGGAATAAATGTATAAAGCCTTATTAATCATTACATATGTGCATTCAATTGACATGTTAGTCATAGCTGGCATGCATTATGATCAGATAAATTGTAAGGTATGATGTAAATGACATAGTTTCTGTGAAAATATTTGTGAAATGTTTTGTATACAAATTGAATATCAACAATTGTTACTTTATCATTTACTTTTTTCTGATAACTTAATACTTCTTCCAGGTTTGAATTGAAATAAGACTGGGCCCGCCAATTCTTTTTTATGGTTTTCTTCTTTATGTTTATCATTTCTAGTCTTTCCACATTTTCCAGTGAGAATTGCTTCTCTTACTCCTTTCATTTACTTACTACAGTTTTGTTTGGACTCTGTGAAATGTGGCTTTTCTTGTATTACTTTAATTAAGGCAATTACAGTGCATCTTCTATTCAAATCATTATTTATTAGGATTCAATTCTCCCTTTTCCCCTTTCTGTCACCTTTGATATTTTAGCATGTCTTTTTCATTTTCCCCTTCCTTTGGTTTCCATGCCACAGCAATCTCCTTGTTCTCTGTGACATCTCCGAAGACTCCTTATCAGTCGGCTTCACAGATTTCTTTGGGGAATATTCTTTATATTTCCCAAACTCGTTCTAACATTCCTATCTATGCTTTTTTGTATCTCTACTCAATCCCCACGTGTGGACAATTTTTGTTGTTTCAACTGTAGACTCTCATCTAACTATTCCCTTTTACGTAGAAAAGCTACAATGTCTACAAATTCAATCCCAACTTCTTATTTAAACTACAATCCCACATGATCACCAAGGAGCATAGAAGGAACATACCTCATATTGAACATATTTATAAATAATAACATTTTCCTCTCTTTACATTTGAATTGCCTGTGAAAACAATAGTAATTCTTCCCTGATACGCTGTTTTGTTTAGAAGGAATATCATTTTCCTTCTTCATGTTTGTTATCTTGGAGGTATTTTAAAATATTTACCATCTTCAACATTAATACTCAGACTCCAAATCTCTTTGGTTATTTCATTGTCTTTTCCCCTTTATTATTACCATCACCACAATAGTATAATTTGGGAATAATTACTAAGAAATTAGGAATAATCATATTAACGTCAAATAGGAGACTAAACTTTAATTTGTAGTAAAATAAAGTAGAAACTAGAAAATGTGTTAAGGTTTTTGGAAATGATTCATAGTAAATATTAAAGTTTTAAATTAAGTTAATTGGTACTCACTTAATACAAATATTTTACAGAATTTGCAGTGGTCTTCACCTCATTACAGCTCAATCTATTTCATAATTTCTTTTTTTAAACATAAGTGAAGACTTCAAAATTATATATAATGCAATTGATTTTTCCTGAAAATTTCAAATAAGTAGGATTTTTTTGCTGAGGAAAATTCGCCCTGGGCTAACATCTGTGCCAATCTTCCTCTTCAAGTAAGTAGTTTCTGGTACATAGTCTTAAAGCCAGAAGAAATGATCTGGGCATTAGCTTAAATCCTGGATCTGTTACTTTCAGTTGCTCTATTTGGTCTCTCTGCAATACTTCTACAAACATTTCCAAGGGTAGGAATCATGGTCTTTAACTGTTTTGTCTCATGGATAGAATTTAGTCTACAACAGACACAATATTCCAGGTAAAAATTACTGAAAATGGCATGTATGTAGACACATCTCTTAAATAATATGAGCTGCCAGAACAAAGGGAAAATGTCTACAAATATATAGGAAACAAACAAACAAAAAGTTACCCAATTAAAGAAAAGTGGGGGAACAAGAGTAGAACTAGACATTTTTGCAACACAAATATTGCAAAAGTTAGAAAGATTTTTTGAGAAAACAGTTAGACCTAACATCATTGTCCCTGCCATCTTTTATCTGTGAACATAAAGGAGCGTTTTAGGTAATCTGAAAATATACAACTCAAATACTGTTCTGAAAAAAGTTACTTAAAGGTGTAATCCAACTGACAGAGTGAAATGAATCAAAATACATAATTAAAAAATGAAGAATTGCTTGGCTAACAGTGTTGGTGATATCAGTTAAGTTTAGAATTTCCTAAATTATTGAAATGATAGATACCAGAGGCAATGCACATGTTAGACATTGCACATTGAAGGGTAAATAAATAGTAACGATATTTTAATTTTAAACTCTAGTACTAAAAACATAGATTTTGTTATCAAAGACACATAAGTAGTATGTGCAGAAAAAAGTTTAGAGAATTAATATGTGTTAATCTCTTTATCATTCATCACAGATAATAAAAGAAATATACATTAAAATAATTTAAGAGGAATATACTAGTAAAACTCTAAGTATATCTTCAAAAATATATAAAATTAAAACAGTTATGTCTGAGATGTTGGAATTGATATTCTTGAATTCTTCTTTGTATATTTCTGTATTTTGAAATATCTAATATGAACACATAGCACTTTCATAACTAGAAAAACATTTTTGAAAATAAGTACAAGCTTTAATAACTGCTAAGAAACAGTTATGTTAGAAATTTACTAACAGAAAATTTGTCTACTTATAAGTGTATATTTTGATACGGATTGACTTTAAAGTGAGTTGACCTGGGCAAACACTTGTGGACCACTCCACATGCTTCCCTAGAAATCAGCACACAGTGTTCAAATAACGAAAAGGTGAGGAAAAATATTTGGCATCAAAGCAAAGAAAAATCTACAGTAATAAAGTCCATGCAATAAACCATACCTGACAAGTACCTGAAATCTATACTAAAGAAGAGAATGGCCCCTGAGAGATGGAAAACCACTCTCTAGATCTTGAGTGAGAGATTTCTCTAGAAGGAGCTGTCACAATAATAAAAAGTCTATTCAATGATACTTTGGCTAATTTGAAAATAAGGCCAAAGATGGGAGCAAGAAAATCAGAAAATGCTTCTAAAATGTTTTCAGAATATATTCCTTCTATAAAAAAGGTAAAATTAATCCATAAAACCTAACAGCTTGCTATGAAAAAGAAGCTGCAAGCAAGAAAGAGGTCATGAGAAATAAAAACACAATTGTCTAGGAAAAAATCAATATGTGTATGAGAAAATAAAGCCTAGGAAATCCACCAACATCTGTGTAGTAGAAGATTTTGAAAAAGAAAAGAATGATAGTGGAATGAAGGAAATAATCAAAATAATAATAGAATACATTTTCACAGAGCTAAAGAAAGGCTTTGGACTTTATTTAAAAGGCTCTGTCAAATGTTAGAATAAATGACATCATATACGTAGGTACATTTTCCTGAAATTTGAGTATTCAGAGAACAAAGATAAAATCAAAATTTTCCAGCGTGGGAAAACAGATGCAAGGTGACAGCGTACATACAAATATACAACTCAGCAGACAGAGTGGAGACCGTGTGCTATGTTCTCACCCGTACCACTGCCATCCATTGCCCCAGGCCCAAGTACCGACTGCCAGCAGCTGACTTTCTTTGCCTGCGAACCTTCTCAGTTCAGTGGCGCCCATCCCAGGGAATTCAATCGCACATCCAGTGAATTGCACGTCCAACGCCTGGCAAAAATTAAGGTACGAAATCCCCTGGTCTTTCCCCCATCAGGTGGAACGACTTTGAGGCACCTTGTCTACCCGGACTCCTAGAGATCCTCTGTAAGATTGGGCTTCAGAGGCCCTCCGTGGTGACTCCCTTGACAACAAAGCCTCTAGCACCCTTCCCTTGTCTGTACCCCTACTCCCTACTCTCCAAGTATTTTTAAGCTTCGACTCCCAAATTATTTGGAACCAAATTCTTGCCTCAAAGTCTGCTTTAAGGAAACCCAAACTAAGAAAAAAATCCTACAGATTTTTATCAGGCTCTTTGCTTAGTAATTTTAGAAAAAGTAATGTTGGCAAAGTTCTCAGGAAAAAACAATATTCCACTTCAAATTCTATGCCCCATCAATTGGTATAAGAATAAAATAAAAATAATTGACAACATTCAGGAACCCAGATACATTTATCAAGTGCTGAAAGATGACTGAAGAAAATAAAACTGAAAAGAGCTAAAGAGAGTGAAAAATACTGAAATTAAAGAACAGCCCAGGTACACAATGAAAAGATCCCAGGACAAGAGCCATAGCATCCACTTAAAAGGCAGTCAGTATAGTAAAGGCTTAGTCATTTTATTAAAGGAAGATGTTCATGATTTATTGAATATTTTTTTAGTAATAAGATAAAAGAAAAGAGGGATCTGGAAGAAGAACATGTACAAGAAAGTGAAAATTTTAAAATGAAATAAATTAAAACATGATTGGCTGAAAAATAAAGTAAGCATAATAATAGAACAATCACGTTGAGAAAACATACTCGATCGGATCTTGAAATTTGCAACAATATGTTTAGTGACACACAATAATATTTCCTTTTCTGTGGTTAAATCGCATTACTTGGTTTAGAGAGAATAATAATGTGGATATAATAGGAAATGATCTCTGAAACAGGGAAGACTTGATCAGGGTTACTGAGTATAATTGATGGTTAAATGCCTTGACAACGTAAACATAACCGGAGAGCACACAGATTAGGAGATAACAGGAGAAAGGAGGGTTTGAGGGAAAGGTAGAAATGCCATTTTTTAAATTTTATGTAGTGAGTAGATAAGAAATAATGTTTAAAGTTAAATGATCAGGAAATAGAGGTCTAAATATAGTATCTAAAAACAAAGCTAACCGATAGAAAACATAAATTGAAAAGTAAGTAATAAATATTGGATGTTGTGGTAAGAGAGATTATTTTAGCTGAACTGAATTCCATGGCCTTTTAGTGGGAAGTTTATTAGAGCTGGCTGCGTCTTTGTGGATCAAGACATCAACATAACGTTGGCGTGGGTAAGCAACCACCCCTGGAGTCACAGAGCCTGCAACATTTCGAAGAGTATATCTCTCCTCCTTGTGCTTTGTTCTTCATCTACATAACCAGGATGATAGTTGTAGGCACCTACGAGGGCTATGGTGAAGACTAAATGATAGAACACATTTAAAGAATTTAGAAGTGCCCAGCATGTAATAAGAAATCAATAATTAGAGCAAACTGCCTTTGCTAGGGCTGCTGTAACAAAGTATCACAAGCTGAGTAGCTTAACAACAGACATTTGTTGTCTCACAGTCTTGGAGGCTAGAAGTCCAAGATCAAGGTGTTGGCAGGGCCATGTTCCCTCTGAAGGCACCAGGGAAGGCTCTGTCCCAGCCCCCTCTCCTAATTTCTGGAAGCTCTTGGCCTGTGGAAGCATAACTCCAATCTTGACACGGTGTTCTTCCCAAGGAGTGCCTGTGTCCAAATTTCTCCTTTTTATAAGAACACCCATTATGGTGGATTAGGGGTCAATTTTACTCCAGTGCAAGCTCATTTTAATTAATTGCATCAGCAACAACCTTGTTTCCGAATCAGGTTACATGCTGAGGTGCTGGGGATTAGGACTTCAACATACGAATTTGGGGACAGGGTGCAATTAAGCCCCTAACAAATCATTACCAGAGAACCGCTCACCATGCTATTTAGCTGTGGACTTAACTGTCAGACAGACTAGAAACAGAAAAGGACAAAAGTGAGCTGGAGTTGTGGGAATAGCAGGGAAGGAGATCTTACTGTTGATATTATTCCCATTCAGATGGTTTGAAATTTCATTCCTATATACAGGTATCCCTTTAATAACAATACAAAGAATAAAATTAAAAAGTATTCATTTTAAGCAGGTAAAGATTAATGGTAATTATGATACAATCTTAAGTAACCTCAATCTTAAGATTTTGGCAGCCTTTGTTCAATCAGGAAGTGGTTTGCTTTGCAATTTGATTTGACGATCTTGTTAAGCTAAATCATATGCTACAATCTGTGACTCTCCCATCACTCCCAACATAATTCACATTTTGTTTGAAATTTTGATAAATGGCTTTGAAATAGAAGCACCAGGATAGAAACACAAGCCTTTTCTACTTGGAAATTTGACTGAATAGTTTATTAGATAAGTTCAATTTGTCTGTCAGACATGATATGTATTTGTAACATAATCTTTTAAATTGCAACATGGTGTTTTTATCATTTATGCCAGTCAAAAGCCTGTGTCAGAAGTCAAATTTCGGTTTTCAATTGATCTTAGCACAGTTGGCCTTTCTCAGCATCCTGAGCCTTCCCTGACCTAAACCGTCTCCCTAACCCAGGATGGTTTCCCCGTCCACCCCAGATATTTTCTTTCCCATTATCCTCATTTTATTTATTTTATTTTTTTTACGTAGCACTTATCACTATCTGAAATGATGTTATTTGTTTCCCTTAAGTGTCATTTACTGTCCGCAACTAAAATGTGAATGCAATGAAACAAAGGAACTAGTTCCTCGCATTTCCATTGTTATCCCCATAGCTCACAGTGGCACGCGGACAGGACATACTGTAAAGAACAATAAACAGGTGTTGAACAGATGAAAGTCAGGCAAAAGGAAAAAAAATTCTAAGGATAGTTGTAGCTAATTTTTCATTTAATATTCCTATTTTTGTTTCAATTTTAAACAAAGATAAAAGAGACAAGTTAAAGATATATTAAGAAAATATCTTGCTTAATCTCTAATCATATGTGGATTACTTAGGTTATTTCAATAATAATTTTAAGTGAAGCAAAATTTTCTTTTTGTATAAATATAAATTTTTGTTGCTTCAACTTTTTAATTTTAAGCTGATATTTTTAAATTGTTAAGAAAAACTACCCAAAAACTTGAAAACAAGTCAAACATTTGAGAGGTACATCTTTACAATATCTTATGGGCAAAGACCCACCAAAGATTATGCTTTATTTCCCTGTAGGCCATTAACTACAGATGCATCTTACCCAGCAATCTTACTACAGCGCTCCTTTATCAAACTGCCTATAAATACAGAGCTTCTCAAACACTCTCTGAACTGGTCGGAACACTTTTCTGGGTCTCTCCTTTATTGATGAGTTGAATAAAATCTTTGATACATTTTCCAATTTTATATTTGCATTAGTCATGAATGTAGCTGTTTTGAAAATGATAATTTAACAACATCAGGTAGATGTTAAAGAATACATGTAATATTTACACTAATTTTGAAAGAAATTATGAACTCCTATTAAGTCATTGCCTAGTTTAAGAATTAGAACATTACCAATAGCGTGAAACTCTCAGATGCTTCTAAATGATGTCCTCTCTCCATCCCATAGATATATGCTCTACTCTAAATTTTGATTTACATATTTTCCCTGTACTTTCTATTATTTAATTATGGATGCCATAACATTTCTTCAAACAAATCTTAAAAAATTCTTGGTATAAATACTTTTTAAGAACACACATTTCACAACATAAGTAAGGTCTTTCACTATGTCACTCAGCTTTCCCAAGCCCCTTAAAAAAGTGCAAAGTGCTAAAGAAGTCTAGATTTGTAATGGAATTCAATATTTTAAGAGAAGCTTACTAATAACCTGAACTTTAGTCACAAGTGAGTTATTTAAGAGAAGATACAACATGACACAGTTCCCAAAAGAATATATATGATCTTAGACTGCATTTAAAAATATATCTTCAACAAGGAAGGAAATGACATTCATTTTGTGCTAGGCGAATTCAATTTACCTCTCCAAATTTTCTCTAGAATAAGAAAAATGGAACCCATTTAGGAGCAATGATGATTTCTATATCACTTAGGAAGATTTGAGTTAGAAAATTTATAAAGTAAGATGATCTCTATAAAAGAAATAGCTAGAGAACTACGATTTTCGAGAGCAGTTAGATTTCTACGATAAAAACAGAGAGGAGAATTGGGAGAAATGGAAGATAGATTTAGGATCAACTTGTAGAAGAACTGTCTAATAGTGAAAACACATCGACCCACGACAGGATGGCTTGTCTTGGGATTTAAAGAAGTTCCTACTTCCATATATTTTCTAGCAAAAGACGAGAATCACATTGTTAGGCAGGTTTTCCTACATTTTATGCAATTAAACTAGACAAAACTTGTAAGCACATTAACTCTGAAATTTCCTGCACTTTTGCATGTTTTTAGTTTCATGCCATTGAACACAATGTGCTATTAGAAAGAAGAGATAAAATGAATCACACTACATCTATAATAAATTCTATAATATGGGAAAAAAGGTATACTAACCGCCACCATTAGCAAATAGCATGAATGTATTATTCAGAAATTTAAAAGCAGCCTTATTTTTACATAGCACTTATCACGCACACAAAATAATGTGCTACACACACAAAATAATGGATTAGAGACTAAAATAACACAACATTTTTAACATTATTTACAGCAAGCAATTATGATTTTTAAAACTTAAAATGGCAGATGAGGCCTGTGAGCAAACTATATTGTTTCCACTACAATGACACATTGGTAAAAGCACACAGAGACTTATTTTTCAAATTGCATATTGAATCTGCTCATAATAAAGACTTTCGCTTAGCATCATGACCTCCAGTTTCATCCAAGTTGTTGCAAATGACAGGATTTCCTCCGTTTTAAAGGTAGAATAATATTTCATTTAATATAGATATACATATACGTATCAGTGGATCAATGTCATGGACTGATATGTACATCACATTTTCTTTATTCATTCACCCATTGAAAGACACTTAGGTCGTTTCTATACCTTGGTTATTGTGAATAATGCTGCAATGAATATGGAAGTACAGATATTTCTTTGTGATAATGGTTTTGTTTCCTTTGGCTATACATCCAGAAGTGGGATGATGGATAACATAGTCTAATTTTTAATGTCTTGAGGAACTTCAATACTGTTTTCCGTAGTGACTGTACCATTTTACAATCCCACCAACAGTGCACAAGGGTTGTCTTTTCTCCACATCCTCACCAATACTTGTTATCTCTTGTCTTCTTGATAATAGCAATCCCAGCAGATGTGAGGTGCTATCTCATTGTGGTTTTGTTTTGCATTTCCTTAATGATTAGCGAAACTGAGTACCTTTTCATGTATCTTTTGGCTGTCAGTAAGTCTTCTTTGGAAAAGTGTCGATTCAATTTCTCTGCTCAGTTTTTGAGTTATTTTCTTTTTTTGCCATTGAGTTGTCCGAGTTTCTTGTATATGTTGGATATTAACCTCTTATCAGATATGTAGTTTGCAAATATTTCCTCCTCTTCCAAAAGTTGCATTTTCATTTTGTTGATGGTTTTCTTTGCTTAGTAGAAGCTTTTCAGCTTGACAGAATCCCACTTGTTTATTTCTGCTTTTGTTGCCTTTGCTTTTGGTGTGAAATCCAGAAAATCACTGCCAAGACCAATGATTTTCAAGGATTTTATTGCCTATGTTTTCTTCTACAAGTTTTACAATTTCTGGTCTTATGTTCAAGTCTTTGATTCATTTTGAGTTGACTTTTGTGTGTTGTGAAAGATAGGGGTCCAGTTGCATTCTTTTGCATGTGGCAATCTAGTTTTTTCAACACCTTTTACAGAAGAAACTAAACTTTTGCCATTGTATATTCTTGGTTCTTTTGTCAAAAAATAATTGACCATATATGCATGGGTTTGTTTCTGGATTCTCTGTTCTGTTCTTTGGCCAGACAGAGGAAGACAAATATTGCATGATATCACTTATATGTGGAATCCAAAAAAAGTTGAACTCCTAGAAACAAAGCATAGAAAAGTGTTCGCCAAGGGCTGGAGGATAGAGGAAGTAGGGAGAGGTTCTTAAAAGAGAACAAGCTTTCAATGATAAGATGAATACGGTCCGAGAATCTAATGTGTAACATGATAACTACAGTTAATAACACTGTATTGTATAATAGAAAACTGCAAAAGAATAAAACTTAAATGTTCTCACCCAAAAAAGGGGGTAAATATACCCGGTGATAGATGTGTTAATTAACTTGATGGGAGGGGATCCTTTCATAATGTAAACATATACCAAATCATCACATTGTGCACTTTAAATATCTTACAATTTTATTTGTCAATTATATATCAATAAAGCTGAAAAAAGAATTTCATAAAAATGAAGTGAACTTGTTGAAGTAATTCATAGTTATGAAATAGATCTACTGAGAATAAAGGACACAGACTAAACATAACTCAATTAGTAACAGCACAAATATGTATCCATTACATACTTTCCTTTCCACTGATAAGAAACATAACAGACTTTTGATAGAATTTTGGTTCTACTTGAACATAATATGCACAGTAGGTAATGGATTAAAAGAACAGAGAGTCTTGGTTACTTCTTGCAAAAAGAATATGGGATATGTGTGTGGGTGATTATTACTAATAACAAGGATTATAGAAAATTACAGGGTGCTGGACAATAAAACCTTAAATATGTATCCTTCACTATATGAAAGAAGCATGCTCTGGAAAATCTAATAGAAATGAAAAAATTCTGATCATCTGTAAATTAAATTTTTTACAAGCTTATTTATAAAGATGAGTTACAAACTACACAAAGTAGTAAAAGAAATATCAGCATTAAGGAAATGTACTAAAGAATATTTTTCTGATAATAATCAGACGTTTATATAGTCTCTTCTTGTCAAAAGCTAAGGATTTTATACAACCCCTTCCTTTACACCCGTGTTCTCAGAGTTAAGAAAATTAGCCTCAAAGGCTGTTTGATTGCAAATTAGATAGACTAGCACTAGCTTTAATTTCAACATGACAAAATAGAGATACCAATAGCTAGGGCTACAGAAATATAGTTAGAGAACACTCTTAGAAACAGAACGCATGCAGCATATATTTATGTTTTTACACCTATTTTTTAATGCTTAATATTTTTAAACACTAGAGAAAAAATGAAATAAATTTATCTATAATATGTATATGTGTGTACATTGGGACATATTATAACATATTTTCTTTAAGTTTCTTCCCAGCTGAATTCAGTATATTAACTTCCATAAAGTAAGAAATATCTATTATGCCCCAATATTTGTATTCAATACACAAACATCCATCACTGTAAATAAAAGGTATATTACGAGAGGCTAGTTTTCCTTTTATAGGCTATGTTTGCAAATTATAAAGTTTACTCTTTCCCCAGCACCCAGTCTTGGGGATAACGTACATCTGACAGACGTGGGAAGACTTAAAACTCTAATGTAAAAACTTTGGAAAACAAACAAAAGGGATTGAAGGCCGCTGAAGGCAGTCTGAGGAAGGGGTAGCCCAGAGCCGAGTGCCGAGCCCCGCTTTCAGAGCTGAACTTCCGACTTGTGTTCTCCTCTCTCCACCATATTGTCCTGGGTGAAACACGGCACTCCCAGGAGACACCTTGAGCCAGAGCAGCTTCACAGGAAAGACTCTCTGTGGCCGTTACTCCATCCTCCAGGCTGGAAGGGCTAACCTCTGGATCGCCCCAGATTCTAGTTGGGGCAGGAGAAGGTCATAGTGGGTTTAGATTGAAAGCCAACTTTTAGCATTTTCTCTGCCTCTGCAAACTCTGATAGACAGATGGACACAATCAAGATAGGGAAAGGTCTTGGGAAAAAAGTAGTTTTTTATTCAACAGACAAGTTTACTTGCAAATGGGTTTTACAGTCCAGATTGTGGGGATGGGGAGAACATGCCCACCACCCTTCACTCAACTCGCTAGAAGGAACAGGAGGTGGGGCCCAGAGTTTTCATCTCACTCCTTACAGATCTCCAGACAAAGTAGCTGGGATGTGACTCACATGGAAAAAAAAATGCATATTTCAGAAGAATATAAATACTACAAAAATAAGAGAAAAATAACTGAAGAGTTTCTTTCAAAAGAACTAGAATTAAAGATTACATGGAAACATAATTTCACACATGCATAATAAATAGCCTCAAGAATACAAGGAAAGATTTTGAAAATCTAATACGTGAACAAGCAGATATAAATAAGGCCTGGTTGGAAAGATTCAGCTATGAAAAGCATAGTAATTGAAATACAAATTTTAATACCAGTTAGAGTAACAATAAATATAGCCGAAGATTATTTGTAATAATAGGTAGAGGAACTCCCCTGAAAGCACCTGAAGTTGATAAAGAGGGGGCTGGCCCAGTAGCATAGTGGTTAAGTTCATGCACTCTGCTTCGGTCACCAGGGGTTCAAAGTTTCGTATCCTGGGTGTAGACCTAGCCCCGCGGCATTCCACATAAAATAGAGGAAGATTGGCAATCTTCCTCACCAAAAGAAAAACAAAAACAGAAAGCTCTAATGAAGTTGATAAAGAGATGGAAAATACTAAAAATAAAACTTTGTAGATGATCTGAAGGATACTAACCATTTAAGAAGATGCATGTAAGAGATAAAATAGAGCTTAGAAATATTGGAGGTGATGCACAAATAATTTTCTAAAATTAAAAGTGAAAACCTCAGGTTGAAAACGCAGATGGATAATCTAGACATTTCACATTAGATTTATTATAATGAAATTTACAAAGTATTTGAAACTTCTAGGGAAAAAAAGAGAAAGATGCAATCAAGAAAAAGTAAAGCAATTAAAATATTTTAGCAAGGGGCCAGCCTGGTGGCGCAGTGGTTAAGTTCTCACCTTCTGCTTCTCGGTGGTCCGGGGTTCACTGGTTCCGATCCCGGGTGCAGACATAGCACCATTTGGCAAAAGCCATGCTGTGGTAGGCATCCCACGTATAAGGTAGAGGAAGAAGATCATGGATCTTAGCTCAGGGCGTCTTTCTCAGCAAAAAGAGGAAGATTGGCAGCAGTTAGCTTAAGGCTAATCTTCCTCCAAAAAAAAAAAATTTAGCAAGTTAAGAGCTGTAATTGAGAAAAATCAAGATATCACATGCATGCTTTTCAACCCAACTAAAAGGTAGAGCACCCTGTAGCAAGAGAAAGAAAGGGACGGTGGGGAAGAATGCAAATAAATGAAATACAGACAGTTAACTTGGAAACAACTGTAAAACAATAATATAACCAACACTTTTTAATAAAGTTCATAAGCTAATAAGTCGATTTAACTTCTGGGAAAGTATAAAATGTAACTACCATCCCAAAAATTAAAAAAGAGTTTTTAACTAAACAATTGTCCTTCTTTGCTAGGAGTTCAAGGCTCTAACACTATTAGAGGGAATGTCTAACCAACTTTAAGGAACCACAGAATCTCTAACTTAAATGTTTTTCTAGAAAATAGGAAGAGAGCAAAGAGTTGCCCATATAGTTTTGTGAGGTTTATGTACACTTGATTCCTAAATTAGATAAGTTAGATAAGGAAGTGTAAAAAAATAAGATTATAAGCTTGTTTTACTTTAAAATATAATTTGCAGAGACTCTTAGCTTTTACTAAATATCCATTCTTGCCTTTTTCATTAGTAATCTATCCTGATTTTTAGGTAAATACATGATGGAGCAAAATAACTCATAAAATATTTAAATATCTGTTTTATCTAGATGTGACTGTGATTATATTCTGACTAAGGAGATGTCAGCGGCAGTGGTTTTGCACAACTTCTAGGACGTACCCTT
The DNA here is from genome assembly GCF_037783145.1 of Equus przewalskii. Lineage (NCBI taxonomy): Eukaryota > Metazoa > Chordata > Mammalia > Perissodactyla > Equidae > Equus > Equus przewalskii. The sequence goes on from NC_091832.1 coordinate 111,217,481, forward strand.
AAACAGAAAGGTTAAGACCATTTCCCCTCTTTCTTCTTAATGGCTTAATGGCTGTGACTCTAGCAGCCACCATGGTCCATGAGTTGAGCTATGGAAAGAAGGACATCTATGGTGAAGCAATAAAATAAAAGGGGACTAGGGATCTGACTTCATGGAGAAATCATCTCAGCTCTGAACCTATGACTTCCAGAATTCCAAAACAGGAGGAAACAAAGTCTATGTTTTTATCCACTGCTATTTTGGCTTAATCTTTGCTTGCTGTTAAATGTAGCCAAACCTAATCTGAACTAACATAAAAACATTTTTCAAAAAGGTTTTTAATAGTAGAATGCACGTGATTGTTAAAATATTAGTATTCCATGACCAAATAAGATTTATCCCAAGAATAGATGGAAAGTATAGCATAAGAATATCTATCAATATGTGGACCTTATTAATAGGGTAAGCAATTGTCCCAGACTGCCTGGGCCCATGGGCTTTCTTGAGATGCTGAACTTTTAGTGCTGAAACTGGGACAGTCCTGTGCAAAATGGGATGCTTGGTTTTGTCCATTTAGTCTGCACAGTGTGTCAAAGGGGAAAAGAGATGATCCATTCAATAAATTTAGAAACAGCAATTAATGCTGTAAAACACCCATTCTTAATTAAAAATAAATGCTCAGTTCTTCATCTGGCTGTGGCAGATTAGTTTGTTTCAGATCTATACATCACTGATAATAACTAGAAAAACTGGGGGGAAAATCTTGTTGAAGGCCTCAGAGAGTAAGCAAAGCAAGATGGGGGAGAGAAGGAAAGCCTGGAGAATTGGGCCAACTCAGGCCTCTTGCCTGCTGGAGACATTAACTAATTACTAAAATACTAATTACAAGGGTAGAAATATAGTGTTTTATTTATTGAAAGATACCATTAATAGAGTAAAAATGCAAACCATGACTGGGAGAAAATATTTTCAATACATAAAACTGACAAAAATATATTTATTACCAAAAGAACAAAAAAGAAAGTCAATATAGCAGGGGAAAAAAGTCAAGCAACATGAGTAGACTATTCACAAAAAAGATAACCTAGTGGATGACAAACATCTAAACAGATCTTCAAACCCATTCATCATCAGGGAAATTGAAATGAAAGCCACAATAAAGTGCCTAAAATAAAAAAGAACGTGATAGCACCAAGTGTTAACAACATTGAGCAACAGGAGATTAATTTGGTAAAATCACTTTGAGGAATTCCTTGCATGTTACGGCATATACTAGGAAACAGTAATTATTCTTTTTAGATATATACTCACAGACACTCAGTATGTGTGTCAAAAGACATGGACAGGCATATTCACCTACAATATTTCATTCAAAACACTACTATTTTCATTTTTCATGTTCTTTTATCATGTTAATCTGGGTTTCTCAAGTTTTAAATGTTTAAAACTACAAAATAAATATGTTTCCATAATATTATCAATATCTTTCCAATATGTTAAAATTCAAAAATATTTATTTTAGACACAGATATAGTTCCATGTTTAGTTAAAGGGAGATTGTTTTTTCTAGATAGATAAATACCTGTTTGAATTGAAATTTGGCAATTATAGAATGCATCAAAGTGTTATACTGATACATGAAGTCACAGAAGTGTAACTATTTTTACCGGAATATGTTGACCAAAATTGCTTACACTCAAGAGAGCAACATGTGACATTTCCTGATTTACTATCTCTTCTGTTTTGTTAATTTAGTGAAATTATGTTTGTTGTTAATCAAAGCAAGTGAAAAGCCAGTTTGAAAACACCCTCATGAAAAATGTATTCTTCTTTCACTTGATCAATCATTTATATTTAATGTCTGACTCCTAATACACTCGCTGTGATTGTACTTGTCTATCTCGGAAAGGACTATACATGCTTGTAACTAGTAATAGTGCCCTGAAAGTCTCTTGTGATTGAATTAGGATCCACTTAAATATGCCAAAATTTGTATGTTTGAGTATCTCCTAAAAACAAAGGCTTATCCTGACCTGTGGTTGCTGTCATTTGTTTGAGAAGTCTGTGGATTTTTGCTAACTCCTGCCACCCCTTTTCAAAGGTCATGCAAATGTCTGTTGAGACATTATTAATAATAAACAAAACTGCAAGAACAACAATTCAAAATGCAGTTTTCACAGCCACATCTCCTTCCTGAAAATAGGTAAATATTTCAATGTTTGCCAAGAAAATACAGGTATCATTAAAATAAGGATATTGGCACCAACACTTTACCATCTATTCTGGTCCTAAGTTCCAGAGTTCTCTGTGCTTCTACCATTCCTCAAATCCTTTAATTAAAATTCTGGTATTTTTGTGTATCTACCCATATCTGATCCTTTCAAGCAAGCTATCTGATAACTCTACACATTTTCTTTAGTTATTCCATAAATGTTTGCATTAAAAAAATGTTCGTTTTCTTTTGCGGATCTCTCTTTGGTTGACTCTCAAGTATCTTAACTAAATCATTTTACAAAATTCAGAATTTTGCATGGACATACTTGAGAATGGATTCAATACTTCAATATCCAATGCATTTTATTTTGTAATTAAGTAAATTACAGTAAATTTATTTATTTATTTTTTTGAGGAAGATTAGCCCTGAGCTAACATCTGCTGCCAATCCTCCTCTTTTTTTTTTTTTCTGAGGAAGACTGCCCTGAGATAACATCTGTGCCCATCTTCCTCTACTTTATATGTGAGACGCCTACCACAACATGGCTTGCCAAACAGTGCCATGTCTGCACCTGGGATCTGAACTGACGAATCTCAGGCTGCCGAAGTGAAAGGTGCGAGCTTCACCTCTGCGCCACCGTGCCAGCCCCTACAGTAAATTTATCTTTAAAGGAGAATGAATAGGACTTCTGATTTAAGCTCCAACATATAAAGAACTGGGAAGTCATCACCCTCCTGCTTACCAGAAAAAGCTTGACAAACTTAAATCAGTGAATTTTCTTGGGCCTATCAGGGAATTTAGGTCACAGGGAAAACCACCACCCCAATACCTAGAAAGACAGATGCAGCCAGAGAGATATAGCAGCTGAGAGATCTGATTACCTGGAGCAAAAGTGGCTGGAGCCATTAACTAGTAGGAAGATTTATGTGGTTATTTTGACCCATTGGTGGAGACTGAGTGTGGACTAGCATGAGAGTGATAAGCGCCTGGAGGCCACCACATTTTCATGGCTTTCCCTCCAGGAATCTGCCACCACCTTCTGTCCACTACAGTCCCTGATTTCCATGGTAAAGATCCTCTCATGGCTCTGGCAGTAAGCATTGTGATATACTGCCAAAGCCTTCTCAGTGAGAAAGGCCTATTCTCCAAGAAAAAGAACTTTGCCAGAGTGCAAATGTAAAACTTTGTTCAAGGTGGGAGAAAGGAATTCCTTTCCATTCTAGCGCTCTCCAGCCTTTCTGTCTCACCTAAAGGGAAAAAATTAAACATAGTTAACAAGGGTCAGGGCCTCAAAGAAACAGGCTGTCTCTCTATATAACACTAAAGCAGAGAAAAGCACTAATGAAGTGCACAGCCTTGAGACACAAACCCCTGAAAAGACTGAGATTTAGCAAAAAGATAGAATACTACCTCTCCCCCACATCTTACTACACTTACTGGGTTCTGATACATTGACAGTGGGTTATAGATGAAAGAGCTGCAAGACACAGGTGACCTCGGAGGGAGTCTGTAGGAAAACTTAAAGTCAAGAGGGGAGACAAAAACAAGCACACAAAAGGAATATGAAGCTTCTGGTACCTAGATAAAACAAACACTAAACATAACCCCACTACCATCCAGGTTAACATAGATCTGCACACTAAAGCTCTATTTACTTCACTTCCTATTACCCAATATAATATGCCTGAAATTCACCAAAAATATTGCAAGCCATACTAAATGCAAAAAACCTACATGATCTGAAAAGACTAAGCAATCATCATAAAATTAACATATGACATAGGTGTAGTAACTATACAACAGAGTATTTAGGATAACTTAAAATAACTATGATTTGCATATTAAGAGCCCAAATATACAAAGCAGACAGACATGCAAGATTGGACAGGCTAACCAAGTAAAAAGAGAGAAGACACCAATTACTAACATCAGAAAGGAAAGATCCAGAGTACTGACAACATCAAATGCTGGCACGCACATAGAGGAACAGGAACTGTCATTCACTGCTGGTGGGAGTGCAAAATGGTACAGCCACATTTGAAGACACTTCGTCAGTTTCCTACAAAACTAAACACATTCTTACCTTATGATCCAGTAATTGTGCTCCTTGGTATTTACTCAAAGGGATTGAAAACTTAAGTCCACAGAAATACACACCTGGATATTTATAGCAGCTTTATTTATGATTGCCGAAACTTGAAAGCAACCATGTCCTTCAGCAGGTGAATGGATAAATAAACTGTAGTCCATCCAGACAATATAATATTACTCAGTGCTAAAACTAAATGAGCTATCAAGTGATGAAAAGACATGAAGGAACATCAAGTTGAGTGAAGGAAGCCAATCTGAGAAGCTACATACCATATGATTCTAACTATATGACATAGTGGAAAAGGCAAAACTATGGAGACAATGAAAAGATCAGTGGGTTCCAGTGTGGGAAGGGGAGAGGAATAGAGAGAGAACAGAGGATTTTTTGTTGTTAGTGCCATGGAGTCAACTCCAACTCCTAGCAACCATGTGTACAACAGAACAGAACTCTTTTTGGGCTATCCTCTCATCTTCTGGCACTATATCAGACAATGCTCCGCTGTTAGTCACAGGGTCCTCACGGCCAATTTTTTCAGAAGTAGGTGGTCAGTTTCTTCTTCCTAGTCTCTCAGCTCTGCTGAAACCTATCTACCATGGATGACGTGCTGATATTTGAAATACAGCATAGCTTTCAGCGTCATAGCAACAGCAGCTGCCACAGTATGACAACCAACAGATGGGAGGTGTGGTTCCCTGACCAGGAAATCAAGCCGAGCCACGCTGATGAGAGTGCGGGATCTTAACCACTAGACCACCAGGCCTGGCTGAAATATCCCCAAACCTTTAAGCGTTTTTGCTTTTCATGAGCTGTCTTTTTCTGAGAGATGATTTAAACTTTCCTACCAATATTGTGCTTTTGTCAATCTCATATTCTATTTTCTATGATTGTGATTTATTTCAATGGTAATTTCATAGATTGATAAAGTCTAATGATATGTTTGCTGAGGAGATTACGACTTTTCTCAACCTAAAATATTTATCTGTCCTTTTTAAGATATCATCTTGATTTCTACTTTGTCTGATATTAATATTTACACATTTGCCTTCTATTTCTTTATATTTGCCTGGTATGTATTTTCCTGATTTTGTATTCTTAACCTTCCTGAGTCATTTTATTTGTTGTTTTAGGTTCCTTACACAGAATATAGTTGAATTTTGTGTTCATTATTTTTATTTTATTTTTAACTTTTCTTAAAGTCTCACAATGTAATATGAAAATATAACCTATTTACACATATTATATTTTTGAAATTATTTTTGATAATTTTTTCATGTTATTCTTCCACTTCCTTCCACACTTATTCTTTGAATTGTTCGAGATATCTTTTTTCTCAGTCTCTCCCTCTCTCTCTGTTTTGAAATCTGTATACAGCTATTCTTATTCTCTGAGTTATATATTAAAAACATATTGGTTTTATGGTCTTCCAATATTTTGAATTAATAACTATAAACTATGGTGTCATTTCACTCCATATCCTCCCACTCCACCATCTACTTCTTTGTCATAAACAGTAATATATTACTGTTTTTAATATTTTGGCCAATGGTGCAACTAGTAATCATAACTATACATTTTGATTTTTTTCCACATTATTTTCTCACCATCATTTCTATAAAACACATATTTTGGTTTTAGTTTTGTTTGTTTCAAAATCATACTCCTTTAAACATTTTAAATTGATTCAGCTTTGAAACAAGAATTCTATATCCATTACTAACTAGCACTCAAGGGGAAAGGCAAAATAAAGATATACAAACAATAACCTCTTGAATACGTCTGAGTTTATAACAATAATTCTTTTTCTGTTTTCTTTGGTTACAACTATGAAATTTATTTCCAATTTTACCTATTCTTCTGAGATTTATGTGTTTTACTTTTTCAATATTATTTTGCTTTGCTTGTTTTGGGATTTTGAGTTCAGAATCACTTTTTCCTTTTCATGGTATTGGCTTTTCCCAAACATTTGTATTAGCAATTTAGTATGAAAACGTAAACTTCACTAGTAACAATAATTATTATTATTTTATTTTGTCTTGCTTTTGTGATATAACAAATATAAAGTGATTGCATAAAGTCCACTAATTACAAACATAGAGCGCAATGGATTTTACATATGCAGGTATCTGCATAACTACCCCTCAGATAAACATATAGAATATATTTTAAGGATCCCAGAAGTTTCCCACATGCTCCTTGCCTGAAATCACTTGTAGAAAAAAACGCTATTCTGACTTTTGCAGCATAGGTTATTTTTTTCTATTCAAATTGAATAATTAAATATATATTCTGTTATACCTAGTTTCTTTCGCTCCACAAAAGGTCTGTGAGATTTACCCATGTAGCAGTTGTTCATTCTTTTTTGTTGTTGGGGAGTGCTCTGTTGTACATGCCTACTACAATTTTTAGCCCATTCTCCTATTGGTGGAGTTGGAGGAGGATCTCCATGTTGGTGGGATCCAGATCACTGAGGAGGGAATGCTGCCTAAGTGGCTTTGGTACCTCTGAATGGACATTATGCTGCTGACAGAGTGAAAAAAATTGGGGATGACAGAATAGGAATAAGAAGCTCAAAGAAAATTGCAAGTTGTGTCTTTCTAACATCACAGTGTCTTTCCAGAACCCTCTATTGGAAAATCCTATGAGGGAGGCAGCTGGCAAGGGAGCTTTGTCATTTGTACTGTCCCAGTCCCAACATCCTAAACCACAGCACAGTAGGTTGGGTTTCAGATCGAGACAGAAGAGTTTAATAACCAGCACTGATGTCAGTGGCCTTCTTCCAGTTATTGTTGGGGAGCCATAGATGTGGGTTGAACGAGCTTGCTTCCCTGTCTCTCACAGTGATTGTAAGCTACTCAAATGTCTGTCTTAATGTCTTTTTTGTCAGTATAACATCTTTAGAGAATGTCATTCTTCTACTTCTTTTTATCCTTTCTCTATAAATGGAGTGTGGAAAATTACACCAAACTGTGCTCTTCTGGTTTCATGAGCCTCAAAACTCATATTAAAACACTTTCCAGTAAGCCAGAGGATGTTGTTTGGACCCCAGACTTGGTTTTACCCTGAGTTAAAAAAATCATTGCTGCCTTCTGCTCAGTGTTAACAGAAGAAGAAGAAGAATGATTTGATTGACATTCTCTTTAAATTGCTGAGCTCGCTCTTGTTTTGTTTGATGACTTCTGGAGTAGAAATGTTCAGGGTACCTTTCGGAAGAAAATCTCATGTCTTTGGTCTTTTGTCTTGGGGTTTTAACTATACCAGTTTCCATCCTCTATCTCTTACTTATCGGGATATGCACGTCCTTGAAATCACCCATTCTTTTTTCAATACTTTTATGAATACACACATACACATATTAAAATATTAATGGATTTTTGTAGGGAGGGGAAATAGACAGTTGGATTCGGGTCATCATCTTGATGCATTTTCATTTTTCCTTAACTTGAAAATGTAAATTATCTTGTAGCTACAAAGTTTTTCCAAATCAACAGCTATGTGAGTAGACTTTAGTAATAAGAACCTAGGGATAAGAGAGCGCAAAGCTATTTGAATTATGGTATATTGTAGATTATGTTGGGTAAGTTGGGTTCTTGATAGAAATAAAAACTTAAATTGAAAGATTATAAAAAGCAAACTTCTTGGAATAAAATAAATGTGTTTTCAGGTGTATTTTGAACTGCCGAGTGTTTCTAATGCTTTGGATTGATTTTTATACAATAGATTTTTCAAAACTACATCTCATAAAAGAGATTGTCTTCTATTATACATGATTGCAGAGGACAGAAAAAGCAACCAAAAAAAGATTGATGATTTTCTTCATTGAAGAAAAGCCTTGATAATTTAAGCTTAGGATAGTACTTAACCACATTTTATGCATCTCAAATTTTGTGCAGGGCTTGTTAATAGATACATTGTTGAGCACCTATGCCTGGCTTTCCCGTTCCATTCTGAGATCTGGGGTGGCACTGAAGGACTGCATTTCTGGAAAGTTCCCTGGTGATACAGATGCTGCTGTCTGGGGACTTCACATTGAGAACCACTGCTGTAAAATAATCTTGCAAAATATATAACATATCAAATAGAAAGTTAAGCACTACTCAATTAGCAATTGCTCAATATAATTAAAACTATGTAAGAAGGATTTTGTTTCCTTCGCAATGTATTAGATATTATCTAATCAGCTTTAATATTACCCTCACATCAGGTTAATTCATAGTTACCCTTGAGCCACACATAACCATGAGAAGATTTTTGTTTATGACAATTGGGGTTGAGTTACTTGATTAACCAATGACCAGAGAAGGGGAAAATCCTCCTGTTTGGAGAACAAAGTTTTCTGTCCAGAGGAAGAAGGAGCACAGCGAGGGCTGAGAGGAGAGGAGCTGGAGGATGCGTGCTAACCTGTGCGGAGCTGGAGGATGCGTGCTGACCTGTGCGGAGCTGGAGGATGCGTGCTGACCTGTGCGGAGCTGGAGGATGCGTGCTGACCTGTGCGGAGCTGGAGGATGCGTGCTGACCTGTGCGGAGCTGGAGGATGCGTGCTGACCTGTGCGGAGCTGGAGGATGCGTGCTGACCTGTGCGGAGCTGGAGGATGCGTGCTGACCTGTGAGGAGCTGGAGGATTCATGCTAACTTGTGACCAGGTGGCCTTAGGTGGGGATTAGCACTATCTGGTAATAAGCATTGATTGAGAAATTAACAGCCCCTTCCACTATTCTATCAAAGAAAGGATGAGAAGAAATGAATAGAGATTGTCACCATTTCTTTTAACCAAAAATGTCACCATTACAACCAGTGACACTCTTTTGAGTCCCCTTCAACCCCAGAAAAGCAGGAAGGAGTGAAACCTCTCAGTGAAATAAATCTATTTTTCTTTGTGTAAGTGCAGAGTCTTACAAATAAGGAAAATCTGTTTTTCTTAATTTGTTAGCTTTTTTCCTCCAAGAGAAATGGAATGTGGTTTTAATGTTAACCTATAAAGAAATTTGGAGGACCTTAATACTCAGTGGTAGAAATATTGAGAAATGTCAAAGGGAGAGACTCATTGATCCTAGCTGGTGGAACAAGGTCATGACAACCCTATCCCGGTCCTGTCCTTGTGCCTCTTATCATCCCCACAACTGACCTCTCTAACCAGAAGTGAAACAAGGCGACAATAATTAGTTTTTAATGGAGACCACATGAAAAAGAACAAAACTTTGTTAGGGAAAAAGGAGAAATGAGAGTGCTTAAAGAACACAGTATCTTCCTAAGGAAGAGGTGGAATTTTCCCAAAAGAGGACAGTAGACTGGCAGTCTAAGAGAACTGAAGGAAACATTATCCGTGGGGCAGGAGAGTCGGGTCAGGAATGGAACCAGAGACTTCTTCAGTTGAAAGTCTAGGCATATAAAAAGGGATTAATCCCTTTATAGATGCAAGTGAAATTCCAAAATACCTACTATTAAAGTGTCCTTCCAATATGAGAATTAGTTTCATTTCTTTTCTTTAGAAAAGAGACTTGCACAGTTAGTCCTGGGGAGGCAGAGGGAAAGGTGGATTAGAGGAAGGGGAGAAAATACGTTCCATTCTTCCAGCTCCATGGACACGGAGGGAAGCCTGTGCCTCTGTTATTGTCACAGATGATCACTGAAAGCAAGGAGACTGATAATGGCCCATCAAGAACAATCCATCATCCTGAGGGAGTGTTCTTTGAGGGAAAACATTCATGGGAGATAGTAAGAGAAAATCTTTTGATTATCCCAAAAAAGTATTCAAAGTTTCCCCTTGAGTAGGACCTCAGGAAACTCCTGGGAGAAATAAATAAACAAATGGAGTTTTGCAAGATGTATGTGTGTGGGTATGCTTGTGTCCTGTGTACTTTTCTGGACCTAGGGCATCTTTTTTCAAGAGTCTGAACTGAACTGGATAAATATGGAAATGAAAGTTAGGTCACTGCGATGCAGAAAAATGAAAGTTAACTTTACCAGAATAAAAAAGAATAGGAAACATGGTTTCCATCGTTTGAAACACTGCTAGATTCGCAAAAAATAAATAAGACAGACAAATTAAAAAGCTAAGTCCTGAATTGTGAGCAATAAGCAAATGTACAACCAGGGTCGCAGCTGTGGAGACCTGCTTTGGGATTCTGAGACTAAGTCTGGGTCTAGAAGCAGCGTGAAGCAGCCAGTTCTCAGATACTTATGTAAACTAGGACCAGGTCGCATGCTAAAATGGTCCTACCAGTGCCCATTCACTCTGGTCACAAGCAAACCTAAACTGCTTTTGGAAGAAATTTAGTCTCTTACTATTGCCGCAGATTGGGTGAAATCTAATATATGGTACCAGCAAAAACAAACAGACAAAAAAAATCAGCTGTTTAAGAATATACCTTGTAAATGAGCTTCAGCAAACACTGTAGATTTAGACCTTCAAAGACTTTAGACATATAATGAGTATACGAAAGCTAAATCTGATTATTTAAAAATACAGTTAGAGTTAAAATTAGCAAGCAAAAAGAGAATTGTCAATTGGAGAACAGAAGTGAAGAAATAAATTAGAATAGAGGACAGAAAGCAGGATAGAAATATGAAGCGAGTTTAGCAATCTGAGGATAAGCAGGGAGAGCGGACCTAGGGTTAGGGAGGACCATGTGGTGAACTTCAAGATTATCGTTGCTATTCTAGAGTTTACACTGACTGGCTGATAGGCAGCCACCATCCTGCTGTGTGCTCACATGATCTCTTTTTTTGAGCACGTGCTCGGGGAAAGAGAGAGAGAGAGCAAACTCTCTCGAGATCTCTCTTACAAGGTCACTAATTTCATCATAAGGGCCCCACCCTCATGACCTCATCTAACCCTAATTACCTCCCATAGGCCCCATCTCCAAATACCATCACACTGGGGGTTAGGGCTTCAACATACGAATGTGGGGGAACGCAAACATTCAGTCCATACAGAGGGAGACATCAACAATGTTTCTTCATTTATTCCTTCATTATATTCACTATATTCAAAATCCTTAGTAGGTCAAATGATAGTATCTTCTGTGAGTGCCTTTTCATACATAAATAAAGAATATCCATTTTCCTTTACGTCTTCATTTTAAAATGAGGAAGAAAAGGGGGCAGTTAAAATGTAATATGAATATACATCTTTTACCTCATCATACTTGTGATTCTTGTGAAGCTGACATGCCATTTAAGATCCTCACATCTATGTACTAAAAATTACTAAGTCATCAAGAGTTATGCAGAAATCAGTGGTAAAGTAGACTGAAATCAAATCATAAGAGATGTTCCCTATTTAAACAATTTTACAATACCATAAAAAGCTGCTTACAGCACAGAAATATATTTTTTGAGCATGACATTGGAAAGAAGTAAGAGAAAAATATTTGGCTAAAGATAACATTTGTGTGGTTGTATTCAATTTTAGATTTCCCTAAATTTCAAATTTCAGATTTCTTGTTCAAGTACCTTGGGGTCCAGGCAAGGAAAGGCCAAATAGAGTCTTTGGCTTCAGAATGAAACTCAAGCTCCTAAATATAGAAGGTAAATGCCCATAATCTTAGATCAGGGAAAACAAGACAGAGTACAAGACACAAAAAAGGTGAATGAAAGCAACTTGTCAGCATATGGGCATCTAAGAGTGGATTCACCCTCCCTTGCCTTGCTACGACCAGCAGGATTAGATCTATCTATCTAAATACATATTTTTCTGCCTGATATGAATATTCCACTTCAGTTTAGAGAATCCTATGTTTACAACAGGAAAACAGCAGGGGAAGGGTATTTTAGGAAAGTTTTTCCTAATTTTTAATATTTATGTGTGGTTGAAACATGATTAATCCCTAAGAGAGCACTTATTTTTGTGGCATTATAAACAAATCAATTTGGTGAGTACATTATCATACTAATAGATATGGTTACCACTTATTGGGCACTTGGTATATACGAGACACTGAGCCACAATTTAAATGCATTTTCATTTAATTTTCACAAAAACTCAATGTGTAAATATGATTATTCTCGTTTTGAAGGTCATAAACCAAACCCAAGATTTAGAGGGGTTAATTTTAATGCCCAAGATCACATAGCTAATAGTGTAATTGAAGTTCAAATACACTTTTAAAAAATAGACTTTATTTTGAGGAACATTTTAAGTTTATAGAAAAATTGAGCGGAAAGTTCCCTCCCAGTTACCCCTATTAACTTCTTTCATTAGAATGGTACATTTGTTACCATTGATGAGTTACTGTTAATACGTCATTAAGTAAAATCCATAGCTTACATTAGAGTTCACTGTGTTTTACATTCTATGGGTTTTGACAAACATATAATGCCACATATTCACCATTATAGTATCATACAGAATAGTTTCACTACCTTAAAATACTATGTGTTCCACCTAAGCATCCTCCTTCCCTCCCTGGAACCTTGGCAAACACTGATCTTTTCACTGTCTCCATAGTTCTGCCTTTTCCACAGTGTCATATAGTTGGAATCATACAGCCTCTTCAGACTGGCTTCTTTCACTTAGCCATATATTTAAGGTTCTTCCATAACTTTTCATGGCTTGATAGTTCATTTCCTTTTACTGTTGATTTTTTCATTGTCTGCATGTACCACAGTTTATTTATCTGTTCATCTACTGAAGGACATCTTGGTTCCTTCCAAATTTTGGCAATTATGAATAAAGCTGCTATAAACATCCATGTGCAGGTTTTTGTGTGGACATAATTTTCATTTCATTTGGGTAAAAACCAAGGAGCACAATTGCCAGATCACATGAAGAGAGCATGGTTAGTTTTTAAGATGGTGCCAAACTGTCCTCCAAAGTGTCTACCATCTTCCAGTCCCCCCAGCAATGAATGAGCATTCCTGATGCTCCACATCCTCACCAGCATTTTTTTGTTTTTGTCAGTGTTTTGGCTCTGGGCCACTATGATGAGATATATCTCATCGTTGTTTTAATTTGCAATTCCCTAATGACACATGATGGTGAGCATTTTTTCATATGTTTATTTGCCATCTGTATTTCTTCTTTGGTGAGCTGTCTGTTCTGGTCTTTTGCCTATTTTTTAATTGGGTTGCTTGTTTTCTTATTGTGAGTTTTAAGAGTTCTCTGTATAGTTTCGATACTGGTCCCTTATCAGATATATGTTTTGCAAATATTTTCTCTTAGAATATGGCTTGTCTTATTCTTAACAGTGTCTTTTGCAGGGCAGAAGTTTTTAGTTTTAATGAAGTCCAAGATATTAATTTTTTATTTTATAGTTTGTGTTTTTGGTAGTGTATCGAAGAAGTCATTGCTAAACCCAAGGTCACCAAGAGTTTCCAAATATACTTTTATTAATGAGTCTATAGATTAAAAATGTAAATAAGTTATTTCTATCAATGTTGAATTTTTTAAATTTAGTTTCTACTTGCCATTTCTCTTTGGAGTTTATATTATATATGTTTTGACTGAATTGAGAAATTTGAGTGTGTATAAAAAGCTGCTGCAGATGATGTGAAAATATTTCAACTAAAATTTTGGGAATATTTCTGCCAAAATATCAGAGAGAGGTGTTTTATATTGAAGGATTGAGAAAACACAAAAAAGAATGGAGGAAGGTTCAAAGACAACACATTAAGATATCACGGTTTTCTTTTCTAGAGCTGTATTTGTTAGTCTATATAAATTAGGGCTTTGCCAGGTATATTTCAATCTGATTTGTGTATTAGTACGAATATCACCTTCCCAAACTCTCTTGGGTTGATACAGCCTAAGTTAACTGAACATATATTTCTGCAAACACTTGGAGAGTTGATCCCAACATACATATTGAAGTTTTTAGATGTTTGCGACTATCTGTGATACTCCTCCAATAAAAGTAAAAATAAATTAAAACTTTAGTCCCTACTATACGTGTATATGTCATAGATATTCCATTACCTTCCCCAAAAGATAAACAACTAAATTCAAAACTATGTTCAAAGAAACAGAAAAAGAGGGGATGGCTCATAGAGGTAACTACTCATAAGGAGAAACTGAATTTTTCTCATAATGAGTGCACATTATTCAATTCCCAAACTGTTCTGAACAAGACAAAGAGTAGCTGGGAGATAATTACATACTTGTAGTTTTGAAATACAGTTTGAAATGTCCTGTAAGTTTTCAAATCATTTTCTTTGCAGGAAGAAACAGACTTATCTAGTGTTCAAAGCACTCTTCAAATATTACATGCTGTACCATTTAGAATTTATGTAACATTTAGAGATCTTACTGAGCTGGAAAATAGAGAGATGCTCTTTTTTTCCAATTTGTTCTTCACTCATTTTCCAGTCTAGTAGCAAACTATTGCTGGGAGAGTGAAAGTTAGTAAAAATGCTACAGGCTGTTCACAGTTTCCTATGGAAAGAGCTAGAAGAGATACTTGATGAAATTTATAAAGGTCTGAGGAGAGGGCAATGTGGTGTCAGAAGTAAAATATTTTTTAAACTGCTTTTGCAAAGTAACTGTAAATATTCTCTCTCAGATTGAAAACATGTCAGACATGTTCCATAAATTGATTGAAAAAGCACAATATTATGCAAATTTTTTTAAATTAAGTTCATGGTTCAGTGATCTAAGCACCCCACCAAAAATTAAAAGATGTTCTAAGGAATTCTGAATCTCATTATATATCAGCGAATAACTGCTGGATAAGGCCTTGGACAAAGCAAATAATCTTTCTAGGACCTACATTTCCTTACAGCTCAATTTTTTTTTCAGCTAAAGCCGAGCTCTGACTTAATGAAAAGGAATTTAATGAGCATCTTAGCGGGCAATTCTAGACAGGAGGAGAGTACGCTTCCGAAACAAAGAATCCTTTGATTGGACGGGGGGACTGTTCGTCCCTCCCCAACTCCCTTATAGTACAGCCACGTACTGTAGAGAACTAGAGAGCTCTCTCTCCAGATCCAGAACAGCCTCCACTCTTGGTGTCCGGACAATCAACTCAAAATACAGTCTGCATTATATGCTACTGAGATA
Organism: Equus przewalskii; assembly: GCF_037783145.1. Lineage (NCBI taxonomy): Eukaryota > Metazoa > Chordata > Mammalia > Perissodactyla > Equidae > Equus > Equus przewalskii. The sequence continues at coordinate 111,232,760 of NC_091832.1, forward strand.
CTTCGGCGCTGCATAAGTTATTTCTCTGAAGATACTATTCTAAGACGGAGTTAAATAGCATCTCATCGATTGAAAGAGTTAAAACAGCTGGAAAATCACTTAATTTACACTCATGGGGCAACTTGCATTGAACAAGGTCAACATTTTTAAAAGTCACATCTTTTAACACAGTCTCTCGTCTTTGCCTTTTTCTACGCAGGTTGTACACAGCACTGTATTTTTCTAAGTTCAAATAGGTTGAAGGGTACTAATCTTTTTCTTTGTTTTGATTTGTTTTAATTTCTTAAGAGAAAGTTTCTTTTAACACATATTCTTTATGACCTAATTAAACATAAAGGGTTATGAATAACAGTGATTCTAATTTGAGAAACATTTGGTCATCAACCCAAACCTCAAATTTATATCCTTGTACAATCTCCCCCACAAAAAAAAAAAACCAACAATAACAGCAAAAACAAACCTTGTTGCTCTGAAAACAAACTGAATACACTAGATTTATTTTAAATTATCATTAGCCAGTTTAAATTACTGTTTCCTAACCCTTCTCTAAGACCAAGGAAATAGGTCCCGTATTGATCTTGGACATATGTATAGTTCTACTGTTAGTTCTCAAGTGTCATTCTCTGAATTAGTGAAGACTTATTAACAAGCATGTTTTTCTGCCTATATAGAGCAATTATATATGATACTATTAGTAGTATCAATTAAGATAAAGTAATAGCCTAACTGAATGCACGAGGAGTCTAACGGCTCTGCTTTTCCTGAATAATGGATTACACTCCATCTTCCTGTACTATATGCCAGACAGCCTCAATAGAATTTTATGCTTAGAAAAACTACTCGCCTGAAGGATACCGATACCTAATTTAGGACTCATTATACAGATTTTCAACTTAATTAATGGAAAATGTGCATAGAATTAAAGTTATTTCTGAAAATCAAAGTTCATGTCATTACACCTCAAAACACTGAGACTTTAAATTTTTTTTATTTCTACATGTGAACTGTCCATCTTACAGCTGTAATATTTAATTCAACAATTTTGTCTTGTTTTGCTCTTTATGACATTTTTACGTTATAGAAAATGAACTTGGGTATGGGCAGATCAGTGAACCCACATTCCAATAGTTGCATAACTCAATTGCCCATGATGAAAATCTGAGAAAAAGTGTGAACTTATTGTAGCTTGCCTGAGCACTCCCCTAGTGAAAGTTAAACTTATTTTGGTGGAGAAACTATCTTTATCTTGCAGAGCTTGTGAGAATGATAGCATCTGATATCAATCACTTCCTTGCATTCGAGTCTAAGGCAGCCTTGGGAAAGCTTCAGGCTTCTAGGTAGTTTTCAATATTCTTGATAGATGCAATTCTGGGGAAGCAGGAGGGATGAAAAATGGAATTCAAGTGAGGTTTATGTAGGTAACCCCCTCGGGTGAAGCTAGAGTATTTGTAAGCAACTGTAGAGTGAATGAGTTTTGCCACAATCCAAGCTTTAACCAAGGCTTTGTAAAACTTTGTAAAAGCCTTACTTCTTATACGTCCCTCATCATCTCGAAGAAATAACAGGAGACACCAGAATGGTAGCTACTGCACAGCAAAGAAACTAAGAGACTCCTCGTGAGAATGTGCTTTATTGCACCAGTCATAGTCCACGGGTCTACAGAACAATGACGTAAGAGTCTTTGGTCTTCAAGCAGAGTACTAGTGCTTTCATTTAATAAATTATAATTTAAATTTAAATATTCATATTGCAGTGGAATGCGGGGCAACAGGCATAGTCGAACACAATTAGTTGGGAGTGAAAGTTGGTACAAACTTTCTGGAGAACAATTTGGTACCATCCACTGACGTATAAAATGCATATAACTGTTGACACAGCAGTTCCATTGCAAAGGCATTCCCTTATGTGCATATCATCATCAAAGTTTTTCAAGATGTAGTATGATGTAGCTTAGCTTAAAATAGCAAAATTAGGATACGTTTGAAAGGCTAATAAATGGAGTGATTGTGAATTAATCTATAGTACATGTACAGGAAGTACGTCTGCATGTACTGATATGGAATATTTTCAAAATATGCTGTCCTAAATAAAAACTGAAGTACAAACAAGATATAGTCTATGATCCCATTGTACGAATAATAGAAGAAAATAAGAAAAAATAGAGGGCGGGAAGATGTGGTTTATCTTTGTGGAGGGAAATACAGGAATCAATTAAAACAAATTAAGTTTATTACCAAGGATTATATTGTTCTTTTTTGGTTAACTTTTTAATCACATTTACATGAACTTTTATTTAACAATATTAGAACAATATTCCCATGGGATTACGGGCTAGTATTTTTAATAAACACATATTTTTAAAAAAGAAAAATAACCAGTGTATATGTATACAATAATTCATAAAGTAGCTGATGTCAAGTAAATGTTCATCCTCTATAAAGTTATAAAATGTATTTTTATCTACTTAGTATGTTTTTTGTTGCAAAATTGTCTTTAATTATGTAAGCATCTATGTCAATATGATTCTCTCCTGCATTAGAGAATTTCACTCCTGAGATATTTGACCATTGTGAGTTTTTGAAAGATAGAAAATAAATCCTTATTTATCAAAATTTCTATAATAACTATAATTATTTTGTTTAATAATTTTAATAAAAATAAATGCTTAACATTAAGTTATATTAATAAAATAGTCCTTTGGACACCTATAAACATAAAATACATCGTGTCATGCGATGGATTTAAAGATATAGATGTCAAATGCATATTGAAATGACTTTAAAATTATTATTAGCAATGATGAATGTTAAACCCATAGACATACATTAAATAAAATGATGATACTACTATTAAGAAAAAATATTGCTAAACGTTTACTGAGCTGACAGTCAGACACTGGACTAAGAATTTTAAACACAATGCTATGTGGAACTAGGATCTGAAGCATCCTCAAAGCAATCTGCCATGACTAAAAGCTAGAACTTTAAGAATAAGTTATGTTGAAATTAAAGTATGGATTAAAACCTTATGGAATCAGTGTTCTTTTCATTAATGGCATGGTCTGTGTCTGTTAGCATTATATCATGTTCATGGGGGTTCTTACAGCACATGAAGCAAGCAGCATGGAAGACTGTCTTTGATGTATGGCTGTCTAGCATTTCTGAATCATCAAGTCTATCAGGCAGAGTCCATTACAGGCTGTGTTTCACACAATTAAATCTTCAAGTAGAACCTAAAAGGCATCTCTACTATCCTAATATTTAAGACATTGCAATGCTTTCATAATGTAATGCTTTTATTTTCTTTGCCTTTCCACCTTTTGTCACATTCTAATAAATAAAACTTTACTTGATCACTGAGATTCGTCTTTCCTTACATTTCCAAATATTATAGTGTCATTTTTTTAACTAGCATATATATTTGGAAAGCTCCATTTAATGTGCTGACGTATTTGGTTTAATTTGTCAGATTGATAAGATAAAGCTTAGGTGAGTATTTTAATTTAGCAGAAATTTTAAAAGAAAATTTGATAGAAATTTAATCTTGGTAGAAAAGCAAAGTCTCCTTGTAAGAAGATGTTTTATTTCAGAAGTCCCAGTACACAGGACAACACACAGAACAATGATATAGGAGCAATTTGCATCCTCAGTTATAGCAGTTAAGCAGACAGCACATAAATTTTTTTCAATAAGAAGTTCTTACGTAATATAGGAAATATTGAATATATGGCAAACAACAAATAAATAAATATTACTCATTAATCCATGATGCTAAAATATTCATAGGACTTCCAGAATGGTGGGCTAAGACCCTACAGAAATCTTTTCCTGAATAAAAGCAATGAGAACAATAGCAAAAACTATCAAAATCAACTTTTTCAGGATTCTGAACCTCAGTAAGAACAAAGAAATTTATGGCCTTTAACCTGGGCTAATTGTATTTTTCTCTCCCCAGCTCTGTGGGGAGCTCTCTTAAAAACCAAGACTCTCCCAATTACAGTAGCTTTGAAAAGCAGCTGTCAAGCAGCCACTGAAAGGGGCAGAACCAGTTTGGAGCTCCATAAAAGCCTCATCATCAGTCATTATCAGAGAATTGTCACTATTTGACTTGTCTAGCAACTTGCTGAAAAGTTGTTCTCAGGGCTTATCTTTATCTGACCTGGTTCAGAGCTTACTTTGCACAAATTGTCTTATGCCAAATCATTTGTTGAAAACAATAAGTGGCAACTGTCTAACACTGCAGCTGCCTGAGGCATCATTACCAGCTGGGACTGTCAAGACACTGACCAAAAAACTTAAAAGGAAAAAACAGGAATTAGTTATCATAAGGCACCCTGAAAAGATTAAGGCAAATTCCAGGGAATATCTAGAAAGCCATGGACAGACAGAGGGTGATGCACTTGTTCAGGAAAGACTTAAAAAGTCCTTAGTTTCATATCTCTACCCTACTTCATCTTGAGACAAGCATAAAATGAAGGGTAATGCAGAAATAAAAATTGGCTGCTAAAGTGTTGAAAGCATAACCAAATACACATAGAGAGGCCCTCAGCAAAGTCTGAGAGTTTTACTAGTCCAAGGAATTTAAGGAAGTCTCTGTCTAGTCAGGCAGAGAATTCAATGGCCACACATGACAAAAAATACAGATTTAGAGCATTGGCCCAGAAAAGTCTCTAAATAAAGAAACATCAAGAATAACAACAATAATCTCTGGGTGAGATAATGAGAGAGGGATAAATCTGATTTCCAGAATTGCCACATTGTGTTTTCAATATAGGTATTTCTTTCAACGATGTGTAAAAAACACTTACAAGTCAACAGTAACAAGAAAAAACAATTTAAGGGGCCATCCCCTTGGCAGAGTAGTTAAGTTCACATGCTCCACTTCAGCGGCCCAGGGTTTCACCAGTTCAGATCCTGGCCACAGATGTAGCACTGCTCATCAACCCCTGCTGAGGGAGCATCCCACATAGCAGAACTGGAAGGACCTACAACTAGAATACACAACTAAATATGGGGGCATTTGGGAAGAAGAAGAGGAAAAAGGGAAAAGGATTGGCAACAGATATTAGCTCAAGGCCAATCATAAAAAAAAAAAAAATTAAGAAATGGACAAAGAACATGGATAGAAATTTCTCCAAAGAAGATATAGAAATGTCCATGAAAAGAGGCTCAGCATTACTAACCATCAGGGAAATTCAAACTGAAACCACAAGATACTCTTCCCACACACTAGGACGACTATAATAAAATGACAGATAGTAAAATAGGTTGGTGGTGTTATAAAGAAATCTGAAGTCTTATGCATTGTTAATTGGAACATAAAATGGTGCAGCCTCTTTGGAGTACAGTTTGACAGTTCTTCAAAAAGTTAAACATAGCTATCATATGATCCAGCTCCTCCATTCCTAGAGAAGAGAATTAAAAGCATCTGCCCACACACTAAAAAACCTCAGACACAAATGTTCATAGCAGCATTATTCTTAATAATCAAAGGATGGAAACACCCCACATGTGCATTAACTGATTAAGAGATAAATAAAATGTGGTATATCCATACAGTGGAATATTATTTTGGACGTAAAAAGGAATGAGAATGGAATTAGAAACTAAAATCCAGGTATCAGGAGTGTTCATCTCTATCGAGTTGTCACTATTCTCTCAATTTGAACGAAGATCAGAAACATATATATAATGTGTGTATGTGTGTACATACACATAATTATTTCCATTATCTCTGTACCTATATCCACATACCTATAGCTATATATTGAAATCGATAAACTCAGCTCAATATCTTCAATGCCAATCCAACTCTATAGGGCTCCTTCTAATTTATCCTCTTCCTTTATTCATAACTCTTTTATCCAACAGTGAGAAAGTTGGCTCATATTATTGACAATATTTTTACTTACCTGATCAATGATTAAACCAGTGTCCCACAGTTGGCAGCCATCCACCCACCAAACCCAGCATAAAGGCATTTCTCACTTCACTTTTGTTCCAACATTCTTTGTTTTGGACCACATTGTTTGCTGTCTCACCTTCTGCACAAATGACCTCTTCACCCAAATCAGGCTTCAACCCAGCATACCACGTGCCAACACCCCTCTCTACTCATAACGGACCTTCTTATTCTACACAGACTTCAACACACTGTTCAGGATTAAACACCTCGATGGTGCCATCTTCCTCACTGAACTGGTATTTCCTCATCCCATGCCAGGCCTCCCATGTCACCTTGCCCCAATAATTGCTTTCTTCATTGCATTTGGGCTCAAATGCCCTACTGTAGGACTCCTACATAGCATCCTCCACATAGATGTCTTTCCCACACACCTTGAATTCTGACACACATGATGGATCAGCATCCCACTTAAATGTTCCCTTCACCCTCCTTTGGCTCTGAAATTTCCCTCTAGATCCATCACTGCTCCCCTACTTCTTGAATGGCTATTCTCATCTCTGTTCCATTAAGACATTCCCCACTGTCATTACAGCTGCCCCTCACTCTCTTCACCTAATGCCTATCTTCCTTGGCCTCCTCAAAACAGACTGAATCTACAGGGAAGGGAAGGGAAAGAAACGGAGGAGAGGGGGAGAAGGGAACAAAAAGAGAAGGAGTAAGAAAACTTCTAACTCCCTTCTCAAATTCCCACCTATATTGGGAACATCTTACTATGTTTATAAATATATGTCAACATATTTTAAGCATTTTCATAATATTCTGGCATATTGACATACAATAGTTTATTTAATAATTTTCCAATTTGAGGTATGTATTTATTTCCAATTACTTTTCACAATTAAAAACTCAAAGAGATCAGGGCCAGCCACGTGGCTGAGTGGTTAAGTTCTTGCTCTCTGCTTCCACAGCCCAGGGTTTCACGGATATGGATCCTGGGAGCGGACATGGCGCTGCTCATCAGGCGACGGTGAGGCGGCGTCCCACATGCCACAACTAGGAGGACCCACAGTAAAAAGTATACAACTATGTACTGGAGGGACCTGGGGAGAAAAAGCAGAAAAAAAAAAAAAAAGAAGATTGGCAACAGTTGTTAGCTCAGGTGCCAATCTTTAAAAAAAAAAAAAAACTCAAAGAGATCAAATAATTATATTATTTTTAGAGCTTTAATTGTACTTTGCCAAATTGTTTTCCTGAACTTTTATGGTCAATTATATTGTACTGACAGTGTAGAAGAAAGCATTTTTTCATTACTTCTTCTTGACCTTTTTGTCATTGGTTACTAGTAGGATTTGCTATTGTTTGTATGCGTATCTACGATTTGCATTTTTAGTCTTGTGGATATCTTATCCACGTTCTTAAACCATTTTTTCTATTTTGTTTTATTTCATTCTATCATTAATTTGCATGTGTTTCCTAGACAAAATGGATAAATAGATGGACAGAGAGAGAGACAGACAGACAGACAATAGACAGATTAGATAGATAGATAGTAGAGATACAAAATTAAGTCAGATGCTTAACTTTCCCTACAAATTTTAGTGTGAATATTTTTCAAATTCGTTATTTTCCGTTTCACTATAGGCCTTGGTTATAGAGATATTTCTTTCAACTTTTTAGGTAAACATTTAAATGTAATTTATTTTATGATTTCTGTCTTTGACTTGATACTTCTAAAACCCTTCTTTATCAAAAGGAATGATATAGATGTAGACATTCACTTAAACTTTTTCTAATTCTTTCATTATTTCTTTTTGAAATATAATTGTTAAACTGACCTAAAATCATTTTGGCATCAAGTATGAGGAATCTAAGATTATCTATTCATAATGCATTTATTAAATGAATTACTTAAATTGCAAAACACTGAGGTATATTTGTATCTTCTAGATTTTCATTCATGTCAATTTCTGTGCTAGTTTAATATGTTATTATAATACATATTAATATTTTGTAGAAAAACTCCTGTTTCATGAATATTTTTTCAAAATTTTCTGATATTCTTATGCATTGATTTTTCAGATGAATTTTAGAATCATTTTGTCATTAAAATATTGCACTCACAACATGATTGGAATTGTGCTAAATACACACATTAATTTTTGCAGGATGTATAGTTATCATTCCATAGGACATTTAGTGAAATTTTCACTTGCATCCTTAGATTTTCTGGCTTTAAATTTGTAAATCATGAATATTTCTTCTTAAATATATCCCTTGTTTTATGTCTTTTGTCTCCTTTGATAACAGAATGTTCATTTTCCCTTTTTACTTTTTATCACATACTTCTTAGCATAGCGGAAGAACATTGATATTTGTGTATTCGTCTAAGTCCTCTTAGCAAATTCTAATAATTCTTATAATTTTTGCAGCCAAACCTCTAAGTGTCTACTTTGAGGTGAAAATATGTGTGGTAAGTGTAATTTTTTGGGGGGTTGTCTGCATTACTTCAATTTTTTATTTCATTGTTGATTAAATAATGACTATATAGTTAAACTATACTTTATACTAAAATTAATCCACTTCACAAATGATATAGAATTGTATGCTCTACTTGCTGTGGTGTGCTGGCTTAACTATCATATGGAAAAGCCAAAATTATTGGGAGACTATTTCCAATAACTTGTAAATATTTAGTTGAAAATATTTAGTTCCAGAAATTTTAGAACCCTCTCCAAAGCCACGAGAATTCACTTACAGGAGAAACTCGTATCAAAAGCTAACCAGCTTTTATATTATAAAGTATGTACTTAGGAAAATTCAGTATGCTCTCATACTCACAAATATTTTGGAGTTTTATATTAAATAGGCATCGATCCAAACATGTAATAATCATCTCAACCTAACTAGAAGGCCAATGGACACATGTAGGTAAAAAGTGAATGCCAGCATTGTTATTCTAAACAGATAATACAAAATAAATCCACATTTATAGACACTTCATTTTTGGATAATTATTTTGTCTCCAACAGGTCTATTTTAAACCCCTGATCAGACAATGTATATATTCAGATTTTAGGACACAAGAATTAGGACATATGTCTTGACCCAGCCATGCAGCAAACAAATATCACAATGCTAGATAGGAGAAAAAAAATACCAGGTTTTTTTAGCAACTCATAAAATAGCTGGGTGAATGTGGGAAATTTACTCAACTACACGGAACACTAATTTTCTTATCATTTTGGAGCAGGGCATTAGACAAAATCATTTTAAAGGACTTTTCCTATATTTATGTTTATCAGTCAAATCCTTATAACTAAATATTGGCCAACTTTTCTTTTCTGATGACTCATACATTTTATTGAGATGATTTCACCTATTGCGGAACAAAACTTTAATATTAAGAAAAAATCAATTCATTGGCACAGATAATTACTTAACATCTAGGTTATTTAACATCTCCTAGCCATTGGGTTATCATGGAATAAAATATGCTAAGGTTGTAAGGCCTCAATAACGTTGGGCATTATTATTCAATACATTTATTGAGCCACATGTGGTCCCCAATCATTTGACAAAGAATATCTCTAGAATCATTGATCCTAATAGCTAAATATCTGGAAATATTGGATAAGCATTTTTAATAATCTGTTAATTCCAGTTTTCTAAATGACTACAAGTTTACTGTTTGTCATCAAGCATGATAAATCGCTTGGTCTTACCCATTGCTTGGTTTTAGATACTATCAGAATCTTCCCCTCTGTCCTTCAGATTCTGTTGTTTCTAGCAGAGAATCATTAATATAGTTCATTGCAATAAAAGGGTTTTCACCAGCCCTTATCGCTCTTTTCTTTAACTCTAAGCAGAAGAATGTATATTCCGGAGTATCTGACTGGCAGGCAAATGAAAAGACTCTTTCTTAGTCAGGGCTCCTCCTCACCTGACCCATAGCAACAACATGCATGCTGTCTGATGACACCTCCCAAGATGCAGAGTCCAAACATCATTCTCTGTGACTGTAAGCTGGTGATAGTCTTGGAATTGGAGCACCTGGATGGATGATAAAATATGGATGGCATTTGATCTGGGAAAGAAAAGAGAGAGGTGAGAAAAAAGCTTAAGAAATGATATGATATTGGTTACTCAAAAAAGACTGATAGAACAGATACAGTGTCATATTTTTAACTTTTCCTCAAAATCTTCATCATAAGGCAGGGGATAAAAGCAGTTAAGGCCAAAATCTTATTATTTCTACTTTCAATGTAATAATGTTGGTCTCAAACAGAGAACAGTAAATATATCTCCAAATAAGTTTAACAATTTAAATCCTTCATCACTCTAACCAGTAAAGGTTATTGCATAATCTGACTCTTTTTTCCATGGTAATATTGTTCATAGTTTTGTTGTGCTCAAGGGCACAGTGGTGAGGAAACAGAAGTAATTAAATCAGGAGCTGCCATTCTGGTGCTGGGTTAATTCAGAACTTAATGCACATCTCAAAAAGAACATAAGAGATATGTTAGAATCTTTTATAAAAGTACATTACGCAAATTCAGATGCATGATTGATTAAGTTATTCCTTTTAAATACAAATAGGAACCAGATTTTCCTTCTCTCCAAAGAGGCCCATTTTATTTAATAGCCCATTATATTAGATTTGTTTATTGCTCCAGAAAATGTCATCATTATAGTGGAGTCAGGCAGATAAGCAGAAATTAATTTAAAACCTATCATGTACTGACAAATCATATCAATACAGAATAACTTTTAGGAGACAAAGTAAAATGTAAGTTTGGATATTGTACTGCTATCATATCAAAGTTTGGCAATAATTTAAAAACTGTCTCTACAGGGAAGTGAATTTTATCTATTAACAATAAGATAAAAATGTGAGAAAAGGCACAGGGTGTGAATGAATGCATGAATAACAGAAGGAGAGAGAGTCTGATATGAAACAAAAAATAAGAATGAAATTTGTGCATATCCTTATATTCAGTACTGTAGCCCCAAACTGTCCTTACAGGTTGTCATTTGAGGTCAGTGAGTAAACACTATTATTATCGTTTTGTATTAAATTATATTATATATGAAAACATGTAAAGTGATTAGAGCACATAGAGTCTTGGTACATGATTGCCAAAGGTTTTTACAAGCAAGTCCAAACATAAGAATAAAACACTAACAGTACATTTCCTTACTAGATGATTACATAGTCTTGACATTTTAATCTTATTCATGGAAATAGGCAGATGTAGGCAGCAAACTTCATATATCTGGTAACTTCAATGAGTTCTTTTTAGATTGTTTTTTAAACGAAAATCTGGAAATAGATTTAGAATGTATACATTTTGGAAAAATATTTGGTAAAATGCTGACATGTCTGTAGGTGGCGTGACACTATGTTGTGAACTACTGACAGCTGGAGAGCATCATCAGCCCAGTTGGCATTTTTAACTGCCTCAAATGGCATGAATTCTCCATGAAACTGCATAGGTACATTTATCAATTTTGCAGGCTATAAATTATAGATTCTGTTTAAGAATATGATAGGCATACAAACTAAAAGAAAAAAAATGAGCTGACAGTTGAAAATTACTAATTTTATAGTATTTAAAATACTTAATCATTTCAATTTAGAGATAATTTATTCAGTGTGTCAAAGATATTAATGAGGGATAGCTTGTATGATATGTAAAATCTTAATAAATTTAACTTTATTTTATATATTTAGAAGGTTGATAACATCTCATTTTCCATACTTTTTGTTGTCTGCTAAATCATGATAAGAAAATATTGTGATATCAGTTTTCTGCATTTTTTCACCAAATTCTGTGCCAATGTGACAGAGATTGCTTGTTTTTCACCAAAATCCTTTCTCCACTTTCCATAAAAAAAAAAAAAGGGACTGTAGCTGAACATACCACTGCTTAGCTAAACTATGTCTTCCAGTCTTCCTTGTAGTTAGAAATGGTGAATACATTTTTGCTAATTGAATGTAAGCTAAGCTATCTGTCACTTCCATGTCTGGATACTAGAAAAATGATACGCCAATTCCATGCTTCCTTCGCTTTCCCTACCAGTGGAACCCCGACATGGCAGTGACTCAGCGTAGTACAGAGGCTGGCAAACTGCAGCCCACGGGCCAAATCCCTCCCTCTATCTGTTTAAAAAAGAATTTCTTGGAACACAGCCATGCCCATGTACGACACAGAGCCTATAGCTACTTTCTCACCACAGAGGCTGAGGTGGATAGCTGCGCCAGACGCCATATACCCTTCAAAGCCTAAACTATTTATACTCTGTTCCTTCACAGAAAAAGTCTGCAGACTCCTGCCCCAGAGAAGGACAATAAGGACAGGTGGGAAGCAGCCTGGCTCCCTGGAGGAGCACACCGACTGGGCAGAACCGCTCCTCTGCCCTGGAATCCTCACTCCAGGAGTGTTATGTGAAAGAGAAATTCATCTTTTTAAAACCACTATATTCTTGGGTCTCCGAGTCACCAGCAGCTTGGTGTTTTCCTAAACTACGCCACTCAGAAAAGGATACGCAAACGCACTTTGGTAAGGAAATAATATTATAGACGTCACCAAAATATAAGCCTAAATATCTAATCAACCGAATCCTAACTCTACAACATGAGTCTGCTTCATTCTGGGGAGTTTTTCCCCTTTCAGAATAAACATCATAGAGACACACATACTATTATACAAATTAGAATAATGGTATATTATTGGATTTTACAGTAGATCCCTGAAGAGTGTCTCTTTGAATTTATAATTCATATGCAGGTAATATAGCTAACTAGTTTCATGAAAGATATTTATTTTGCTAATGATTGTGTGTCTAAAGTGCTTCATTGGCATTAATAAATATTTTAAATTTAATGTCCAAAGAAGTTTATATGTACAATTTTAACATAACTTGTCCTAAGATAAATAATCATCCTTTCACTGGTTCAAAGAGAATATTGACCTAAGTTATTATTGTCAGTCGTTCTATTAAATGCTCTCGGATCTTGGGAGCCAGATATCTAGAGAAGAGTCACTGATATTTTTCTAGTTTCTAAGAACAATATAACAGTAGAACATCCTATATCAATGAGATTCTGTATCCTGAAAACAATGCGAAAACATGAATACTGATTATCGGAGTATCCTGTATCTATTTATCCTTTCTAGCTATACCATTTTGTCTAATGATAGTATGAATTCTAATCTTATCTGTGTATTTTCCAGGGTTTGCTATCAATTTGTCATTGTCCCATTTATAACACAATTTCAACAAGAATGAGAGTGTCAGTAATTTTGGTAGGAGACACACAGCTGTGCAGGACAGTCAGGCTTGCCCTTTTCCTAAGGTACCTGAAACAAAGAGAAGTTACACATTTGAAATTGAACTATGAACTAAATTTAGATATTCCACATTTTAAAATAGTACAAAATGTTATTTATAAATGGGTGTAATTTATTTGGAGTCAACGATTTGCAATCAATATAGAACTACTCTTCATTTTCCAAATCTAAAAATAATGTCATAGCCAAAGACAGTTGTACTCTGTTAAAAAGCCCTTTCTAAGTAGTTTCATATTACTTAAGAAGCTTTAGGAATAGCCTAACAAATTGACCTCAAGACAATCTAAGGCTTATAAAATATAAAAAAGCCCTCAGGATTGAATGATGGTAAAGTAAGAGAACCTGTTAGAGCTGCTTGAATAGAAGAGGACAGTCTTCTCTTCAAGTGTGGGTGCTCCTAATCTGGAAAAATAGATACTGAGTCCATCTAAACAATATCCTCTACTTGGAATTTCTTTTTACCTTTAAATTATAATTTTTTAAAACAATCATCAACTTAAAAGGGTATTTCTCTAGAATTTCTTTAGATGTTCTACTTTTCCCCACATATTCACAAAAACAGAAGAAGATGAAAACTCTCAATAACGTTTAAAACTAAAAGTGGCGGAATAAATTTAAAATGTTGGAGCAGTTAATATTAATTATAAGACAGCTAGAACTAGGGTAAGAAAAACCTACCAGCTCCCAACATAGTGCTGACTTGTGTTGTGAAACAGGAATCAGTTGAAGAATCTCGAATCTCCTCAACTGTTCTTCCCATGTTTTCAAGATGCAGGACTTGACAAGAGAATTATCTTGTGAGATTGGTTAAGTGTTCTTCCTAGTTTCTACCCTCTCCACACTTTTACATGATATCATTTGCTATAACTGGTGATTGTACAACTCAAAAGTAGAATAAAACGAGTTAGTGACAAGGGAATGTTTTTTGAAATTTCTTGGACTCAATCTCCAAAAGTAAATCTTAGTCCATGATAGTATGTCAATAATAAGCTTTGAATACTGAGCCTTCTGTGCTGGGAAAGGTACTTGTACATACATTGCATTCAGAATATCAGAGAATCAAGAAGTAGAGAGATGAAAAAAACATTACATAGCACAAGAACGTATAAAAATTTCAAAGTTTAATGGCACTAAGGGAATTCAATTTACCTTTCTTAGCTTCTAAAAATAATATTAGAAAATCACAAACAAACTTCCATAGATTAAATAACATAAAAATGGTTAATTTAAACCCACCCTCAATAGCACCATTATATTACCATGTTGGCAGCACTAAGAAAAAAATGGTCCCTTGAAAAAAAAGAGTGTAATATGGAAAACCAGAGAAGATTTTGCAGATAGACAAAAGACAAAGTCATAAAAATAGTAATTTAAAAACTATTGATTGAAATTAAAAGGAAAAAAGTACAGTGTCATGATATGGGTAATATGTACTCATGACTCAAATAAATAGACCATATACAATGATTATAACAAAAGTCTATTTACATGCCCGTCATGTTTGTTACTTGTGAACAATATTTTCTGACTCTGATTGAATTAAGCAGAAAAATAATTTATTGATATTAATTTAGACAGTTCACTGAATCTCTAGGAGGAGGGGAAATAGGCTGAGAAAGTCAGCAGGAGGAAAAGGAAGCTGGCCAGCCAGAGTGATGGCTGATAATCACTCACCAAGCTAATCTAGAGAAGACATCAACTGCCAACCCTCAAAACCAGATGGCACACCATGGACACTGCTTGAAATGGACATTGGATGCTACCAATGGCAATGACACTAGTGTTTCCCATGAAAATTACATGTTGCTATTTCCATTAACGGCAGCATTTGGCTCCAAATGCATTTTTCAGGGTTTCTGCTTCTTTGTGTCACTAAATCCTGCATGCAAGTGGGAGGTAAGGGCCTCTGAGGGTAAGTAATTTTCATGTGTTCTAGTTGAAAGGGGCAACTAGAGAAATGAATATCTAATCTTTTTTGGTTTTGTATAGTTAGAGTCAAACTCTCTACTCATATGTATAGAGAATTCCCCAAAGAAAATGTGTCATATGTCGGGAAGGCAAAAAGAAAAAACAATGTCCTAAGTCATTCAAACTTTGGCTTTATGAGGTCAATATAAACTTTCCTATCATTTCACTCCCCCCAATTATGTTCCCACTAACATAATTCAATTATCCTCAAGCAATACAAAGTATGCCTCAAGGCTCCACATTAATCCACATTCCACTAATCCATTAATCTACATGAATTAATTCCACATTCATCTCCAAGCCCAATATCTCTGGGAAATGACCATTCTTTCTTTAGTTCCCTACACTCAAAAAATGAAGCAAAAAAACAATCCTCTACATAGATAAGTAGACATAACATATATATATATATATAAGATAAAAATATTCATCAGTATAACACATTTATATGATATCTATCTATATATGTATTACATTTGTGTTTCATACTACTTAAGAGCCTTCAGGATCTACACGATGCATATATGGTATATATATCTGTGTAACACAACAGGAAAGAGATGCTGGTATAGGACACAGCTGTCACTTCTCCAACTGGCACTGGGTCATGGCTAACACACAGGATTTCTCTCTTCTGCTATACATTTCCTTTTTCTTTTTGTTTTTCTTCAACTATTGCTTTGGTGCAATGAATTTTTTCAGCCTGAGAAACCTAAAACTTTGTCCCATGGGCTCTAAGCTATTTGTGATCTGCTCATAAATTTATATTGGTAGCCTTAAACTATACAAACAGTACCCAAATGGCCCTACATATATAGTTAAGATTTCCTTAACTTTATGTCAATGTTTGTTAATGGAGGAAGTACTCTAGGTTCCCATTCCTATGGCTACTCCTTCCTTTTCTCTTTATACAACAGCAATCTTCTTCCCACTTGGCCTCCAGCAAACACTACAAGTTCTTGTTTATTTTGAAGGCTAGGTACTTTTGGGCAACAGGTTATATATAGTAACACCAGCAAATCTCTTGAGCAATTCCTTCATTTGCTCTGAAATAAGTTCGTGAATGTGAAGCAGTGTGGGTGGGATACCATGATATAACTGAAGACATTCAATACAACCACAGAGGCCTTCAATAATTCTGCAGAAAAAAGGGCAGGAATGGAAAGCAGAAACAAATTCAGAATAAATGCATATTTTCCTGAGAAACATCCCTGCCTCCTCTGTAACAGAAAAGGTCCCAATGTAATCAACTGCTATAAGGAGCAGGCTGGTCTCATGTTGTATAGTGCCATATTGGACTCATGGCTGGTTTCCACTGGAGGTAAATTGGTTCATAAGGACAGGAACATGTTATTTAGGTCCTACAATAACTTCCGTCCTGCCATTAAATCCACAGATGTATGAGCTCTGTTCAGAGTCCTTTCCTGACTCTTCTGTCTAAAATATCATCTGTCCCCATTTAAATTCTATCCCCTTACTCTGACAAAGCAAAGAGCACCATTTGACATAATATTATACATTGATGCTATCTATTTCATTTGCTAGATTCTAAGTCAAGGATTTTGCCTGATTTGTTTACTTTTATACCCCTTGCACCTAAAATGGTGTCTGGAACATTAAAACTATCAAAAAATCCAAATAAAGACTGAATGAGTGAATATACCCATCGAACAAATATGGCAGAAGATAGGAAGGAGTGTTAATTTCAGAATCTGTCAATTTTTCTGGGTGATTTTTAAGAATCTTTTCAGCAATTATGCACTTTAATGATAATTTTTAGGCCACCTATATTTTTGTGTTGTTGACTATTAAAATGCCTTTCCCAATCTTGAAACCACTTCTTAAATGTTGCTTCCTAAAAGTCAATAGTCAACTAGCAAAACAGAAAAAAAATGATGTAAATGTAGGTACTTTTCTCAGACCTGCTCTTTTAGAGAAAGGGAAAGCAAGAGATACTCCTTGAAGTTCTGCCTACTGCGAAGATTTTCCGTCCTAAGTGTCTTTCTGGACCGTTTTCAGAAGATTTCAACAGTGGGAAAGAGGTATCTGGGGTATAAAGGGATCAACAATCCAACATTCTTTAAATAGTTAGTTGATTTTACAAGTATTTTTCAAATCTATGATAGAATTTGGCCTATCTTATAATAATGGTACTTACATTCAGAGTGAGAAAATAAATGGAATAATTCTACCTAGAAATGCCTCTTCCAACCATACTATTGAACTTAGGAACTTTTGGAAATAAGCCTCGTATTATTATGGGGTCCTATGGGGATTACCTTGAGTCAGACTCATATCAAAACTCCTTTTGGTAACTGTCCTACATAAGCCTTCACAATGATGAGCAAAGAGTCTTTCCAGATCTGCAAGAATTAGTGTTAGTCTCCCATAATTCTGGAAACATGTGGACATTTCAGTTCTTGTAGTGCATAGGTACCCTAGTAATTATTCCCAGGACCCTAGGGAAGCCTATAAGGAACATTCACAGTACTCTTAACAATGTTATTGCAGGATCCTTCCCCAGTTGTACTAAGAGTTTCCTTCGTTAAAGGTTTCCTGGGTATGTTTACTGGCTCAGGTCTTGGTATTGGTCGATCATCATGTTAGACCAACTAACTCTGTGGTAAACAATTGTGAATAAAGCTGCTATAAACATGCGTGTACAGGTTTTTGTGTGGACATAAGTTTTCAACTTCTTTAGGCAAATACCAAGGAGTCTGATTGCTGGATATTGTGTTAAGAATATGTATAGTTTTGTAAGAAACTGACAAACTCTTCTGAAGAGGATGTACCATTTTGCATTCCCCGCCAACAATGAGAGTTTCTCTTGCTCTACTTCCTCCCTAGCATTGTTAAATTTATACCTAAGTGTTTCTTTTTGGGGAGTGCTACTGTAAATGGTATTGTATTTTTAATTTCAGATTTCACTTGTCAATTGCTGGTATATAGGAAAGCGACCAAGTTTTGTATATTATCCTTGTATTCTGCAACAATGCTATAATTGCTTCTTAGTTCCAGGAGTTTTTTTGTCAATTCTTTTGGATTTTATACATATATGATCCTGTCATCTGGGAACAAAGGCAGTTTTATTTCTTCTTTCGTAATGTGCTTATCTTTTATGCTTTTCTTACTTTATTGCGTTAGCTAAGACTTCTAGTACCATGATGAAAAGGAGTGGTGAGAGTTGAAAAGGAGTGCCGAGAGTTGAAAAGGAGTGCCTTGTTATTCATCTTGGAGGAAAGTTTCTAGTTTCTCCCCATTAAGTACGATATTAGCTATAGTTTTATTTTGGATATTCTTTGCCGAGTTGAGTAAGTTCTCCCCTGTCTCTGATTTACTGAGAGTTTTCATCATGAATAGGTGTTGGATTTTGGCACATGCTTTTTCTGCAACTATTGATATAATTATGTGATTTTTCTTCTTTAGCCTGCTGATGTGATAGATTCCATTAACTGATTTTCAAATGTCGAACCTGCCTTGCATACCCGGGATAAATGTCACTTGGCCACAGCGTATAATTCTTTTTACACTCTTTTTGCATTTGCTAAATGATTTGCTAACATTTCATTGAGGATTTTGGCATCTATGTTCATAAGAGATTCATTTGTTTGTATTTTTCTTTCCCTGCAGTGTCTTTGTCTGGTTTTTATGTTAGGGTAATGTTGGCCTCATAGAATGAGTTCAGAAGTATTCCCTCTGCTTCTATCTTCTGAAAAAGATTGCAGAGAATTGGTATGATTTCTTCCTTAAGCGTTTAGTAGAATTCACCAGTGACTCCATCTCAGCTGGTACTCCTTTTCACAAATATATTCTCAATCCCTGAAAAAGAAAATTTTGTAGACCTATTCAAGGAAACGTAAGGTGCTTGAAAAAAATCGTACATATTAAACATACTCCCACACCTATATTTCCTTATTTCTTGGGATTTTTCTCTTTTTCAAGCAATGTCTAGAACTTTAGGTCCATCACCATTCTGTCAGTGTTGAATCAGAGTTTCAGTCGACCATTAAAGCACATAGTCTCTGGAGCAGCCCTGTTTGCTAGGACTTTCTACAGTGAAAGAAATGTCTTGTATCGAGGAAGCCTGAAAAACAAAAGCAAAATAAAAGATTAATGGCCTCTAGAAAACCAAATAGTATCAGAGACTTACAACGTCATATTCAATATGTCCCAGATATATATAAAAAAAAGTTACTCAAATTAAAAAACAAACAAAACTACCACAGATACAGGAACACTGAAGAGACTGGCTCCAGGACAAATCCTACATGTAATCTTTCCAGCTCAACCCTGGGCTATTAGAAAGACTTTACCTGGAATGCCTGACTGGGGAAAACTCTTCTCCCCACACCAGACATCATGCAGTCTCTGAAAGGAGTTGCAAGCAAGGAACCAGGAGCTGGCAGCCCTGGTCTTGCACATAGCTGCATTCTGAACCCAGGTGCCTCCATTTGGAGGCTCCATGTCTCTGAGTGTATTGGGGACAAGGGAGTCCTGAACAAAGGCCATCACCAGTTGCCTCTGCCAAGATCTGCTTATCTGAAGGAGGAAGGCTTTGAAAACATCTCTTCTCTGACTCAGTACTTTTCCACTCTGAGCCCTTCTCCTCTCCCTCTACCTGGATCCATAAAAGGATGTGAGCCTTTTGTTTGGGACTTCCTCGGCTTCAAAAGAATCCCCATGTCTGAGCTGATCCACCCGATCCTCACCAGATGCTCTTCTGTGTGGGAAAATGGAACACTGGGGGAGCCAGTGCTTTTCCCTGTTTGGCCTCTTGCTTATATTATCGCAATAAGTGATTAAAGACTTGACTGTCACCTTCATTTTGGCTGGTTGTTTTAATTGAACACCTAGACACTTGGGAGCTCAGCTCTCTCCAACTCAGTTCCTGACAATTCTCTAAGGAAAATACAATCAACAAATGCCAACTCTGTGATGACAAGGACTTTCAAGTGGCTATTATAATCAAGTAACATGAGATAAATGTAAACATTCTTGAAAGCAAAGATTGAAGTTCTCAGCAGAGAAATAGACACTATAAAGAAATAACACAACAAAAAATTTTGAACTAAAATATACAATAGCTCAATAGCCCATCCAATAGAAAGGAGATGACAGAGAAAAGCAACTGTAAACTTGAGACAGATGACTATAAATTATCCAATTTCAAGAAGAGGGAAGGAAAAAAATAGAAAGATAAAATAACGAAGAAAAATAGAAGATCAGAACTGGATTGTAGGACAATATTAAAAGGTCTAATATATGCATCATTGGATTCCAACAGGAGAGAAGAAGAGAATTGGTGCAGAAAAATGTTTGAAGAAATAATGGCTCAATATTTCTCAAATTTGAAAAAATATATATATACATTAAAGAAGCTCAGAAAATACCAAACAGAATAAACTCAAATAAAATGACACAGATACATCATAAACAAGCTGCTGAAAACCAAAGATAAAGTGGAAAAAAATGAAAGCAGCCAGAAAAAAAATGATACAGTTCATATAGGGGAGAAACTATTAAAATGACTGCAGGTCCCTGTCAGAAAATATGAAATGTAACAATATCTTTAAGCAGTTGAAAGAAAAGAAGCAGGAACCAAGAATTCTATATTCTGCAGGTATGAAGGGGTAAATAAAGGACATTTTCAGACACATATAAACCAAGAGAATTTGTCCACAGCAGACTTGCTATGAAAGAACTACTAAATCGTTTAGGCTACAGAGAAATGATCAGAGAGAAAGTTGGAACTTCAGGAACGAACAGCAACAGAAATGTCAAAGATCTAGGTAAACATAATACTCTATTTTTCTACTGAAAATTTTTAAAATATATATTACTGGTAAAACAAAAATCATCAAACTGTCCCCCTGGCATTTTCAGCGTATGTAGATGCAGTACAAAGGTCAACGGTAACATGATCTGGGGAGCGTAGAGGGACTCACATGGTTGTGAGGCTTCTATGTTTTATTTGCAGTGGTAAATATAAACTCTAGGCAGATAGTGAAGGGGTAGATACAATCTACGAAAATCACAAAAAAAGAAAAATACAAAGAGTTAGAGACTAAAATCCAAAAGATTAAATTAAAATGGAATACTATAAAACATGTAAATAATCCAAACATGACAAGAAAGTAGAGGAGAGGAACAAAAAAGAGAAAAAAAAAGAAAAAGGAGGGGGAAATAGAGAGCTAATTAAATGATAGACCTAAATCCAACTGTATCAGCACTTACATTAAATGGGAAACAGTTGTACAGTTTCTTCCTAAATTAAGCATATGTTTACAATGTGACATAGAAAGCCCACTCCTGAGTATTTGACTGAGAGAAATAAAACCTATGTTCACAAAAACCTGTGTGTAACTGTTGTTAGTAGCTTTATTCACAATTGCTAAAAGCTAGAAACAATTCAAATGCCCTTCAATTGCTGAAGATATTTTCTTAAAAATCTGGTAATCCATATATGAAATATCACTAAGAATAAAAAGAAACTAAATGTTACAGATGCAACAACATAATTTTTTATGCGACATGAAAGAAGTCATACTCAAAAGACTATATATTGTAAGATTACATTTATCTTTCATTCTGGAAAAGGCAAAATTATGGAACCGATGGATTAGTCGTCATGGGTTAGGAGTGTCAGGATGGATTGACTACAAGGGGAATTATGAGAGATTTGGAGAGAGTATTAAAATTGATCTGTATCTTGAGTGTTGTGGTCATTACATGACTCTGCATTTGTCAACGCTTAATGAAGTAAATATCAAAATAAGTGAATTTTACAGCATGCAAAGTAAAAGCAATAATTTTAAAAAGTGCCCAGCCGAAATATTCAATAAATGTTAGCTATAACTCTTATTATTATTCCTGTGATAATAAAGTGCTAGTATATTTGAATATGGAATGACATGTAAGTCTAACCATATCTATAAATTTACCTCCATCTAAAATTATGTTCTTCTCTCGTTTGTCCATCCTTTCAAAACCCATTCCCACACGTATTTGTTCCAAGTTTGTTTATATAAAAGAGAAAAGTGTTGAAATACTTTTGTGAAGGAAGCCTTCTACTTTTGCTCTTGATTTTATAATTTGCCCCTCAGAACACTGAAGTCTTGACTGTAGCTTTGTGTACAAAAGCAATGAGCAATGAGAGGAAAGTTAGAAAGCGAGATTTTTGGAAGGAGGAAAACTGGCTTTCCCTCACATGTAATTTACTTACGTTAAGTTATTGCACAAACTTCAACGAATGCAAGAAACTATTCCTGAAGAATAAGGAACCAGCTGTTCAGGGGGCAATCCCTCATGGGGATTGGGAGATGAGTTACCAGAGCCCCCATTCCAATTCTTAATATGCCCTCTATCTTATTAAATACTCTCAATTTCATTTTTAAAACCTTGTTGAGACTGTAAATCCTACTAACATTACAAATTGGCAAACAACCAATTCAGCCTTTGCATGTGGATTTTGGCTGCCTTGGCCCTTTGGCTGCAGAAATTAAGAGAGTTAAAGGAAGTCTCTGGGATTTAGTCTGTGTCTTGAGATTAAATTGTAAGTGTTTGAGCTTGTCTTTCTCTTTCTTCTGGTTATCTGTAAATACTAGAGGCACCCAATCCCCACCCCAATCCTTATATTCTCATACTCTACAAGCAGTTGTGTTATGTTGTTGTCGTTGTTTCATTGTTTATTAATTTTAATCAGTGGACACTTGATTTGTCAAAATCTTGCATTAATCGTGCCCTTCAATTCCTGATGACCATACGCTATTGTTTACTTAGTTGTTTTACTACTCCTTGACATATGCTGCCAAATTCTAATTATGGAACACTTGCTGGAGTTTTAATTGCTCTCAGTCCCAACTGGA
This sequence comes from Equus przewalskii, assembly GCF_037783145.1. NCBI lineage: Eukaryota > Metazoa > Chordata > Mammalia > Perissodactyla > Equidae > Equus > Equus przewalskii. The sequence goes on from NC_091832.1 coordinate 111,255,849, forward strand.
GTCAAATAATCAATATCACATTACTACATTTTTTCAAAAAGGATCTTCTGCCTGCAATCAACAACCATTCCTGATACATAAATCCCTTCATCAGTTTTGGTAATTTCAGGAAGTGTAAACTGATTCTGATTTGAAGTAAAACAAACAAAAATTCAATGAGTCTCTAGGAAATCTGGAAAAGTAGGCTGCCTTATTTTCCAGAGTTCAGAAAAAATTTTGAGAATATGTACTAAATACCTAATACGTACAAAATACACACAAATGTAGCAGAAAAATAAACAAATATGAAGGCAATATCTACATGTGAATTTGGCCAAATTGCAATTTTGATCAAAGTCAAGGAAGTATTTCAGCTCTGATTTTGCAGCTTTTCTATTACTAACTGTCTTATGATAAAACGACAAGAATATACAGTTTTGAGACTTTTTACCTCATAAGACTTCTTAAGCATTGCTTCATCTGCTCTTCTTTTATATTTCATTTTATTTAAGCAGCTTTTATCGAGCTTTTTTATTTAGAAAAATTAATAGAGGTAAAAGAGTATTTGTGGGTGGAGGGGAGTGAGAAGGGCCCCAAGAAGGACTTTCAAATTTTCAATGTTGCTATGAAAGAGGTGAATAATATCTGACTAGTTTATTTTACATACACGAATGATTATAATAAAATCTCAATTATTATAAGAGCAAAAATAGAAATCCAAAGTGTTTAAATCCTGCAGTGAAAGGAGAAGTAGTTTTTCTCCATAAGGAATTAGGATACTTCCTAAAAAGATCATTCCTAGGCTGGAACTGGTAGTTAAAGACAGGGTAGTAGTTAAGAATATAGATTGCGGAAGCTTACTGTTTGGGTACAAATATTAGTTCTGCCACTGTCGTAGACTGAATGTTTGCCTCCCTCCAAAGTTCATAACCCCCAAAATGGTGGTCTTATGAGGTGTGGCCCTTAGGAGGTGACTAGGTCATGAGGGTAGAGCGCTTGTGAATAGGATTAGTGTTCTCATAAAAGAGACCTCACAGAGCTCTCTCGCCCCTTCTGCCATCTGAAGACCCAATGAAAAGACAGCCGTCTGTGAACCAGGAATTGGGTTCTCGCCAGACACTGAATCTGCCAGCACCTTGATCTTGCACCTCCCAGCCTCAGAACTGTGAGAAATAAATGTTTAAGCTACCCAGTCTATCGTATTTTGGTTGTAGCAGCCCAAACAGACACGTCAGCCACTAACCAGCTGCGCAACCAGCAGCTATTACTTAACTTCAGTGTGCCTGTTTCCTCATCCATAGAAGGAAGGAGGGGTAGGAACGATTTCATCTGTTTCTTTGAGGATTAGATGACTTGACAAACAAAGCACTTACAGCAGTGCTCAGAGCAGAGTAAGCGGCAGATAGTTATTATCATGAAATAGAAGAGGAGCTTGTCTTCTGGCATGTGGACGATAGAGGAAGGGCGACTGTGAGCCATATCACAGGCTGGGAAAAGCAGGCCAGTTTGAAGAGTGGGAATCATTGCTGTTTTGCTGAGGAGAAGTGCTAAAAGTTCATGATAAATGAACCAGGGAATACCGGGAATACAGGAGGCCGCTGACTATCACAGGCAATTCATTGGATGGGCAAGAGCAAGACAGTGAAGGTACTTAAGCCTGGAAATTGCCAGGTGTTAGTTGTGATTGTTGTAAGACTTTTAACCTCATTTAAAAAATGTATAGTAATTACAAAATAAATGTTTTTCCAGTCACACTGTTTAAGCATAACATGAACTGATTCTAACTTGTATATACAAAGGTATCTAAAATATAGGGTACCTTGCAAATCAAACTACAAAGTCATAGTAAATTGCAAACTTTTTATTAATATTAAAATCTCTAGCTGAGAAAGAAGTAATTCAACTTGCTGACAATACAGATGCAAAGATGTCCGATATACAAACAGATATAACACCTAAAAGCTTACAACGTGTAATATCCCAAATTTAAAAGATTATGTCATTTCAAGAGACCTGGAAGACCTAGCCATTAAGAGACCCCAAATTTACAGGCAAGAAGACAATATGGGTTATTTGAGACAAATATAGAAAAATGTATTCGAAAATAATATAATCTTTTAACAATAGATCTTCTAAGATTCACTGATTAAACCTAAAAGACTATTTCTAGAATGTCATTTAAAAATTAATAATTGAATGTTTTTCCATATCCTGGAGGAGGACCAGGTCCACATTAACCAGAGTCAATAGGCACATCTATTATTTATTAGGCACATTGGATGTTCCAATCACGTGGCAGCCTTTAGGCATATTTCTAATGGAAAGAAGCATACTATAACGTTTCAAAACAGTCTTAATTTGCAGATTTAAGTATAGAAATGCAAAGGCTAGGTTGCCCACAAATACAACATTTTTATTTATATATTCATCTAATACCTCTTAAAATAGAACCTCAAAACTACATTTATTTCTGTGTTATTCTGTTCCTATAACAACATTTAACAATAATGTGAGCTCAGAAAATTCAAGGACCAATTACATCCTGAATGTCACTCACCTGGGAAAGCTGAAAGTTACAGGCCTGCAGGGTAAATGTCAAGTGAATGTGTTTGGAACGTGGCCATATCTGATTAGCAAAGCTGTTTTCAGCATATTCAATTGCCAGGCATATGTAATTTGCCCCGTGTTCCAGAAACACAATGGGAGAAAATAGGGTACTCTGCAAACCCCGGACAATTAAGGCAGTGGGTGTGGGGATTCAATTCCAATTAATAAACATTTTATTGGATATCTAAAATTGTCAAGTAAATGGGCTACATTTTGTCAAATTCTTTTATAAAATTTCCTTCACAGCTGCTTCAGTTCTCTATTTAAATATTTGAATTTTTTCACATATATTGACTATGTTTATGATCAGATACTTATCGTACTGGCTTAGATTACAAATTGTTTATTGATATATGTCTTCTCTTCTTAACTGGATTTTAAAACTCTTTGCCGGCAAGGTCATCTATTGCTAGGATCTTCCATGTTTCCTTTTGCCTTGTGCAGTGTAACATATAGATACTAAAAGCATTCTTAATTAAATGAATTAATGGATAGAATAATAGACTTCTAATTCTTGTTTCTAAGTATGAAACAGCAGTTGCTCAATAGACAACCTCATGAAAAATACCCAGAAACTTTGCTGGAGTTAGAAAAGGAGAGTAGGATTTGGATGTATTGAAAGGATGTATATTAATAGTCTTTTTAAAGGAACCAAGGCGAGACCTATGAATAAGATTGCTGTTGTCCAAAAGTGACATTGTTAATTTGGCTGAGAAAGCTTGATAGGCTTGAACCAAGCCGTAAATGACTGACTCCTTCCCACTGACAGTGATAATGAGAAATGTTAACTCTAGGAGTCAAGATTTAACTATTCATATGCTGTATTGCAGGGTGATCTTTGATGCAGCATCTTTGCAGACACCTTAGAATTGCAAAGAGATTGCTGTCACCCCATGAAAATACCGTGTGGAGGGCAATCTAGTTATCTATGCGGGATTAGATAAACTGTGAATACCAAGCAGTAATCTAATTCCAGACTTTAAACTCTCTAATGAACGCTATGCAGTTTTATAATTTCTCAAAAAGCTAGTGAATTTGTATTCTAGTACTTGTGGTTTAGAAAGAAAGCCAGAATAATGCACAAAATGCATTTGATGTGACTGTAATCTGTTTTTATACTAAAAAATCTTCATTATTTTTGCTTAGTGTAAATCATCCAGAAATGGTATTTGTTAGGGTGTTTCACAGATACCGTTTTTCAGTTTTTCCTTAGGAGGAGGAAGAGGAAGATAAAGAAGAGGAAATGCAATTCTAGTGACATTTCTAGGACTTCATTCTTCAGTGTCCCCTGAAAGATCAGCTCCTGCCCTGAAGTCACAGCTGGGCCCATGTGCCTTGCACATCTTGCAACGTAAAGGTTAACCTGAAATATAAAGGCACACTTTATCTGTACAATACTTTCCTCAAGTTTTTCTCTATTTTAGAGAAAATAAATTTAATTTGGATAGTCTTCTATTTACCCGAAATGAAAAATGTTTTTGAAATAAAATACATCCCAAAATTTCTATTTTCCCCTAGACAGTCTATACTTTGAGTATTTTAAGGTAATAAAGGCCATACGTATGACTACGTCAGTAGTATCCTTTGTGATGACAGAAGCCGCTCCCCAGTGGTAAAAGAGAGTAGCTACCCCTAATGTAAAATATAATACATTTGCTTGAAACATCCATATAATCAATACAGCTTCATAAAATATATATGAAAACTAGCAAATAAGAATATTCATAGAAGAAACACTAAGCTAAATATAATGAGTGTGATCAGTTGATGAGTCAGGAAAAAATCTAATTCAACCTTGGCAAGCCTATCCATGACTCTTTTCAGGTCTCAAAGGTAATGTGTGTAAATTAATTCTGCCAAAATCTTAACTCCTGATAAGAGGAACTATACAGCTTTACCTTGGGAAGATATACATAGACAGAAGAACACAGATTTTTTAAAAAAGAATCATTCAAAGGACTAAGAAAAACAGATTAAGACTGAATAACAGCATTCTATTAATATTTTTTAAATTAAAAAGAAAGAGTTTTACAAAGCAAGATAGAACTTCAAAAGTTATCCTGCTTTTTCTTCTATCAGTAGCCCTGGCATTGTCACAAAGAAGTCACTTTTAAAAGATGAAACTGGCCTCATTTCTCATTGAAAAAAAGAAGAAAGAAAATTCACCAGGGAAATTTCATCATATACTTAATCAGCCTTTTCATGACTATCAAGATACGCATTCCTATATCATGAAATGATATTTATGACATAAAATTATATGTATACTTTCACTTAAAAAAATCAAAATTTAAAAAATGTGTGTATCTCTCTTCTTTGTTCTCCACAGAAGTTTATCTATCATTTTTATGATTAAATTTAGTTTAATTCCTGCACAAGTAACATATTTTTAGTTTCCTTGAATTTTCTGTGCCCCGGGCATTGTGTAAAGGGGATTTCCTGGAGTAGTGATCTCCTAACTTTATAACTTTACTGATTAAAAAAATTAACTTACAGTTAAACATGTTTAGTTATTTATAAATTATATGTGTGTTATTACACGAGTATATGATATATATATTGCATCTAGATCATAATGGGAAGGATAATAGCATAAGACAAAATAAGTGTCATAAAAGTTCTGATATTTTGGCACCCCTGTTGGGTGCATGGGTTTGAGAGTCAAGAGGCCATGAATATTCAACTACTTAAGGATGCCTTAAACTGCCTTACCATCTTTTCTTTGGTTCTTTTTCTGTAATTGATGATGCCACCCTATTCAGAAATTAAATTTCAAAATATAGACATCATTATTATTCTCCTTCAAACGTGATCAATTTTCCACATATCACCTTATGTTGCCCAAACCCACAACTGGTAGTAGTATTTTAAATAGATCCTATTAGTGGTCTGAGTCACCAAACAAAAGTAAAATAGATCTTAATTTTATTCTGGGAATTGATGTTCTTAAATTTTTAACATATATACATAACTAAATTATATGGAACACAAAATCTTTTTTTTTTTTTGACACTTAAGCTGGACTTCACAAAATCTTTTTAACAGGTAGATTTCTTTTTTTTTTAGTTCTCATATCTTCATCCATTAACATCCATTATGATGGAAGTAGTTTTAGAGTTCTTTTTATACTCACAATGAACTGTATATAGACTTTCATTTTTAACATCTTTTTCGTGGTTAAATGTGTGTGAATAGCATCTCTAATTCTTAAAGGGAACATAAAGGTAAAGAAAAAATAGAGTGAAAGATATTCCCAGGAGTATGTTCCCCATCCACTCGCTGTATCTTAAACAATTTGCATTATATGCATATATATTTTTAATTTTATATGTTATGTTGTATGAAGTCCATATGTTATATACAGAAATCAAAGTACTTTATTGGCCAGAATTCTAGGCTTTTTGGAATGACAACAGTTTTCTGGTACATTTGTCTGTGGTTTTTTCGTTGCTGTTTTGTTTTCTTAGTTAAAAATATGGAAGCCAGGGGCCAACCTGATGGTGTAGTGGGTGAGTTTGAGCACTCTGCGTCAGCGGCTCTGGGTTCGCAGGTTCAGACCCCAGGCGCAGACCTATACACTGCTCATCAAGCCATGCTATGGTGGTGTCCCATATACAAAGTAGAGGAAGACTGGTACAGATGTTAGCTCAGGGCCAATCTTCCTCACCAAAAAAGAAGGGAGGGAAGCCAAAATTTTGATAGTAAGTTTAAAAAATATATTTATATAACACTTTTAACCTGTGACTTGAGGCATATTATAAGGATTAATTAATGATTAACCCCTCCCTCAATGGCTTTGTTCTCTTTAGTTTTCCTTTATTGCCCTGCAATAAGGAATAAAATACAAAATATGCATTTAGTTCTTACATATAGCATGCTAGCCTGGAAGAACCATAGAATTATTGAATGTCAGTATTTGACGGATTTTTGGAATAGAATAATTGTGCAAGCAAAGTGGCTACTTGGAAATGAGAAAATGATGCAAAGGCAACAACTATTCCTTTTAATTATAATCCTGAATTTATTATGAAAATGTCTCTTGAAATATTTAATAGTATGTGTATGTGTCAAATAGAAAGGTGAACGACTGTAAGGCAAGTAAGGGGAAGGCATATTTAGATCTTTCTGTTTCATTCCAATTTTATAAAGCGTAAATCTAGGAAATTAGTTATAAGCTAGAATTTTACCTACTTGGAAAGTATTTTTAAAGTGCACTTTTGCAATCTCTTTTCTATTGCTGTATTTGAAAAAACCAATGGAAGAATAATTATATTTTATACTAACACATCTATTAAAAATCTCCTCCTCTCACAGCCCTATGAGTTCTTGCGCCCACCATTACCTCTGCTTGACCTGTCCTTCCTTAGCCCCCATGTTGCTATTAAAAATATTATTCTCCTTCTGAATCACAGACTCTACCTCTTCCCTGACCTCTTCAACCCGCAGCAATCTCTTCTTCCTTAGAACTTCTGTATCTCTTATTCCTATACCAGAAAAATACAGCAAAATGTCTTACATCCTTGTTTGAAGTTTTTAATTACTTTTTTTCATATTTTTTCCGTTAGGTAGGATTGAAGTTCTTTGAAGGTAAAAATGTCATCTTATATTTGCTCATATGTATACCAATGAGCACTGGGTCTATAATTTGCTAAATTAAATTTTAATTTCATTTTATTGGTTATTAGCTTTTGACAAGTGATTTCACATCTCTGAGCTCCAGTTTTCTCATCTATAGCAAACATGTGGCTCACTGCTCGTTCAGAGGGTTAAGTAACAGGGTAATGACTTACAACAGAGTCTTAGAATTAAGCAGATCTCCAATAATTATTACTCAAATCAAAATTCACATCCTACTGTATATCTAGAACACAGTAGATAGTCTAAGTTTGTATGGAAAATATATAAATAATGTCTTTTTATTTATATATCATATTCATATTTTAAAACTAGCATTGTATGTGATATCTTGCTTGATGCTCAAACTTCATAAGATGAGGCAGCTCTTTTCTCCATTCTGCATAGTGCAGCTGTGAATTTTACCTGATGACGTGATCTCCTCACACACGTTTGTAGAATCTGAACTTGATTCTAGATCTTCTGATTCTTACCTCCCAAATTTTCCTACTTAGATGTTGACTTAGAGTGTAAATGAGTTTTGTTTAACTACGTAAAACTTTCCCTTTTTCTCATAAAATGAAAAGGTCCCATGGAGGCAAGGTAGTTTGTTCCCACTCGCCCACTGTGAGTAAATAACACACCGCATTGTGTGTTTACTATGCACTCCCTGGAACTGTATTTCTGCTTAGTCAAACTGTGAGCAATTTGTATGGCACACCGTGGGTAATATGTAGAAGGTATAAGATTATTTTGTTAAGAACCACGACTGCATGTTTATGGATTGTACTTTTCACTGATCTTACTTCTTTGCAAAAGTGGCATGATTGCCACTTAAAACAAAAGAAGGGAGAAGAGATGCCCGCATTTGTTATCACTGCTATAAGAATGCAGAGGAAAAGCTAATGAGAAGCCGGGGAAAGAACTGCCTTCCTGCTCCTGAATGTGGCGTTGGTTTCTTGTGTGCGGTAACGACCGTGCTAAAGCATTGTTGCTTCTCTCACGGTGCTGACAGGACACTACATTAAAACACGCTTGCTTCTAAATGCAATGTTCCTCAGCATTAACATCCAAAATATTCGTCATAGTTAACATGGAAATGGGTTACAGAAGAAAGTGTAAAGACTAATGTGTTTTTATAATAGTGTAAAGATTAGTTTTTCATTCATTGAATTATTAATGTGAATAATTATAGGAGTTGAGAATAGGATTATAAAGAGATTTATGATGGTAAATTATGCCTTATTTTTTCCTTATTTAATTTAAACATGGTATTATGTTTTCAAAAATGTAATAAGACATGGTCGTTATTAAATTATACATGGTTAAAAAAAGAAAAATATTTCTAATGAGTTCGAACTAGTCAAGTCCATAGTAATTATGCTGTTAATCACACCTAAATTCTCAAGAACATAGTTTGGTTTCCATGAACGGGTATGTGCGCATTCCCGCCTTGCTCCTAGGAAAGGTTCAAGCACTCTTCCAAATCATGATCCTTTGAATGTTGAGGAACATGCTATAGCCTCCTCCTCGATTCTTGCCTGTTTCAATCCACACATTCACATATCCTTGCATAACCATTTATGTCTCATGCATTCTAGACACTGTACCTTTTATTTTTCTTAACCTGGGTCCCCTAGTTAATCAATGTAACACTTAAAATGGATTCTCTAGAATTGAATATGGTAATTCAAAAGTGCTAGCGGAGCCCAGAATACCTAGAAATTATCACTGTTCTTGACCTCAGTACTGCAATGTCAGACACTGTTCACTGACTATTTCACATTCATCGACCGTTTTAAATTGCTAAGAGCACTGACTTTACTAATAGTACCCCTCACACATGACTCACTGCTGAAGGGTAAATCCTGATGTGTCAAAACCAATTATAGTGGTCCCATCCAGTGATGTGCTGAGAAATGTTCAACAGTAACCTCTATAGACCAAAAGAGAGAGACTGATGCTGATTTGTAGTATTTACAGATTATTTTGGTGTAAATACTCCCACCATGGAGTACTGTTACAGGCTCTTAACATCAGCCCTGATATCAGTCACCCCACATTGAACCCAGCGTATATGGGGTTAAAACTAAAACCCACCCCCACTTTCCTGCTTCTCTAGCTCCACTCATATGTAAATACCTGTTTCTTTAAACTTTGACTCCTTGAGCTTTACAACTAAATGGGAGTTACAAATTGTTAAAAGCCCAGGTGGCCTGGAGTTGGAGGCGCACTAAAGTTTAGTTAATCATGTGTCCTTGAAGTTTGCCAGGAAAGCCGCTGTCTCAAAAATATCAAGGAGCAGAGGCTTCCCAGACCTCAACTCCTCGTCTCCCGGCGCTCGAACCCGCCTCAAATAAGAAGACGAGACAATGGCGAAGGACGCCCACCTGCCATCCTCCTATCTCACCCTCCCAACCCCCCCACCCCCAGCCTTGCTGCAAGCAGCCTCTCAAGGCCAAACGCAGGCTGGTGGGAAAGTGCTGACCTGCGCAAGCTACATGTTCCCCTCCCCTGCCCAAAACCCCAAATAAAAATCCCTACCCGTTCCTCATCGGGGAGCTAGCAATTTTTTGAGGCATGAGCCCTTGCTTTGCTCCCTGTGCCTGGCATAGTAAAAACCTTTCCCCTTCCACTCAAGACTCTGTTCTCATTATTTGGATTGGCATTGGGTTCAGAGACCGAACTTTCGGTTACAGTACTGGTAACATGATAAGCTAGTAACATGGTGTTGATGAGGATTTTTAGGCTGGTTAGTTTTAAAACTACAGATGAGATTCAGGTTCCAAGGAGTGGAATTTGTTGGCCCCTTTGTTGGGAAACATTTACATTTCTAAGGGAAACCTCTATCTGTGAAGATGCCTCCCTCTCTGTGCCAGGAAGAAGGGGGATGGTCTTATCTCTAGAAGCTCTTAATCAATGCCAGAGGCAAGAACTTAAGTTGGTTACTGTCTGGCAACCTCATGTAACTGACCCGCCCCCCCCCCCCCCCAAATCCTCCTTTGTCTTTAGCTGAGGATAAAATTCAAGCGGTGACTTCTGCCATTTACGCAATCCGGTTTGATTCTTATCTAAAAGTTGTGGGACCGCCAAATGGCCGGACCCTATGGGCACTGATACCCCTTTAACTTTTTTACATATTCTTTGTCTTGTAAAGAGATAACTCACATACCTATGCCTTAAATTTAGCTCTAACCCTCAACTTGGGGCAGCAGAATCTCTGACTGCCCATGGGTCCTGTCCCCATGCTATTCTACTCTCTAAATAAAAGAGCACTACTGCCAGATCTTAAGAGTCTAAGAAATCTTTCTTTCGACTCCTCGGCTCACGGACCCCGCATCAGTGTCACTGAATACAGAGTTAGAAACGGATGCCTACAATCAGTTGTCATGAGCTGGTTAAGCCATGAATCAGCTGCTCTCATCTCTCATGATGGAGCTGGTTCCATGTGGAAACTTGGTTTTGATTTAGACGTGTGTCCCAGTTCTGGCTAATGAAATGTGAAGTTAGGTTCTCCTTAACCCCACTACGATCCCACTCGCCTCCCCAGAAATAAATATCCAGAGTGAACTGTTTAATGTTTACCCATCCAGATCATTATGAATATAGATAGAGAGATAAATTAATATATAGATGGATAAACTTGCATTTAAAATATGCATACTCATAATTGTGTGAGTTTCTATAACTGAGATCTATTCTTGTTCAACTGAGAACAATTCATATTGTCTTATGACCTTGATTTTTTTAAATTAACTATTGAAGATTCTTCCATAAATGGCTATCTGTTGTTTAAAAAACCCTTATTTTTAAAAGTTTGCTTGACTTTGAATATCTTCTTCTTCTTCTTCTTCTTTTTTGCTGAGGAAGATTAGCCCTGAGCTAACATCTATGCCAATCTTCCTCCACTTTATATGTGAGTCACTGTCACAACATGGCTCACTATTGGCAGAGGTACACACCCAGGATCCGAACCCACAAACCTGGGCCACCCAAGCAGAGCAAACCAAACTTAACCACTATGCCAAAGGGCTGGCCGGAACATCTTATTTTTCTTGCCCATAAATCTTCATTATTCTTTCTTTTCATAAAAAAATTAACTGTGCATATTGTTTCCCATTTACTACTGGGTTTCTGCTTTTTTAAAGTTATAAGTGCTTTTGTTATATAAAGATATAAGCCCTCCAATATATACAGCAAATATTTTTGCCCAATTTGTCTTAAAAACAAAAAGCCACAGTAGTTAAATGTTGTGATTTCTTTCTTAGATTTCTAGCTTTTGTGAAAGTGCTTCTACTGAAAGTTCTTCTCCACATTAAAATAATAAAAATAGTCACACACATCCCCTAGTAATTTCATAAACATTTATACTTTCCAGGTTTGAATAATTATACAAAATAAACATTCTCATCCCATCGTCTCTACTCACAGGGAGGGAATAGGGAGGCGCTGAGAGATGAGTGAAGCACAAGCTTGAGGTAGGATTGGGGATATCACTCGAGTTTATATTTGCTTTTTTCCATTTTAAGTTGTCATTTGCATCTAACAGGCACTTCATATTAGCTGTATCAAATTGGCTGTAACAAAATGTTCTTTTTCGTTCAAGTGTATAGCACCTAGGGGCATTTAGAATTGCACAGAGGAGGCTGGAGACCTTGGAAATAAATTTCCCCTTCTTCACAGTTTTTGCATAAGCTTAATCTCGAACTGTAGGTTTCGACGGAAGCTCCATGGGAAGGTGATCTCAAAAACATATTTTTTTCTGTCTATTTACAGACATTATCATTGCTGTTTCTGCCACTTAGTCAGCACACACCGTCTATTCCCAGTATTAGAGCTTGGGAGAGAGCCTAAAACCCACTCTGCTAACGTCAGGCTGACTTGGTGCTTTTGCTCCAAGTTAAACCACCACGTCTACTTAAGGGAACAAAGGCATAATCAGCTATGGCTGCTGCTTCTCCAGTAACAACGTCATGGTTACACTGTTCCAAAATAACATTTCTACCTTGCTTTCTCTTCAGCTGCCCCCACTGCTTGAGTTTCCTGGTTCTTCTTCGGTTGTTCTCACAAAGTGCACAGTGCCTACTGATCAAATCGCCGTATTAATGCCTCAAATTCCTTCTGTTAGTTTTCCTTCTTAACACATTCACTTAAAAAACAAGGAAGAGGAAAAGGGAACTTCTGTGAATACCTGGATATTTTTCTACAGCTAATCTTGGCTTGAAGTAAAAATGTTTATGAGGAAGAATTGCCAAAACAGGACAATTAAATGTATGCATTTTTTAATTGTCTGTAGCTCTTTTGCTTTCTTTTTCATGTCCTCCTATCTTTATGAAAGCTTGAGTCCTTCCTTACATAGGCTAAATGAATGTGATTTTAAAAAATTTACACTAGGGGACTTGTAATATATATAAGGGCATGTTTTGTCGTCTTCAAATAAGTACATTCATAAAATGGCTAGGGCAGACAGGTTCTCTGGAAACGACTGCCATCTGTGCTTAAAATAATCTCTAAACTCTGAGTGAAATGTCCTTTGCCCATCATGTATGTGCTTCTATTTTCATTTTAAATAAAATCTCCTCCGACAGGCTTTTCTTGACTGATCCAGTGAACAATGTTTTCTATTTATTCTGAGTTCTGGCGACACTCAGAACCAGTACCAACAGCAGGGTCAACACAATATAATATATATATATATATTTTTAAGATTTTATTTTTCCATTTTCTCCCAAAGTCCCCCAGTACATAGTTGTATATTTTTAGTTGTGGGTCCTTCTAGTTGTGGCATGTGGGATGCTCCCTCAGTGCAGCCTGATGAGCGGTGCCATGTCCTTGCCTAGGATTCAAACCTGTGAAACCCTGGGCTGCCAAAGCAGAGCGCGCAAACTTAACCACTCGGCCATGGGGCCGGCCCCCAGTATAATATTTTTGGAGCATCTACTTTCGTCAAACACAGCTCTAGGTACTGGATCGCCATGTAAATGGACAGAGACCACAGAGCTCCCCTGATACTACTTGGTGCTATATGCTTTTTTTTTTTCAGCTTGTTCAACTTTAAGGATTAACTTTTCTCTGTGGGAATATCCATCTCCCCTAAAGAGATCCTATGACTTGCATTCTTTTTGGATGTTAAGAAAGACAACTAAGAGGCACCATGGAGATCAAAGTCCCCAAGGCAGAGACAGTATCTATTCTTCTTAATTTCCCAACACCAGCACAGCACTTAGTATATAGATAAACATTCAATAAATGTCAGTCAAGTGAATTAACATAGATTTGCTTGTATGCTATAAATGCTCCCTACCTCAGCCACGTAAAAGAACACCAATTTGTGCAGGTCTTTGTAAAAATGTCCTTAGAGATCTTTTAAATAAAGCTTCAGTGGGTTTGCAGCAGGAAACAGTGATCAAGCATGTAAGCAGTTTTATGAGGATGAGATGGAAGGGGTGTTGTAAAGAGAAAGAGCAAAGCAGGAGTGAAGTCGTAGGCAAAGAGATCAATCTAAAGAATCAAAATCACAGCATATCCAAATAAGCAGGCTAATCTAAGTTTTGAGGCTACATGAACTGGGGGAAATTACTGGTTCGACTTCTCAGTAGGAGGAGCAGGTCCTAACAGAGACCTGTATTCATGGGAATCATAAACTTCAGCCTGTACTTGGTTTTGCCTCTTTTAATCCTGACACATCTGTCTCTCATTCTTCCTCTCAAGTTCTTATTTACTCAAGAGAAATCAAATGGAATAGAAAAAAAAGAAGTTGAAAAGACTACATTAAAATGTGGTATTTATATTTAGAATTTCTTCCAGAGTTCAAGGAACTTTCCATAGGAAGTCAGCGTTTGTTTCTCCAGTTCGCTCCTCCGTCTTACAACAAGAAGCCAGCCCTAGAAGCAAACTTGAGATGACATTCTAGGTGGAGTGAGAAGTAACCAAAGGAAAGCTGAAAGAGGTAGAGAAGTAAAGACTTGCTGTTCCCATCACCATCAGCAAAAACGAATGGGGTTCTACTGACTGCATCTTTCATTGAATCTTTTTCTGCCCTGGAGCAGAACACACAGTGTGAATTACTAAATGTATTATTCCCTTGATATGAGGACCAAGGTATATTAAAAAAAATTAAAACAATGGTTCAAATGAGGACCTTGCTGACATTTTCTCTGTGCCTCCAGCTCTGAAAAGCAATTAATGTTCTTAAAGCCTCTAGTAGGTTCTGCTAACAACCATGGTATGGATTTCAAAAGAAGGAAGAAAAATAAACCTGCTAGTGTATGCAAATGTACTAAGCTATCCAGAAGCAGGGATTATCTATGGAAAATCTTTTTTTTTTAATTTTTTTTTTTTTAAAGATTGGCACCTAGGCTAACAACTGTTGCCAATCTTCCTTTTTTTTTTTTAAGGATTGGCACCTGGGCTAACAACTCTTGCCAATCTTTTCTTTTTTTTTTCCTGCTTTATTTCCCCAACCCCCCCCCCCGCCCCCCCGTACATAGTTGTGTATCTTAGTTGCAGGTCCTTCTAGTTGTGGGATGTGGGACGCCACCTCAACGTGGCCTGACCAGTGGTGCCATGTCCGCGCCCAGGATCCGAACACTGGGCCGCCTGCAGCGGAGTGCGCGAACTTAACCACTCGGCCATGGAGCCAGCCCCTATGGAAAATCTTTTTATTGAGATTATTTTCAAACCTAATGCCAGAGGAAAAATATGTGAATGAATATGTTGCACAGCATGGAGCATAGGGATGGCTAACAATGTAGAGAACCCAGAATTTCTCTATCATTTCCTATGTTTAATAAAGCTAATAATCATCTTAGATATTGGATACCTTGTTTGCATCTTTCCTTAAAGGAGCCAATAATGGAGACTTCTGGCAAATATTGATAAAATATCAATTTCTTAACATTAAAAGTATGTAGACAGAAAGAATAAAACTAGCGATTGTCATACTAAACAAACAAGTATTTAAACATATCCAGATGCTTTAATTCCAGATTCATAAACATCAACCAAATATATCCTGTACCTACATGCAATAACCCTAATTTATATTCTTGAAATTCTTATCTAGGTGATGTGTTAGGCAAGATACTTAATCACTGGTCCTCACCTCAGTCCACTCATGAAAAAAGCGAAGCATTTGTGCCAAATTATCTCAAAGCAAGTCTGCCAGTTTCCCAGTGTTCAGGGTGCTGAGTGTAGAAGAGGTCATCTTGCAGAGGGGTTAAGAGGGCCAGAAGACTCAGCCCTGCCATTTCTAGATCTGTGGAATTGGGCCATTTCTAGATCTGTGGAATTGGGCTATTGAACTTCACATCCCTAATTTGAAAAACATGGAGTTAGTAGGATACCTATTCCAAATGAGAATACAAATTACTTAACAGGATGGCTGTCATTCAGTATGTGCATGAAATGCATTAATTCTAGAGATACTGTGGAAATTATGGGGCTTCATATGGAAACCAAAATCAGGAGAACATTCTTAGAAGATATTAATGTTTTTGAGTTTCAAATTCACAATAATTTAACGTTTACACATTAAACTAAAAATTAACTTAAATATTAAAAAATTTAAATAATCATTCATTAAATGATTAAATGAAAATTTTAAAATAACCATTCATTAAATGATCAAATTAAAAATTTTAAATAATCGTGCATTTTATATCAACCATAGAAACAAAAAGATTCATAAATTTGCATATCTGTAGATTTGACTGAACACACACACACAGAGTTGTACCAAACACAACTCTTATGAATAAGAAATGAAAGGAAAAAACGTCAAGGCGAGTAAAGTAACAAATTATGAAAAAAACAGGTGCAAAATATACTGCAGAGGTTTAATATATTAGTTTTAGCATATTTATTATATATTTATATATATAAATGTTTAATATATTAATAACAAATCAACAAGCATCCAGCAGAAACATTCCTGAAGAAGAGCAGTTCACAGAAAAAGAAGAAAAAAGTATTTACCTCAAAAATATATTAAATATGAAAATTAAGACAACACTGACATGCTATTTGTACATTTCAAATTAGACAGATGATAAAATTAAAATAACATTGTGATAGTCAGCATGAATGCAGAGGAGAAGAAGACAGCTAGCCAAAGATTGCAATACCATCCATGTAATGCTTACCATGACAGAGATATGAACAAGTTAAAAGTAATACATAAAGAACTAAATAAGAAACGTAGCTGGATTTTATGGCAGGAATATTCGTTTCACAACTTATGAAATGACTTTTGATAATTTTCAGGTCAAGTTTGATCCTAAACTCTGGATCTGGGGATAGAACTGCATAGATAATCTCTATCTGTGTATCCCATTAGCAAATCTGGGCAATTTCTTGACAAGCATCAAAAGTTCTGAAAATTATGCATCATCTTGGACTCAGAAATTCTGCTTCTAGGAAAATATGACATAATTACTATTGCCTTCATAAACCTAGTATTTATTGAGCTATTTCATGTTTCAGTCACTGTACTTAAGAGGTATTAATTCACCCAATTCTCACAACAGCTCCTTTATAGCATGAATATGTCTATCTACCTTTTCAGTTAAGGAAAGTGGGGTACAGAGAGATTACATAACACAGCCCAGACCCTTCGGCTTGGAAGAGGCTGCCCCTCTGTTCCACAGCCTGCATTCTACCCCTTCTGTCGTGTGGTGGTGATGTCCAACAACAGGCTATTTCATAATTATTATTTTTTAAGTTCTCATTGGGGAATAGATAAATGCCATCAAAAATAGAGCTACACAAGACCATTTCATGACATGGCAAGATACAAGACATATTGTAAAGTGAAGGATCAAATTTATCAAGTATCATACCACTATGACTCCAGTCTGGGGGGTGGGGAGAATAAATATACATCAAACAGTAATGTTCACCTCTGTTTGGTGGGTTTCAGTAATTTGTATTCTTTTTGCTTATATTTTCTTTACATAATGTACAATGAACCTCTTTATTTTTGTAATATAAAAATATATTTGGTTGTTTGTTTTAATGCTAGTCTCTTCCAAAGGGCTTGAGGAACTGAGCAAATTAGTCTTATCTGAAAAGTTTATTTATCTTGGCTGAAGTTTTCTCAGTCAGTGGGAAGTAATCTCGTGATTGCTGCCACAGGTGGGCACATAAAGAATAGCACATTATTTTAGATATGATTCACATGACCAAAATTATTTTTATTTTTCCTTCACTTTTTGGTTTTGTGTCTGTTTTATTTTTAAAGTGTGATTTTTACCTTTAGAAAAGTCACTTATATTGAAGCTACCATAAATTACCCAATATTACCTATAATACGAGTATTGCTCAGGATTCCAATAAGCCAAAATTCAACAATTTGACTGAAGCTAATTAAAAACCTGAAACCCACTGAATATTTCTTTCATCCATATTTCAAACACTCAATATCTAAATTCCTGCTTTGATATTCTTAGATTTTATTTTTTTAATTTTTCCCCAATAGATGTTTTTTTTTAAATACCAAATGGCGAACAAAAATTCTTTTATTTAAATATCAAAGACCTTAAATAAACATATTTGTTTCACCTATTATAACTGTTTAAACACCAGGAAAGGAGTGCTGATATTTAAGAAATTCTAATTATGACTGCAAACTCTCTGTGATGTATTCACTGAAAAGCAAGAATGGTGCCTACAAAGCTCCTTAAAGCAAAGGAAGGGAATGTTCAATAGAACTGAGAATGGAGCGGATTTTTACAGCATATGCTACGGTTCCTTCCAACATTTCCTGTCACTCAGATTGCTGACAGAGATGAGTAAAATACAAGTGCCCAAATACACATTTCCAGTTATGGAGAACGCAATCTGAACCAGAAGAGGTGAAGTCCAGTAAGAGTTCTGTGAAAAGGCTTCATCACTTTACATGTCATTGAAAATAGGCAGTTTCCTATTAAAATAGGCAGTTTATCCCCACTCTACTGTTGGGCTGTCTATAATCCTGTTCATTAGTACATTGTTTGAAGTGAGTTAGACTTGCCATTGTTTACTGTATTTCTTGCCTTCTGCAGACTACCATGTGTAAGAAAGGGAAATTCTACTGCAGATGTTAAAATGTAGATTACAGTGTGTTACAGCCAGAAATTCTGATTCAGTAGGTTTGAAACAGATGGTCAAAGAATACACTTCAAAGAAAAATGGTTCAGAGAGCACGAGGTTTGAAGGCTCAAAGACCTAAAGTGATTTAATAGCAAATGTGACTTGGACCTAGTTATTTAATGTTTTTAATCCGAGACTTCTCATTTTTAAATGGGTGTAATGACAGTACCTACCTCACCTGGTAGTTACGAAGATTAACTGAAGGACTTTGAGTGATTATCTACCACATAACAACATAATTGCTCAAAAATGTATTATCCTTATTAGTATTGTTATTCATGAGTAGAGCACTTCTATACAGTAAAATCTTTTTCATTCATTTTTTTATAATTTTGACTGTATTTTGATTTGCATTTATTGTAAATTCAGGGTTAAATTCTGATCCAGGTAATGGTGAATGAAGATCTGATTTTATGTTATTTTACCATGTGTAATTCTCATTTAAATTGGAAACGCTAGTTTCTAACCCTGTAATCAACTTTATTTTTGTCTTGATGTGCAATAAAACGTTTTATACAAGGACAGCTCTGTTCTGAAT
The DNA here is from genome assembly GCF_037783145.1 of Equus przewalskii. NCBI lineage: Eukaryota > Metazoa > Chordata > Mammalia > Perissodactyla > Equidae > Equus > Equus przewalskii. The sequence continues at coordinate 111,274,717 of NC_091832.1, forward strand.
TTTCTTCTATCTAGAAAATGTGCATTTTTATTTTGTAAAATAAATACATAAATAAAACTAGGAAAATCTGATTATCTGAAAGACAATCCTGAGGAAAAAACGTATTAGGCAAACACTAACACAGGAGTTATAAGAAAGATAATAAAAGCATGCATTTAAAAATAGCAACTCTATAAAAGTAGCACTGTATTGAATATTATAAACTTTATTATAAATCAAAGACTAGCTTTATAACTTTGCCTAGTAAAGATATGTCTTAAATGCCGGAGGTATGAAGTCTATAAAATGAAGGCAGAATTGCCGCAGATCAGAATGGCAAAGAGAAAAATCATCACCCTGAACCATAACCAGTTATGATTTCTCATTATACAAATGTGCCTTGAATTTCCCCATTACCGGAGGGTTATTACACCCAATAACTATTGACCTCTAGGTCACAAATTAAAATCAACCAGATCTACAACTCCATTTAAATTGTAATGCACCTCTCATTTCCTGGAAGAATCTCATCATGGAGATCAAAATTGCAAATTGGCCACCATACACATTAGAAGTACTTAGATTTCTTTTAAATTAAAAAGTAGCATCTAGTATATTCCATCAACATAGTAGAAAGTTGTTTACAACACATTTAAAAGAATTAAGTTTGAGCATCTACTTATGTACTCTTAAAAGAATATACAGCACATATTTAAATTAATAACATTGATGTCTTTTCAGATGAAAGTGTACAGAAAACAAGTACTGTAACAAATACAATTTACCTTTATTCTCTTTCCATTGACTCTTAACTAAAATGTAATAATTACAGTAGATCTACTTTCTATAAAATCTGTCTTTGGCCAAAAGGAAATAGAAAGGCCAAGACAAATTTTATCACATAATAATAATACATGAGCCCTTATCATGCCCCTAGTTACTAATGAAATTCCATGTGAATTACTTTCTTTAGCAATGACATATCATTCTAAATCCAAAATAGTTACCTCTCAAAACTAAGCAAATATAAGAATGAGACTCACAGTAATATTCTAGAAACATAATTTCCAGATAGGAAATTAAAGAGCATAAATAACTTCAAGAGAGTAGAAAGAGCCATTTATGCTGGTTACTTGCTTCACAAGAATTCTACAAAAAACCTCCAACGAGGATAATTATCTCCTGCCGTCAGAAATGTCTTCAAAACAGAGAACTTTCATCTATTATAGTTTTAGCCTAAGCCTCATAGTTAGTATATCAGGTAGTATTTCCTAATATAAATCTATCTTATAAGAATTTAAATTTATTGATTTTACCATAATCTTACTGGGAATAGAAATTGATGATTTTACAAACTACTCAACCTACTCCAGGCTATTTGCACAGCTCAGTTTCCCATTTAGAATAATACTGTGACATCACCATAGTTCCCAATATGTCCAAATTTTTAGTGAATTTAGCATCAGTTACAGGTGTCGGGCTCATTTACAGAGCTTGCTAAATAAGTTTCTAGCATTTGTTTGTTTTTTCTCTAAATATCAAGGTAAGATAAAGCTAATTTCAGGAAACAAGTGAATTTGAAGAAATTGGTTATTTTAGATTTAATATATAATATACTACTAATTGCAATAAAATCAACTTGTAATTTCAGCAATATGTTACTTTGCTTACATAAAGGATTTAAAATAGTTTAAAGATCAAGGGAGAAAACACTAAATGCTAAGATTACTATGCAAAATTATGTATTATTTGTTCTTACAAGTTTTAAATTCCCCATTTTAAATATTTAGATTCATTTTGTTTGAAAAAATATTCTTTCATTTATGATTACTTCAGTAAAATCGCCCTACTTATTAAAGATAAACTATTATCATAATAGGTCAGTCTAAGTCAGTTCCCATTTGTGAGTTACATAATTAATAATGAATGCTAACATTTAAGTTTGATTCACTACAATTCTCTCTTTACTACCAGATCTTGTCTATAGGCTTTTAAAATCCCTTATTTTTTTGTCTTTAAATTAAATGTGCAGATATATATTTAAATATGTAAGCACATATATGAAAAAAAATCTCTTTCTAAGCCCTAACCCACACTTTGCCCCTGCAGCTATGATTTTATGCCATTAGCCCTCTACATATTTTTTTTTTTAAAGATTTTATTTTTTCCTTTTTCTCCCCAAAGCCCCCCGTTACATAGTTGTGTATTCTTCGTTATGGGTTCTTCTAGTTGTGGCATGTGGGACGCTGCCTCAGCGTGGTCTGATGAGCAGTACCATGTCCGCGCCCAGGATTCAAACTAACGAAACACTGGGCCGCCTGCAGCGGAGCGCGCAAACTTAACCACTCGGCCACGGGGCCAGCCCCTAGCCCTCTACATATTTTAACTTACTGAAAATGTTGTATATTAGGATAGAATTACCTTCAGCCAATCAAGAAAATATTAAAAACTGGCTCTGAGGAAAGGTGGAATCGAAATCTTGAATCCATCAGGACGATGTTAGGGTCTCTTTTGGGCCCTTCTCTGCTGCGTTCTCTTCCATTGCTGTCTTGCTTTCTCCACACAGTGCTGCTTCTAAGATCATCTACTCTCAGCTCACAAGAGTAGAAAAGAATCTTTTTCCCAGCTCTAGTTTTAACTCTGATTACCCTCATTTGGGTCACATCCCTACTCCTTTTACCAATAACTGTGACCAAGAGAATGGAGTACTTATGATTGGTCTAGTTGGGGTCTAATGCACACTCTTGGGCTACAAGAATAAGAGAATGAAGACAGGCAAGACTAAAATGATAGTATTCACTATGAGCTATCTTTCAAGTCTTTTTTTCTTCTCTACACATTTTCCATGACAATTTGTCTGCTTTAAATATCATCACTAAATTACTGATCTTAAATCTACATCACTAGTTCAGATTTCGCTGTTAACCTTCAAATCTATATTTAAATGACTTGTGTGCATCTTGACCAGGAGGTCCCCATGCATCTCATATCAGCATGTCCAAAATCCCCCACCCACACTTTCTTCCATATCAGCCTTCTCTAGCTCAGTGGATGACACTATGAGTTCACTAGCTTGAAACCCTTTTTGAATAATCAATCCTCTTTTAAAATTGCATTTTCCTTATCCCTCTCATTAAGTTGTACTGATTCAAACTTCTTTAATATTTTTTGTCACTCACTTAGCTACAACCCCATCGTATATTCCTATCTCAACCAGCACTCTCTCCAGGTTGGGCTATTGAAGTGACCCACTCACCACCCCTAGGCTTAATCACCTCTTGTTATAAATGGGCATTTTGCCAAAGCAATAATTGTAAAATATCTGTAGCAAATAAGAGTTTCATACAACAAAACGCTTATAACAAATGTCATCTTTACTTTGTGTCACCTAATAAAATTTAATCCATTCTACATCCTATCCCACCAGAGGAGCATACAATTCAATGAAATTATTGGAGGACATCTACTCCTAAATTAAGGCAAAGGTCCTAGGAGGTCATATAAAGTCTAAAACTGAATAGACATAGATTTATATTTGTCCCTACCCACATGGTTCTTGAGAAAAGGGGGTTTGAAATTAGCATCTTTCTGAAACATCTCTCCCTCAATGCCATCACATCCTGAGCATGTACAACTTGAACGCGTCAAGTATCACATCTGCTTCCTAGTTCAGAGAGATGCAGTCAACACCTAGGATGGCTGCTTCTGCTCACTCACTTCCCAAATCCCAGAGCTCATGTCTCCCACATTTGTATACGAGCCTAGGCTAGAGATCCCAAATATCTCTTAAGAGTATTAAAACTGTTTTGTTTGGAATAAAGAATGTTTAAAAAATTGATTAATTAAGTGCCAACATTTAAAACACAGGTGGTTTCATATAAAAATCTGGATTTATAGCTTCTCTTGAAAAATTGAACATCTGGCCAACACTGGGCCTACATTTCTTCATGTGAAGAAAGCTCAGTAATAGCTTCCTAATTTATAAGACTTCTCTTCAGTTAAGCACAATGTCTAATATTCTTTAATAACTTCTTTTTTATATTTATTTACCTTCGCTGGCAAAATGTTTTGAAGTAATATGCAGGTATCATGATATTCATCTCTAAATGCTTCAGTGTTCATCTCTTACAAAATAAAAAAGGGGGCAATGGCCCCGTGGCTAAGTGGTTAGGTTCTCGCCCTCCGCTGCAGGTGGCCCAGTGTTTTGTTGGTTCGAATCCTGGGCGCGGACATGGCACTGCTCATCAAAACACACTGAGGCAGCATCCCACATGCCACAACTAGAAGGAACCACAAGGAAAAATATACAACTATGTACCAGGGGGCTTTGGGGAGAAAAAGGAAAAAATAAAATCTTTAAAAAAAATAAATAAAAGAGGGGCCAGCTCAGTGGCCTGGTGGTTAAGTTTGTGCACTCCACCTTGGCAGCCTGGGGTTTGCAGATTTGGATCTTTGGCACAGACCTACACATCACTTGTCAGGCCATGCTGTATCGGTGTGCCATGTGCAGAATAGAGGAAGATTGGCACAGATGTTGGCTCAGCAACAATCTTCCTCAAGAGAAAAGAGGAAGATTGGCAACAGATGTTAGCTCAGGTCCAATCTTCCTCACCAAAGAAAATAAATAAATAAATAACACTAAAAGAACTTTTTTCTATATAACTATCGTACCGTTATTACACCTAAAAATTAGGAATAAATCATTAATATCATCTAATACTCAGACCGTATTTAAAATCTCCAATTATTCCCACAAATATCTTTTACAGTTAACTATTTAAACTGCTTGTTCATTTCTTAAACAAGACCAAGTTTATTCATTTGGTTTACTTACCTAATTCCAGCTGACATTTGAGTTTGTGCACCTGACTTTAAGATATTAGGGAAAATATTATTTTAAAAAACGTCTTAACTCTTCTCTTGGGACAAAGGAAACTGTAAGACTTCATAACCTAAAACTCTGACTAAATTGGATCCCTATTTACCTTTTTTGGGGTGGACAGTAGATGGAAAGTATAGTTGGAGGGGGGAAATTAAAACCAATAAAAGCTCCCATTTTTCATGATTCTTTTATAGCAACAAGCACAAATTAATATGTCTCCAAGTTTTCTGGACACATATCAATAGTTTTCCACTTCTAGTCTCTGCTTATGTTGCCACAGAGAAGAGGAGATGGACTCTAGGCTTGAGGAGTGGAGAATCGGTTGTAAAAGAGCTGTGGAGAAACTTACCCCAAGTCCTGGGTGAGGAAGACACTTCAATCCATTCTGAGCCTTCCCATGGTTCTGGAAATAGAATCAAAATCCCTGAATGTGGTGTATAATTCACATCATGATTTGTCTTTTGCTTACATACCAATTTTTTTCCTGCTGTTCTACTCATACCGAATGCATTTGTGTTCCCTGAATGTGTTACATTCTCCCCTATCTCTGACTGTTTTCCAGAAACACTCTTCCTCAAGCCATGTGTCTTCGCTTAAATGTTATTAAGATAATGGAAACCTCCCTATGACCCATGTCTTGGTCAACAACCCTCAAATGTACTTCCTCAGAGCCCTCTACCCCTACTGACAGGTTTCTGAACAGGCTCTACCATGACGATTAATTATCAGTCTTCTCTATCAGACTGCTTGCTCTGTGAAAGCTGAAGCCACCTCTAGCTCATCATCATTTTGTCTTCAGCACCTTGTATGGGTCCAGGCATGAAACAGATAACCAATAAACGAATGAAAAAATTTAAAATTACAGTCTTATCCTAAGACAATTTTTGTTGAAAATTTAAGATGAGCTCATCAAACGTACTGTAAAATATGTTGCATGCACTTCAAAGTACCATCTTCCTTCTTCTTGAATGTGCTTCACTGCCATAAAAGGCTAGGATATAGTCTATCAGGGGAGAGTGGACTTAGAAGAATGATGTTGCGGATCATTAATGCGTTCTAGTTTTGCTTCTGCACATTGTCAGTTGATCATGCATCTCCTGACCACGTGTTCTCTTGCTCCACCAGTAAATCAGAAGAATCAGATTCCATTCCTTTTACACATCTCCTGATCAAAGGGGATAAGTTTAGATGTGATTATTACTACAATATTGGTTTTAGACTATAAGAAGAACTTAGAAACATAGGAATGGTAAAAATTCAGGCTTCAAATGGCTAAATTCATGAAAAGATTACAGAAAACAGTTCCCAGCACAGAAGCAAAATTTATGTCTAGCCAGTACTTAAAAAATAAAGCAAAAAACATAAATATGCTGATTGCAACATTGCACAAATTATATAGTGTTCTTGCCAGTAAGTTACAGGATTCTAAACTAGAATATTGTAGCTCAAGTTCTGGTCAAGGGCTTCTGAATTCAGTTACACCTCTGCCAGGCATCTGTGACCTTGTGCAAATATCTTGCCTGTTTTGACCACATTTCTTCCTTGTAAAATAAAGGTTAAGAAGGTTATCTCTAAGGTCTATTCCATATTGAACGGTCCCTATTTAAATTTTTCTCTCTGCTTTTAAATTTAGCATATCAGAGACAGCATATTTATTTGACTTAATGGGAGGCCATTTTAGCCCTTTTTGAAATCCTCATATACATTGAAAAAAGTTTACGACATAGCATTTTTGTTCTAATTATCTCATTCGTAACCCAAAGAAATATATACACATATATTCTCTTTTTATACATAGGGAAACTGAAGCTCAAGAATGTTAGTGAATTACCCAAGTATACATTAAGTAGTAAGGGATCAAGCCAAGAACCAAGGTCTCTGACTCCTATGCGAATATTCTTTACTTTCCAACACATTACATAATTTTGTCTAGTTCCAAAGGTTCCAAGTTTCTAATGTGTAGTGTAACAGCTTTTACCCCAGAGAGCTCTGCAGGGTATGTCAAATATGAATGCTCAGCCTGGTTCCTGTATTTGAGTGACTGTGAATAAGGATGCTCTAACAATTGATTAGGAATTAGGAAATGAGTCTACTAGCTGGCACTGAAAAACAATTGAGGAGATTAGAATATATGTATACTGAAGTGGTTTTAAAATATGACTGCAAATTCTTTGACAACTCCCCAGGCCAGAGGTGGAGATTAATTCTGTCCCCTTGAATATTGGCTGGCCTTGATGACTCGCCATCTAACAAACAGAATACTGCAGAACTGACACCATGACTTCTGAGGCTAAGTTGTAAAGCTTCCAGTTGGCTTCCTTTTTTGGATGTTTTTCCTTAGAACCCACCTGCCATGCCATGATAAATTCTAGGACACACACGGAGGACATGTGGAGGTGTTCTGGCTGACAACCCCACTTGAGGTCCCAGCTGATGGTCAGCACAAACTGTCAGATATGGGAGTGAAGAAATGTCAAGACAACTCTAGCTCCAGCTACCAACTAACTGAAACTCCATGAAAGTCCAACTGAGAATTGCCTAGCTAAGCTCAGTCACTCCCAGAATCAGGAGAGATAGGGGAGTACGTCGTGTGGCAAGAGACAAGTGGAACATACACGTTTTATCTTAAATCATCTTTTTACTTTTCTCTCATTCATAAACCCAGGCAGACAGATGGTAAGAGTACTTCTTACCTTACCCTATAACTTTAGGTTGCAGAAAGCTTATATATTGATGTAACAACTACTATAATTAAGAATTTGGATACTGCAATCAGGTATTTACGGGTTACAGTTCTGCCTCTGCCTAGTATAATCCTGGGAAAATTACGTAATTGAAGCCTTGATTTTATAATCTTTAAAATTTAGAAAGTAATAAAACCTACCTTGTTAGTTTTTTAAAAAAGCATAATTAAGCCATATTAATCACACAAGGTGCCTGGCACAAATACTAATTCTGTTAACCTGCCGATTGGAGGACTCATAGAGCATGTTTACCTTGACTCCATCCCTGCCTCTTCACTGCCCCCACCTCCACCCCAGGCTTGTCCTGGTTCCCATATTGTCCAAACACCAGCTTAGACATCTCTGCCAAAAACCCATTAAAGTCACTTTCAGAAGATTTTAAAATCTAAACAGGAAGCATGCAAATGGAAGAAGTTAACTATACACATCTAATCTAAAGTTGATTATGATCATAGCCCATTTCTTAGAGGACAAGTGTCCTCTAAGAAATGGGCTATGATCATAATCAACTTTAGAAAGCATTTGTGTTTATTCCAAGAGTAAGAAACAACACCCTTAGTAATACAAAGATGATGATTATGATACTGACGACAAAGTACACTGAAAGGTTATCTTAACATCATATGAATATTTTATTTCCACACTTTCAGAATTCTAGGTATAATATATATTATAAAATATCTACTGGGAAGAATTAATTTTATGGAATCAAGTTAAGTCTGGAACTAGTTTTACCTCTAATACTTCTGATTTGAAAAAAAGCTAGTAAAGTTCTGAACAAGTTTAAATATTTCCACTTATTTCTCAAAATTCTTGATATAAAGGTCAAAACTTCTTAATGAAAAACTTTATGACTTACTAAATTCATGTCATGAACATACAAATCTCTTGCCAGGTTTTCTTTACTGAAGCAGCATTCTGATCTATGAGAATTGAATTTGACAACTTTATTAAAATTAGATGATTTAGGAATGAATTTTCCATTACTCATTCAAGCCTATTACCTTGTACTCACAGGTTTAATTACTTTGAAGAATGAAATAATGAGAATATTTATATGTTAAAAACAAAAGAATAATATTTAAAAATTCATATTTGCTATTCTTCAATTTTTAAAAATATTTTTAAATAGCTACTTATGTATTTTCAAAAGTTAACAGGGAATATTCCACCACCTTAAGTTTGGTATAGGAAAAGGTCCGATTTTAACTGTACCCAGCACAGATCTGCAAAAACAAATGTTTCAGGAAATCAAGAGGTGAACTTTGCTGTCCACGGTGTGAATAAAAAGTATTCAAAGAGGTTTATCCTCCGATGATTGAATTGCACACACATATACTCCTCTTATCGCACGGATTTTCTAACGGGCAAGGCCGGTCCAACAACTCCATGCTCTTCATCAAAAATAACACTCAGAACACGTGGAGTGAAAATTATTTGGCAGCTTAGCTATGCACGGCATCTTTCAGATATGGGCAGAGGAACTAACTGTGTATCAAATTACGCTTCTTCTTCCCTGAGGAGTTGGCAAGTGATAAAGAAAAAGTCTTCTTTTTTTTAAATCAATTATGATAATTATAAATGCCTGGCTTTATAAACAGTGGTTATTTATAAATACTAAATGTTGAAAACGTACTTTTCTGGATGGTTTCAGTATTTCCATTGATTCCTTTGAACAGCTACTTGTTATCCTACACTTAGGATCATTCCTCTTTTCCTCAAGACTCAACTTAGTCAAAGTTTCCTTTCCTTTATTTCATGTCTCAGATCACCATTATACATTATACATTATATTTTCATAGTAGTTTTATCATCTGCCATCTGTATTATACTAAATTCTATGAGACTGATATTTCAACTTTTCCTTTCTTTTGTAACTTTCTATAAGGATGTGAGTGTCTTTTGTTGAATGAGAGGATAAAGGTCATTTGTGAGAGATCTGTAATGCAGAGAGGACTTCAGGGTACTTAAGTGACTCTGTAACTCACAGATGTAAATCAATTAAGTGGGCTTGGCAGGTGATCATGGGTCAAAACTGAAATCTGGACGTGTTATGGTATATGCCAACGGATTCAGGCCTCTTTCCCAGGAAAAAGTTAAGGAAAAGAATGCTAGATTGAATGCAGAGAATAGTGAAATACAATCTGGCAGACCAAATAAACATAGCCCATATTCTACAGCAAAAGATAAGCCTAGAACACATTCTAGGATATATGGTCCAGGAACCAGTTTCAACTCACAATGAATTGAATGCTTTTCTACTATCAAATGAAGTATGATAACACCTGCTATGGCTGATTCTGGAACCTTCCACGTTTTCCAGTAGAATGTAATTTTTTCCACCAAGTTACATGTTTTTCATTGGCTATAATCTCCCAGCAGAACACCTTACACATATTAAGCACTGAATAAACATGACTATGTGCTGGCTTGCACTGCATTTAAGAAAAGAGACATTGTCTTCCAGAATTGTTTCTTTGAATTTAACGTAAATTGCTTGAGTGGAGCCCAGGGATATTTAGATAAATCTTTCATAAATTCACTTATTCACTTACTTAAGAAATATTTATTGCATATGTAAATCAATCAGTTATTAGTGCACTGGAGATACTGAAATGAATAAAAGGTCCATGGCCTCTGTCCTTTTGAAGTTTATCAGATAATCGGAATATATAGAGAAGTAAAGAAAATTATAATCCAATGGGATCTGTGCTAAAATGGAGAATTCTTTGGTGTTGTGAGGTTACTGGGGAAAGATACCAAATACGTACATGGGCATAAGGACAGAACACCCTGATAAAAGTGTGCCCTTTAAGAGTCCCCCAGATTTGTGGCCCCCTCATATTTGTAAGAGATAACAGAAGATCCCTTCACCCAAATTAAAATGATCTCCCTTACATAATTTAGTTATAATTTATTCTGGTTCAGTGAGTTGCATATGTTTATGAGAAAGTCGAACTGTTAAACTATTTATTTAGTTAGTTGGTTTTTGTTGTTGTTTTTGATTATTTTTTGTCTTGGAGGAAACATATCTTTTTGTACATATTACATAAATAATGGAATCCTCCTTTTATGTCACCAAATTGTTTAAGGAAAACATGTGAACTTGGATCCATAATCTTCAGTAAGGGCTTGGTACCTTCTCTGTTAGTAAACATAACCAGTTACTACACTGAGTAGTAACCCACAAAGGATGCTGAAAGAACCTAGGTGATATCTATTGAGATCCATGTCTTATCAGCTGAAAAAGCAGTGGAAGCAAAAAAGGCCTCTGGGTCATCAGCATCACCAACCTCCGTTAGACCAAATATGTGGAATGACAAAGCAGGTGTACAGAATCAGCAAAGGACCCAGTTGTATTTGGGATGGTAGCAGAATGTAACTATTTACACTACAATATTTACAATAGAGTGTACAGGGTATAGAGTAAATGCTATTTACAATTATTACCTTTTAAAACACAAAGGAAAGTCTTTCTAAACTAGGTCTTTGCAATTCTGATGTTGTACTGTCTGGGTTGAAATCTTGGCATTCTAATGTATTGGAAATGCACATTTTGAAAAGCTACTTATTTTTCTGAAAACAAGGTATATATTTCTCAGAGCATACTCCACTGTAAAGTAGAAATACAGGCGATATCTTGCTTCAAATGTTTGAGGTTTGATTTAAAGAAGATAATACATATAAATTACTCAGCAAAGTGCCTGACTGTTGGCAGAGAGTACTAAGACTCAGCAATATCTATGATCTTCATCTTTTATCTAGTAATAATTCTGAACTATATTTTTTAACTGCCAATAGTATGTGTAGACTGTTATTCATCATTTTTAGTTAGGTATTCAATATAGAGGGGGCACACAGAGAGGGAATTATCAGCAATCTGGTGGACAATATTATCTGCTTTGTGAATATCATTATATTAGCTTCTTATCACTACTGTAAAAAATTATTAAGAATTTAGTGGCTTTAAATATCACAAAACATTATCAATTTTAAAAGTCAGAGGTACTAAAATTAAGATATCAGCTGTTTCCTATGTAAACATTCTTCAAAATATAATCCAGAACAAAGGGTGGTCAATGCCTTGCTTTGTAAGACTTGCAGAAATGTAAGAGATACAGGGAGAATTCTCTCTCCACCCACAGCATGGCTATTTTCTTTGTGATCCATTTTCAAGCATTGGGCCAATAAGAAATCTGAGTGCTTATTGTAGAAAGAATTGTGTCCCTCCCCCAAAAGTTCAAGGTAAATGCAAGGGTCCTCATAAGAGGGAGGCTGGATAGTCGAGTCAGGGAAGGAGACATCACAGAAGCAAAGATGAGGGAGAGAGAGAGAAAGAGATTGAGATCTGAAGATGCTATGCTGCTGGCTGTGAAGATGCTATGCATGCCGGAGAAAGAGGCCATGAGGCAAAGAATGCAAGCAGAGGTGATAACTAGAAAAGAGATTCTAAATAGAGGAAGCATGCTGGCTTGTTCAGAAAACAAGAAAGCCATGTGGCTAAAGCAAAGTAAGTAAGGAGGAGATGAAATCAGAAAACAGACAGCGGAGACAAGCGGGCATATCATGTAGGGCCTCGTAAGTCATGTAGAACCATGGCTTTTATGCTAAATGACAGAGGGAACCATTATTGGGTTTTCAGGTGAGAAGTGACATGATCCAACTTTCATTTACGAAAGGATCACTCTATTGGCTGATTTGAGAACAGACTGTAGGGAAATAAGGAAACACTGAGGAAATTATTGTGGTGAAGTTGGTAAAATGTGATTGTGGCTTAGTCAGATGTGCAGCTGTGGAATTGATGACAAGTGCTTGTATTTAGAACATATCGGTAAAGTAGGGCCAATGGGAACTGCTGCCACATTGAGTTAAGTGTGGGGGAGAAAAAAAGAAATGAATCAAGGGTGATTCAGGATGATTCCAAAATCTTTGTTTTGAGCAAATGGACCTATGGACTTGAAATCAATTGAGATGGGGAACACTACAGGTGGCATAGGTTTGGGGAGACCAGGAATTTAGGTTTGGATATATTGTACTTAAGATACCTATATTAGGCATCCAAGTGGAGAAGTGGATCAATATGTTAACACCATAGAGATACAAATTTGGGAGCCATTTACATTTAGAGGGAGTTTGATACTATGGGTCTAGACAAGGTTGCCAAGACAGTGAGTGATGGTAGAGAAAAGTGGAAAATCAACGGTGCCTTGTACACCCCCAAATAAAAGGTCAGGGAGGAAGAAAAAGAATAATCAATAAGATCAAGAAGGGCAACCAGTTTTATGGGTGTAGAGGGGGGAATGAAGCATTCTAGACACCAGGTGAAGAAAGTGATATAAGGAGACTTATCAACTGTCAGCTATTTCTACAAGTGAAGTAAGATGAGAACTGACACTTGGCCAAGTAGATTTAGCAACCTGGATGTCTTTGGTCACCTTGTTGATAACGAGAAGTGCACAGAGGGTAAGAGACCCATTGAAGTAGAATTAATATGTTAACAATGACATTGGAGACAGTTAGTAGAGGTAACTCTTTTGAGGTGTAGTATTACGAAGGAGGGCCCAGAACTAGAATGATACTCTGGGGAAATAGAAGCAAGAAAAGGTTTTCTGTGTGTTTTCTCTCAAGTTTTTGGTTTTGGTTTTCTCCTCACAATGAGAGAAACAAGAACATGTTTGTGTTTTGATGGGAACAATCTAGTAAAGGGGTAAAAACTAACAACAGACAAGGGAGAATTACTGAGTGACGTCCTTAAGCAGGGAAGTGGGGGTAGAATTTGATGTACAACTGGAGAAAGTGGTTTTTGATAGAAGTATAGAGAGTTTAAACATGGCAACAAAAGAGACACAGTATCTGGGCGCAGACGTTGATAAGACTAAATGAAATGTTCAGTCTGAAAATTCTCTTCTAATTGCTTCAGTTTGATAAGTAAAGTAGGAAATATGGTCATTGGCTAAAGACTAAGGCTGAGAAAGAAGATCTCCTAGGTCTTAAAAGAGGGGGAAGATAGGAAATAAATATATAGAAAAAAAGGTGAGTAAATGGACTAGTGATGTCGTATATGACTGGCTGAAGCAGGAACAGCTACTCAGGGTTTTTAGCCATGAATTTAAAGGGAGGTCATTCAGCGTGGTTGTGTTTTTTCACTGTAGCCATATTCAGCCACAGTGGTGCAGATGGGAAGTAGGCAGAGAGATGGTTTAACCAAGGCTACGGTTTTGCCAAAAGTGTACACAAATAAAGAGAAAAGTCATGGAACTGAGGGAGTTTACAAAGAAGTGATTATATTGATTAGATACAGATAAGGAAGGCACCAGGGAGCCAAATTGCATGAGGGATATCCAAAAGATGGTAGGGACAATCCATTTGAGGACTCCGCGCGTTTGAAAGATTGTTGAGATCAGGATACAAGAGAGAATGAGCTGGGGAAAAATAAGACATGGTGGTTAGAGGTTAGAAGCATGAAATTAAGACTATGGAAGTATTGCAGTTGTTTGTATCCATAACATTGTTAGTATGACCATGGAAGTGAGATGCTGAGACAGAGTAGAGAATAATATCTTTAAAGAGGACTTCAGGAAAAGAGTTGGCTATAGTGTTGGAAAACCACCTGCATGTTTGTAGAAATTGGAAAAAAAATAAAAGTAATATTTTTGGGTGTGATAGAGAGCCATGGAGCAAAAGCTATCAAGATTCTGTACTGTCATAGTAAAAAAGATTAAAAATAAATACCTGTTTCCTTGTCACTTAGAGACATCTACAGGACCTTGAGGAAAATATGGAGTATTATACAGAAATGTGGAATTTTAAAAGTTAATATTACATTGTTTTGGTCTAGTTTGGTTTTGCTTTCTAACTAGACTTTTGAAAATCAAAATGAAAGGTACTGAGGAAAGAGAATCATCAAGTTTACACAATAAATGTGGTAGAAAAAAAGAGAAAATCCTGTTCCTTCCCACTGATAGTATGGGGTCAGCTGGACCAGGGTAAGGAGAGAGTGTGTTAGAGCAAGAAATAAGATAATAGTCTTTTGAGATAGCCACAAGACAGAGACGACTGAGTCCAGTGGAAGCCAAGCCAACACGTGCATAGCATCATCCTGTACCACGTGATGAAGAGCTCTGAGATAGCCATGCTGAGGAGTCTTGTCCACTACTCTCGTTCATTATGCTGAAGAGTTGCCTGTCCACTGTCTATGGGTCTTCCTGCAGATGACCCTCTCCAGAGCCACTAGACTTTGATGAGTATCCATCTGAACTTTAACTGTAGTGACCTTCTTTGTTAAAAGCTAACGAGCCTCCCCTCCTACAAAATAGAAGTGGATTCCTTAATCCCCAAAGGTGTTGCAGAGATATTAATATTAAAATTTCAGTACAGGTTCTTGGGTGGGGATGGACAGTGTCCACCCTTATCACACCTGCTTCAAATATTTTTTGAGTTCTGATGCAAGAAGCCTCATTCTGATAAAATCATGCCATATGACCTAGTGATGATTTAATTACTCAGTAGACTGAGGAAAGAATCAGAGAAAATGCCAATCTGGATTCAACTTATTTCATAAATCATAATTTCCAGGGAAAGAAATATTGATAGAATTAGGCTTTGGAAAAGATAATTCTTGTAAGTTTTAAAGGAAGGAAGAAAAAAACATCATCCTATAGTTAAGCTGAAGAAAGACTGTCATTATTAAAGATAAAATGTTGACATTGATAACTCAACCAGAAATTAAGGCAGCACACTTATATTTAGTAATGCAACTACACACAGAGTTGCTTATTAATGGGTTTATATCTTTATAAAACATTTTCAAAAGATGAAAGGAGAGAATAAATAAAATGCCAAAAATTACGTTAAACTAGCATAATACTGTCTGGGAGGCTAAAGAACGGAATGAGCTGATCTTTGGAAAACAAAAACAACAAAACAATTACATGGACTAGTGCAAGAAAAAAAACAAAAAGAGACAGACTGAGATGAGGTAAGTAAAGAGCACCCTGTCTTGTTTTTCTCCTAGAGAGACAAATTTTATGTAAAAGGTAGGTTGCCATTTGTCTGTCATATTGTGGAGAGTTAGATTACATAACTTCTAAGCACACAATCAGTTCTAAACCATTTTTCGTATATACTCATTCCAGTTCATTTTCACGGTCATTAGTTTGGCTCAGATATTGATCATCTAACTCCCAGCAAGCAAAATCGAGTGGAATTTCTGTCTTTTTTCTCTGTTCGTATTCTACAATACATTCCGCAATAGCATTTCTTTACTAACACAAGAAATCTTTATAAATAAATGCAGATATTTAATCGTCCACACACAGCACATTGGCTTGTTTCCTCATGCAGCAAAATGCATAAAACCAGCATCCCTCTCTACTTGCATGGTATAAATTGTTAATTGTCTTTGGTCAGCCAGCAAGTATTTCTTTCAAAGGTCTCCAAAAAGGTTTAGCTTTTGAAATTGCTTTTCTATTCACTCTTTTTCAACATATACTGTTCAACTAGGAAACTACCTTTCTGCTTTTTACCTTTTTCTCACCGAAATCCATCATTCAAGGCCTGTAGAAAGGGTCAGGCTTCTGTCAGGAAGGTAATACTTCCAGGATAGTATCTTTTCAAAGTAGATAATTTACATAATTGCCCTTGGCTATGAGTTGTTTTGTCAACTCCAGGAATGATTCAGAATTATTTTTCAGTATGAAGATTCTGAGAACTCTGAAGAATAATTTCAAAATGAGCAAAATATACAAGTCCCAGAGAACAAACACTACTCTTTAGATTATTACTAGTTCAAAGGAAAATCTTGGAAAAGTAAAGCAGATTTACTACCACGCTCTCATTTCGAGTTGGCAGTCGGAATAATTTTAATTCATTAGATTGAAAATGTATCTTCTGTCAACTACTTATGTAATTAACTCGTAAGATTAACTTTCAGGGATATTCTTTAAATATACAATTTTGATGACAAAAAAAGAAGTAAACATTAATATCAGTAGATATTATTGCCTAAATACAGCGGTCCCCCTTCCCCACAGGGGATATGTTCCAAGACCTCCAGGGGATGCCTGAAACCACGGGGAGTACCAAACTGTATGTATACTAGGTTTTCTCCTGTAGATACATACCTATGATGCAGTTTAATTTATAAATTAAGCACAGCAAGAGATTAACAACAACTACTCTTTGGCGTATCTGAATTACCAGCATCACTCGTCTTGTGCTTTGGGGCCTTTGTTAAGTAAACTAAGGCTAACTTGAACAGAAGTACTGTGATACCGAGACACTTGATCTGATAACCCAGATGGCTATTAAGTGACTAACGGGTCTATTCAGGGTGGATCCACCAGACAAAGGGATGATTCACATCCAGGGCGTGGCAGAGTTGGATGCGTGAGATTTCATCACACCGCTCGGAATGGGGGCAATTTAAAACTTATGAATTGTTTATTTCTGGAATTTTCCACTTGATATTTTCAGATCTCGGTTGACTACAGGTAACTGAAGCCAAGGAAAGCGAAACCCTGGATAAGAGGGGACTACTCTACACCTATTTTCCTGATATATTACAAAATAATTAGGACATTAAACTTGAATTATAAAGGATGTATGAAAAATATCAGAAGTGTGTTTTATCTTTTGAAAATACTTAATGAAAGCAGTATAATTATTATTGTCTGCTAAAAACAGCATTCCCGTTTTCTTTTTATCACCTTCCCCTGTCTTCACCAAAAGTATGTGAATTTCTTTCAGTAAAGTGTCACTCAATGGAAGTGACGTTATAGCTGCCTCTGGTGGTCCCCAAAGCTAATATGATTGAAACGCATAGTCTACTTGTTATTTAGCTTTACCCCGGAAGAGGACAACCAAGACAGTGAGAAGCGGTTGGGAGACAAATTCCTCATTCTTCCTTAGGTATCACTTTCAACTGAGTTTCTCAAAGTTGAGAAAAAATTAAATAACGGGCATTAAGAAACAAAAAGAAAGTTGTTATACTTCTCTCATCTACTTCTTCTCATAGCCATGTATAAAGTGGTTTTCATCTAAAGTTTGGCAGAGAAGTAATTAAATATAATTAAATATTTTAAGTTGTCACTCAGGCATATAATTCATATCCTATTTATTTGAGATTTAGATTCAAACTGTGTTTCAATATTTTGCAGACATTCAATATATTTATCTATCTATCTATCAATAAATGGACAATTTTTTGTCCTAATGTATATATCACAATAAATTATTGGAAACAATACTTCTGATTATTATAATGATAATAATGATGGTATATTATTTAGTTGTTTAAACATTTTTTCTATACAAATTTTCTCTGTATTAACAGAAGTTGCAAAACTATGCTGCTGTTCACAAAAGAGTTTTCATTCAGTGTTGCTTTGACATTGGAAATAGCATTTGTAATCAATACAATTCTATAGTAAACTACAGATTATTATATACATTTTTAAAATTTGAAACTTGCAACTCGCTGTTGTGCCAAACTTGAAATATAATAGAAAAATAATAGCTTCAAGAATGTATCAAGCAAATGAAGAAGAGATGCCCAGGAAAGTGTAGATTAATGAAGTTGCTTCAAAAATATGGTAGGTATTTAGGGGCTGACCCCGTGGCCGAGCAGATAAGTTGGCGGGCTCCGCTGCAGGCGGCCCAGTGTTTTGTTGGTTCGAATCCTGGGTGAGGTCATGACACTGCTCATCAAACCACGCTGAGGCAGCGCCCCACATGCCACAACTAGAAGGACCCACAACAAAGAATATACAACTATGTACCGGGAGGCTTTGGGGAGAAAAAGGAAAAAATAAAATTAAAAAAAAATATATGGTAGGTATTTGATTTTGTGTCATTTTTATAATTTTACTTAGAGATTTAACATATTGTTTCAGTAATATTAAATTAAAATAAAAAGTATGGAGTTATGTTTATAGACATTAAACACTGACAGATATAGAATACTAACAAGCTATATTCTCTTTTTATGAGACAAATTTCAAACTTTATCAGGCATCAAATCCTTCTCTACAGCCTTCAGGAGTCTATCACCAGTATTCCAGCATTTTGATTAAGGTCCCTATATGCTGTTGTTTGCTATCTGGATGCAATTTCCCTCTATGCAGATTGGAAGAAGGATGTAGCTTCATGTCAAAAATCTATTGTGGTTTACTTTGTCAATGTAGTCATGGCAGGCAGAGGAATTGAAAAGGAAACACATTACACAAAAGGATGTTGAGCTGTGTCCTCCACTGAGGTTTAAAAGCTCATCAAATTTTTCGATTGTTATTCTGCTAATGCACTTTGTCCTTCACACATAATTTAATTGATTTTTTATTAATCATTTATCCTGTTTTATTTTCTTTTGATATGGAAAGTTTGTATATTAATGTGAGCAAAACAGCAAATGAATTATATATTGGATAATAATAGTGAATGGATGTGACCTTTATTTTGCAAAAGTGCATTGTCAGACGACGATAATAATTATTATTCATTGAATGTTTACCATGTGCTGGCCACTTTAATAAACATTTTGTATACACTATCTCATTGTCCCTTCTAGCAGAAACAGTTCCCATTTTACAGCAAAGATCAAGACTGAGACTAAAAGATGTTACAGGGTAGGCAATGAAGCTAAGCTTTGAATATTAGTTTGTCTGATAAAAAAATCTATACTTTGCTATGCAATCCTTCACTATATTTTCCTTTCTTTTTTAATATCTTTTTATTGAGTTCATAATAGTTTACATCATTGTGAAGTTTCAGTTGTACATACCCTCCACCCCCTGGTAATCACTGAACTATTTTCTTTGTCCATGTGCTTGTTTATATTCCACATATGAGTGAAACCATATGGCGTTTGTCTTTCTCAGTCTGGCTTATTTTGCTTAGCATAATACCCTCCAGGTCCATGCATGTTGTTGTAAATGGGATGATTTTGTCTTTTTTATAGGTGAGTAGTATTCCATTGTATATATATACCACATCTTCTTTATCCAATCATTTGTGGATGGGCACTTGGATTGTTTCCATGTCTTGGCTATGGTGAATAGTGCTGCAATGGACATGGGGGTACATATATTACTTTGGATTGCTGATTTCAAGTATTTTGGGTAGATACCCAACAGTGGAGTAGCTGGGTAATGTGGTATTTCTATTTTAGTTTTTTGAGGAATCTCCATACTGTTTTCCCTAGTGGCTGCACCAGTTTGCATTCCCACAGCAGTGTATGAGTGTTCCCTTTTCTCCGCATCCTCTCTAACATTTGTTGTTTTTTGTCTTGGTGATTATAGCCATTCTGACCCACGTTAGGTGACATCTCGTAGTTTTGATTTGCATTTCCCTAATAATTAGTGACATTGAGCATCTTTTCACATGTCTCTTGGCCATCTGTATATCTTCCTTGGAAAAATGTCTGTTTATATCTCCTGCCCATTTTTGGATTGAGTTGGTTGTGGTTTTTTCTTGAGTGGTATGAGTTCTTTTCATACTTTGGAGATCAACCCCTTGTCTGATACATGATTTGCAAATATTTTCTCCCAATTAGTGGGTTGTCTTTCCATTTTGTTGATAGCTTCTTTGCTTTGCAGAAGCTTTTTAGTCTGATGTAGTCCCATATGTTAACTTTTTCCTTTCTTTTTTAGTAGTCTTATATTTTACTATTAACACACATGCACAACTGAAATGTGCACACATTGATACTGAGACGTGATTGGCTTGGTATTATTTTATAAAAGGATAAAAGTAAAAACCAGAAAACTTTATGTTCTCAAGCTTTTAGGTAAGCACAGAACACCAAATTTCTTTTCACAAATTTCACAAACTAAAATCAACCTGTACTCCAACCTAATTACCCTCTTAAAAATACATTGTTGAAATATTTTCTGCACATACAAAGAAGGAAGATAAAGCAGTATAAATTACAGGAGCTCAGTGATTATCCCAAAATCCTAGTGCTGAAAAATGAAGCTTAATACCTGTTATGCTGTCACTAAGTCAGAGTTATGAGACTAGTCAGGCAAAATTCTTGATAATTGCTTACAATTTTCAGTGTTTGAAAAACAATTTCCTGGACAGATGTTTTTGCATTGTCCTAAATGTTCCTGTCTCTACAGAGTGTTGAACATTTTCTCTGGTTTATGCGTCAAGGTGATAATCATTTCCAGTCTTTCAAGATGATTACCCGGTAACATCAACATACAAATGTACAGTGATCACTACACTATTATGAATTCCTTACATTCAGCACACTTGAAAAAATAAAATTAGTTTTTGCTACTTGGTGTGGTGCCCCCTTCAAAGAAATGAATTTATCATTAAGTCATTGGGCTTGAAAATTAATTATTAATTGAGATTGGGCTATTAGAAAACTATCCCCAAAAAACATCATTTAACATGTAATTCCTTTAAATTTGTGACATTATGAATGAGGATACCTGGCCATAAGCTTGTTTATGCCAATGGCATAAGTTACTGCCATTTCTATTTCTAAGGTCAGTGAATGCTTATCAAACTTGCTTTGTCAAATTTTATTTTAAATTGCTATTCAAACAAGTGTTAACTATTTAGGAATTAATTATGCAGTTTATGGTTTCTCTGCACTTTTTGTTCGTTCCTATGGTTCTTTTTTTCTGTAGAAATCAAAATTTCAACATCTATGGAAAATGGTAAAAGGAACATACATTGATTATTCAGCTTTATTAATTATACTTAGTGCTAATGAAAGTTTGCGATAGAGACCATTGATGGTTTTAATAAAATAAGACTGAAAACTTGTAAATTTAATTTATTCTTGTTATTTATGTGCCAGAATAATGAAAGATTGTGTGGTGATGTTTTGAATTAGAAAGGAAGTTAATCCTATGGGAATAAATACCAGTTAATTAAGAAAGAATGATAAATAATCTTAAACTCTTAAAACCATTCTCATTGATGTGATTTTCTCAACACCATTAACTTCAAAACACGATCAATATAAAATGACCTAAACATTCTATGCAAACATTTTTATTACTTATATTTTTTCCAAATTAGTTCAGAAACAAAGTGATCTAAATGTTTCCAAAAGAATCCCAGTCCTCCCTAAGAAGCAAAAGTTAGTTCTGTTGACTCTCCTATTACTTTCTTCACTGGAAAAAAAATATTTCAATGTTCCAAAAATAAAATAGCAACATTGATAATTCCTTAAGCAGTTTATAGCTTTGCTAAATGATCTTCAGTTTTTTTAAAAAAACAAACACACTGCAACAGTTAACTCCACCCTTCCAGTCTCTGGTCAAAGTTTTTAACTCGTATTTTTCTTTCACACACCGCATCTGCTCCATCATCAGATCCTATTGGCCCCAAATTTAAAACATATTCAGCTTTTCTTACCACTACTGTCTTATGACTTTGGTCTAAACCATTATCATGTCTCACCCAGATGATTGCAATATTTTAAAAGATAGTTTCCTATTTCCAATTCTATATATAAGGAGCTTGGAAGTTACCGCTCCATTCGAACAATAAGTAAAAGGCTAAACAGATTGAAAAATCAGCAACTCTTCTTGGATCCATAAGAGAAAGGAGGACACAGGAAAATACACGACATCAGTTATGCTCCTTGGTGTTTACCCAAAGGAGCTGAAAACTTCCATTGACACAAAACCTTGCACAGGGCTGTTTACAGCAGCTTTATTCATAGTCGCCAAAACTTGATAACAACCAAAATGTCCTTCAGTAAGTGAATAAATAAATAAATTATATACCTCCAGAAAACGCGATATCCTTCAGCCCTAAAAAGAAACGAAATATCAAGCCATAAAAAGACATGGTAGAACCTTAAATTCATATTACTAAGAGAAAGAAATCAATCTAAAAAGGCTACATGCTATATGATCCCAACTATGACATTCTGAAAAAGGCAAAACTATGGAGACAGGAAAAAGATCAGTGGTTACCAGGGTTCAGCGAGGAGAGAGAGGTGACCTAATAGAACTCAGAAGATTTTTAGGTCAATGAAACTATTGTATATGATACTGTAATGATAGATGCATGTCATTGTACATTTGCGCAAATCCATAGAATGTACAACAGCAAGAGGGAACCGTAATGTGATCAATGGACATTGGGCGATTATGATGTGTCAATGCAGGTGCATCAACTGTAACAAATGTACACTCTGGTGGGGGACGTTAATAATGGGGGAAGCTATGCATGTTGGCCAGGGGATATATGGGAAATATCTATACCATCTTCTTAATTTTGCTCTGAAATTAAAACTGCTCTGGAAAAATAAAGTCTCTACTAAAAAAGAAAAAAGTGGTTTCCTTGTTTCTATCCTTCTAGGAATCAATGTATTTTCCATTCAGCAACCAGAAGTTCTTTTTTAAAATGAAAATAAGATCACAATATTTTTATAGCTCAAAACCCAATGATATATTCATATACCACTAAATTAAAAGCTAAAGCCCATAACATGTCTCAGTAGATCCCACATGCTCTGTGCCTTCCCAAACCCCCACTCTCTGATCTGATTTCCTCACCAGACTCAAACTCCTCAGCTCACTCTGCTCCAGCCAAGTTGGCCTAGTGGCTGTTCCAGAAATCCACTAGGCATGTTCCTGTCATTCGCCCTTGGGACTTGTTTCTGCCTCTGCTGAGAAGCGTTTGTGTCAGATATGCAAAAGGTCTACTTTCTCGCCTCGCCAAACCTTTGCTCAGGTATCACTTTCTCAATGACTCTTCTTTTTAAAATTGCCTCCGCACACAGCCCACATCCTGTTGCCCCTTTTACTTTCTTTGTATCTTCTATTACAATACCTCTTAAAACACCTATGAGTGAATTGCAATTATTGTGTCTGTCTCCCTCCTAATATAGTGTAAATCCTGGGTTTGATACTCCTGTGTATCCACATTCCTAGAAAAGTACCTGTCTCCTAGTGCATATTCAAAGGATACGTGTTGAATAAAATATTTCTAACAAATGAAAAATGTTATTAGAAAACATAACCAAGGTATCAAAAGTAAGCAAAATGCCTTAGGAGAGGATTTAGATATATGCATTCATGTTAAATGTGCAAAGATGTTCTGAGGATCAGTCAGGATAAAGTAGAATGGTAAATACAAAACCTGGGGAATAAAAGACCTCAATCTTCTCGCAAAACATACTGCCTTTGCAATAAATACTAATATTGCTTTATTCATGTAATATAGCAAAGCAGGAAGCAATGCAATTAGTAAATGAAATGATGTACCAAACAAAAATGAAATAGAGACAAGGGTCAGAAACTTAGATTCACCCATCAGATCTCCAGAAAAGCATCTGCCTAGGAAGTGTGTTTATAAACTTATAGGCATACAACGATAGCCTGCACCTCGGTGGGAAATTAGGTATACTATTCCATCAGAATCAGCTTGTCCTCTCAGATGCAGAAAGTCAAAAGGAATTAAACTTGGAAGAAAAAAATGATTTCCTATGATTACAAAGAAGCTATGAATTTCCTAATCACAAGCATATTGTGACTTCATTTAAAATGAACCTAAGCTTTTGAGGCTCCCTCTGTGCTGACAATGAAAAATAAATCTGCCCACCCAAAGTAGCTCTGTTATTCGCGGTTTAAACTCTCTGAAGAATTGCTTAACTCAGGTCCCTTCTCAAGATTTTCTGCCTTCTCCTTCCCTTCACCCCAAGTGTGACGTAACTTATGTGTTGGGCTAAAAATGCTGTGGTGGGTGTTACATCTAACCCTGGGACAAGGGCCTGATGAGTCAGTTGGTCTTGGTGGTCTTCAGTCCACATTGCCATCACTGAAATGTGCACATTTCATCAGACTTTTGCCATTTGTCTGTCCTACCAAGGCCGTTGGTCACCAGATTGCTATCCTGATCCCCACAGCAACTTTCTGTCTTTTTGCAAGTTTGTCCTCAGGGGGACACAGGATGTTAACATGAGTGTCAGGTCTTGCAATAGGACATAGGAGAGGTTTCCTTAACACCAGACATTGAGTTTCTGAAATTCATCTGAATTAATTTTATCCTGAATGTGCACATGAGGTGTTCTGGGTCAGAGACAAATTTCTTATTGATTATCTTATATTAAGTAATAAGCACATTGGCCCCCCTTGGCCCAGGCTTTATTCTGCTACAACATGGTGAAAACCATGTTCTCCATTTACGTAAAGGAGAAAGAGAGAAATGCCCTCTCATCCTTCAAGAGAATTGGGGGGAAATGTACATCTTTGAGATGATGGAAAGGATCCTGGTTATCAGCCTAATATTCTGAAATGTACATACATCTTTCCAAGGCCCAAATACACCCCAGGTATCTGTGGCTTTTACAACAGGGATGTCTTCTATCTTTCCAAAACCACGGGCTTAACCTAGGCACTTAGTCCAGGCTGTAGCCATTTGGACTTCTTAAATTACAGCAATTAACTAGACAAATGGCTACGTCTAATTCTCATGGTATTTAAAGAGTAAGATGTACCTGGGGAAGTGAAAGCAGATATTCCTTATCTTTATGTTGTATACATTTCTACAGCTCAGGAAGCCAGGAGTTTTATAGAAGCACTGAGAAATGCAGGGAGTTTTATTTCCCCACATTGACTCAGCGATTTCTGCCAGGCTGGTGGCCTGCTCCAGGTGAAGCTGATCTAGAAAGATACATGACAGGAAGGGAAGTGCAAGGCCCCTGCTCCCAGATTCCCACAAAACTTATCTGTGGCCCATTGTGGGTTGGACAAGTCGCTTTCCAGCAATGAGCAAATATCCTAGCTCCAGTTCTACTCTCTTAGTCTCTAGTTTTTCAACTGATGCAAATTGGGGCAGAAACTAGCTTGTACACATCTGCATTCTTCAATTCCTTTATTTATTGTATAAACTGTTTTTTATTTTTAATATTCTGGCTATGATTTATGGAATGTCAAAATACCTTTTCCTTAAAGAGCTGGGTTTCTACCATTGAAGGCTTTGTTTTTTGAAACTGTTAGTCATTACTATGGCATTAAAAGCATGTCTATTAAGAAAAAAGGTGGGGTTAACTCAATTATCATCTAAAAATTGCATCCAATGTCACTTACTTTAAAACTCTGTTTAATAGAAGCTTCCATATAGAATGCGGGATTTAACTTCATGCTAAAAATGAAATGGATTTGCTAAACACTATTTATTCATTTAAGAAATATTTATTAAGCAGCTACTAAGTACAATAATTTTAGTGAATAAAACACAAAAATCATTGCCCTCACCAGAATTACATTCTAGCCAGGAGAGAGAAAATAAACAGCATAAATAAATAAAAGCATGTAGTGTGATAATAAGTGGAATGAAGAGCAAAAAAGACAACAAGGAGGTTGGGGAGGGTTTTGGGGGGATGAGAGTAATTTAAATTAGCACAAGGGACATTTGACCTGCAAGGAGAAGGGAAGAGGGTCACATCTAGATACCGAGGTGAAGACATATTTAGTCAGATTTCTAGATAAAGAATGTTTCTGTCACTTACTGAATTTTAAAGTAACAGAATAAAGGACTGTGAAAAAATTACCCAGGATAATCAAAATGTAAATGTGACAAATTTTGAGTGAATGCTATCTGTCTCCAGCCTTCTACCCAGTCTCAGAAAGAGCACTAGAGTTCTTGCCTTCTTCAGTCTAAAAGGAGGCAGACAAGAAGGGGAGGATGAGGATGGTGGAGAATCTACCACAGGACCAAGCAATTTAATCCAGAGTGGAAAAGGGCAGTTGGTTGCCCCAAAGCACAGCTAAAGCAGGAGAGATTTAGCTGGGAAGGCCAGAGGAGCTGCCTATAATAGGCTACTTAGGCCATTTCACTAAGCTCGTAGTAATAGCTCTATGAATAGTTATGCTCTTGATTCCTTCGGACCTACCATACTGTGCTACCTTGAGGTTTTAATGGATTTATATTGAAGCAATAGGTGTATTTTAAATTACAGCTACATGGAGAATTTACTAAAAAAAGAAAAAAAAGAGTGGTGTCCTCCCCCACCCCCGCATCTTATAGAAAAGTCAAATCAAGGCTTGCTGAGTTTGTTTACTTTAAGCTATTGCGTGTATGTGTACATATCCACATTATAGACTATTTTATATAAATATATAGTTTACGATCTGCAATGAAACAGCAAGATCTAATTATAAGAATATTTTGATTATTGAAATTTAGACTGTTGTCTTCTTAAGCAAGACTTAGTAATTGAGCTAAAAATTATAATTTTCCGTAGCTTTAAGAATCCAATGAGAGATGACCCCTCTTTTCATGCAATGGCAGGACCAGCTACGTAATTTTCAGGACCCAGAGCAAAATGAAAATGTGGAGCCTCCTGTTCAAAAATGTTAAGACTTTCAAGATGGTGACAGCAGAGCATGAAACCAAACATGGATCCATTCTGAGCTCAGGACCCTGTGAAACAGCACAGTTCATACGCCCCTGATGGTGACCCTGCATAACAATACCGGGGAAGGGAACAGAAAAAGGCAAGCATATATTTGATGAATAGAGTTGGTCAAGAGTTTGAAAAGGAGTTTGAGAGGGAGTCAGCAATCAGACCTAGTGATCGGACAACTGCATTTGATCTGCGTTGGTCTTTTTCTCAGAACCAATGCAATCAATGTCTTCCAGCCTCACTAGTCATTCTGAAGATTTGGTGAGGAAGCCAGTTAATCTGACTCTTACCTAGCAGGAAGCAGTGAATCTAGACTTGTCCTCAACCACATCCATTCAGCAGGAAAAAGTGCACAGAACTTGAGAGTATCCTTGTGCCCTGGGAGCAGTGTTAAGAGACAGGTATATGTAGTTTCTGCTAGTTCTGCTTTGTCCAATGTCTTTAATATACAGTTTAAATATATATAATATCTGGGCAGGAAAGGATAATTCAGGTCATGCAGATAATCTGTAAGGCAATAAAATAGATTTTTATTCATTTTGCTATTTTAGGAATTAAAAGTATTGAAAAAAACAAACAGTGAAAGTGTAAAAAATGCTGAAATAGTATGGTCTTCAAGACAAAATTTCCTTATACTACTTATATTTACTGTAATTTTATTATTGTTTTATATGTATAATCCTCTAAGGTACAACCAGTGGATAAACAAAAGGAAAAGGGTGTTATAACAAAAGTAAAA
Source organism: Equus przewalskii (assembly GCF_037783145.1). NCBI lineage: Eukaryota > Metazoa > Chordata > Mammalia > Perissodactyla > Equidae > Equus > Equus przewalskii. The sequence continues at coordinate 111,302,439 of NC_091832.1, forward strand.
ATGGCTTGATGTGTTGTTACCACACTTGGTGCAATATCTCCTCTAAGATTTTCGTTACAGATATTTTTTCATGACTTTTGGAATCCTTCTTTTTGATCATTTCTCATAGGGAAAACTGGGAGACTGTGTTCCAAGACATCATTATATAATGTAAATATTAATGCACCTTATGAAAGTACAAATAAACAGTAAGAGATTTAACAGCCTTTGTCTTGATTTTTTCACAGAGGTAAACAATGAGGAAACTTTACTGAAATTTTAAGGGACCTAAGTATATTGCTGTGCTAGAAAATGCTGGATACCAACTAAAGAACTTAACTTCTGTAAGTATGACAATAAAGTGGGCCTCAAATCTTTTAGTTATCATTAAAGTTATCCAGAAAATCAATCCTCTGAAGAAAAGACCTTATATTTTTGAGATGCAGAGCACTTTTATCATCTGATAAAAGGCATCTTCTCTACCCACAAAGGAACATATTCTCATAAACACAAAACCTCTTCAAAACAATTCAAAGTCTGGTCCATGGCCCAGAATGTCAACTGTCAACTCCCTTTTCAAAATAACTTGTTGTTCAAGTCTAGCTAAGACTATTAGACCTTTATTAAGAGAGAATACATCTAGACAGAATCCTCATAGTCTCAAAGAAGGGAGAGATCAGGAGAATATATATGATTTGAAATCTGAGCTCCAGTGGTTTAGAAGTGTCAGATAGGGGGAGGTCAGGAGAGTATGTTTATATGATTTTTGCAATCTGGCCTCAAAGTGGAGAACTATTTGGGCTTCCCCAAAGTTTGTGACATAATAGTTTACAATTGGTAAGCACGGGAGAGCGAGCAAGTCTGAATATATAAACGGTTGTCTGTTTGCATAGGTGAGCAATCTATTGCCCTGATGGAAGAGGTATTTTCCCAGATGAGAAAACAGTTTGGAAGTATAGTTTGACTCTTCCAGTAGAGCTTTCTAAGATAACTGAATTACATGAATAATTTAGTCTTCAAGATAGTTTTTTTAAGTGTTAAGGTACCATTTTCAAACATTAAAAACATGACTTTCATACATTAATAGAATGAGTGTGTATTAATTATTTTATTCAACTCATTGATTAATGAACTAGTAAGATGGTGACCCCCCAAGCTTTTAAAGAACCAGAATATATAGTCCATTGTGAAAGGCACTTTTTAAAAAAGAATATTATGAAAAGGTTGCTAGGTTAGATACAAACCTACTTAATGTTCATAGCCCTTGGAGTCATCTTTTCTACTGAAAGAAAGTTGTAAGTTTACATGTAACTTTACAGTGATGGAGCTCTAATCAAATAGCAAATAATAGGTAAATTCTCCTAAAGAAATGGATAATTTTTAGGTGGGCTTATTAAAACTGCCATTACATTCTTTTTTTTGATTTTCATTGGTTTTTATAGTTTTTCTTAACAGTTTCTCCATTTTGATCATAAATAATCTTAAATGGCACTCCATTTAATAAAAAGGCTGGTCTCATTTTGTTTTGTTATGAATGTTTAACAACTAAAGGTGTTAACTATGTAAATTTCCTTGAACACAAATTATTCAGCAACTATTAAGGCCACAGAATTAATTTCTATCTTGAATGCTCATTAAGTAATACAGGATTGGATCTTTTAAAAGTCTTTATTATTTCACCTGGAGAACTTGCTGATTTTGGAGAAATTTTTATCTTCTCAAGGTCCCTAAAATATACTGAGGTTTTTGGCTTGCCAGGAAGTGAGGCAAAAATCCTTTAGGTATAAAACAATTGGCCAATTTCCCTGGGTTATTTTTTTTCACACGTTGCCTTTGCATATAAAATACAACCTTTGTTATTTAACATAGAGGTTTTTCAGATCTGATTCAAAAAACTTTATTCCCAAATATGACAGGGAGTACGCCTTGGTAGTACAATTGATACTGGCTAAATAAGGGGCAGGGAAAGATTCTCACTGAGTCTATGCAAACAACTACATTGTCATAAAAATTAAGGAAACAGTAAAATACTTGTTTCTGAAATCAAACACAATGGGTCATCAGCAAAAGAATGATAAAGTCAATGGTTGCCAAGCAAATATTCCTGTACCCTGTAATTGTTCTATCAATACTGTGTTTTTCCCTTCTTCTAGGGCCAAATCACTTTTTGGCAGGAAAAAAAGCCAAAATGTTAAAGGGCAAATTCAATATGATTGACTCAATTGTACAAGAAAATCAGCAAGTTAACTTAATGATTAACTTCCCATTGCAGTTGAAGTTGAACTGGAATATTTCTTTGAGCTGCCCGCAGCTATACGGCTTTGTAAAAGATTGGATTTGTAACTAGGTGTGAGTTTTCAAGACAGTGTTTTGGGCTAAATGAATTAGCAAATACTTTCAGCCAGACAGGTTAATGTATGTGTCTAGGAAGACTGCAGTGTGCTTAATACATCGTTTTTCTCTACTACATTTTGCTTGCTTCATTGTACCTGACTTTTCTTTTTGGAAGAAAAAATGCACTTCTGAATTAGATGTAATGGCTCAATAGAATTTTTGATGATAGATGACTAAGACACACCTTACGACTGTTGATGAAAATAATCCGTAACCAATCTATAAATGAAAATTTGGGTGAGTTTATTCTGAGCTGAAATCTGAGGACCATGGCCCGGGGCCTTTCTTCTCAAAGGAAGAAAGGGCACTGAAGAAGTGGGGTGCACAGAGTGGTTATATACCCCCAGAGAGGATGTTTCACATAGGATTGAAATGTCCCTTTTACAATAGTCATGAGCCTGCTCTGTCAGAACAGCAATTGATGGACATAGCAGGGCGGCAGGTCTTCTGTCTCTAACTGGGTGGTCACAGGTGAGCGCAGCAATCAGTTCCTAGCCTAAGGAAAGATGCTTAAGCCTCAGGAAATGCCAATGTTGGGAGAGGGAGGGTAGTTGCACCTTTATCTCAAGGGCCTTTGTTCTTGCCATAGGGAATATCGAAAGCAGATATACAATGCATGCTCAGCGGCCATGGTCAGGCCCTTTTGGAAAAAACAAAGTCAGGCCGAATTAGGTTTATACCAAATGGCTTCCTCATATACTCCAATATATCCTATTGTTTGCCATTTTTATTTGTCATGACTCTCAAATCTAAACATGAGATAATCCTTATAATTTTCATTAAATGTTTTTTGTCAGGCTATTCCAATGCTTTATGTGAAATTAACTACATATGTTTATGTGATTTTTATGTGACCCTATTCAAAGTAGATTTAGTAGCTAAGTATGGTAAAGCATAGTCATTGACTTTATAAAGTCGTAATTACCTATTTCCCAAGTTAATGATATTTTATACCCTCCCCCATCCATTTATTTGTTCCTCAAAGATTGACAAAACTTTGAAACTAAAACTACTTTATAAATCATAAAATCTAAATCCTGTCTTCTGTACATGAGGGAATAAGACCAAAGAGTTTATGTGACTCGCTCAAAGTCCTATAGCTAGTGTGTAGGAACTTCACGACTCGAAACTCTTAATCCAGTGTTCTTGCCGCTGTATCATTCTTCTATAATGGAAAGATTAAATTCAAAAAGTTTATTCAGGTACATTCAAAGAAGGTATCTTGGCATCATGTAATTTTAATTTAATAGCCACTTTGTGAGTTTGATGAAGCAGTAAAATGAAAGTGGACTTTATTTTTCACACTGTCCAATATTGTAGGTGCTAGCCTCTTGTTGCTACAGAGCACTTTAAATGTGTCTTGCCCAAGCTGAGATGGGCCCTAAGTGTAAAATACACAATGGAATTTGAAGGCTTAGGATAAAGACAATGATGTAAAGAAACTCATTATTAATTCTATATTGACTATATAATATAAATAATAATATTTTGGGTATATGAACTTAAATAAAATGTATTAAAATTAATTTCACCTGTTTCTATTTTTAATGTGCCCTCTAGAACTTTTAAAATTGCATATGAGGTTCATATTATTTATCTGTTGGACAGTGCTCCTCTGGTCAGTTAGACCAAACTGACAGACTTAACTAATTCTGTTGACATCTAGAGACTGTATCTTTATGTTCAACTAAATTAAAGCTTCAATTTAAATAACTTTTTTATGAGGGATGATCCATTAGCATCCATTTTTATAAACAGTTTTTGTCTGAAATGAAGAACTTTATATAGCACTAATATTTACGTTAGTATTTAACTCTGTTCACATTCAGTCCCTTACATTTTGCTATTTTTACATGCATACATTATGTCTATTGTAGCGATTGTACTTTACATCCCTTAAGGGGAATGTCCAAGAATCATTTGTTTTGTGGCTCACATTACTCATGTAAGAGGGCACAGGCTGAGGATAGTTAAATATTAACACCATGAGCAGCTGTAAACTCAATGCGGGGAAGAAGCTGGTGAAAGATGACACCAAGCAAGTGTCAAAATATTTCTAACTCAGTCCAGTGGGAGACACTGGTGTCAGCTCAGATTGTAATCTAGATGTTACTCATTGTAGTCAAAAAGAGTAGAATGTAATCTCTCTCCTATTGTGATAACAAGGACAGAGTACAAGGAGATTAGTATAACATATAGATATTGAACACAGACCATACAAACATCCATGGATAGAGAGGCGACTTGGTGGGGCTGGGAGACAATTCCTCATTGGTCTCTCAGTTTCTGCATATCTTAAAAGCGGAGGCACTGGCTACGTTTCTTCTGAACCATCTTTCAAGATTGTTTTTGTAGTGATACCAATAACGCCTCTGGAGTGAAAGGCAGGCATCCCTACGTCAATTATATTCAAGTTCCCTAACATCAGAGTTGTTCTGTGGACGCAGATACCATTTAGTCTTCTTAGTGTTGACTCATAGGGACGGGCACTTGGGAACCACGTCAGGAAATGCTGATACGTTGGCTAATGTTATTGCTGTGAGTGATAAACTCCCTTGTTTCTGACCCAGTAGTCTTTTATTTTCTTCCAGAATCTATGAAACTGTGTGGCAGATAAATTTACTAGCTTGCAAGTGGAGTACATTCTCAGATACTTCACAGTTATTATTGGGGAGGTAGTACATACACTCTATTTTTCTTTTTTAGGATAAAATTGAAGAAATTAATATGCCAAAAATTACATCTGCTTAAAATAACTTCTGTACTTTAACAAAGACTCAACAACTTCTCCAAAAATTATGAAGATCTTTTATAAGAAGAATGACATAACAGCACAGATTGGACTAGCCTATGAATATAAGAAAAAAGAACCTCCTCAGAACTGAACAATGTAACGAGAAAATTCAGGCAAAACAGAATAGAGATCTTTCTTTTAGCATCACTGGCAAAGGGATAGCTCCAAATCTCTTCCAAATGAATTATTTAAAATTCATATCAAATCTTCAACTGTGATATTTTTATTCTACGAGTAATTGAATAGTAAGTATATAATATATATTTATATACTTAAATATAATTATATAAAAAAATTTAAGTATATATTAAATAAAACATATACTTATAGATTAAACTATATAATAAATATAAATATATATGTACATATATACACATATATGTAATTTCATGTGATAATGTGAATTCTGTAATTCAAATAAGTATTTCTCTTATATTTCTTATTATTTTTAAGTCCTGAGATAAAGAATTTTCTGTAATATGCTTAAACAGAGATATCTGAATCACTTGGACCTCAAATGAACATCATAGTCAAAATTCTAGAGCATAGAATAGGCAAAACACTTAAGTAACACTTTTTACAAATGGGAAACTTTACCCTGTTGTCATGCCCAACATGTCTCAGTAGCATGAAATGACACAAACAAAATATGTCTGTGTTACTCACACTAAGTATTATTAATTATTATTTTATTTGAAAGTTCCAACATCTCAGTGACTTGATGTTTCAGAGATTCTTTCTTACTCACCGTGGAGTTCAATGGCAGTTGGCCTTTGGGGGACTCCGGAGGTATTTAGAGATCGAGGGTCCTCTTTTATATGGTTTCTCGAAGACCTTGGAATGATCTACTAGATCCTCTGCACCTGGCCGGCAAATGAGGAAGGTGAGAGAATTTGGGAAACTACATGAGAAATTTTCCAAGTCTAAGAGTCAGGCCTGGGACCGGTGTCCACCGCTTCTACCAGCAATGCGTTGGCTACAACTCTGTTGCATGTCTCCAAGTGACAGCAGAAGGCCTGAGAAAGGTTGTCTAGCAGAGCGCCAACGAGGAAGGCAATCCAGCTATTGTCCAACCACTGACCAGATGTCTCGGCAGCATCTGCGAAGGCAGGGAGCAGAAAAATAGAAAATGCTATGGAAACAAATGGGAGAAAGAAATTCTAGTCTCATTCACGCTAGTGCCACTTACCCGCACATTCTCTGCACTAAAGTGTTTCAAGTTATTTCCCCTTTGATAACATTTCCATTTCCCAACTTATTTCCCCTTTCTTCATTTTACGGCTTCCACAGAACACAGAGAAAAAATCTTAGAACTAAATCTGATCATTTCTCACAGAGTCTACACAGTTAAAAAGCAACTCAAGGCCACTCTGGTTGTGAAGCCACTCTGGCTCATATGATTGCTCTAGATCAGTGAGTACATCAGAATCTAAGTTAGAACAAAGTAATAAGAGGCAAAGGACAGATAAATTTTTGAATCAGTGACTCAGCGTGTCTATAAAATCATGTCTCTAAAAGAAGTGTGGAAACCAGAAAGTCATGTATAGTTCCGAAAACAAAATTCTTAAAATAAGTTCACAAAGAAAACTTATTCTTTTCATTTTTTGTTTAAAAACTATGACTAGTTCTTATGTTAACGTCTCATAAAAGCCAAAGAGGTTTCATCTATATGTACTCATTTGTTCTCAAAATTTATTTGTTTGATTAAATTTTAGGAAGCAAATGTTTGAAACATTGTGGAATGAGAGGGACTGCAGCAATTCTCAGATAGATAAATTGATCTTTTAAAAATCAGTAGTACGTGGTTTTATTTGGATTTATCAACGAAGGAAACAAATTATTTTACATTTGAAGGAGTAGAGCTCTGGAAAAATCATTTAAAAATTGCTTCTTTTGCATTTGTCTACAATTAATGTATAAAACCACTTTGTGCAAAATAAATTTTAATGCAATTTGTATTTCACATCGTTTATTTATTGTACACAGCAATGTGAAATTTAGAAGTAGCAGTTTGACAGGCAGATGGAGAAAGCGTTTATGTAGGACAGCATATGTAGGAGACAGGAAATTCATGACTAAGAGCAAAACAGGAAGCGGTAATTTATATAACACTGTACAAAACCCCTAAGTGTCAACAGACTTCTGAACAATGGGCAATTAACATGCAAAAGGTAATTTTAAGATTTCTTTTCATGTTTTCATCTTCGAAAATAAAACTGCATTCTTTTAATAGTGGTTAAATATATTTATTGCTCATAAAGTAAAGAAACTGAAATATTTCATTTTATTTTTATTATTTGATTGTAACACTAAATTACAGCAACTCAGAAATTGTCCACAGCCCAGAGAGAGTCATTGCTTTGGAGTTTCATTTATCGTCAGAAGAAATTAAACTTATCAGGTCTAGCTTATAAAAACTACCATGTAATTGGACTCTTTTCAAGAACATAGCTACTGAAAGTAGTTGGTATTAAGATTGTTTATACCTGTGAATTAATGTATATTTATCTTGGAATTATAGGAATGCATCTTTGGATATTAACTATGCCCAATATAATAAATATTTCTTTATTTGTTTTTCTAACTCTGCCTAAGCAGGAATCAGAGTAAAGGTCAATTCTTATATTCAAGCCATAATTAAGTACACCGTTAGTTAGTATGTTTGTTTGGGGGAGAGAAATTGCTGGATTAAAAATTCAAAGATACTTCTGTACACAATTCTTTGTATGAAAACAAATATTTCATATTGACCAAGAGGCCCTAAAATTTCCCTCAAGTTGATTAAACTTTAGGTAGGTTTCTCCTGCCTGTTGTTTTCTGACCTCCCTTCTCTTAGAGCATTTACTCTAGAAAATCTGCCATTGAAAATTCTTCCTCTGCTTCATGAGATGTAAATCTTCTACAAACCCAGATTGTCTTTCTCAACAACCTGGAAGTCACCCTTTTGAAATGGAATCATCAAAAAAGATAGGGCCCCTACCTTCTAGTTTCTGTGGGAGGGCAGGACCACACCTTTGGTAAGCTAATGCACAAACACAGATGGCCGAGTCACCAACCTCCATCCCCGAAGTTCTCCAGCACTTTTCAACTAGTTCATCTCATTCTTTACAAATTCTTCGCCTTCTGTTTCAGTGGAGTTGAGTTCTGCCTCTTCCCCCTGTTGCAATAGCTTTGCCCTCTATTGCAATGGTCTTGAACAAAGTCTTCCTTGCCTGTTTAAATTCTGGTGCAATTTTTTTTGACACTTCATATAATATCCCCAAGAATTCAGTATTAATTCCTTATTCCCAGACATCCTTCCTTATGTTTTCCCTCCCAGAATTAAAATATACCAATCCAGCATGTCAACAGTTGTTTTCCCAAAAAGAATTCAGAAGGGATGAAATAGATAACAACGTAAGGCAACTGCTCTACTTTATGTTTTTCAACCTATTCTAAAAAAGCTTTGAGGACAACTTAAGATAACTTGCTTCTGTATGTGTTTTTGAGAATCCCATACTACAAATACTGTTCATTAAAGCCTTACTTTTAAACACCAGTATTGGCAAAAATCTCTAAGGAATGTTGAAATTACATATTAATAGTAGAAACACTAAAATTCAAAATATACATAGTACTTGAGCCGTAGAATTTTATGTAACAGAATTTTATTTAAGTGAGGAAGATAGAGCTTTATATAGTGTCTGTAACTAAACATCATAGTAAAATAAAGTATAAGTGACATGACTGTTTAAAATAGAGATAAAGCCAACAACATCTGAAGAATCACCCAGCATACAGTTTGCTGGTGAGGAGGCCAGAGCCATCTGATAGGATAGCTAGAACTGGTAATTCTTTCCCCAATTTTACATGAACTTGTAAAACTGTTCATGTAAGTTCATATTTGAGCAAGTTTAAGCAACCTATTTTCCTATAACTCTAAGTTTCTAGAAACACATGAGAAAATTATCTATACTGTGAGATAAAAGAGTAATAAAAAGTAAAGCTTATAGTAAATTAAGCATTGACTTTGCTTAATTATAAAGGATTCCAAAAAGAAAAAGAAATAAAATAACCGTAAAGTCAATGGCTCCTCAATTAAATAACACTGGAAGAGTTTTAACTCTTCGCATAAAGTGAGTATTTTCTCAGGTTTTCACATGATGAAAGAAGTAAGAGTTCATTGTTCTGAGCCACTAAGCATTGATTACCAAGTGTTAAACTGACTGACTAAGGGAACTATTTGGGGATGATAGTAAAGAGACAAAGAATAAGTAGGCCATTAACAGTCATTCTCTGGGTCAGACATCATTCTAGGCAAATTCAACCTAACTCAGAAAGATATGCAACCACAAGGAAACCAGCAAGAAAACACACATATCAAAATGCAGTACTCCTACATTGTACGGTAAGGAGAATCAATGAACTACTTATTATGAATAGCAATGTGATGGATCTCACAAACACAATGTTGAGACACACACACAAAAAAAAAATGAACTCCATAGAGTACACCTTGTTCTGAACAGATACACAGCCATATTTTCTGCAAAAACATATACAAGAATGTTCATGGCATCACAACTCATAAGAATCAAAATCTGGAATCAACCAAATGTCCCTTAACATTAGAATGGATAAATTGTGCTATATCCATGCAATTAAATACTACATAAAATGAGAATGAACAAGCTACTGCCAGATACATAACATCAAGTGAAAGAAGACAGACACAATAGAGAATATACTGCATGATTCTGCTTATATATAGTTCAGAAAGGATAGAATTATTCTATTGTGAAAGAAATCAGGATAGTAGATACCTTTGTGGGAGAATGACCTACAGGGTGCAGAGGGAACTTGTGTGTTGATAACATCATTCTCTTTCGTGGCCTGTGTATCAGTTACATGAGTAGATTTACTTTGCGAAAATTTGTTGAACTGATCTCTGATGATGAGTGCACATTTATGTTTACTTTTTCAGTTTTAAGTTTAGTTTTTAAAAAGTTCACCTTTTTTAGTAATGTTACCACACAAAAATGAGCTTCTCCTCATTGCTGCACAAAAGCAAGACAATTATGGCATCAGGTTTGGGGAAGAGAAATCAGCTTTATTCTGTGAGATCAATCTCCAGGGAGACAGAGGGCATGTGCCCTAAGATCTGTCTCCCTGATTCAGGATTTTGGGTGAAATTTAAGAGGTTAGGGAGAACAAGCTGGCATGCAGAAATGCTGGCAGGACAGGTTTTGAGTGGTGGGCTTCAAGCATTTATGGTAAGGTTTTAAACATTTATGGTAAGGTTCTAAACATTTATGATGAGGTGGGGAACTAATTTGAACACCAGATCTTCCTGAGTGACAGACCCCTCACTGCAGATAGGAGTCTGACTTTGAAGTTCCAGTCATGTCCTGGTCCTTTGGTTCCATGGGGAGGAGAATCTTGGATTCCATGCTCATTTCAGGTCAAAGTTTCTTCTTCTGCACATGCTCTGTCTATGTGACTTTGCAAATTTTCTGCAAGACAACTTCTTAATTACTCTGTTGATAAGATGGGATCAGTTGAACTGGTCCTGGAGGGCCCATGGATACAGTAACTGCGCTATGTAGGAAGGCTAAAGGAAGATAAGGATTTCTTTTAACAAGGTCTGTCTGTACAGAATTCTGTCATTCTTAACTTCCCGTCATTGACAATAAAATAAGAATGTCATTCTCCTTCTAGGAGAGGGAGGGCATCTTCCATGGTCGGGGAGGTTGGTTGGTTGGTTGGTTGATCTCCTGCTTCCAGGAAGAAAAGAGGGAGGGTCAGCACTCCCTTCTTATACCTGCTATCTGATAGGGTAAGGTTTTGTTTGTTTGTTTTAATTTTTGTTGTTTTCTTTAAAAGTCTCTGTATATAGCTCAAAACAATATTCTGGTATTCTTTCCATTAAAAAAAAAGTAGACTTTAAATATATAATACCTATCCTTTTTTAGTATAATTTTAACTTGTAAAGAGATGCCTTTTCACAAAGCCAAAAATGTGTTGTTCAAATAGGTTTAAAATACAAATTAATTCAACTCAGACAACTTTTGTGGTTAAAGAAAAATTATCATTCACTTGGCCTCTGTAATTTTTTTAAAGATGATAACAAAAAAGGTACAAAGCAATAGGTAGAATATTTGTTTTACAATTCATCAGAAAAATATCTAAGAAATATTCAAGTTTGTTCATTTAGTAACATAATTTCTCTATTTGAACGCTATTATTGAATATTATATTTAAAGATCCTAATTACTGACTGCTTATCATGTGCTTTACAGTGTAATAAGAATCACAAGTGTTATCTAATTTCTCTTCACAACAGCTCCAGGCCATATACTTAAGTAAGCGTTGGGGCAAAGATTGTAGTTAGATTCTGCCTGACACTGAAACCAGTGCTGTATGTGGACTGCAAATTCCCTGAGGGTTAATATCCTTTTTGCTCAATATTTTGGCTGCCTCTAATACTTACTTCGTTTGTAACAGGTAATATGTATCCACTAAAAGCCTGCTGAAAGAATGAATGAGCTAAATGATGAAAACTTGACAAATTTGGGGGAATCCTTTTACATGAGGATATAAAATTATAGGATCTCCAATATTTCCAAATGAAAGGTTTCAGTGGTCTTGGGTGAGAGATGATTGTTTATTCTATCAAAAGTTGCATCATCAATGACTTATAAGGTTAGACAGGGTTGAGGTTTACAAAGACTCTCTGTTTAGGATGAATATTGAGGACTCCAGACAGTAAACATTAGTGCTGATTAATTTACTTCTCAGAAGATTTGTAGTCCTTATGGTCTTACCTAACCTTTGTATTGAGCGCATTGAGAGAAGCATTGTCACTTACCAGTTTGTTCTCTATAGAATGCCACTCAGTTTATTTTTTGGCATATACTTATATCTATATCTCTATATATTTATATTTTCATTTCCCTCCTTAAAAACGAAAAGCGAATTTCTAGTTTTACGGCAGAAATACATGGACACAAATCACAAGACATTGAATACCCCTTAAACACTGGAAATTCATTGATAGCTTACTGAAATTGGATTGTTCAAAAGGCATGAAAAACTGCATTTCTAGGAGCATGAGCCATAATTATTTTACCTTTAAAAATATGTTAGTCTCAACAACTTTCACAAAATCCTTGGGAGAAAATGATGTAGAAACTACATTAGGTGTTTGCATTTGAAAATTTGCTATAAACTGCTAAGATAATTTATGAGTAATGATGAAACGTTGCAGTGTCTTGAGAGATCATGCTCTTGTTGTTCAAAGTACAGTTAGATATTCAACTTTACCAGGATCATGAATACTAGGATATCATGACCTCCAGTTGCCAGATGTGTTCATCTGTCCTGAGAGCACCTGGACCTCATGGTAACAGATTTTGAACAACATATTCTCAAGGTGAACTTCGTTTTGCAGAATCTGTGTTCTGAATTCTTGAATCCGCATATGAAACATTGATGCAATCCTCCAGGGCTGAACATTTCTCTGCATATATGAAATGAGTAGAAAATTTTCTGAGTTCCTTTGGTTTTTCTGCAATATTTTGTGAACAACATGCATCTGGAATCTACACCTTTGAATAAAGAGACATCTAGTGATGTAATGTTACATGCTAGTTTATTTTCTTGGGTCAAGTCACATTTGTTTTAGTCAAGAAATGCTTATAAGTATTCTAATTTGAGATAACATATGATTAGTGGTGCATAATACAATCTTTTTCATCTTCCAGTGAAAACACATGAAGGCAACCAAAAAGAATGCTTCTAAAAATTATGAATTGTCTTCTGTTAATTAACTTGTTTGTCAGAAGTAATATTTAGCTTTACTGTGAGAGTGTGTTGATTTGAATCACCAAAGAAAAGCATTTTGCAGGACAGAGCCATGGATGTTCTAGTTAACAAAATTGTGTAGGGCCATTTTTCAGTTAGAGACAGAAGATAAAGTACTCTTAAAATATTTTCTAAAGAATTAGCTTATTCCATCTATTTTGACCACAGATCTTGCATTTCTTTGTTGTTGCTATGGCATAGTGATGTCCAGTGGGGCCTTGAAAATATCAATAATAAATATTACTGTTTGAGATTTTATGAAACCAATGAAGTATTTTCTCTTTTCCTCCCAAGACTACGCATTTAAACTCCCACAAGCAGCTTGAGAAATTACACTTTTCTCCAATTCAGATTGAAAATGCCAAGAGACTATATTGGTTGTCAACTGAAAGCAGCTGCATTTCTTTATTTTTAGATTATTCAGGGTTCATGAATGATACCTGAAATATGCAAATAAGTGAAAATGGAGTTAAGAAAAATGCATAAAAAGGCATATTTGTCTTTATAATGTGTGTCTATCTTTACTGGCCTCAGCACCATTTAGAGGGAGTATCCTGCAGTGGCTTAGAATGCAAGTTTTGGAGACAGTGTAGCTACGTTCCAAGCTTGAGTCTGTCTCCATTTGATGAGCTATTTGATTTACTAATTCTCAATTTTATCTTCTATATAATGAAAATATTTTCAATTTCTACCACATAAGAAGTAAATAGGGTAACTTGTATAAAGCATTCAGATCAATGCACATAGTTAGCACACAATAAATGTTAGTTATCATTACTATTAATAATAATAGAATCATGACAAAACTCTAATTTATAATATTGAAATTCATTTAGAGTTTGATAGGAGTTTTTGGTTGCAATTTTATAGTAATTCTATATCAAATGGCTTTTCTTTCCTCTCTGTTATATTTCTCAATCGTTGGACTCCACTCTTTCATTAAAAACATTTCAAGTGTCATCTTACTTAAAAGTTTATTTTTCCATTTGTAACAAAAAATATAAAATGAATTTTTCACTAAATCAAAATTTTAAAATATGAAATTTGAACTGAACATAATTTTTTTACTTTATCTTGAATTTGGTGGTGGTTTGTTATCATAAATTCTCAAAGGAAGACTAACTCCAAACAAATGTAAATGTGTTCAGCTTCAGTCTTCTCCCAGGCATCATAAATTCAGTATCTTCAAGTCTTTTGCAAAGAGGACACAGGCAGTTTTTCATTTTCCCTAAGACGAGTTATGTTATACTTCTTAAAAAAAGCATAATAATAATCCCCAGGACCTCGACAGATGGAAAACCATTCTCCCTATAGGTCAATATAGGAAGGAAGACTGAAGAGCATGAACGGTAGAGAGAAGGATCGTTTTCATCCCTCTAAGCTTAGGGGGAAAAGTGTATGAAATTTCCATTTTGTTCAAAGGATGTAATTATGTCTCATATATCCTTTGAAAAATAACACCTGAAATAAATATTTGATATTTTTTCAATCCTGATATAATTGGTTAATACACGAATAGCAGAGGGTGTTGGTCGCACTACTCGTATATTTCAGATTCTGGCATTCTCTTTTCCAAAAAGTGCTCGACTATCTTTCACATGAACTGAGGCATTGAAAAAGAAAAACCTATCAACACGTCATCATAAATCTGCCTTCAAGAAAGCAGCAAGAATGCCGAAAAATCTGCTTATTCATCTTCTATCTTTGTGAAGCATCACTCTTCACAAGAAGGCTATTACTTACCATTCAATTAAAAAATAAATCATTATCTCAGAAAAAAAAATGAGGAAGAGGAAGAAAGAAAAACCTGGCAAAACTGAAGAAATATTTTATTATTTGCTTTGTAATTAAATATTATTCACCAAATTAAATAACCTTAAAATAACTACCATATCCTATTTAAGTGGCAATTACCAATAGTGAAAGGTAGGTTTACATTGTACTGAGCCTGGAACAGATAAACCTGGGCTGGATCTTGGTTCTAGACAGTGGGAAAGTTATTCAAGCTCTCTGAGCTTCTTTTGTCTCTTAAGTAAAACAGAGTTAATACCTACCCACTCCTGAAGTTTTCAGTAAGAATTAAATTATACAGCAAGTGAAAATTATATTTTAGGTGGCCAATAAACTGGAACTGTAATCTGGAGTTCTACAATTATAGGTTTTAATTATAAATGGTTTTAATGTCTTTTAAAACAAACAAAATGTTTTCTTATTGAATTTCCATGCTCCCCTGAAAGATTGATTGCCAAAATATTGTAGCATTAGAGTTGTGTTTGGTACTAAAGAGTGAAACTGAGCGTTTCTGTTTTCATAACTCCCTTCTTCTATATAGATACGATAACTTCATAAATGGTTTATTATTGTTTACATAACCCAGTGATTTAGTATGCATGTAGTGTTTGCTATATTGCTGATTGAGAAACTGAAAGACAAAGATGTTATATTTTGACAAGAAAGTTTTATTTTCTTCAGCCTAAAGTATTCTCAGATCTCAAGCTAAACGAGTAAGAAGAAATATTTACTTGTTCAACTCACTAGAAAACCATTCACTGAAGATAGTAATGTCCCACTGATTTGGAAATATGTAATAACAAACATTTGCGGCAGGGATCTGAGAAGGAAAACAACATTAAACTAATTCTTAAGTAGCCTAAAGTCAATTCGGTATCAGTCACTCAAAGGATGAATAAAATTCCTGTTCCTGGAATTACTCAGAGACACTTTGAAGATTATAAATACAGAAAACATAAAGATGTTTATCAAGAACATTCTATGGAAAAGAGGAGAATGAAATAAAAGAAAGTAAAGACTAGACACTGGGATAATGCCTAAAGAGACAAAGGTAGACCAAACCAACCTGTAAAGTGAGAATGTAATATATATATATATATATATATTCATAAAATAGAAATAGGTTTTTCTGCTAGAACAATTAAGTATATCACCATTCTGCCCCACTTTTTAAAATTCATTTTCTTATAGCTTGTTCCATTCTTTAATGAATTTAAATGTCCCTCTCTTAGACGAGGGAGAGCAAGAAAAGGAGACAGAGATACCAGTTTAAAGGGTCCTGCAGGGCTTCTGATTCTGGGACAGGATGAAGTAGGGGTACTTCTCCCCATTCCTCCTGCTAAGCGCAGATCCTAACCCTGAACATTATATATAAAGCAAACATAGGAAGCCCTTGAAAAGTGGCAAGAGAAAGCACACTGAATAGAGATCTCAGGATCAAAGACCAACATGGTGTCCAGTCTCTTCAGTTTTCTTTTTACTTCATGACTCAAGACTAGATGCTGGAGAAGCCAGTATCCCAGAAACCCCAGACAAAAAATGGTCCAAGAAAAGGCTTCTTGCTCTTTTTAATTTTTTGAGGAACCTCCATATTGTTTCCATTGCAGCTGATCTAGCAATCTTACTTCTGGGTATTTATCTGAAAGAATTTAAATCAGAATTTTGAAGATATATCTGCACTCCCACATTCATTACAGTACTATTCACAATAACCAAGATGTGGAAACAACCTAAATGTCCATCAATGGACAAATTGATAAAGACAATGTGAGATATATATACATAGGTAGGTAGATAGATAGAAAATATATTATAATATATAATATATAATTATATGATATATGTAAATATCATTTACCCTTAAAAAAGAGAGAATTCTGCAATATGTGACAACATGGATGTACCTGGAAGACATTATGCTAAATGAAATAAACCAGTCACAGAAGGACAAATATTGCATCGTTCCACCTAAATGAGCTATCTAAAATAGCCAAACTCATAGAAACCGAGAATAGAATAGTGTTTTCCAGAGGCTGGGGGGAAAGGCAAATGGGGAGCCGCTAATCAATGGGCAATAGTTTCAGTTAAGCAAGATGCTAAGTTCTAGAGATGTGCTCTATGACATAGTACCTATATTGAACAATACTGTGTTGTACACTTAAAAGTTTGTTAAGAGCATAGGTCTCATGTTAAATGGTCTTATCATAATAAAAGAATGTTTTTAATTAAAAACAAATTTTAAAAAAGAAAAGAAAAGGCTTCTCTCTCTAGAAAGGGACCATGAAAATGACAGATTAGCAAGACAAAAACCTTTTTTAGACAACAGCCATCCTACTTCAGCCATATGTCTTGGATAAAACAGTGAATCCACAAGCACACCCTCCAGCGAAGGCTCTTACCCCTAACTGATGTGATGATAAAATTCAGATAAACCCAACTGGGGACCTGGCACTTCATTCCCATCAGACAGGAAAAAGGCTGCCACACACAGTGACAATGGAGGCCATATGGAAGCAATAACAAGTGTCCCACTTGTCCCAACCAGGGTGGGCTCAGTGGAGGCCTAGTGAGGAGTTTGAACTTGAACACCCACCCCCACTCAGCAGCAATTGAGGCACCCTCCCAACCCCTTGAAATGTCAGCAGATGCTAAGTGGAAAGTGTGGTGCCAGTAAAGACCCGCTAAAAAAGGAGAGTTAAATAAGATCCAGTCTCATAACATAGTACCCAAAATATCCAGGATGTGGTTGAAAAGCACTCACCTTAACAAGAACCAGGAACATCTCAACTTGAATGGTGAAAGATGATAGACGACAATGAGATAACAGAGATGTTGGACATTAAAGCAGCCAACATAAAAATATGTTATCTCACAGTTTTGAATACACTTTTAAAACAAATTTTTAAAAAAAATAAAGTCTCAGTAATGAAATAGAATATTTCAGAAAAAAGAAGATATAAAGAAGAACCAAATAGAAATTTAGAAACACAAAATGCAATAACCGAAATAAAAATCTCACAGGATGGGCTCAACAGCAGAATGGAGATGACAAAGGAAAAAATCATTAAACTTGGAAATAGAACAGTGGAAGTTATACAATCATAACAACAGAAAGGAAACAATCTGAAAACAAATGAACAAAAATTCAGGAAACCATGAGACTATAAAAAAGATCTAACATTTATATGAATGAAGTTCCAGAAGGTGAAGAGTAAGAATATGAGGTTCAAAAAGTATTTGAAGTAAAAATGGCTAGAAATTTGCAAAATTTGGCAAAAGACATAAACCTACAGATTCAATAAACTGGGTGAATCCAAAACAAGATAAAAGAAAAAAAAAATCACTCTAGGACACCATAATGAAACAAAGGATACCGTTACACATCTTGAGGACATCAAAAGGAAAATAAAGTAATATGACAAACAATTCTATATGCATAAATTTGACAACTTAGATGAAACAGATCAATTCCTCAAAAAGCACAAATTACTATAAATCATCCATATGAAATAGGTCATTTGAATAGCCTTATAATTATTAAGGAAATGCAATTCATAATTTAAAGGACTCCCTAAAAAAGAAATCTCCAGGCCCAGATGGTTTTCCTGGAAAATTCTACCAAACATTTAAAGAAGAATTAATACAAATTCTACACAATATCTTCCAGAAAATAAAAGAGATGAGAACACGTTCCAACTCATGTTTTGAGGCCAATTGTATTAGTTTCCTAGGGCTGCTGTAACAAAGTACTACAAAGTGAGTGACTTAAAATAAAAAATTATTGTCTCATAGCTCTAGAGGCTAAAAATCTGAAATCAAGGTACTGGCAGGGCCATGGTCCCTCTGAAACCTAGGAGGAGTCCTTCCTTGCCCCTTCCTAGTTACTGATGTGTTGCCAATCATTTTTGACTTGTAGATGAATAATTTCAATCTTCTATCTCCACACAGTGTTCTCCCTGTGTGTCTTTACATCATCTCTTCTCTGTGCATATCTGTCTCGTGTCTAAATTTCCTCTTTTTGTATGCAACCTAGTCATATTGGGGTAGGGCCCACTTTAATGACCTCATTTTAAGTTGATCACCCCTGTAAATACCCTATTGCCAAATAAGGTCACATTAGGAGGCACTGGAGGTTAAGAATTCAACATACTATTTTTTGGCTGGGGGACAGAATTCAACCCATAATACCAGTTTTACCCTGATTCCTAAATCAGAAAAAGAATGTAACCACAAAAAACCACAAAACTATGAACCAATATCCCTCATGAATACAGATGCAAAAATCTTTAACAAAATATTAGCAAATAAAATTCTGCACCTTATAAAAAGAGTATGTACTATGACCAAGCAAAGCTTATTCCAGATATACAAGCCGTGTTCAACATTAAAAGATCAATCAATATATTTAACAGAGTAAATAAAAAGTAATAATATATGACCTTATCAATTGATGCTGAAATTTGACAAAATTCAGCACCCATTTATACAAAATTCCTCAGAAAACTTCCTAACTTAGTTAGCACATATACCTATAATCTACTGCTAACATCACGCCTAATCATGATAGAATGAATGAATTCTCGCCTAAGATCAGGAGCAAAGCTAAGACGCCCATTCTCAGCACTCTTATTCAACTTGTTGCTAAAAGTTTAGGCAGTGCAATAAAGAAAGAAAAGAGAATAAAAAGGATATATATCAAGGGAAGGAAGAAATAAAACTGTCCCGATTTGAAGATGTCATAATGATACATGTAGAAAACACCATGTAATCTACAAAAGCACTCTACAGCTGGTGAGTTCACTAAGGTTTTATTATATGGATCAACACACAGAAGTTAATTGCATTTCTATATACTAACAATGGACACATGGAAACTGAAATTAAAACTAGAAACATAAGAGCATTTATAATTGCCAAAAATATGAAACAAATAGGTATAAATGTAACAAAATATGTACAGGGCTTATATGCTAAAAACTAAGACTGATGAAAGAAATTAAAGAGGACCTAAATAAGTGGAGAGACTATGTTAATGTTTACTAAGACTTAACATGGTAAAGATAATTCTTCCAAAAATGATATACTTTAACAATTCCAGTCAAGATCTCAGTATATTTTTATATACAGGCCAGCACTGGTGGTTTAGTGGTTAGGATCTGACACTCTCGCCGCCATGGCCTGGGTTCATTTTCTGGTCAGGGAACCACAGCACCCGTCTGTCAGTTGTCATACTGTGGCAGCTGCATGTTGCTGTGATGCTGAAAGCTATGCCACAGGTATTTCAAATAGCAGCGGGGTCACCCATGGTGGACAGGTTTCAGTGGAGCTTCCAGACTAAGATAGACTAGGAAGAAGGACCTGGAGCCCACTTGCAAAAAAAAATTGTCCATAAAAACCTTATGAATAGCAACGGAGCATTGTCTGATACGGTGCGAGAAGGTGAGAGATTGGCGCAAAAAGACCAAGCAGGGTTCCCCTCTGTTGTACACAGGGTCACTAAGAGTCAGAATCAACTCAACAGCACTAACGACAAAGAGGCAAGCTTAGTGTAAAATTTACAGGAAAATGGAAAGGAACTAAACTAGCTAAAACAATTTTTTAAAAGGAAAATAAAGCAGGGGCTGGCCCCGTGGCCGAGTGGTTGAGTTCGCGCGCTCCGCTGCAGGCGGCCCAGTGTTTCGTCAGTTCGAATCCTGGGCGCGGACATGGCACTGCTCATCAGACCATGCTGAGGCAGCGTCCCACATGCCACAACTAGAAGAACCCACAACGAAGAATACACAACTATGTACCGGGGGGCTTTGGGGAGAAAAAGGAAAAAATAAAATCTTAAAAAAAAAAAAAAAAAGGAAAATAAAGCAAAAGTAATCGCTTAACCTGTTTTCAAGACATTAAATAGTTACAGTAACCAAGACTCTGGTATTATCAGACGGATGGATGCATAGATAATGGAAGAGAATAGAGGACACACTGTGGAATGCTTCTTAGCACTAAAAAGGAACAAACTCTTGATACCTACAAGTTAGACAGGTCTCAAAGTTATAATGCTCAGTTTGTTCACTGGAGGCCAATCTGCAAAGTTCAGACGCTGTGCAGATGGCAGAACAGATTGACGATTGTCAAGGGTTAGGTGTGGTGGGCTGGTAGGGCGTGGGTGTGACCATAAAGGAGGAGCACAAAATATTTGTGGTGATGGAATAGTTCTGTGTCTGATAACATCTGAATATTTATGTGCATGTGATAATATTGCATAAACTACACACACACACACACACACAGTGAACCATTCACAGGGTGCAGTGTTCTATAATCACCAGTTAGGTCAAGGTGTTTCACAGCGCCGTCCAGATTATCTATGTCTTTATCATTGTTTTATTTGTTTACTTTCTTTTGTCTAGTTGTTCTTTCAATTGTTGAGAAAGGGGCATTAAATTTTTCTAATGTGATTTCTGAATTGTCTATCACTCCCCTTAATTTGGCTAAATTTGGTTTCATGGAATTTGAAGGTCCATTAGAAAAAAATGTTGTAATTGTTATATCTCCTTAAAGAATTAACTCTCTAATTGTAATAAAATATCCCTCTTTATTTCTGGTGATAGTCTTTCTCTTGAAGTGTATATTATGGTCTATTAATATAGTCACTTCTGCCATATCATGCTTTCCATGTTTATGACAAATCTTTTTCCATCCATTTGCATTCAACCCATCTCTATGTTTATATTTAAAGTGCATATTTTGTAGATAGCTTACAACTAGGTCTTGCTTTTTATATTCCAAGAATCTGATTTTTGGTTTATTTATTGATTTCTTTTGAGGAAGATTAGCCCTGAACTAATATCCGCTGCCAATCCTCCTCTTTTTTGCTGAGGAAGACTGGCCCTGAGCTATCATCCATGCCCATCTTCCTCTACTTTATATGTGGGACGCCTGCCACAGCATGGCTTGCCAAGCAGTGACACGTCCGCACCCGGGATCTGAACTGGCAAACCCTGGGCTGCAGAAGCGGAACGTGCAAACTTAACTGCTGCACCACTGGGCCAGCCCTAAACAGTCTGATTTTTAAGTGGCATGTTTACTCCATTAACATTTAAAGTCTTTATTGGTAAGTTTGGATTTATGTTTACCATTTAAAAAAATTTATTCTCTGATTATCCCCTTTGTATTTTTTTCCTTTAGTCTTGCTTTCTTACTTTCTTTTGGATTATTTCTAAGCCATGGTTTGAATGTTTGTCAATATTTTAATTTGGTATAATTTATAATGAAGTTTAATAACTCAAAAAAGAATGTATCAGGTACCCCTGATTTCAAATAGGGTTAAGTTTACTCATTCATTCTTTTGGAAGGCATTTCATATGTTTTCATACTCCTGGAATTATATGGGGATAATTTATACGATGCTGCATTTCACTGAAGTATAAACTTTATTCAAATTCCCACTAAATTTCCCAGAATGCCTCTTTCTATTATCAGGTCACATGTTTGCCTGTCTTTGATATCCTTAAATACTGAATCTACTGGCAAAAGCTATAAATGTGTACATTTTCGGTTCTAGCCCTACACCAACTGGATTCAGATTCTGGCTCTGCAGTTAACAAGCTTTAAGAATGTTACTGATGTTACTTGGCCTTTTTTGTCTCAGTTTCCTTCTCTGATTTACAGACCAGAGTGCAGTTGCAGAAAACATAATCCATTCAAGATTTAAGAAGAAAGTAACTTATTATAGGGTTTTAAGTGACACAGAGAAGTGTTCAAGATCTGGAGAGCTTGGTCTGGCTATCAGGAACGTCTCCTGAGACACAGAGAGGAACTGGCTTGGGCGGGAGCTGACACTTCTGCTGGCCTAAGAGCCAGGCTGCATCTTTCACAATCAAGAAAGCTTTAAATCAGGAAGCAGCCATTGCGGCTGCCTGGCGGCATTCCATCTAGGGACTCTGGACACTCGAGCCCCTAATATAGCTTTCTCAGAAGAAAAATAAAACACCTTTCTCAAAGGTTTCAAAAGAGCTATGCAGCTGCCACTTGAAAATGGTGACTCTTAACTTCTATGTCTCACAAGGCCATGTGTGCTTAGCATAAGCTGGGTTACACACAAGGTACAACTGCAAGGAGACCTTTGTAATATACACTTTATATTTCCAGCCTTGTGTTTATAGGAAGTCATGCTAAAATAAGGGGATAAAGAAGTACTGAGTCAATTTGCCGTATCTCTTTCCTGTGTAAACTGGCCATAATACTAGTATCTACCTTTTAGTGTTGTTGAACAGCATTCAATGCCCTACTGCGTGTAACACATGTGGTGCCTTGCCTGGCACATTGCTGTCGATGGGGGTGCTTTCCTTCCAGATTCACAAGATGGTGCCTTTCTTATTTCTGCTAGAGCTGAACAGAAGTTTCGCAGGGGAAAAATAGTGCTCTTATAACTTTAAATAAAAAGATACATTATAGCCTAAAATAAAGACTATATTAAAAAATTAAACTAGATTAGTTGTAGGTTTAATTTCTGGAGTAGAAACATAATTTATCTATATAATTTTTACTCTGGGAACAGTTTGGTGGAGATTCTCATTTTATTACAGAGATATGAAGAACGAACTAGTATTATGAGTCCTAATACAATACTTGAACAATCAAATAGCTAAGAGATATAGAAAGTAATAAATAATTAGTTGTCATTTTTATAATACACTTATAGGACCAGAATGCACTGAAATGTATAGTTGTAAGGTGCAGAGTGTTTCCATAAAGAAATATTCAGAATTAATTGACTATTTATTAATTTGTTTATTAATATAAGTAGCTTTCTTTTGGCCTTGAATGGGAGGGGCTCTCAATTTTATATGACAAAATGTACAGTTTCTATTTGATTTTAAATAAACTCTAAAATCCACTAAAACATCAAATTAGCATTAAACTTCTGGTGTGGAAATGAATGTATAAGATATTACACGTTAAGACATCATCACAAATCATATTTATACTCCAAGATACATGTATTTTTAATAAAAATATAAATAGAAATGATATATTAAACTTTATCTGCACACTAAAGTTTCAAATTAAGTATTAAGAGAAACCTAATAAAAGTATATTAATCCCATTAAAGTCTTGACATGTGTGCAGCTACACTTTGATTTGGTTTGAATTGATTTTTGTGCTGACTCTGATGACCTCCGATAAAAATCTGTTGTATCCACCAAAGTGACTTATGACGGCAGACTTTTCTATTATACAAATTCTCTCCAAAGCATTAGTTATTAATGCAGTATCTTATTTCATTAAAACAACAAATATAATCCATTTAAATCAGGCTTATATACGGAGTAAAAGAAATTTCCTAAATTCATAGGCTCAGAATTTAAATTGTATAGTATAAAGTTTGTAAACAAAGAACTAATATTCTTAAGTTTTACCCATACATCCATGATATCTTATTTAATGAATTGGCCATATAACTTTATTTATGAAAATATATACAAAAACATCCACTAACTAAAATATCAAATAACTAACTTTGACACTAGACAGCTTTCAAAATTTTATACAGATTGATTAGAAAAGAATTTTGAAGGTAGAAATATAAAATTTAGGGTTAGATACTTAAAAGAATCTTCATACTACAGACTATGCACAACTTGGTCCTTGTATTTTTAGGCTCACAGGAAAAAAGAAACATCTCCATGAGTCCAATAAGAAGGAATCAGAGTGTTGGGCAGCGAGCACATATAAAGGGGGGGGGGGGGGGGTTATTCCAAAGGCATTGCTGGCAGCAAGAAGAGGAGCTACATTTCAAACATCATATTGGAGTCTATATCTCAGAGAAGCAAGAACAAATCTCTTGTGGAAGAATGTCTCATCAGTTTAGGTCTCCAGATTTTCCAGAGTCTGCGATCAATCTAACATGAGCTCAATATCAAGAATCAGCTAACATACAATCAAGTAGAATGTCATGAGTGAGAATTAGCCCAACAAAAGACAAATTTAGACCACTCAGTACTTTGGATATTAAAATTATCTGAAATATGTGTATATATATTCTTGTAAGTGAATGTTTAAAGAACATAAAATTAGAATTACAAAAATGAGCTATCAATAGGCATATCTGAAAAAGAAATAAATAGAAGTTTTTAAAGTAAAACATATAACTGTTGAAAAAACACTCAAAATATAGATTAAACAGCACAGTACACACAGCTGAAAGAGAACAACTCAATTGAAAGAAAATTCTAAAGAATTTACTCAAAGTGGACGTAGACAGAAAAAGAAAAATATACAAAAAAATAAGTCTAAAGATATAGAGAACAAATTCTACCATCCATCTAAGGAGAGACTTGAGAGAAGTCAAGAATTATTTGAGAGATAAAGAATGAAATTACTCAGTACTGATGAAATACACCTAAATTCACGGGTACAAGAAACACAGTATATATCAAAGGGAATGATTTAAAAAAACCCACATGCAGATGAATCCGAATAAAACTGGCTGCATCAATGTCTTAAAGAAGATCTGAAAGCCAGAGAAAAAGAGCTCCTTAAAAACAACAAGAATTTATCTTTCAACAGACTTCTTAATTTTAAAAAAGGAAAAAAATTGAATTGAGTTATTTAAAATACTGAGAGGTTAAAATATTAGAAATCCAGAAATTTTTAATCCAGAAAAAAGACTTTTCAAGAATGTAGGTGATATAAAACATTTTCAGATTAAAAAAACTGATGGCATACCAAAAATAGACCTAAATTCAAGGGAGCTCTAAAAAATATACTTCAGAAAGAATGAAAATCAGACTAGTAGTGAGAAATAAATTAATAAATACAGATAACTCTAACCAGACCTTTTCTGTATAAACAATAATCATAATGTCTTTTTGTTGTTGTTTAAGATAAAAATCTCTGGACCATATGCCATGGAATTTCAAAAGGGATTAATATAAGTTAGAGTGTTCTAAGGTCTTTATAGTTTTCGGAATGGTGTTAAAATAAATATGCTACACTTTAGTAAGTGTAACTTCCAAATAATAACCTCTCTATGGAAAGAAATATGAAATTCAACTTCCAAAGGAATAGAAAGAAATAAAATAAAAAGTACAAATGTGCAGATAATACCAAAATTTTTGTGAAAGCTAAAAAGCCAAGGGACACACAATGAAAGTGGAAAAACAGCGAAAAGCAGAAGCAGATTTCAATGGACAAGCAACCTCTGATAAACTCCTCATTTAAAAAGCAAGAGATTGTCAAATTGGACTTGTAAAAATTAGGGGTATGGCATTTATTGGAGACCTACCTAAAATAAGACAAAAGAAACACCAAAAGAAAAAACTGAAAGAATATATACCTGGAAAATACTAAGCAAAATAAAGCTGGCATTGACACTGTTAATGTTACAAAAAATAATGTCAGGAAAAAGCAGCTTTAAGGACATTATATGATTAATGATTCATTGAGAAGATATAACAATTCTGAACTTGTATTTCTTAATAAAATGGCCTTATAAGATACAATATTATACAACACAGGGAGGGACAGAAAAACTCATCTTTTTAATGGAAAATTTTAACAGAATCTCTTCAGTTAATGAAAAGTCAAGTGAAAAAGATTATGAAAGTAAGACATATTTGAATAATGAAAGGAGCAAATATGATTTGTTGGACATATACAGAACCTTGCTCTTAACAGTGAGAAATACAAATTATTCTGTAGCAAATGTGGCCCATTTATTAAAACTGACTATAAACTTGGTGCTAAAAACAGTCTAAAAATGTTCCAAAATCATTATCTAGAGAACACTTAACTCTGCTTGCAATACAATCAAATTAGAAGTCAATACTCACAATACAAGCAGAGAAAACAACCATCTGCCTTGAATTTTAAAAATATATCTCTAACTACCTCAAGTTTCAAAAAGTCATTAAAACCAAAGCAAACAAAACTATTATACATTAAAACTTGTAGACTGACACAAATAGTAATAAGAAGGTAAATTTACACCTCAAAAAGTATATATTAGAGAACAGAAATGTTAAAACTAAAGAAGCTAATGATCCACATTAAAAAGTTTGAAAAGAATGACAGAATAAACCCAAAGAAAGTAGAAGAAAGTGATGATAGAGTAAAAGTATCTTCTATTAACAAGGATAACTTCTATCAACAAAACAGAAAACAAAGGTAAAATAGAGGATTGAAAAAGCAAAACTGGTTCTTTGAAGAAAATGAAAGAGCCCAATTTCTGGTTAGATGTTTAACAAAATACAAGTGAGCGAGAAGGAACAAATGAAAAAGTGGCTCAACTATGGACAAAGCAGATATTGTATTAGTCAACTGAGATTCAGTTATGCTGTAGTGACAAAAATAGCAAATCTCAGTGGTTTACAGTGACAAAGGATTATTATCTGATCTGGTTAAATTCCTCATAGTTAACTACGTTTATCAGTTCCAAATTCTCTTTGTTCCGGAACTTGCTGTTTTCGTGACTAAGGAGTTAAAAAATGTCGTGATTTCATGGTGGCTCTTAAAGCTCTTTGGTACACATTATATCTTTTCATGTCCAATTTACTGAAGTAAGTCACGTGGCCAAACATGCTGTCAAACGGGCCAGGAAATATAATATACATAGAATTAGCATTCTCGTATACATTAGGATATATATAGGAAGTCATTTCTATAGGGAATGATTAGATAAGGAGGAACCTGGTAGAAAATAGCAGCAAATATTTTAAGCAATTATTATCAAGTATTGAATAGATAAGAAAATGCTATGAACAACTTTATGAAAAGCAATTTGAAAACATAAATGAAATGGACATATTCCTATAAATATGTAACAATAAACAAAACTGACTAGGTGATAATTAAGTCAGGCCTTTTACATTTGTTATCATAGTCCGGATCCAAAATGGGGTTCTTGTTTTGTTCTCCCTTATGATCCTGCTTATGTTACATACAACAGTGTTTTCCGTTCTTCTACCTTTTAAACCACGACTTGGCTCCCTGCTCAGATACCTGCTTGCACACCGTAACCCCCCCTGGCCTGGAGTTCTGTATCTTATGCCCATTTTCTATGGCTGTTTCTCAAATGTTTATGAGAACAACAGCAGTATAAAGGTCAAAGCAGAACAAAAGAGTTAACAGATGGAGGCTAGGGACAGCACCAAAGAGATGGACGTGCTTGAGCTGAACCCAGGTACACAGAATGAAATTATCCAGGAAGCCAGGGGCAGAGTGTCACTAGCTGAGAGGTGAGAATGCATGGGAGACTTTAGAAGCATAGGAGTGGCACATACTGGAAATGTTACATTAAGGCAAGCAACAAGGAATGTGTTTAAAATGAAATACTAAGGTTTTGATCATTGATAATCTATTTTTACCTGGATTAATAAAGAAACTGATGTACGACTTTGATTAACTGATTAGATTCATCAACTGAAATTTAAAAACAAAAAAGAAAAATATTTTCTAAAGCATGTTTTTATAAAAAGCATGTTGTTTAAGCTGTATATACTTTTTTTCTCTACCTGATAAGTGGAGCAAAATCATAATAACAAACTAATAACTAGTTAAAATTGTAGATACACCATTGTCATTCTGATCTACTTTTATGTGTTTGAGAGAAAGAAGGTAAGCTATACTTTAGATAAAAGGCACTCCAAACAGAGCTGTGAAAATATAAAGGAACGGTACATTATAAATTTACAGAAAATCACTACTTGTGCAGAGATGAGTAGAGATCCTGGTCACCAGGTGCTCACAGCACTGCCTTCAATCGCTTGTGGATGAGTTCTATTTTCTCCCCTTTGAGGAGTTATTCTAACTGTACTAGAAAATGGGAAATGAGGCTGAACATCACTTTTTTTCTTTTTTTTCCCCCCAAACCCAGGAAGATAAGCAGGATCCTTTTGCTTAAGACAAAAGATCAGATGCGGTCGAATTTTTCTTGAGCCTTCATATGTCAAAAAACCTGTTGATCAGGGAGATGACCAGGTTTTAAAATAATAGGTGTATGGGCACATGCTCACTCATTTACTCTGCCTACCTAGACCCGGCAGATAAACTCATGAAACAAGCTGACAGTTATTGTTAAAAGAAAACATATATTTTAGACTTACAAAGACACGGAAGTGTTAAAGGAGGAATTCTTTTTTAGATGGGGATGCTGAGTTGAATAAGATGAAAGTTGTGTTTAATAGAATTAATTTGGGTAATGAAAATATCACAAGGTCCAGGATCCTGTTGTTAGCAAATGTCTGAACTCTCCAGAGCTAACAGTCATGAATACTATTTGTTACCTTTCTCACACGAAGCAAGTGAATATCTCACCTTCATTTAGAGATTGCAGCAGCTTAAATATTTAGCAAGAACTGCTGTCTGCCTTTCTGACAGTTAAAAAAACAATCCCTCACTTATATTTCCTTCTTCTTTCCTCTTTGGTAAAGAATCAACAGAGACCCGTCACTAATCCACAGTAGTAAAATTTTGGTGCAAATATTTCCTTTTGTCGACACATATTCCGCAGTATGTTCTCCTGAGAAATGCAAGTTGTCTCGTGGTAGAGACGGTGCCTTTCTATTTATTATGTTCAGGACCCGAAATAAATACCAAATAGGAGCACTGAAGATTATGGTAATAATGCCTAGAAAATTCTTAGAATACTCTAATGAAATGCATTATTGGATTACAAAATAGTTAATTGAAGTCATCATCATTACAATAGTTGATTCCTTTGATGTATTGCCTCTGGGCATGATTAAAGATTTAGCAATATTGGTCTTACATCCTAAGAGGTGAAAAATGCCTAATCATTTGTTCAACAGTATAAGGATTATTTAGAATCAGAAAGCTAGGAAAATGCTGTCTGCATATAAATTAGCCTGACAAATTTATTTTCCAATCATAACAGTATTCCTCATTTCTAAGGAGTACACATATAAAGAAGAAAGAACAAGTGCTTTTCTTTAAACAAAGCATGCGATGTAAGAGCCGAGAAGAAGAGCAGAGTAGCATAACAAGAAAAACCAAGATTTAAGTCTCAGAAGACCTGCTTTCCCGCCGCAGATCCTTTACTTGCTTGCAGGGTAATTTTCAGAAGGTCATAATATCCATCTGGGTCTAGATCTTTCCTCTTTTAAATCACGATCTCTAATTTTGCTTCCAGCTCTAACCTTCTATATTATTCAAGTAATATAACATTAAAAACAAACACCCCAATATTGAACTAAATTAATATAAGCCAGGGCATTTATTTATTATAACATTATCATGAAAGCTTAACTTCAATTCTTCAATAACTATAATTCTTAAACATTATTCAGAATTTTAGGAAGATTTTAGGATGCAAATATCAAACAAATAAAAGTAGCGAATGAGAAAAAAAATTAGACGTCACCAGTGTTTGAACATCAGATTCAGACATTTCATTTCTCATAATATGAATAACTAACACTTATTGAGCATCACCTATGTGCTAGGCATTGTTCCTATGAAGTGTGTACTATTATTCCACCAGTTTACAGGAAAAGAACTGAGATTGACAGAATTTAGGTAATTTTTCCAAGTTCAAACACTAGTAAGTGAAAGTCAAGATCAAAAACCAGATAGTCAAGCTACAGAACCCACATTTTTAATTTCTTAACTACATTATTCTTATGTGTGTCTGTGTGTGTCCTCCCCACACGATCAAAAGCCAGGTAGCACAAGTACACGCTGATCTCTCCTTTATGTCAGTTAACAGAAAAAAGGTATTCATTTGTTTGAATTTTGCTCAAGGCAGATTATCAAAAGAGTATGTCACCTTCCCAAAGGAGGAGTACTTACACAAACTGTTAAGTACTAAGGCCAAAAATTCCATTCAGTATTTAACTTAGTAATGAACATACAGGAGACACTATATAAAATATTGAAATCACTTCCCTTTAAACAAGAATTAATCTTGCATAGGTCTTTGATATTTGATCTGTGAGAATTTTCATTTTAAAGATATACATTAGCTATAAAGGGCTAATAAGATCTGAGAAAATGTCGCTTCATTTAGAACCAAGTTATGCTACTCCCTTAGGCCTGGGGGTTAGCAGCCATGAAGACGACAGTATTCTCCTGTGAACTTCATTACTGGTTATGGGAGTTTTAACCTGCTCACTAGAGGAAGTTCCCATTTAGA
Source organism: Equus przewalskii (assembly GCF_037783145.1). Classification (NCBI taxonomy): domain Eukaryota; kingdom Metazoa; phylum Chordata; class Mammalia; order Perissodactyla; family Equidae; genus Equus; species Equus przewalskii. Next base: position 111,333,383 of record NC_091832.1, read on the forward strand.
AAGAATCATTCCATTTAAACTTGTTCTCATTTTAGCATGGCACTTCTGATTTCCAGAAAGTATTTGCATGCAGATCTTGATGCCTAGAAGGAGATTTTCTTGGAAATTATGCAGTGTTATTTCCATTTTTATCTCTAAAATCTAGGAATTTCTCAATTCAGGAATATCAATACAAAGATTTAAATGTACCTACCTAGATTAATGTATGTGTATAAGTGAGATTTAAAAAGCTTGATCTCAGCATATTTGATTTTTAATATTTCATTACAACTATGACTGTCAAATTTATTTTCTCTTCTCAAATGAAAATATGGGTTTCTCAAAGGTGTTAGGGCATTTGTAATATACTTTCTAGGAGTGGTCAAAGTTGGCGAAGTAAAAAGTCCTATCACATTCTAAAGAGTAGTTAGCTTGGAATTATAATAGAAATAAAAATACAGTTTAAAGGAGTAAAAAGTAGTTAATGACCCCCATCTACATTTAAAGGTAGGATTTACTTCTACATTTATATTCCTCTTTTTTACAAATATATACAAATGTAAAGTGGAAGAAAACAAGCCTATTTTCTCAGTATCCCTACCATTATTATCATTCAGCAACATTAGATATTAATACCTGGTTTGTTTAAAATAATTGAAAACAATGATTAAAGCTTAGCCATATGAAAAGATTCCAACAGTAAAATTATACCCAAGTTAGTCTACAAATCACCACTGGCTTTTTGAGATTCTTCAGGATCTTGCAGGATCTCAGCATCAATGGAAGGACTAGCAATTGTTAAACTCGACTATAAACAGAAAATATTAACACATTTGTGAATGTGTAATTTATTATACACCTTAAAAACTGTGCTGCTAACCTGTATTTCTATATCTTCACTATTGTCATGACAAGGTTGATGTAAATGTTAATCTTATCTAAAAAATACCTTCCCAAAACATCTAGCATAGCATTTGGTCAAATATCTGGGTAATGTGGCCTAGCCAAGTTGACACACAAAATAAACCATCACAGGAAATATCAGTTGGACTTGGAGACATTGAATGTTACATGGTGCAATCTGTCAAAAGTATTAATAATAAAGAACAGGTCTGAGGGAAAAATAATGTTGAATTTAAAGGGCCTGCAGGGCTTCGCAGAGGTCAGATAATGACACATTAAAACCTTAGGAGCATTGAATGACATTACCAGGCCAGGGAAGTTTCCAGAACACTGGAAAAGAACTAGAGGAAGAGTAGCCCATGAGAGAGACTTCAAAGGACTTGCTAGAGAAATAGGCAGAGCCTAGGGTAGATTGGTGCTAGAGGAGTGTGTGTGGTCTATATCATTACCCAAGACAGATCAAATAAAAAAAAGTGGGAAGTGAGCCCTTAGACTTAGCCACATGGAAATAATGATGTGCAGAATTGAAGGAATCAGTAAATGTAGTTGTTTTTTAAGGACTGAGTCAGAATGTTTGGTACAAAGGAATGTGGGTCAGTAAAAAGGTTGTAGGGTAAAGATAGGAGTTACTTGAGGATATTTGTAAATTAAGGATAAAGCACCAGAAGGTAATTAAAAGCTAAAAGTAGGGGGCCCAGTAGAGTAGTGGTTAAGTTCATATGCTCCACTTTGGTGGCCCTGGGTTCATGGGTTCACATCCCTGGTACTGCTCATCAAGCCATGGTGTGACAGTGCCCCACATACAAACTAGAGGAAGATGGGCACAGATGTTAGCTCAGGGACAATCTTCCCCACCAAAAAAAAAAAAAAGCTAAAAATACACAAAATTAAGGTGATAATTTCTACCTCTGCAAGAACAGTACACTATTCCTTTACTCTGTGGCTTGAAATCACACTATCTGTGTTGAATCTTGGCTCTACTTAGCTTTACCTTTTTTGATCACAATAAAGTTACTGAAATTCTCTAAATATTAACTTTAAAATAAAATATGTCAAATAGTGATAATAATACATACCTCAGAGTTGTTATGGATATCAGAAGCAGTAACGTGAAAGGGAATTGGCACCGTGCCTGGCCCTGAGAGATTCATGAATGGCACTGTTCCTATGACGTCACAGCTAAAGCTACTCTTTGCTGGAAGGAAGTGCTGCAGAAGCTGGGAATGCAGGAGTTAGACCAAAGCTTCCTCACTGGCTGCTGAGAATGGGTTAGAAGTGTGTCCTCAGGTGATGAGGAATTTATCAAGCTCTAAGTTAGATATAGACATTGCTTAGCAAATTAGCATAGGGTTCCAGCCCTTAGTATATATACAGTCATTTCAAAAAGTAGAGAAGTACAAACAAGTAAACTAATAAAGTCACATGGATGGTGTAGAAGTAATCAGATCTCTTCAGGAGAGACAGAAACATTTAGGTTGTGGCACTAGCGGCTCTGTTAATAATCTATTTTATTACCTGAATGTAATGAAATATTGGCATTAATTACCTAACGGTACAAGTGACATCTCCACAATAATTCAAAGTGCTATATATGATTCACAATTTTTATTTTTATATTAGCTATTTAAGAGATTGCTTATCTTACAGAATCCACGTTTAAAAAGAAAAAATCTGTGTAATTAAAATCTCTCAGTTTTTTTGTAACCAAATCAAAATTACAAAGTAAAGTGAAAAAGCAATTTAGTAAACTAAAAAATATATTTAATAACAATATTATAAATAATTATTAAGTATTGACTATTTAGAAGATAAAGTCAATTGTTATCATGTAAGAGATGAAATTAGTTTAGGTCTAAGTTGTAAAGAAAACTAAAGAAATATTTAATTCCCATTGAATATAATTTGTATATAACTAATAAACAAAGGACTTGATTCAGTGTAAGAACAATTTAAACGGCAAATAAAGTGACAGGGACTATAATAGAAATACATCGCTGGTCCCTGTCATAAACCAAGGAATAGGATGTGGAATGATATAAAAATTAAATGCTATATTCTGTTAGTAAGTTATAATACCTAACAAGGGCATGGCATCAGTTAACAGAAAACAATCATAGACAACAGAAACAATTTAGTATTAGATTTTTGGAAGAACTTCCTGATAACATAGAAAAATCTGGCAAATAGTTGGAATTAATTAACAAGGGGTGAAGTAGTCTCAGAATTCTTCTAGTCTCTCTCTGCTAATAATAGCACATACAATTTCAATGTAGAGGCACCACAGGCAGACTTTCACATGTCTGTCGGCCTTGCAGCTGTTTCTGCATTTAGTATTGAATAGTCTGTAGAGTTTCATGTGGAGTCATTTCTTTAGACCACAACAATCACCAGGTAAAGCTACATTGAACCAAGTCTGGTTTAAAAAGTCTTTACTTTGACTGCTATAAAGTCATATCACATAAGATCGATATTTTATTTTCTTCAAGTCATTAGTTCAAAATCCTCTCTCATTATACATAATTTATTCCTTTTTTCTTGCATCTCTTGAGAAGTCTTGGTCATTTCAGTATTCAAAATCAAAATTTTAAAAACTGCTTTAGGGGCTGGCTCCGTGTGGCTGAGTGGTTAAGTTCACACACTCCAGTGCAATGGCCCAGGGTTCGGATCCTGGGCGTGGACATGGCACCACTCGTCAGGCCACATTCAGGCGGCATCCCACATCCCACAACTAGAAGGACCTGCAACTAAGATATACAACTGTGTACAGGGGGTTTGGGAAGATAAAGCAGAAAAAAAAAAAAGAAGATTGGCAACAGTTGTTAGCTCAGGTGCCAATCTTTAAAAAAAAAACCTGTTTTACCTATTTTAAGTCACTCATCAAATACGTAAATAGAAATGTCTGTAAAATAGACATATTTTTCTAATATGCATTAACAATATTAAAGAAGCAAATCCACAGAGTACCATATAGAAGACAGAGATCCAATCATGCACCTTTACCAGACTTTACTAATTATTGTTCAGCATGAGTCATTCACGTACACCATTATAATCCAATTTATGAAATCCTTTCCTTCAAAGGACACAGTCTAGAAAGACTTAGAGATGACCCAAAATTCTTGTTAACATAACATGATAAATGTCTTGATTGAGGATGTAAAGAGAGAATGAAATATATTAGATAACAGAAAATTAGTAAAATATCAATTTGCAAATAATTGTAGGGGAGGAAGACATTTCCTCTACCTTCTCTGGGTTCTTCTGGCCAGAGAACGAGTTAAATTCACATGAGACAGAATAACAGGAGACAAGCAAACAAAGCTTTATAACAAGTATACATGGCAGAGGTTCAGGCAAGCTGAGCAACTCGCCAAAATGGCTGAAGCCCCCACCTTAAATATCATCTTTAGCTAATAACAAAGGAGGATGTTGGGGGTGGAGGGGGAGTGGATCATGGGAGATTAACACACGTACAGTAAACAAATCCAGATTTAAGTCCTTGCCTTTGGCATTGATTAAAAGTTTCTGGAGATAAAGTCATCCCCCCCTTCTTCCTGGTACAGAAAGGGAGACACCTTTACAGATGGAGATTTCCTTTACAATGTAAATGTCTCCTAACAAAGGGCAAGCAAGTTCCACTCCTCAGAGCCTCCTTCCCGTCCCAGTTTATTAAAAGTAATCGGCCCCAAATAATCCTCACTCCAAAGAGACATATCTTGGGGTGGCCAATGCCAGTCCCCCACATAATCATGTACCTAAATCTTAAATAAATAATTTGTTGAAGCAAAAATCAAATATATTCCATCCAAAAAAATGGAAAAAAAAGTGGTCATGAAAATACTAAAATTTACAACAAAATCAGAAGGATTTGAATTTTATTCCACTACTGATTAGCTGTGAAACTTAGGGCAAAATGTCTAACCTCTCAAAGCCCAACATATGTCTTCACCTGTTAAAATAAAACGAAATAAAATAAAATCTATAATACAGAGAGCCTTTGAGGACTAATACTTCGTATATATAAACACAGTTAAGTAAATGCCTTGTTATAGAATCCTGTGCGAAAGTTTTCTTCCCATCCTTCTCTGATTCTCCATGCCTCTCTTTCTCCAAACGCAAAAGTATAGTGAAGAAAATCAAACAGTTTGTGTGTGTGTGTCTATTCAGAAATAATGTTTCTAGACTTGTGAAGCTGGAAGGAGCTGGTAACCTTATATATTTTGTAGTGAATTATCTGAAAGTGTTAGACATTTTAACAAGTGAGTTGTACAGGTATATATCCCAATTACCAGTATATCATGCAGGAACTCAGAAGAACTTTTTCATATTCAGTCAAATTCCCTAAGAAATTCCCAAGCAAATTGATATAAATTGCATTTCTGGCTCTCTAAAATGTAATAAGAGACTCTGATGAATACATGCCACAGAGATTCACAATATAATAAGAGTGCTTCCAGTGACAATACACTATAAGAGGCAACTAAAGTCAATTTAGTTTAACCATGAGTTTAACCATTCTCTTACATGTCTAATCTTACTAAACTTAATATCATTACAAATATATTATTCAAACAGTGAGGCATTTAGATTCCCTTATCTAATTCCCCCATGATTCTTGAACTACATTTGTAAATACTGGGCCTTTCTCTGTTCTTTCCTAATTCATTTATGATGTAATATAGTTCTTCGAAATTTCAGAGACTGAGGAGTTTTGAAACTAAAGGAAGTAGAGGTGGTGGTGGAACTAGCTCAAGGGAAAAAAGAAAACTTGGTTTAAAATACATAGCATCCATCAATAAACAGGGAGTGAGCATTACAAATTTGCCTAACTTTCATCTATATGTCACTGATTACGGAAAGATAGTTACGTCAAAAGAATCATATGAGATATTGTGGGTTTCATAATTGAATAAACTGTTTTTTTCGTCAGTGAACTTGTGGTATAATTGCTTTACCAAAATATATACGTCTTATAACCAAGAAGAATTTAATATGTTAGATTTACTTCCAGAGGATACCCTAGCTTGGGAAACACTTGAAACAGATCCCAAAACAAGGACTTTGATGCAGGCGGTTTATTAGGAGTTAATCTCAGTGAGCAGGAGTTAAGACTTGGAAAAAAGTAAGGGAAGGAGCAAAAGCCAGAAAGTGTGAAATAATACACACTTCTCTGGACAATTTAGTCTCAATTTCAATTGAGAGATTCAAAGGAGGGTACAGAATGCCTCCTGGAATTGTCCACCTGAGCTGAATGCATTTGCTCCTGTCACCGCATTGGTAAAGGGTTGTTCTCAAGGGCACTAATCGCTCTTTGTTTTCAGATTACTACAGTATTGAGAGTCTTAGAGTAACTCCATTTATGTCTGCAGCTCTGGAGAAGCCTCAAAACAGACAAGATACTACTGGCGCCAGGCATCTCACAGAACTGTCCACGCAGAACTGTCTACACAGCCTCAGCTAAAATTATGTGTAAGACAAAGAAGATGTAGGGTCAGGCAATTTAGACATCTGATACTGTCCACCACTTGCACCATTTTAGTCTTTTCTGTCATTGAGTTTTCAAATTGGCGGTTGACCACCATTTGTATATGGTACAACAGACTATATACAATGGTCACTGAAACGAACTATAATCACCATTGTTGTTATATTCATCATTTTCCAATTCCACAATACATTCTAGACTTTTCTCAGCTTGAATTTGCAATTCAGCTAGTCTAGATTACTTTCACGGTGAGTTGATTTTTCCTTAACAGATCCCATAAAGCTCTGAGCTCTTTATTGCCTTGTCCTTGTTAGGCTATGGTCACTACAAAAGAATGGAAGTACCAAGAGACAATCCAGCACATCCCTGGATATTGGACACTCTCTACCCTGCCTCCATTAGGTACCAACCACCCTAGCTAAACAATCTAAAAACTTTTATTAACATGGCATGTCTCTGAATCTTTGTAGACTTTATTCCCCACAGCAGACATCCGTATGTCTTAGCATGACACACTAAATATATGCCATTTTCTGCTTACGGCATCCAATTTTTATGAGGTAATTAAAATAGTGAGCCAGTATGATGTCCCACAGAATGTCAAGATAATCAAGGTACTGCAGATTATTTTTGAACAGAGAAAAGTAATGTTAACCTGGCCTTTGGCCAAGACAGTATGTTCCTGTTTTCTTTCCACAAAAGGCAAATAGCTTTGGATCCTCTCAACTGCTGGAGAGTGAAAAGAATGCATTTATCATATTAACAGCAGCATACTAAGCATCCAAGCCTGACTTGATACATTTAGGTAAAGCTACCTCTTTCAGAACTACCAATGTAATTGGGGCTTACAACTGGTTAAACTTATGGTAATCCACTATCATTTGTTGGAATCCATCTGATTTCTGCAAAACCAACAAAGCTGAATTGAACACAGAAATGGCAGAGACCACATCTTCAACCTCCGTTAAGTCTATGAGGGTAGATTAATCTCTTCCTGGGATGCATCATTGCTTTATTTTACTATTTTGTCTGGTGGGAGAAGGGCAGTTTCAGTGCTTTCCAATTGGCTTTTCCTACCACAATGGCTCTTACTCCATGGGTCAGACAGACAATGATTTTTGCCAACTACTAACTCATCCCAAGTGGTCAGCCACTTGTATCATTTCTAGTAAGGATAATCTTTGCGTATAGCCCTGTGACCAAATTCTCACCTTAAATTCTGCTTTCTGTAATCTGGAACCTATCTTGTCCACCCACTTCTGAAAAGCAAGTCTAGGTGGCCTTACAGATGAAAGTATAAAGGTAGAAGACACTTCTGAAGGTTAGGACATTCATTCTAGTCTGGGATCTCCGCCAAGCATAGATGTTTACATTCAGGCAAATCATTTAGACTCTCTTGTCATTTTGGATTTTAGCTACTAAAACAGGAGGTTAGACCAGATTATCATTTGATCATTTATTGTAATACATGCATTACACTAAGATGTTATAGGAGGTTTTGTCAGTTAAATATCTATAACATTCAATTCAGATGTCAAAAGCATTGCTGAAATAGCAAAAAATTGCTGCATATTCAAATCCAATCATTGCCACATAAGGAATGAATAATAATGGCTAATCCATATTGAATGTTTACTGTGTTAAATGTTTTATATTAATTACCCATTTTATTCTCTCACAGAAACTTCGAGGTTGACATTATTATGATTTCCTTACACAGACAATAAAATTCATGATTAGAGAGGACAATGTGTCCAAGATTAATCAAATAGCTAGTAATTAACAAAAATGTGATTTGAGCCAAGGCAATCTATGCTCAAAGTCCACGCTCTGAACCCCTGGATCATACAACCACTTTATGTTGTCTGTCTTTCTATTAAATAGCCTATTCAGGAAAAATGAAAATGTCCAAATCAGTTTAAGCAGTTTTTCATTTGTTCAGTTCTGTCAAAGTGATGACTCTAATGGCTCTAGTAAGAGAGAAACTTTCTCAATTTGGCATGTATTCAGCTAGTGTTCTGCTACAAATGTTACTAAATAAAAATATTGAAGAAAATAGTGACATAAAACATTTCTCCAGAACTTTCTGGAGCTTTGTGGTAGAGATTTTAATCTTTCCTTCTTGCAGAAGACTGAGGGAGCCAAAGATAGAGAAAAAGGGAAGAAGTTAAACGGACGATCGCTGCAACCTCTCCAGAATTTCTTGATTACTTCTCATCTGGTCTAATTTTTCCCTGATGAGAAGTTGTGCTTGAGAGTAATACGTACCACATGAACTAAATACATCACACTTGACTGTCTGCATAATGGCAATGGTGGGAAGGCAGCAAATGGATTTAGGTTTCATCAACTTGCAGCTATTGATTTTTCAGCTTTCCATGAGCAGTGAAATGGAGTTAGCAAAAACCACTTTTTGCACTCAAAAGAATGAACAGCAAGGGAATATCAAGCTATGCTTGAATATAATGTGTGTTTCTTTAAACAGATTGCAACTCGCCCCGACCCTTCAGCAGTGACAGCATACCTGTGCTTCAGAGATGCACACTGCACAAAGTAGGGAGGTGTTTTTTTTAACCCTACACCACTTTTAAACCTGAACAGTTACACCATTAACCATACGTGTAAAGTCCATTGAGCACCAGCAGACCTTACCTTTATATACATAATATTTAAATTTAGAACAGGAAAAGGAATGATTTTTGAAAGAATCATCTTCTGGAAGGCGTACAGTAAAAGCTGTGCTTCAGTTAGACTCTGAATGCCCATTTGAATCTCTTTTTAAAATACCTCACTACTATCAAAAAATAAAATAAAAAACAGATATCTGAGGGGCTGGCCCCGTGGCCGAGTGGTTAAGTTCGCGCGCTCTGCTGCAGGCGGCCCAGTGTTTCGTTGGTTCGAATCCTGGGCGCGGACACGGCACTGCTCATCAAACCACGCTGAGGCAGCGTCCCCCATGCCACAACTAGAAGGACCCACAACGAAGAATATACAACTATGTACCGGGGGGCTTTGGGGAGAAAAAGGAAAAAATAAAATCTTTAAAAAAAAAAAAAAAAAAACAGATATCTGATACATAGCACATATTAGCCCCATTTTATTATATATTCAACAATAAATTTGCCCATTTTCCTTGAGTTTTTAAAGACACCGTATGAAAACCAACAGCAAAATGGTTGTCTTTTTCATTTTAATCTATTTTTTAATGGCTTTTGAAAGGGCAAAAGAGGCTTTCGTTTCGTTTTTTTCACAGGCAGGAAAATTGTAGGTCAACTTCATTTAAAATATGTTTAGCTTTGTGAAATTCACCTTTGTCATGTCTTAAATGCTTTTTTTCCTGCATTCTATCCAAATTATTTTGTCCTCAGAAACAAGTAGGGCCATTTATCTGCTAGTTTCAAGCTTATCATACGAAATTAAGCACCAGGATGCGCAGTAATTAGAAATCACCTCTGCCTGGAAAATGGGATAATGACAGAGTCCTTGAATCAGTGGAGGTCAAAGCTGCATGTTTAGAGCACATTTGGATAAATTCAAGATAGGCTTCTGATTAGAGATATTGTATGAATGGCACTACAATTAAAAGTTATATTTAATCTAACAGAAAGAGTTTATTTTAAGCACTGTGACCTTAGATTTGCATCATGCGAGTAGAAGACTCTCTGGCAAAAAATAACGCACGATGCCCTTTGCTCAACCTTGTCTTAAGTTCAACCATTTCTCAAGGAATTGCTTAGTATTAGTAACAATATTAATATATAATGCATATAAATTACGAGGTACAATACACTAATACAAAGGATTGTGGCAATTGTGAGTTGTTTAAATAAGAAAAAAAGTTAAGCCTGACCACCTACCACATGGCCAAATAAATGTAGATAGACTAAAGATGCAAAACCTGAAACTATAGAAGCAAAAGCAAATATCTGTCACTACTCTTTGATTGGGAGTTGGGAGTGTCCCTCTAAGCATACTACCAAAGTAGAAATAATCAAGAATCTGTAACTGACTCCGCTAACATAAGATAAATATTTTAACTATAAAAATTTATGTGGAATAATGCATAAGAAGAAATTTCATGGATACCTAGTCGTCATTTATGGTGCCATTCCTGAAAGAAATTGAAATAGAATACAGTTACTGGATTCATGATAGAACACCTCGGAATATTATAAACACAATATCCTAATCTTTATTCTGTTTCCTAATATTAATGTAACTCACATACCTTCTCTTTCTTCCCCAGGCAACTTGAAAGTATTTCTTAAGCTCACATTTAAATTCTGGGTGGTGGTGGAGGCCAGGGCGGGTTCTGATCAGCTGTGCTACTATCATCTGTGCTTGGTAGCAGCCTCCACACCAAACCACACTGCGGACTACTGGCCCAGCTACTTGGATTTGCACATGAAAAGGTTCTACAACATGAAATAAATGGAGATTTGAATTCAATACAACAAGAGAAGCATAATAAAATCACTAAGCTTTTAGAATTCTGAGAATGTGTCAAAGAAGAGATTATGATGAAAAGTGAGATGAAATAAACTGAAATGAAAAGAAAAGTGATTAAAATGCATCAAAAGCTATGTGGGAGAAAAAATATTGGAAGGTAATTAACACTTTTGAAGCAATAGTAAAAATCAAACATAGAGACCATAAAGAACTGAATTCATACTAAAAAAAAATAAAATAAAATAAGAAAACTTGAGAACCACCCATAGAATACAAAGGAAAGAAATAAGAAGATAAAAATAATAGGTGAGAGATTGCTAGAAATCCTGGTGATACAATATCTAGAAGTAACCAGAACTAACAGAGCAGAAACAATAATCAAATTAAAACAGATTTTTTAAAAACAGTGACCTTAAAAATGACGAAGGGGCTGGCCTGGTGGTGGAGTGGTTGGGTTTGCAGGCTCTGCTTCAGCAGCCCAGGGTTTACTGGTTCAGATCCTGGGTGTAGACCTACATACCACTCATCAAGCCATGCTGTGGTGGCATCCCACATAGAAGAACTAGAAGTACTTACAGCTATGATATACAACTATGGACTGGGGCTTTGGGGAGAAAAAAAAAAATGATGAGAAGTTATAAACGGTAACAACTCATTGAGATTTCTCAAAATAGGTAAAAATAAGTCACCACCTTTGAAGCAAGTAGGAGAGTGTTTTTTTTAATTAAAAAAAAATAAAATAATCTAGAAGCATTCAGACAGAAAAACCAACCAACCCTCCAGAATAAAATATCTTAGGAGAAAACAAAAATCATATTGGCCAAAGATTTCTTAACAACAAAATTCAGTAGTGGATGGCCATTCTTGTTCTCTAATATTGAGAAATTTTTCCAGACCTTCAAGAAAATAAGTCAGAGACTCAGAATTTGAAAAGATAGCAAGGTGATATTAATACTATGAGATATATAAAATATAAGTGATAATTCATCAGTGATCTATCAAAACACACAACTAAAAATCATGATGCGAGCACTTAAATGTGTTTTGTCTAAATAATTGTTATATATAATTTTATAAAACAATATTAAATCTGAGGCATGAATTCTGAAAAAGAAGATAGAAAATAAACCACAAAATTCCAAAGAAAAATCTAATAAATTATAATATATACGAACGTAGAAAGAGAATGAAGAAAGGTAACAAGGAAAAAGATTATTCCTCTCACCAATGGTAGTGCTGGTTACTTCCAGATAGGAGGTCGTTCCTGTGAAACCTACAGATGACTCCTTCTCCCTTCCTTGATGACAGATCTTTCATGACTTGAGAAGCAATCTTAAGACCATTACAGAAAGGTCGAGATAATATTGGGGACGTTGGCTCCCTTATACTTCTCTAAACATATGCCAGCAATGACCTACTTCCAGATTTGTTTTTCATAAGAAAAATAAACTCCTATTTCTATAAGTAAATGTAATTTGATTTCAGTTATAGTCAAATGCAGTCTCAACACTTAAGACATCACTAGATCCTTAAAGCTCATTAAAAAAATATTGAATTAGCATATCACACTTCACAATGATCAGAAGCATAAAATGACCACTAACGAAGTTTAAAACATTGTGTATAGGGACTGGCCCAGTGGTGCAGTGACTAAGTGCTCACGTCCCGCTTCGGTGGCCCAGGGTTCACCGGTTCAGATACCAGGTGTGGACATGGCACATGGCACTGCTTGGCAAGCCATGCTGTGGTAGGCGTCCCACATATAAAGTAGAGGAAGATGGGCACGTATGTTAGCTCAGGGCCGGTCTTCCTCAGCAAAAGAGGAGGATTGGCAGCAGTTAGCTCAGGGTTAATCTTCCTCAAAAAAAAAATATTATGTACAGGGGCTGGCCCAATGGTGTAGCAGTAACATTAACATGCTCTGTTTTGGTGGCCTGGGGTTCACAGGTTCAGATCCAGGGCACAGACGTAGCACTGAGCATCAAGCCACACTGTGGTGGCGTCCCACATAAAATAGCGGAAGATTGGTGCAGATGTTAGCTCTGGGCCAATCTGCCTCACAAAAGAAAAAAGGAAAACAGAAAACGTTCTGTACGCTACCCAATTTTTCTAGAGATTAAAAATAAAGAAAAATAGTCCACAAAATAAAACAATGAAAGCATTAACAGAAATCACAAAACAAAATAACAACACACAACTAAAGGTTTATAAAAAAAATTAGAGCATTAAAACTTTCTTTAAAAAGGTTTAAAAAACTTTGATGATATTAAAGATCACAATATCCATTATTTATGAAATAGATAATATTGAAAATAAGTAATAGATTGAGCAAATTTCATCAAATAAATTCAAACAGAATATGAAAAATTAGTTATAGTAATGAACAATGAAATATATTTCAAGGCAAAAAGCATTTAAGAGAGCAAAGAATCCTCATAGAAGAAAGACTTTGCTGAACTGCATAAATTTGACTGTATAGACAAATGTCAGAAATTCTTAGAAATACAAGTATAAATTAAAGGAAACACAAGCAAGTGACTTTAATGAACCAACCACAACCTTTCAAAATAAATGTAAAATGCATATGTTTATGCTCCCTAAGAATATAGTTTACATACAAAATGAAAAAAAATATTATTTTTGCTTTTGCTTACTCCCACTGACATAAACAAAACAAGGATATAGGAGAGATGTATAATGCATTTAACAAAGTTCAATATGCAGCTCTTATTTCTAAAAATGTTTTCGGAAGCAAATTCAAATATTAGATCATGAAGAAAATCTCAATAAACTATAATAGTAGAAATTGTATCAGTCATAACTTTTTCCAAAGAATAATAAAATTATAAATTAATCTACAAAAATTTCATTAAAAATATTCATTTGAATATTAAACAATATTCCTCTAACATGGTGACTTAGTTAGGATATTCTACCTAAAATTAGAGATTATTTCTGAAAATTGAATAATTGTAAGTGCTTTAGGATATGGCCACAATTGTTATCTGAGATAAAGTCAAATTCTTTCATTTAAAAAATGAATAAAATCAATTAAACATAAAGTTAAGAAGTTGAAAAAATATGAGAAATTCAAAGAAAGGAAAGTGGAGAAAATAGACAAGTTAAAGAAAAAATTTGTAAATTAAAAAAAGAAAAGAAATTCAGTAGAATAAATAAATCAATTCAGGAAATGTTTATTTGAGGTATATGAAAGAAGTATAAAATAAATGAAAGTTTTGCAAATATAATTAAATCGCCACTCAGGAATCTTCTGACTGATGATAAAACCATAAATAAAATTTTCAACACTACAGTATATTATATGGATATAAACGACAGTATATGTGAAAAAACTGAGTAAATGGAAAATTTCTGAAGACCTATAACTCACCAAAGTCTTCTAAAAATAAAACAAAACAAAATTTTAACAACTGAATATCCATGGGGAGACTAAAATAGTCAAATAACTGACATTTTAAGATTCTGGACACATATGGTTTGACATCAAGTATTTCAAGTGTTTGTGATATTCTAATCCTATGCAAGATCTTCTAGGAAACATAAAAATATTTATAGAAAATAGAAAATATTTTTAAAAATGAGTAATTATTTAAAAACCTGATATCAAAACCTGACAAAAATAAAAACGAAACTTCAACCTTATTTAGCTAAGGCACATAGATAGAAAGCCTAATAAATAAGTAAAATATGAGCATATCTGACCTTGATTATTCATATGTTCTATGTTACTTTAGATATCATTAATATCATGAATGAATTCAGTGAAGTTGCAGGATACAAAAGCAATATGCAAAAATATGTTGCATTTTTATACACTAATAACAAACTATCAGAAAGACAAATTAATAAAACAATCCCATTTACAATTGCATTGAAAAGAATAAAATACATAGAAATAAATTTAACCAAGGAAGTGAACGACCTGTACACTGAAAACTATAAGGCACTGAAGAAACATTGAAGACGTAAATAAATGGAAAGATATTTCATGCTGATGAACTGGAAGAATTAATATTGTTAAAATGTACATACTACCCAAAGCAATCTACAAATTCAATGCAGCAATCCATGTCAAAATTCCAATGGCATTTTTCACAGAAATAGAACAAACAATCCTAAAATTTGTATGAAACCACAAAAAATCCTCAGTGGCCAAAGCAATCCTGAGAAAGAAGATCAAAGCTGAAGGCATCATGCTCCTTTATTTCAAAATACATTACAAAGCTATGCTAGTCAAAACAGTATGCATTGGCGTAAAAATAGACACATAGATCATCAGAACAGAATAGAGAACCAGAAACAAACCCACACATATATAGTCAATTACTTTATGACAAAGCAGCCAAGAACGTACAATGGAGAAAGAACAGTCTCTTCAATAAATGGTGTTGGGGAAACTGGACAGACACATGCAAAAGAATAAAACTGGACCACTGTCTTACACCATACACAAAGATTAACTCAAAATGAATTAAAGACTTGAATGTAAGACCTGAAACCATAAAACTTCTAGAAGAAAACATACGTAGTACACTGCTTGAGGTCAGTCTTGGTGATGATTTTTTTAATCTGACTCCAAAAGTAAAGGCAACAAAAGCAAAAATAAACAAGTGGGACTACATCAAACTAAAAAGTTCTGCACAACAAAAGAGATCATAACAAAATGAAAAGGCAACCTACTGAATGGGAGAAAATATTTGCAAATCATATATCTGATAAGGGGTTAATATTCATAATATATAAAGAACTCATACAACTCAATAACAAAAAATCAAACACTCTGATTAAAAACTGGGCAGAGGATCTGAATAGACATTTTGCCAAAGAACACGTACAGATGGCCAACAGGCACGAAAATGTGCTCAATATCATTAATTATCAGGGAAATGCAAATCAAAACCACAATGTGATACTACCTCACACCTGTTAGAATGGCTATTACCAAAAAGACAAGAGTGACAAGTGTTGGTGAGGATGTGGAGAAAAGGGAACCCTTGTATGCTGTTGGTGAGAATGTAAAATGCCGTAGACCTTATGAAAAACAATATAGAGTTTCCTCAAAAATTAAAAGCCAGACTATCACACAATTCAGCAATTCTACTTCTGGGTATTTATCCAAAGAAATGAAAACACTAATTCAAAAAGATATATGCATTCTCATGTACATTGCAGCATTATTTACACTAGCTAAGATATGGAAGCAACCTAAGCGTCCACCTATGGATGAATGGGTAAAGAAGATGCAGTATGCGTACACACACACACACACACACACACACACACACACACAGGAATATTATTCAGCCACAAAAAAGAATGAAATCTTGGCATTTGTTACAACACAGATGGACCTTGAGGGCATTATACTAAGTGAAATAAGTCAGACAAAGACAAATGCTATGTGATATCACTTATATGTGCAATTAAACAACAACAACAACGAAACCAAGCTCATAGATACAAAGAACACATTAATGGTTGCCAGAAGCGGGGGGTGGGGAAGTGGGCAAAATGTGTGAAAAGAGTCGAGGTACAAACTTCTAGTTATAAAATAAGTGAGTCATGGGGATGTAATGTACAGCATGGTGACAATAGTTAATGATACTGTATTGCCTATTTGAAAGTTGTTAAGAGAGTAGAGCATAAAAGTTCTCATCACAAGAAAACAACCTTTTTTTAACTATGGTGACAAATGTCAAGTATATATTTATCATATTACAATACATAGAAATATGGAATCACTATGTTATAAGCTTGAAAATAATATGTCTATTATTCCTCAATAAATTAAATAAAAAGTGACCAGCATTACTATCAGTTAAATTCTGATATGTATTGCAAAATATTAGCTGCCAGTTGTCCTAAGAAAGAAAAGGCTGAAATGAACAAGAACGCTGCCTTGCTTCTCTGTTCCTTGTGTGTCCCAACTTTGCAGGACTCCTGTTCTAATCTGAAGCCATGAAGCAAAACTTTATCAACTTTACCATCCAATCTTACAATTACATGCTTTTATTATATCCAAGCCTTCCTTCTTTTTCTCTCATTACTCTTTGAGCAGAACACTTATTTTAACGATACAGCGCCTTCTCATACCTTTACATGGCAGTTTGTTTTATTTTGTTTTAACTTTATGTTCTACTTTGTGCACTGGCTTCCTTTTCACAGTTTTCCATTTTCTATTAGTTTTGGTCCCTCTCTTTTCACATTAGTGGCTTTCCTCAAAAGTCTGGTAGTCTATCCGTGTCCCATTACCTTTAAAACTGAGACACTTCAAGCAGACAGGATGCTCTCTGTAAAGAATTTGTTGGTTGGAGTCCTCTCCTGTAGGCAGAAGGGAATAGGTCTGTCTGTCTTTAGTGGTGTCCTCTCATTTCCTGCTGCAGGATACACAACAGGTTGCTGTGTTATTCTGGGAGAGGGTAGGGCAAGGCAACTGGGGTTCTACTTTTTCTCGAATCCTTTTTATGGTCCCAACCTGGCCCTGTCCTCTTCTGTGCTGATAGTTCCCAAGTACTGAGTTCCTTTAGAAACAAATCTTTAGTGTCCAGAACATGTAGAGGGTTTAAAGTAGAGGGACCAGGGCCCTGGGGCGGCCTCCAGTATGTGGGTCCTGA
This sequence comes from Equus przewalskii, assembly GCF_037783145.1. Lineage (NCBI taxonomy): Eukaryota > Metazoa > Chordata > Mammalia > Perissodactyla > Equidae > Equus > Equus przewalskii. The sequence continues at coordinate 111,350,834 of NC_091832.1, forward strand.
TGTACGAATTTCTGTTATCAGTCGTAAAGAAGTGACCTGGGAGTGAGGAGTCCAAATACCGATTTCTACAGTCTCCTGTTTTCCGCTCCCCATTTTATCCCTGCTTCTTCTGTAACCGAAGTTTCCCCGAGCGATGGAGACCATGCATTCTCCCGGCAGCCACGCCTTCTGGAGGCACTACTTTGTAAATCGGCTTAGGTGAGGCCATGCTTCTCCATTGCTGGGATTCCTCTGTTCTCTGATCTTAGGAGATTTTATATATTTTGAACTCCTATTTTAATAAGTTTTCATAAGGAAAGGAGGTAAATGTTAGTGATCCTTCAATTCTTCATGTCTAACCAGAAGCTTCGGAGACAAATAAGTGAATCAAAAGGATGTAATCCTTAAGAAAAGTATTGATTTTGCAATATTTTGAATATACCTGATCAATACAATTCATATAAATGGATCAAAATTATTTTTATGCATTTTATCTCATATAATCATAGATTTATCTAGTGTAAATTTATCAACGACCCTATGAAGGCCAAGCAAACTTTGTCCTATACTGTAAAATTTAATCTGTCCTTTATTAAAATCTGGAAGCAAAATATGGAAAAGAACTATATCATGCGGTTTGAAATGACTCACAATATTTTTTTCTTTTTACCATACTGCTGTTAAGAGCTATTTGCTTTCTTATTATTTAGTGCTTCCTCTTATAAGTGAAATGAAGAAAAAGTCGCGATTGATTGATGCTCGGTTTAGCTGATTCCATTTAATTGAAAATGTAAATGTATGCATTGTAACCTAACAATTAAATTTAAAAATAAATTTCAGCTATATATTCACGATTGGAAAATATTTCAAAAGCACATGTTTTTAAAACTTACTCTTGTCTTAAAAATATTTTTTTCTAAGTCATTGAAACCATATTTTTGCTGAGAGCAAATACGCTTAGACCTCAAAAGATTTACTTCGGAAGTTAAAAGGTCCATTTAGGAAGTAAAAGCCCACAATGCTCTAATGGAATTTAAACATAGCAAAACCTCTTCTCCTCCATACTATCATTAACTCATATGAGGCTTTTTTGATGAAGTTAAAAACGCTTCTTCGATAAATTCCCACAAGCAAGCCAAAGTAAGGACAAAGTGGTAATCTAAATTTTAGAACTTTATTTTCTTTTTTGAGTTTGTGTAATACTGCTGTATTACTTTTAGCCAGTTTATTGTTTTCTGTAGCTTGACCCTTGGAAAAAAAAAATATCATTTTTTGTTTTAATATAACAAGTCAGTAAGGACTGAAACAAGAAAGTCAGTGTATGAGACTTTAAAAAAGACATTCCTGGAATTCACTGAAAAATAATCTTTTCTCATTATTATGTGCAAGAGTGCCTTCTCAACCATAAAGATTAGGTTTCTGAAATCACCTGATGGGAATATGTTCAACTGTGAGATTAAGACATTTTTAGAAAATTTTGGTAAAATAGACACAGGTGCCAAAAATAAAATGACAAAGACAATACACAAGTACAAAAAGACCATTGACATATAGTTTTAAAAGATTAAGAATCAGTAATAGCTGTTTAATTCTTTCTGTTTTTTTCTCTCCAAAGCCTCAGGACATGGTTGTCTATCCTAGCTGTGGTCCTTCTAGTTCTTCTATGTGGGATGCTGCCTCAGCATGGCTTGATGAGCACCGTGCAGGTCCCTGCCCGGGATCCAAACCTGCGAACCTGGGCCACCAAAGCAGAGTGTGTGAACGTAACCACTATGCCGCTGGGCTGGCCCCAATAGCTATTTAATTTTTAATACTTTTCCTTAGTCACTGTAAACATTACAAGATAACCTCAAGATGACACACTAATAAGATGCTTGAAGTTTCTTTTTTTCCCAAAGAATATGTATATTGAGACTTTCATTTAGTCACATTCTAATTTCTAATTTTAATTTCTAAATTTAATTTAATTTTAATTTCTATTCTAATTTTAATTTCATATTCTAATTTCAAAATCCTAGACTTCAACTTTTCTGGTCCCAGAGCAACAAAGCCTGTTAAAATAGAAAAAAAAAAGGATAAAATTTCATTAAGGTTTTAATTACAGATAGCTAAGTAGGTAACATTCAAACCCTGTCCCACTATAAATAGTTTAAGCTATACGATGTCATACCAGTTTCTGCTTTTTCTTACATGTAGAACTCCTTTCTTCCTAAGCCTCAAGGATAGTTTGCAGATTTAGATTTCCTTCTACTCAGCTTCCTTCACTTCTCCTGGGCCTTAATTCTCCCCCTCTACCTCTGCTTTAGCTTCTTAATTCATTCACATAGGTCTAAGTTATGTTGCGGTAACAACGAACCTAAGTTTCCATTGGCTTAACCCAATTATTTATCTTTGCTCACACAGCACCGTGCATGTAGGCCATGCCCCAGAGCATCTGCCTAGCTTGTACTTACTCAGCATTCCAGGCTGCTCTTGAATTTATGGCACCTTCACGACAATGTATGCTTTCACAATCAGTAAAGAAAGGAGTTGTCAGGTGGGAAAATCTCACCAACTTCCAGCAGCTGTAAGATGACACACTCCTCCTCATGTTAGATTGGCCAAAGCGAGTCACCAATCACTCTTTAATTCAAGGGGGTGGAGAAGTGCAATCTTCCCTACGCCCAGAAATACGGAAGGACCACGTTTTTGGTGAATAGTGGTAAGACCCACCAAGATTCTTTTCTTTTTCTTTTACCTGCCAATAAGTAGTTTTTAAATTACTTAATATAAATTATAATCATAATTTTATGGTTGGCTAAAAAGAATAGCAAAATAGATATACAGAGTTCTGCAGCAAGGATGAATTACAATAACCTTAACTTCATTTGTGCTCCCACCTCCCAAGCCATTTATAAATTCTTCAGCAGTTCAATAGACTCACAGCCCTTACTATAAGTAAGAAACTTGAAAGAACAACTCTTTAACTTCTATCAAGAGAATATTTTCTTCATGCAAACTAAAGAAAGTAAAATTGTAATAAAGTATCTCCTTTGGTCTCATGACATCCATACTCATGTATTTTACACTGATGTCTGCATTGCCTTTTTCCACGTTAAAAGACTATTTCAGAAATATTCCAGAATTTTTTTTCTTTCAGTTAATTTTTATTCTATCTGAAATATAAAAGAGACTTGGAAAAGAACCTAGTGTTATTCTAGCTCATGGTCACAATGTCTGCATTTTAATATGCTTCATTTATATCAAATTTTAGAGGAGAAAGAGTTCCCCATACAAACTTTTAAATAATTGATTGCCTTACCCTCCTGCCTCTTCAAGGTTTAGCTCTTTACTGGATCATTCTTATCAGCCTATAAATATGCTCTACAGTCCAACATTAAAAAACGGTGTCCTCGATTTCCTCAAACTAGGGTCTAAATTCTCTGCTTTTCTTCACAGGCAAATATAAAACGTATTTATAACTCCACTTTCCAACCTTTCATTCACTACTTTTTAATGATGTTTGCCATTATATTTCTTCTTATCTTGTATATTTAGGAAATTTTTTTAAAAAGAAAAGGAAATGCAAAGGAGAAAGTGCTAATTTCTCATATTTCCCTCACCCCAAACCAACCATCGTTAATTTTACTGTTATCAGTATTACTGTCACATTGCATTTTGTTTAAGAATCTTTTGTTTCCACACCACTCTGCCATTCTTATTCTATCTCAAAACAGGTTTCCATATATTATGGGCCTACCTCTGTGCTCTGTGCTCTCTCTTCAGTTTCTCACTGATGCGTTTTGTTTGTGCTAAATCCTCCATGTTAGTTACTATGGCCTTATAGCTGCTTTCTAAAATTTGGAAGGCCCAGTCTCTACATATTGTGCTTTTTCTAGAATATCTTTGGCTGTTCTTGGTCATTTGCTCTTTCATATAAATTTTAGAATAAAATTGTTAAGTTAAATAAAACAAATCATATAGAGAATTTTACTAGAATTGCAGTCTATCAATTTAAGGGTTATGTCATAACAATGTTGAGTCTTCCAATCCTTGACATATTTATATTTCTACCATTTTTTCAGATTTTCTTTAATGTTTTATAGTAAAGTTTTATAATGTACTTCCTACAAATTTTAGATGGTAAAAAAATATTTATTCCTATTTTTGTTGCTATTGTAAATATTCATTTTTCATTTTATCTTATTAAGAAGTGTAACTATTTGCTGCTAAATTTTAGAAATGCATTTAATTTTTGTTTGTTGAGCCTTGCTAAACTCTCTCATTAATTCTATTAATTTATCAGTAGATTTTTGGAGGTTTTCTCTATGGAGAATTATATCTTATATAAATAATAAAAACTCATTTCCATGTCTTATATCTACCTTGTTTTTTTCTTTGTCTGCACCGGCAAGGACCTCGTTATTATGTTTAATTAGGAGTAGTGATGGCGGGCATCCTTGTATTGTTCCTGATGTTAAAAGGAATGCCTTCATTTTTTTCTCAATCAAATGAGATGTTTACTAATTCCTTTTGTATGTGTACTTTAGTAAGTTAAAAAAGACTTCCTATTTCTGTTTTGGTAAAAGTTTTATAAGGAATAAATGTTGAATTTAAGTGCACATTTTCCATCATTTATCAAGATAATAATATGATCCTTACCTTTTCATTTGTAATTTGTTAAAATACATTAATCACTTGGAGAATTTTGAATTGTATTATCTTCATAGGTTTTCACCCCAAGTAAAAGCCACCTTTTGATTATGAATGGACACGGGGAATTTTTCTTTCTACCCATTACCAAGGTCAAGATTTGCAAGTTTTCCAATCTCTCTTTTTCTGTACAGTGGGGTTTAATTTCCATTAAGCTTTTAGGATTCTGCTTTATGCAGAATCTCCAACCAATTCTGCACCTCGGGCAGGCCGAGGGCTTTATCTTCTGTCCCCCATGGCTTTGCAGTCATTACAGCGGGACTTCAAGGTCCCACAGTGTGGCAGAAACTCTGGCTGCAAACTAGCTATAGTGCTGTTGAAGTAAATTGCTAGGCTCAAGAGGAGCTGCTCCTGTTTGGGGTGCCACATCAGGAAACCAAAACTTAGATACTTTCGCGTTTCTGTAAACACTTCGCTTGGCCAGAAACACAGTGTAGCCGGTCAGCCAATTCCCCACCAAAGCTGACTCTGGGCCTTCTCACTCCAAACAAGAGTGACTCTGTGGACCAGCCAATCAGATATTTTCTATTTGTCTCTTCCTTGTTCTTTATTCTTTATCCTATAAAAGCTTCCCGACTTCTGACTCCTTTTGCAGTTCTCTGAAAGACTGTCCTCTTAGTGAAGCATTTGAGCTATTGTTTCCTTGCGTGCAGCTCTCTGATCCAAACGAACTTTATTTAAAAATATATGTATTGTTCCCAGAAAGGGTCTGGGGTCCTGGAAAGTTTAAGGGAGATTGTAATGGGTGGCAACCCTCATGGGACTCAAAGAAAGAATTTCAGTGTTTGCAAAGGGTGGCAGCTGTTAGGGGACTCACAAAGCTTTGAGGTAAGTCGACAGCATAAACCACTGGGGGTGTGGGGAAATAAACTAAGATAGAAATTTGGACTGTTTTGACCATCAAAATCAAAATGTAAGTAGACACAAGTCAAACCATTAAAAACCCTCAGGGTATCTGCCACTATAAAGAAATCTTCTTGTGAAAGGATCTATTGCTAATGGGAATCTCAGAAGCCAAAGCCACAAAATGGGTGGGCAGGGGTTGAGCGCTGAAAAGCCACCTAACTCTAAGACTCTGTGCTGGGATAAGTTGGTCATGGAACAGGTTCAATTGACCCTAGGTCATTCACCTACCTCAAGAAAATTTCCTTTCATCAAAGTATATAGTAAAACACCGCACAATCTCCAACCCAGCAGCACATCCCTAGTGTGTATTAACTTGGCTCTGAGAGATCTGAGGCTTAGCTAAAGAAATTGAAGCCTCTGTCGAAGATTAACTGTGCACAGTTAATCTTCGACAAAGGAGCCAAGAACGCAGGGCAGCCTGGTGGCACAGCAGTTAAATTTGCATGTTTCGCTTCGGTAGCCTGGGGTTTGCTGGTTCGGATCCTGGGTGTGGACATGGCATCACTTGGCAAGCCATGCTGTGGTAGGCATCCCACATATAAAGTAGAGGACGATGGGCGCGGATGTCAGCTCAGGGCTGGTCTTCCTCAGCAAAAAGAGGAGGATTGGCAGCAGATGTAATCTTCCTCAAAAAATAAAAAAAGGAACTAAGGACATACAATAGAGAAAGGAAAGGCTCTTCAGTAAATGGTGCTGGGAAAACAGGACAGCCACATGGAAATGAATGAAAGTAGACCATTATCTTGCACCATACACAAAAATTAACTCTAAGTGGATTAAAGATTTGAATGTAAAACCTGAAACAATAAAACTCCTGGAAGAAAATATAGATAGTGCACTACTTGACATTGGTCTTAGCAACATCTTTTTGAAGACCATGTCTACTTGGACGAGGGAAACAAAAGAAAAAGTTAACGAGTGGGACTACATCAAACTAAAAACCTTCTGCAAAGGGAAGGAAACCACGAACAAAACGAAAAGGCAACCCACCAACTGGGAGAAAATATTTGCAAATCGTTTATCAGACAAGGGGTTGATCTCCAAAAACTGTAAAGAACTCATAGAACTCAACAACAACAACAACAAAACAAACAGATCGAAAAATGGAAAGAGGATATGAACAGACATTTTTCCAAGGAAGACAGACAGATGGCCAAGAGACACATGAAATGATGTTCAACATCACTAGTTATTAGGGAATTGAAAATCAAAACTACTATCAGATGCCATTTTACACTGGTCAGAATGCTATGATTACCAAGGCAAAAAACAACAAATGCTGGAGAGGATGTAGAGAAAAGGGAATGTTCATACACTGCTGGTGGAAATGCAAACTGGTGCAGCCACTATGGAAAACAGTATGGAGATTTCTCAAAAAATTAAAAATAGAAATACTACACCATCCAGCTATCCCACTACTGGGTATTTATCCAAACAACTTGAAATCAATGACCCAAAAAGATTTATGCACCCCTATGTTCATTGCCACGTAATTCACAATAGCCAAGATGTGGAAGCAACCCAAGTGCCCTTCTACAAATGAATGGATAAAGAAGATGTGGTATGTATATACAATGGAATACCACTCAGCTATAAAAAAGACAAAATTTTTCCATTTGCAACAACATGGATGGATCAAGAGGGTATGATGTTAAGCAAAATAAGGCCAACAGAGGAAGACAAATACCACATGATTTCACTCATAAGTGAAAGATAAAAAAATACATGAATAAAGAGAGCAGCTTAGTGGTTACCAGAGGGACAGGGAGTTGAGGGGTGGACAAAAGAGATAAAGGGGCATGTACTTATGGCGACGGGTAAAAATTAGACTACTGGGGGTGAGCATGATGAAGTGTATTCAGAAATTGATAAACAATTACACTCAAAATTACACAATGTTATAAATCATTATGATCTCAATAAAATTACTTGAAGAAAAAATGAGATCCTCAAGTTTCCAAGAATTGAGTGCATCACCTTCCAGCACTCCTGCTTAGTTTTTTTCTCAGAACTGTGGTCCAAGAAGCTGTAGAGATCTACAAAGTGGCAAAATCTTACTAAGACAACTAGAATTACAATGACCATAATTGGGATTGTTCCAATTAGACAATGTCATTTATTGAAGAAGTGCAGTTGAATGCAAGGGTTCCCAAATCAGCAACCAAAATGGGATACTTATTTTAATTGGTATTCAGAAGCCTCCAAATGGCTTCAAAATTCCAAAATAGCTTCGTTGAAAGATTCATTGCAAAAGGATTATGAAAAATTAAAAACACAAGAGGTACCTAAGACAGAAGACCATGAGACTGACCTGACTTGTAGTTTTCCCTTCTATCCTCCATCACTTGAGTACTCAATTGACTATACCTCTATCTAAATGGTCTTTCCACTCCAAAAAGACTACAAGACCATAAAGAAAAGTCCACTAAGTTAGTGGCTTTACAATTGCAACAGCTCCAAGGCCAGAAAGCTGAAACACCTGAGCCTCCCCACTTGCATTCTCCTAGGGGTCCATCATCAAAACACTGGCCCAGAATTCAGTGTCTCATTTTCAATCAACTGGTACACTGGATAAAAGATCGTCCCCGACAGTTTTTTCAAATCCTTCCACACCAACTCAAATATCCCCATACCTACCCTTGAAGGAGGGCCCCTATATGGATCCTTCCCAGAGCTAACAACGCTCCAAGGGATTCTCCAGTAAAATGATACCAGTTATTCCTTTAAATAGCCAAGGGGAAACTAAAATTAAAATTAATGGAAAACTTCACCAAGTTCTGATAGGTACTGGAGTGACTCTCTCTACTTTAAACCCACTCGCTCCAGAGCCTGCAGATGGGATCCTGAGAAAACTGGAAGAAGCCAGTGAAGGATGAGAGTTCTTACTAGAGTCAGCTCTCCTCTCTGTAGTGCCTGGTAGGGAGGAAAGTAAAATTTCACATTTTCTCATCCTTTCCAAATCAGACTCCTGTGAGTTCAATTTTGGGGTAAACATTGGCTGTTGATCCTTTCTCTTCCAGGGACAGCTAAACTTCTTGTCTCCTTTTGTGTCCTGAAAATGTGGCTTGGCTTTCCGCCTGCCTGGTGTACCCAAGTTGTCAGTTCTTGTGTATGCAGGCAGCTCAATAATCAGATTGGGGACCCAAAAATATTGCCAGACAGAAATGTGAGTTGAGCTCCATTTGTGGCTAGGTTCCTGCCAACTATTGCCAGCTCCCTTAGAGAATTGTCTAAGTCCTACTTTATTTTGACTATCTTGGGGAGTGGCTCTAGATCTTGGGAGGGTTGGATATTTTGAGGTTGTTCAATACTGCTAAGAATGTTTATTGCTTGTCCTAGCTGAAATTTGACAAGATATTTGTAAGAGTGTTTTTTTTGTTTAAGTAACTGTATGGTCAAAAGTTGGCCAAATTGAAAGCTGATATTCAGAGCCTGATAGAAACTTTTTTTTAGGCCTTCTCTCCTAACCTAAATGAAACTATGTACCCAGAGGGTAAGAAAAAAAAACATTCTGAATGCAAACAGCTCTCAGTCTAGAACATAAGGATCTTTTGATTTCCATCTTACTTGAACATTTTCTTCTTGATATAAAGAAGCAAATTGAAGATAACGTACTTGGCTGGATGGTTCAGGCCCTTGATATCACTCAAGTTGCAACCTGATTCTTTGAAGAAATAAAACCAACTGTCCTACAAGTTGAGGGAAACTTACGCAACTTGTCTTACAAATTGACTCTTTAAGAACAGAAAAAGCCCACTTATCTAACTTTTTGCCAATCCCCAAACCTCTTCTATTCATCTCAAAAGGCTTGTAAGCATTGTAAAACTTCTGGCCTTATGAAACAAAAATCCTTCTTGGGGAAAATTACATTCTTGTTCTGTGTCTTTGAGATGTGAATGTATTCCTGATCTTCTCTAGGAAGCAAGGTCATTCTTATCAGAAGGAAAAAAATTCAGAGGGAGAGGAATAACTATTTGGAAACTAAGCAAATGAAAAATGTTAAAAGTATACCAAATAGGATGCAACCTTGTTTTATAACACTTTTTCACCTCTAAGACCAGTTAACGTATTTTGCTGCATTAAAAAAAAAAAGTGTCCCCAAAGCCTCTTGAGGTTTGTAGAGCTATTCTACTTTTACTAAACAGCTCCACATGGCAGTGACTTTCAAGCTGATGAAACTGCTTTTTAGAAACATTCTGATCCATACTTTAGCTAGGAAATCTTTTGTTTGATTTTATCGTGTGTGTGTTTTTCTAACTTCGTTGTGTATTCTTCCAATATGTAGCCTATTGTGTGTGAGTGTGTGCAGCTGTAGGGAAAGGCTTAAATTTTATATTATTGCATATCAAACATATGATAAAGTGTGAAAATCTTGTGTTCTTTTTGTTGTTGTTGTTCACAATGTCTTCTTGACAGAGAGCACATATTCAAGAAGTAGAACGTTGTCAGCATTCAAAAAGCCCTCTACTTGCTCTCTCCAAATTACTACCCTACAAACATAGCCACTATACTGATTTCTATCATATATTAGTCTTACCTATTTTGAACTAAATGTATCTGGAATCATATAGTATATTCCCTTTTATGTCTGCTTCTTTCACTCAATATTATGAATTTGATATTCATCCTTGGTGTTCTGTATAGCAGCAATTTGTCTGTTCTCATTACTAAGAAATCTTTACTTTTACAAATAGGACACAATATATTTATCCATTCTTCTGTCGATGGTCACTTGCGCTATTTCCAGTTATTACGTTCAATGCATAATACTGCTATGAAAATTCATGTGCATATTTTGTTGAATATGTGTATACTTATCTGTTGGGTAGACATCAAAGACTGAAATTGATGGTTTGCAAAATAAGTACATGTTCTGCATTGGGAGATGCCACCAAACAATTTTCCAAGTTGTTTTTACTATTTTACATTCCCACCAGCAGTATATGGAAAGTCAAATTACTTCATGTTCTCACTAAAGCTGGGTATTATCTCTTTTTGATTTAATATTCTAGAGGTTGTGTAATGATTGCATTGGATTTTAATTTGCATTTCTCTATGGTTAATGAAGTTGAGAGCCTTTTCATATGTTGATTGGCCATCTTCTTCTGTAATGCCCATTTAAATCTTTTCCTTAGTATTCTACAGAGTTTTCTATTTTGTCAATTTGTGTAATTTCTTATACAGTCTTTCACCGCTTAACAATGGGACTATATCCTGAGACATGTGTCTTAGGCGATTTTGTCATTGTGTGAAAATCATAGAGTGTGCCTATACAAACCTAGATGGCATAGCTTAGTACACATCTAGGCTATATGGTACTAATTTTATAGGACCACTGTCATATTTGTAGTCTGTTGTTGACCAAACCACCGTTATGCAGCACATGACTGTATATTGTCTATGTAAGCTTCTGTCAAATGTACACATTGAAAATATATTCTCCTCGTCTGTGCATTACCTATTCATTTTCTCAATAGTTTCTTTTGATAAACAGAAGATCTTAATGTTAATGTAGCTCTGTTTATCATTTTTTCCTTTACGGTTAGTTCTTTTATTACCTAGTTGAAAAAATTTCTGTCTACCCAAAGGTCATGAAGATATTCTCCAGTGATTTTTTCTGGAAGATTTATTTTTCTGCCTTTTACATTTACATGTATTTTCCATCTGGAATTGCTTGTTATATTGTGAGGTAGAAGATAAGATTGATTTTTTTCTTACATATAAATCCAGTTGACTGAAGGCTACTACTGAAAAGACCATTCTTTCCTAATTTCCCCACAGGATAAACTTTGTTATATCAGGTCACTATATATTTTTGAGTCTGTTTCTAGCTCTATTTGTTTCTTGGTCTGTTTTTCTATACCTGCACCAAAACACACTGTTTTCCTTACTGTAGTTATGCATGTCTTGATCTTGATAGCTTGAGTCCTTGAGCTTTGTTATTTCCTTCAAGATTGTCTTTGTTAGTTACTTTTTGGTATATTTTTCTTATTTAGACATAATTTACATGCACTAAAATGCAAGAAATCTTAAGTTTTCAGTTTGATGAATTTTAACAATTGTACATATCCATTTCAGAATCACCCAAAACAAGAATATTGTCATGATACTTTCTGTATTATTTTGATGCAAATGCCAGGTATCACACTCAAAAGTATTTCAGTATAAATCTACAAAAGAAAAGAGTTTTTAAAAACAAAACCCTAATACCACTTTCACTTCAAAAAGTATTAACTATAATTTCTTAATAATATCAAAATTTCAATGACTTGAATTTTAATTTAAAAGCTTACCTCTTTTCCTTAGAGGTCAAGTTCTAGAAAGTTATAGACAGAAAAATCCTATGTAGCAGCACACTGAATTTTTCTCCAGATCAATTCTACTGTGGTTAAAGTGGAAATTTTTAAAATATATGTCCTGTCTCAATCATAGCACATCATGAGATAAGAAAGAAAAATATATGAAACATTGACAACCATAAAAGGCTACGTACATATATCAACCATTATCTCCACCAACTCTTTCATTTTTGAATAAGCCAAATGAAGACCAAAAAGGTTCAGTTTGCAACCCTGAATTGCCCCTCTCTTTTTTTCTTGATAAAGCCCCTCCTCTCTCCTTGGGCAGAGGCATCTCCTTTAGTGATGGAGGACTCCTCTTCCGCATCTTCCAATAGAACTCTCATGAGGGCATCCATCTCTCCTCTTTCTTTGCCTGCTTTCTGATCATTTCTAAAATCAAGCTCACCATGTTTCCCTCATATTATCTTCCCATCCAGGTCTTTGTTTTTTTCAGTGATACCAACATTTGCTCACTTTACCCAGGTACAAAACCCGATGACAATTATAAAGGACAAAGCCACAGTGCTTCTTTCTCTATATTGTATCTTGTTTGGACTTTGCAGTATTTTTTAAATATGTGGGTTGAAGTCTTCCATCAATCTTGGAGTATTGTTGGCCCTCATTAAATATCGTTCTGCTCCGTTCTCTTTCTCCTTTCCTGCTGGAACACAAATTGCAAATATATTAGATCTTTTTTCTTTTTCCTAACCTGTCTCTTATTCTCTTTTCTCTATTTTCTATACTTTCACTCTCCATGAAGTTAGTGTGTATATTTTCTATCGAATTCCACATTCAGTCACTAAATCTCTCTTTTGCTGTATCCAATTTGTTGTTAGACTCATCTATGTGTTTCTTAATTTCTTATCAAATTTGTAAATATTAAAAAGTAAGTTGATTCTTTTATTTTTATTTCTTTTATTTTCTCTGGTGAAATTTTGCATTATATCATCCATTTTCTTACACTTAAATCATATTTACTATAAAGTATGTATAATAAATACAATGTCTAAGTTTTCCGTGGGTCACATTTCATTGTCATTTATTTTTCTTGGTATGGCTGGGTGTTTTTTTATTGATTGTGTGACATTTTTATTAATAATCGTAGCAACTCTGAATAATTGTATTTTGCTCCAGAGAGGAATCGTGTTTCCTTCTGTTAAATAGCTATATGGGGGCAGCATACCTTAATCCAATCAAGAGTGATCTACTCCTAGTGTGTTTACCCAGAGCCTTTCTCCTTGCTGTATCCTCTAATTTTTTTCTATTCTCTTCAACATTTTAAGATTGTGAAAAATTATGTGATATTTTTGAGTAATTTTCTCTTTAGCTTCTTTGATTCTTTCTCTGTTTAGTTTAAGAATTCAATAAATGCACGAGAGAGAAAAAATCACAAGATTTTGCCTTACCTTTCTATGTCTCAATTATTTTGAGATCTTGTCTCTCAAGTTTTGGCTACCATTGTGGCTCTAATCTCTACTTTTTCTCCCCAGACATATGAAACTGCTGAAAGCCCTGCTGGTTTTGTGTCCTCTTAGTGACAGCTCTGTGTCTGACCTCACAGCTTTTTTGCCTTCCCGAAGAATCAGCAAATGCACTGTGGTTCGATTATCTTGCAGAACATTAGTCCACCTCCCACTGGTTCCCTCAAATCTCTGCTAGCAATTCTACAAATGGATTTTTCTTTTGCATTTCAGTTGGCCTTATTTTGCTGCAAGTTACTATATCATATCCAGAAGCAGAAACCTCCTCTAAGACCTTTTAAAATTATTACTTTTGATTTCTTGTGGCCTAATCAGTGGGGTAGAGGTAGAACATTTAAATTGTTAATTAGAACTGAGAATGTCAGTTGCTCTATTGTAAATAAAATGAATTAAATTCTAGAAAATTTTATGGTTATTTACAGTAATTTTTACCTCACTTCTTGTTTCTTGGCTGTTCTCTAGATGGTCAAGGTTGACATATAAGAAAGACACATATTAATTCAATTTGTAAAATTAGTGATTAGGGACTATATAAAAAAAAGTCTAAGCTCACATAAAGTAAATGTTTTCCAGTTTTCTTTCTTTGTTTTCATTTGATTATATTAAGGATATTTCCAACTTCATATGTTAACTGTTTAAAACAACTAAACATACTTTAATAACATCAAAATTCAATACTACTTCCTACAACTGTTTTTCTTTAAATTTCTAATGTTTTCTCTCTTCCTGAAACCCTGTCTTGGTCATAGCCTCATCTTGTAACATTCTCAAAGTCCCAGAATATGGCATACATATTTAAGCCATTTTTCTGACTAGTTTTCTCTTCTCTTCATTGGCCATCTGTTGAAACACAACTTATTATTCTAAGCCCAGCTCAAATTTTACTTCTTTTTAAGACATTTTCTGTCCTTATATAAGAAATATAAAGGGCATTGTGATTACATACACTCATTAAACTCAGGGAGCGTGGACAGAGGTAGGCATTGCTGCATGTTGTCTTATTAACTAGGTCAGTTCTTTATGGGATCCTCAAGCATGATCCCCATAGGAATGTCTGCAGCATGGTACAGGTGTTTAGAGCACAGTAAACTTACAATTGTTCTATTAATATTTTCTTTCACTACCTTTCATACAATTTTTTGGTCACGCTGTCAGGTTGCACTAAATTTCCTGACATCTTTCATAATATGAAAGTCCCTCCACCAATCCTGAATTGTGTGATAATCTTTGCCATCTATTTCCTCAATCACTTTCTGATGGATCTTCCAACATCTGTATGCCTTCCATTTTAATATCCTGTGTGATACATCTTTTGTTTCTTTGCAGTAGGTTAAGCACTATAACCCACTTTCTGTTTTTCAGGAATATGAGTCAAAACTGTTAATCAAAAGTAAAAAGAATTGGCAGATAGAAAGCGTATAGTCTTGTAACCCATGCTTCGTAATAAACTCAACTAAGGACAGCAAGTTTGAACAAATATTGGCTGAGAAATAAGGTAGAATAACACTGAAATAAATTACATATTTTACTACAATAAATTGTTCTATTTTAGTATATGCAAAATTGTCAGAACCATTTCAGAAAGAAATAGCGCTATAATAAACCAGCAGAGTGGCATAAATGACACATCTGTGCGCAATACTTGGCATATCCATCAATGGATGCTCAACAAATTTCTGAATGTTATTTCATTCTCCTGTAGGTAGAATAAAATGCTTTCTCAATTTATGTTCATAGCATTTAAATATTCTTCTATCACAATATCAACCTAGAAGGTCTGTGAATTCAGGAATCATGGTTGGATTTTTCTTCCTTGCATATAAAGTGCTGTTCAGTATCTGGAACAGCATATGTGTTCCTTAAGTATTTGCTGAATAAATGAGTCAACATACAGCATTTCTTCACAAATTAGGAATTACCCCAGGCCTAGAAAGGACTTGATAATAATAGATATTCAACTAATATTTGTTGAATTCATTATTTCAAATAACAGACGTCCATTGAGTGTTTATTGTCTGCCATGAACTGTGCTGCATGGAATTGGAATTACTGTGAGCAAATTGAACACATATCCCCTACTACCCTCCCATCTGTTTATTCTCTTCCTAATTCCATCATTTAACATTTTTCTGTTGATAAAAGTAATTATTGAGGACAGACATTGAGGAACGCTGTGAGACAGTATAAATGCCTCTTGAAAATCATTTATCAAGAGCTTTTATTCATCTCAAATGCTAGACATAATCCTTGATTTTTTTCAGATTAATCTTCCATTAACAAAAAAACAAGTTCTGAGGACACAAGAGGTGACTGGGTAGCAGACTGAGCAGTCGATGTCCAAATTTGCATAGTATACTCTCTCCCTCCTAGGGAATTCCCCCTATATAGAAACAATCGCAAACTCTACTTCAAAGAATTTTTCAGTAATTCAAGGGCCTGTGTTTGACCATGATCTGTGTGTGGATGTCTGGAAGGAGCAAGAAATGGGGCAAGTAATCATAGTTTAAAAAGCAAGGAAATTATATTTAAAATTCAGTTAGGATTTTAGGAGGTACAAAAATTTAAATGCAATAATTTCCTGACAATTCAAAGTTAAACCTCTCATGTCTCACTTACATTCTTTCCTACGTTCATTGAATAAGCGTTTGTTGAAGGCTTACTAAGTACTTGCTGTTGCACTAAAGACTGTGGAGAAAATAAGGAATAAAATGCAACCCACGGCAAATACAGTCTAAGACAGCTCAGAATTTGTCAGGGAGCCAAGAAAACTTAAAAGCAGCTAGAGTATAATTGATAGCTGTTATATATATTCACTTTGCTATAATAACTTACCGAGGACGAGTGATGCATTCCCCTAAAGATTAAGGACATCTTCACAGAAGTAAAATTTGAAGGGTCTTAAACAACAAATAGGAATCCATTACTTAGAAAACAAAGGGAAAAAATTTAGTGCAGAGGAACAATATGTAAAATGAGAAAAATGTATGGAAATGTACAAATTTCTCTGGGAAAAGCATGCCATCTGATGTGACTAGAGAATGATGTAAGCAGGTGAAGGGATGAAGAGAACGTGCAACATACTGAGCTAGGGAAGTAGGCTGGGAAAGACTGGGGAGAGTCTTAGATGCCGTAGATCTTAGGCAACCATCAAGATATTTTTATGTCTTCAATTGAGCGTGAGCTGTGTGCCTCAGTATCCAAAAGACACATGTTCATACCTAGGGACAAGCAGTGACTATGCTGAAGAACATCCTGTAAGCCTATATACACAAAATATATAACATGTATTATTTTTATTTAAAATAAACACTGGGTGGTAATGAATATTCTTTGTAATTACATGCTTTTAGTTTGATATGATATATTTATAACAAAACATTCTTTTACCACTTTTTCTAATTAACAAAATGTGATTCTCTTCTGCTGATATTCAAGGCTTTTCCTTTAAGCAGGGGAGTGTTATAAGCAGGTCTATGTTAGAAAATAGCTCTGGTAGTTTTGTAGAGGAGAAATTAGATAAGTAGAAACTGAGAACCAGTAATGAGGTGGGATTAGAAAGATATTTCTCACCAAATCTCATAAAACTAGTGACAGACTAGTGAAGAGTAAATGATAACTGAGGTTTTTAACAGTGTGGGAACCAAGTGGAACATAGGAATGAGTTTGAACAGAATACAAACCACCAATGTGGATAAATCAGAAGGCATCATGTCTCCGACCACCATAAAATACACCTGAAAAAATAGCCCAAAACACCAAAGGGAATGAAAATAGATTTTTTTTGTAATTATATCTAAAACTCAAGGTTGTCTACTGCTTTTTATTGATTTTTCAAAATTACAGTAAAATCCGCAATATTATTGTAGAATGTCATTAATTAATTTACATTTATTGAATTTATATTTTTCTTTCAGTCTCCCATTCCAGTGCCACTGATTAGAACAAACACAGTCAGTGGTACCAAAGGAAGAGGAGGCCTGTTCTTCAGGGCCGTGAGGAGGCCCTTATTTTGTCAAATTCAACAGATCCTCTTGCCTGTTCCTTGACATGTGTGATTAATTGCCGGGAGTCACTTCATTCTCAGCATCTTCTTTACCCGACTTGCTCAGGCTCTGCTCTCTAGCTGCCACATTGCATCTCTCAGAAGAATTGAAATATGCCTTTATATTTAAATTTAGTCCTTGTGATCAGGCTGAACTTGTTACACACCTGCCATCCTCACCTAATAATAGGAAGCCTGAGTGAGTCCTAGAACTCCCAGTGTATATTCAATGCACTATCCACTGTGTGAAAATACTGATGTGTCTCCTGGAGCCTGAATTGATGCATACATTTGTTTTCTCTTATGCCCACTCTCCTTGCCATCTGACAGTTTTCATTAAACCCAGTGTTTGGTTAGTTAATGTTTGTTGTGCTTTCTTCACTTGTATATTTACTTTCAATGGAAAATCACCAAATTTAAAAACAAACTCCAGCCTTCAAGATTCTTGTACATAAAAATTACATAAGCCAAAGAATAGTCAGGTAGACAGTAGACAGGTTATCAGGGTGAAGTCAATAGTTACTAATTTTAAATGGTAACTCAGAGCATCATATTTCCTGAATTTTGAAAAAAAAAAATATATTCTAAACTGTCAACCTGTCTTAGGATGATTTCAAGAAGCATGAAAAATGGAGTGTTAGTAGAATGCAATCAATGCTTTTTAAAATATTTCTATTAATGACATCTTAAATGAATGTTAATACAATATGTTACTATGTACAGGGTCTGTATTTGGCACAGACACCCTCATTTAATTCCAAATGGAAATAATATTCCAATTTTCCAAGATGCTTATTAAGTTTCCAAATAGGCAAATGGCAAATGCAAATAGGTAAATAGGCAAATGTATTTTGAGAAGTTGAAGTTAAGAGTGATGAAAGGATGAGGAGACGGAAATAAAATCCTCAAGGCAAACTGAGTCAAAATGAAGAGAAGTAAGCCACATAAATAATTAAAATAAAATGTGAAAAGTAATGGAAGAGGATTAAGTAACATGTACTTTGGGAACATGATAGAGGGTCAAGTAAACAAAATCCTCACGGGCCCACTGGAATGTGTCAGCATCCATGGAATATATTGTAGGAATTTGAGGATGCCATTGAGTAACCTGTCTTTATGAACATCTGATGTGGCAGAAGTCTGAAAGATTAGAACTGTGATCTCTATAAATGAAAAGAGATCTACATGAAATCAAGAAAATTATATAACACTAAACTTTATTTCAAATTAGTGCACAAAACCTATAATAAGAATTGCTAAACAAAACCACCAGTTGTTGAAAAACCCAACATTTTTTTATGTCAAAAAATGAGTTATTTCAGGAGGAAAATAGAGAGGAAATATTTAATACTATCAAATCATCCTTTCAAAGACTTTGTCGAAGGTGTTCATAAGACAACTGAGTAATTGTTCGATTGATTACTAACTTCAGATAAGAAATACTAAAAACCAGTACTGTTAAGTGTTTAACACGTATCATATATTACATTATTTGTTCTTGATAATTCTATGAGATACATAAATTAATATCATTCTCGTCTTACAGATAAGTCAATTGAAGTGTTTAAGTGAGTAACATTTCTGCATTCTGAGGTGTCACTCCAAAGTCTGAACTTTTATTTTATGCTGTCTGTTTGGGAACAGGATACACCTCATAAAGATAAACTGGCAGTTTTTTAAAGGTGATTCCTTAGTAATTGGTGCTACTAATCATCTCGCTTGACATCTTAATACATTTTCCGAAGGAGGACATATGCTATGAAACCTCCAAATTTCAGAGTAAGCTAAAATCTTCTGAAATCTAGTGATAAAGCAAGAACAAGGTAAATAATTTTTTTTTAATCATTTTAACCAAGGAGCTGATTCTCAAAGAGTGTCAGACAAAAACACAGACTGAATACTACCTGGTTATGACAAGTGCATGAAGATGCAGGGCAAAGAGGGGTAAATAGAGAGGACAGCAGGCGGGGTGGTGAAAAACTGTGGGACAGAGAAGGACTAGCAGAGGATTTTTTTGTCCCTGCTCCAGAGTTTTGCTGGAAACCTTTGGTGAGAGAAAGTGATGCCTAAAGAGAAATTTTCTGCGGAATGTGTTGTATGTTACTTTACAAGTATGTACAATAAAGACCTACAAAATTCCTCAGGGCTTTAAAAGTTGTCTTATAACTTGACAATTTTTTAATGTGACATCTCAGAGATTAGATATTATAATGACTAGTAAATCTAGATTAAACCCTGATATCTATCCATCTATCTATCTATCCATCTATCTATCTATCTATCTATCTATCGATCGATCTCTAGAGAGAGAAATTGTTTAGGGTATATACCAAAATACTTTACATGGGAGCAACTCTAACATAAAGTATTTGTAAAATGAGCAGTTGTAAAATGAATTGAGTACCGAGCTCTAGGTAATGATATAAGAAAAATCTGAAAAAAAATTTAGATTGTATTATGAGAAAATGGGACCTAAAATTCACCATCAATCTTAAAAGCCAATGAAATGATTTCTCAGAAAGATATTAGAAACTCAATAGAAAATTTTCCTCTAGTTTTATGTAAATGGTTATGTGGTTATGATCACTAAACTTCAAGAAGGATATGATGGAACCACAAATGGGCAATGAAAATGAACCAATATATGTATAAGGGAAGGAAGATTGTATCAGGAAATAGTAAAATGAGGAACTAATTTTAAATGAAGAATTAAAATGAGAGAGATGGAGAACCGAAATTCAAAATTATGGTTGTGGAGCCATGAATCAAACAACCTCAGAATTATTCACCAGTTCCCCAAATGCAGGAAGAACAGGTCCTGTAGTGAATGGCTGTTTTACTGGCCAGGTGCTCATTGTCCCTCCTTCTAGTAACAGAGCACCTCTTTTTCCTTTGGGAGCAACGTCCCCACCACCCTATTCGCAGTTCAGGCAATTAGTTTGGTGAAGATCAGAGATTGGCTCAGGTTTAAATCTTCCCAGAAAAATTCGTTCAAATCAATCCGGATCAGTGAAACTCAATGACCAGAAATTCAAGAACTGTTGGGAATGGTAAATTAACTTTTGCTGGGCTGGTGAAGCTGGTAGAATAGAATTTAGCAATTTCTTGTAAGAAAGCCTGCATTTGATGGAAGCCAACAAAAGAGAGAGTATCAAGTTGGGTGATGGGAAGAGAAAGAGTGAGCTGATGACTTCAGCTGATAAAAGCCAGGTCTATATCAGGGATTTTTAGGTATATGACCCAATAAAGTATCCTTTTTTGTGTTTAAAATAGTTATAGGTAATTTCTGTCACTTCCAACAGAAAGAATCCAGACTAATAAACGTACACTTTGAAATCCAAATGAAAATAGTTGGAAAAAATATCACGTAATTATTTACAATTAATAAAGCAGGTGTAACATCTATAAACACTATTCATGAGGGAGTGGCAACAGGAAATATAAAAGGATTTACAAATTAGATGAACTTATGAAAAATACAACTATACATTGTTCTTCATTTTGAAAGTCAAAAACTTATAGTATAGTATCAAGGAAAACAACCATATCTGCCACAGAATTTTTTTGTTAATAATGCAATTATTTCTGGATTAACTTGATTTGGTTGTATTGTTTATTCATGTGTTATATAAAAATTAATTTTTTCTTAAAATATAAAGAGGTGAGATATTAATAAACTCTGAAAAGAGCATATCTGTAGTTAATAGGAAGCTTAGGTTAAGATATACTACTGGGCAAAATTTTAATAATTTCTTTTTGAAATAAAATATGTAACAAATTATTAATTATATCACAATAAAATCTAAGAGTTTGGAGAGTTCTTAAAGGTTATCTAGGCCATTCTCAAGCTTTTATAGTTTAATTAACAAATGAATATGTAGTTTCTACTTAACATTTTTCACATATTTCCTTCTGCATTAGGCACCTTTTCCACTGAAGGATATTTTAGTTGTATGGAAGCTGTTTCTTGCATTGACATGAAATATGTCCCCTTTCAAAATTCACATTATTATTCCTCACTCTGTATTCTGAAACAATACAGACTATTTCAATCAAGCTATTATATTTCCCTTTAAACTTCTCTCGTCCAAATATCCTCAACCTCTTAAAACATTTTTCATTCATATATATCAATGGCTTACTATGTCCCAAGTGCAGTGTTTGGCAGGAGATATAGAAATAAGTTAGGCAGAGAAAATTTCTCCTCCTATAAATTAAGTTCTCTGGATGGAGAATATCCAGATATATAAATATAAATTAATGTATATTGCTGTGACCATAAATAAACAAGATGATGAGAAGATGTTGTCCTGGGAGGGAGAACCATTAGACACAGTGAATGATCAAAGCATTCATCTTCTAGGAGGTGACATCTGAGCTGAGACCTGAATAAGAAAGAGCCATCATGAGAAGATCTGGGGAAAAAGCCTTCCAGACAAAGCCAGGCAAAGTGCCTCCAGACACATAATCACTAGGAGAAAACTGCTTTGTTTATTATATGATTTCGAATCCCCTCTTTTCTGATATAGTCTAGAATTTTTTTCACCCAAAGTGTAAGCCTTAGAGCTACATATATTTTAAACTAATTTTTAATAAATTCAAGTACAGAATAACTATTATTTCTTGTGATTTGATGCTCTGGTTCAATTAATGCAGCCTAAGATTACATTAGCCTTCTTAGCAGTCAAACCTCATTATTGATTCATATTAATGGAGCATCATTTTCAGTACAATTTAAAAAAATAAATTTTACCATGTAATTAGTTTCATCAACATGACTCCTTTTCCTTGTGCTCTTGGGAGTCACTAAAATAAGGAATTGGGACTTTTGCAACAGTTATATTAATAGTTATAATTAACATCAAAAAACTCGAATTCGGTTGCTGTTGTAGGAGTCTGGCAAATCTTTTTATTCTCACTCTGCAAACAAATTCTTGATTTTTATAGGTGTTTGCCCAGAGGCTTACAACAACTAGAGATAGGGCAGTCTTTCTGTTGAGAATTCATTGACATTGTGCCTTTCCGAGATGACTCATTCACTGCTGTCCCCATAATTGTCCTGCTTCCTGCTCTGCTGAGATTCACCATGATGCCTCCTTTAGTTGTATGCAGATCTGCATTGCTAGAACTCACCATCCAGCTACTATAAAGCTTACTGATTTTCCAAAAGAGAAAAGAAATGATTTTAGTTTTACCTTTGGTAATCATCATTTTATCTCATTCTAATCCTTACCAGATGTCTCCAGCTTCATCATTTTACCATCCTAGAGAGGACTGTTTCTAATTTTCAATGGTCAAATTTCCTCTCTAACCAATCTACACGTTTCTTTCCTTTAGCACTGGCCATGACTGTGTTTTTCTGTGAATAATTTCCTATGAATAATCCACAGTGGAACTGCACATTAAGATTGACATTAACTAACACTCCTCTTTTTACAGAAAATAATTTACCTTCCAATATCTTCATTATCATTGCTTTTCAAGGCTCAATTCTAACCCTTAGAAGCTTGCACTCTACTTTTCCTTTGTAATTGCACATTCACTCAACTATATGCTGAGGATTGAAAATGGATGATTCTAGTTTAGATTTTTTTCCAGCCTTACTTGGACTAAGTCAAATTGCCTAAGTCAATATTTCATTATTTCTACTTGGATGTGCCTCAGACCTCAAGAAGCTAAACCTGAAATTACGATAAGTAATCTCCGATGAACTACCAGCTAATACATATTTTTATTTGTTTGTTTGTTGCATTTAAAAAATATTCAAATAGAATTTACTGCGGACGAGGCTCTGGGTGGCTGCAGCTCCCACTTCCGCCTCACTTCAGATTTCTGCCAACTGGCCCTCACTCTTCACTCCCCCATGTCCTAGGAAATGCAGTGTTTTAGGAAAGAGACTAAAGGGAAAGAAAAGAAAAGCAAAAGCACCAAAAGAGCTCATGACATTCTTAAAGTTCTCTTTTGTATAGTAAGCATCTTTATCTGATTTAATTTTCTCTTTTCTCGAATATTACTACTATTTTTACCATTCTAATAATGACCTTCGTTATGCATTCTAGGTTGTCTATTTCTCTTACTAAAATGTTGAAACAAAAGTAATAGTTATAATAATGACTTTAAAAAATGGCCTGTCATTTATTTCTATTTGACTCCAAATAGAACAAAATCTCTGTGTTGAGGACAAAGGTGGCATCTGACCACTGAGAGTAATTCTAACCTTTCTCTTACTCTGGACTCAATATAGTTTATGGTAGCTATTGTTGAGCTTATTTACAAGATCCTGTACTTCTGTAATTTTCTTTGGGTTAAGTGCACAACAATATTTTTGTAACATATAAAATTATCCTTTTAGAGTTGGGACATCATTTAGGCCAATGAGTTTTAGAACACTAGTATTTATTGTATTTGATGTAACTTCTAGTTTCATTTAAAATATGCATTCAGTTAATGATTCAGTGTTTTCCTTCCTTTATTACATTGACATCTACCAGTTATTAATATGCTGGCTCAGTGTTGGGAACTTGACTCCCTCAGCATCAGTGTTTTCCACTTAATTGTGACTCTCTAGAAGAAAATCACATATACTTTTCTGGTACATTGTAGGTTAGATTCAGCACATAGTGCTTAATATATTTCAAATTTAAATGTTACTTGGTGACAAAAGACAGACACAGACATTGTATTGAAATTTAAAAATTTTTAAAACACCAGAAATAAATAACAGTAGAATAAATAGCTTTTTTTTCCTTATTTTGGTGACTTGGTATTCATCAAACAATTTTTTATTGAGATATAATTGACGTATAATGTATTAGTTTTAGGTGTACAACAATTTTTGTCTATAATAGAGACAACATCTATGTAAGATTAACATTTCCAACCTTTTTGGTTTGTTTAGCTAAAAATTGGGATATTCTTTCTTATAAGACTGATTTATGAGTTGAAACCAAATGCCATTCATAGTAAGGTTGTATTCTTTGTCTTAACGTTGATTTTATATTTTCTAGTATTGTTTCTGTAAAATATGTGCTTTATTTAGATAATAACAATGCACTCCGCTCAACTCAGTAAATAAGTTGTCTTAAAAGTGACTCAATGATTTAGAATGGAGCCTGTATGTTTCTTTCCCGTGATAAATCTTCATTTCATGTCACTACCTACTTGAATCAAAGGTAAAACAAGGATATAAGAAGTGACAATTATATGAACATAATAGAGAAAGAGGGTGTGACCAAATGTAAGAGAACTGTAATAAATTTTCTAACGGAAAAAAGCCAACATGAATTAGATTGGCAAAAGAGATAAACTGCTCTTATTTAACAGGAAAAAAGTCAAATATTTAGTGAATGAAAATGAGTGAAATAATTAATGGAGTCATCATAAATCAAAAATTAAAGAATTGGAAGGGCATTTAAATATTGCATAGTTCAACTACCTACATAATGAATAAACTCTTTCTATAACATCCCCATTATTGGTATTTTAGCCTATGCTGGGGAATTTATTCAAATTTTGATTGCTTTATTAGAAAATTCTTGCATACATTAATCCTTTCATGTCTACTGATCGTCTTCCATTGGTCTAAATTCTATCACTGGAGATCTTACACAGTTATTCTCATTCTGCCTCCATAGAACAGCTCAAGAAACATTTAAAAGACATCAGTTGTCTTTTATTCAGTACAAAACATGCCCCGTTCACTTAAATGTTTTACATGTTGGTTCTAGGGTTCTTTGAAGTCCCTTCACTGTAACGATAAGGCTGCTCAGCTCACACTCCATCTCACCTTAAAATGGAAAACAATGATACCCATACAATCTGAAAAACGTAGAGTAGAAACCTGATTGTCACCTATTTCATTCTCAGTACTATGTTTCTTTTAATAAATGTGAAGAATTAACTGTTTTGGTTGTCATCGTGGATTGTTTCAAAATGTTCATAATGTCCGTAATCATGAGGGTCATCATTTTTCAAATTATTTTAACTTTTCACAATCACTTATACCAACTATACAGTTCTAGTTAGATGGTTTGTTTTGCAATCCAATATACTCTATATAGTCTGTTTGTTCAATAATGAAATCCTGTATCCCCATTTCATAGGGCGGAAAGTGAATTATGATAAAGCCTTATTAGATGCTCTGATCTTTGAAGATAAAAAGTAGAATTATGCTGATGAATTGTTATATGGATGCATTTTCTTTACAGTCATGGCTCAAAGTAAAGAAGAAGGAGTAAAAGAGAAATTTCCATGACATTTGTACAGGGCGTGACCTTCAACTTGCTGATACGTCTGCTGAAGGTATAGCCTGATATGTGCACTTAAGCTTTATTGACGGCACCCAAGACCATCTTGTAGAGTCCTCAAAAGGTAATTTCTAGCAAACTACAGCTTCCTCAGCTAAAATATAATCATAAACATGATAATATCAATGAAAAGTACTATCTTCAATTGTTTTTATAGATGGCTTGACTTGATTTTCTACTGTATTGTGTTCTTTTACCTTAAATTTCTGACTTTCCTTGAAATAAGAAAAATATCTGGTGCACTTAATTTCCAGTTAACATCATATACATATTATTGCCTAAAACCTGATATTTTTGTTGTTTAAGCTTCATACTCTTCCTAAACATTATACGACATCTCTAAATTATTAATTTCAAAATGTCCTATTTTTTCCCTGTATTAAAGCCATTGTTAATATTAAACACTCGGCTTATGTAGTAGTAAAGGGATTAGGATAAATAGTGCCAACTGATTCAGGCAAGGCATGGAATATCTTGAAGTCATCATAACCAGAATCTGTTCTCAGTTGTTAAATATTAAAATATGATTTTCTTAGTTGATCCAGTGGTAATCTGACTTTAGAATGCTAACTCTCACTAACCAACTTCATAGGATGCTGATAGACAGGGCATAGCCTTGATTTATTGATTTATATTGAAAAATATAAACACTAAGTTATTATGAAGTCTAACAAAGTAGATTGAGATAAATTCTTAGCTAGGCATTATTAGAACAAAGCTAGTATAAAGTCCATAACTTGCTCAATTTTATCGTTACACATCTGAGGCAAGATTTGGGTCATACTAATACAGTCGTGTGTATGCACATATAAACTCACAGAACGTAAGAAAGCCGAATTCCTTTTTATTAAACGTAGGGATTATTCAGGAATTTATATTCAACTACAAAGTGGTGGTTCTTATTCCTGTCTTATCTTCAGATCTTTTTTGGAAGCTTATCATTACAATTTTCCTTGGGATGTTTTGAAATTCTTTAAATTTGTGTATGGTTGTGTGCAGTTATCTTCATTACATATGCAGAGCATCCGGGAGATATCTTTTTTTTTTTTTTTTTTTTAAGGATTGGCACCTGGGCTAACAACTGTTGCCAATCTTTTTTTTTTTTTTTTCTTTTCTGCTTTATCTCCCCAAACCCCTCCTGTACACAGTTGTATATCTTAGTTGCATGTCCTTCTAGTTGTGGGGTATGGGACGCCGCCTCAACGTGGCCTGACGAGCGGTGCCATGTCTGCGCCCGGGATCTGAACCCTGGGCTGCCGCAGCGGAGCGCGCGAACTTAACCACTCCGCCATGGAGCCGGCCCCATTGGTGATATCTAAAAATTATGGCTCGCGGTCGATGTGGAGTGTGTAGGCAATAGCAGCATAATCACCTAGGAAATGTTTTCAACATATATATATTTCAAATTACCGGATACCAATATGTGAGAATGCAGAGGATATGTATTTATTTTGGGAAATAAGTTACTTTGATTGAATTATAGATGTCTATATACCCACAAACTACATTATTTGCTCATATCAGAAAAAGAAAAGAAGAGTAGAAAAGAAAGGAGGAAGGAAAGAAAATGATAGAAGGAGGGAGAGAAGGAAGGAGAAAGGGGAGGAGAGAGAGGAGGAAGAGAGGGGAAGGGAGATAGACGGTGGAAGATGGAAGGAAGGAAGAAAGGGGTAAAATAAAGCAAGCAGCCTGTTCTTACAGCTTGAAAATACTTTAGGCATCAATAAACATAATTTTGTAAAAGATATTGAAAAAGAGAAGAACCAAGAATAATTCCGTACAATATATCTTATCTTTATTAAGTATATCTGAATTTTTCAGACAACCAGTGGAAGATTCATTTATTTAATGTAAATCTCTTCCTTTATACCAGAATGCATATTTACACCACAGCTTTAGTAAAAAGGAAAAGGAGCGTTTTAGTTTCCTAGAAATTGACATACATTTGTTATGAAAAGAACAGCTAAAAATGCAGAAACTGTACTATTTCTCGAACAGTCTCAGGGAGACACACACTTCTGAAAACTAGGAACAAGAGAAACAACTATGAATCTTTGTTTTGTCTATTTAGACTCTATCTCTATGATATAACGTCCCTAAATAAAATAAAAATTATTTTGTGAATAATATGTTAGCTGGCAAGCTGGAAGTCCCTGTCATATTAATGGTCTGTCAGAACCTCTACTAAAAGTGTTTCTGGTATTTTCAACATCAAAGTATGTTTAAAAGAATACTGCACATCGAAATCCATATCCAAAACAGCTTTCAGCTTGAAATTCAGATACCACCTGTATTGGTCCAGGATTTACATTGTTAATATTTAATTAGGCATTTGCAGGGGAGATGTGCTGAGCTTTTTGGTATATATTTAGGTAAAGGAGTCAGCAAACCACAGACAGACGCCTATCTCTTGGCTGTATTTCTATCTTTATTTCAGATAAACTTCTCTTATATATCAAATTAATAGCAAAAATAGATAATGCATTTAAAAGTTAGGTTGTATTTTTCTTTACTCATTATAATATTTATTTAATGTTACTTCTTTTTTGGTGAGGAAGATTGGCCCTGAGCTAACATCTGTCCCAATCTTCCTCTGTTTTGTATGCGGGACGGCACCACAGCTTGGCTTGATGAGCAGTGTGTAGGTCCACACCTGGGATTCCAACCTGCGAAACCCAGGCCACAGAAGTGGAGTACATGAACTTAACCAGCACTCCACCGGGCCAGTCCCTTAATGTTACTTTTGCAACATTAAAATGGTGATAATATCCCAGTAGTCAGTATTCAAAAGGTCATTTTACTTAGATGCACACAAAGCTATAAATTTTTCGTTTTTCCCAAGCAGTAACTTATAACAGTGATAATGACCACAAGCAACATAAAACGTGAAAAAGAAGCACTACTTCTGTAAATTCACAATTAGGTCAAGCTTGAGTCTGAACTTTTGATCTATCTTAAGTTTTTATTATTTTCAATCTAAAAAATTTTATCTGAGATCTATCTTGCATACTCAGCTCAGAGTGTGTATTGTTTAGGTAATCTTTCTGATGAATTTTAAGCTTAAATAAATACAGCAAATATTTTACATATTCTTCATTAGAAAGAAAAGAAGAAAAGAAAAGATAATTACCATGAAAACTTAGAAGAGTTTTATAGTGTTACACATCTGGAGTGTAAAGGAGTGAGCAACACACAGAATCATTTAATGTAAAGTTTACCTGAAATTGAGGCCAATATATCGTTTTGATCCTCTACAGATGTCTATGCCGTTCTAGTAAATTTTTAATCATCTGTTCCTACCAGAGTATGTTAATATATAGCCCCATATGTCATATAATAAAAACATGTTCAAGTGAAATGAGTGATTTATTTGCAAAAATTTCGACTGTACCTAGAAAACGTTTACATGAAATAGAAGCCTATAATGGAATCTGCATGTAAGAAACGAAAGAGTGTATTTCCAGCCTAACACTGAATTGACTATGAAACTATGAGTTGCTTAATCTACCACAAAATTATAAAGGCTTTCTCCCCCCACCCCTTTCTTTTTTTGAATCCAGGCAGTTTATTACTAAGCAGAGGGAGAGCATCCAAGGATTTAAGAAATAATGCACCCTTTAATTTTGATACTGAAAAGCAACTTTTATCAATCCTTTTAAAGCATAATGTAATCATTTCATTGACTTAAATGGAAAGTTCATATTTACTAGCTTTCAATATAAGAGATATAGTGATTTTAAACAAGAATTTGCAGGCGGAAAAGTAAATTTTAAGAAAAAGTTGAGAAGCAGAACTTTCAAAATATTTTGTCAAAGAGTATCATGCTTAGGAGCCTGGACTCTGAAGCCAGGCTGTCTGGATTCAAAGTCTGTAACACCCCTTGCTCGGGGGTGACTGGGGAAGCTCACTTAACCTCTGCTTGTTTCTTTGTCTGTAAATTTTGTGTTGAAGATGAAAGCAGTTCCTAAATGAAGAGTGCCGGGCAGATAGCATGTACTCAATGAGCGCTACTACTGGGAATAGCAAAGTGTGCCTGCGCCCGTGTGTGCACCTCCATGTGTCTCTGTGTATGTCTAGTAAGAATAGAGTGGGTGGAAGAATAAGTATTCAAGAACCCCCTCCCCATTGTTCCAATGTTTGAGCAAATTTTAGCTAGCTAATCATGCAAAGTGGGAGAGGTAGTTCTTTTCAGATGTATAAACTCAGGAGCTGTGATTTAATTTCTATACACTAAAATATATACTCATTACATATGTATTAATGCCTTGCCATTTTTTTCCAGAAGCAGTAATGAAAAAATGTGTTTAAGGAGCTTTAAGATCCTACAATAAAATATTCTGTGTATTTTTAAATCATGTTAAACAAAAGGAAACAAATTTTGCAAAGCATTTTGCTTTTGTTGAGATGAATAAGGGAAAAGAAAACTTTTTTGTTTGCTTTAACCATACCAATTTTTGGTTACAATGATATGGAGAATATCATTAAAAGTTCAGTTAGAGAAATTGTGGACATTATGAAAAGTATTTTTCATATTGCAATGTAAAAATGTTAAATAGGAATCGAACAAGTATTGCCCTTTTGTTCAAAATTAACTACCTAAATATTACCTTTTCCAGAACTATTTGTTGGAAGCTAATAAGATTTCAGTCATAAGTTTAAAAAGAATTTTATTATCCCTACATATATATAAAAAACAAAATAATAAGTTACGTATTGATTTTTTTATTAAACATACATATTTCTTTGAAAATAACATTATATTATTCAACTTCTTTGCCCTCTAACATTGAGAATTGATACTTGTTTAAAAATATCAATTCTTTGGGAGGAAAAACATTATATCTTAGTATATATTGTATAATATATAGTAAATACTTTTAAATTTTATGGAATTTTTTTACAAAGACATTTAAATTACAGAGGGACTATATTGTGAAGTATATGGCTACTGATTGTCTTCCTTCTCAATTGCATATATCTGCAATAATCCCTCAGCTGATAAAATTTATAAAACAACAGCTCAGTAGCTTCACTGTAGCAAGTTATTTATACTCCAAAAAGCCAAATGACAGTGACTGCAACACATAATTGATGAGTTAAATGAGTTTTATGTTCCCAAAACAATTTTAAAGCTGAGTAACCCAAATTTATTAGCCACATCCAGATGGAATATAAAGTCAATATATTGCTGTTTATGTATCAAGTCAGAGAAAATTATTAAGGATGATTTCAGCCATGGATGGTTAGGGTGGCAGACCTTGGTTAAATTTTGAGGCTATAATTCAAGGAAATTTTGGTAGCTACAAAGCTAGTGTAACAAATAAGAAAAACGTGCTATAATAGACTTTAGAAGAAGTATTTTCTTGACTTAAAAAATGTACAACTGGAGTTGAAGTAGCAACTCCATAAAATATGTCAATATATACTTGGAAAAAAGTATTTTATTTAGGATTATTAGCAAATAAGACTTTATATTCATGGAACTTGTATAAAAACATACATAAATAGATATTTTAATACAACTAAAATAGAAGTGAGCTATTGGCAAGTACTTAAAAATGATTCTGTTTTAGTGTCATTTTATCATAGGAATTGGAAAGATTATTTTTTTCAAAATGATAAAGTACTAAATGGTTTTAGCTGAAAACAATAGCATGTAGTTTGATCATTAACAATTATCATATAAACATGAATATAATCATGAAATAGCAAAAGATATTGAAGGGATACATACTAAATGAAGATTAAAAATCTGTCTTTTCACAGACACTAGGGTTTTTCATTCTAGTATTAAATGATGTTAGATAGAATACATGGGCCCCAGCCCCAAAAACTTCAATTTATTGTGTGTAATTTTGGACACAATGCTTAAATCCTCAAGAGTGTATATTTAAGCATACTTTACCTCAAATCATACTTGGATAGCCAATTAGTACGTAACTGTCAAGAAAGGTGAAGATTTGAGATTTTATCCTACAGCAAGCTAACACGTTAGCTTGCAACAGTTTCATGAATGCTTGGAGAACATAGGAGACTCCTGGGTCAGAACCAAAGAACTGTATTACATACTGTACTGCAGATAGCATTAGCATATTTGTGTCAGTTTCCTTTGCTCCGCAGTCCCACAAGGGCAAAGCAGATGGGCCCCAATGGATGTCTTCACACATAGTGGCTTGTATTTCAGGGAAGGAATCCTGAGCATAACCATGCCTACCTATACTCTGGAGAGATAAATTATCTTTATTACACTAGACAGTCACTATATCTCCTCTTTGCTCAGAGGGAGACACCATCTATTTTCAAAGGCTCTTCACTATACAAATGCCTTGAAAAGATATCCAGAACAAAATGGCAGCCAACATCTCACCGCAAGATACACAGACATGTGAGAGAATCCTGGAAAATTGTCTCCCAACAGTAATGAGCATCATTCATTTATTCAAAGCACATTATTGGGGCTGGCCCAGTGGCTTAGTGGTTAAGTTTGAGAGCTCTGCTTCCATGGCCTGGGATTAGTAGGTTCAGATCCCAAGGGCAGACCTACACACTGTTCATCAAGCCATCCTTTCGTGGCATCCTACATACAAAATAGTGGAAGATTGGCACAGATGTTAGGTCAGCAACAATCTTCCTCAAGCAAAAAAGAGGAAGATTGGCAACAGATGTTAGCTCAGAGCCAATCTTCCTCACCAATAAATAAATAAATAAATAAATAAAATTATGGAGTACTGTACGTAGACACTATTCTAGGAATTCGGAAAATAGTGATAAGTAAGACAGATGAGGTCCCTGCTCTCATGAAGCTTAAATCCTAAAAAAAGTAAACAAATGAGAGAATTTCAAGAAATGATTAGGTTAACGATACTGAAAGAAATGATGTCTGTAATAAAATTATACGGCAGGATGAAGGAAGCCTTCTTTGAGATTACTTTTGAGTTGAGACCTAAATGATAAGATCTAGGAAAATAAGAATTGTGATAGATGGAGAAGTGAGTAGAAAGGCCCTAGGAGTTGAATAAAAATAAAGATGGTTATGTTAATAAATTTGAATTTACAGATATGCACAAATTCCTACAAAAACATTTATTACATTTTTCAAGGAGAATTATAAAGCATTTGTTCAGTATTTTAAAGTTTTTCCCACAGAGGAAGTATATTTGACAAGCATATTTTAGAAATTATATAATCGGCAAATATATTAGAGGATTTAAATATTATATAAACTTCTCAAAATAGAAAGGAATGAAAAAAAGAAAGAACATTCCTTAGCACATTATATATGCCTGGTGTAAATTTAATACCTAAATCAGAGGAAGAGTGTATGGAAAGGATATTGAAGGCCTGTTATATTCAGGAACAGAGAATCAAAAACTATAAATAAACCATTAGTGAAGAAAGGAGAGATTTTCCAGAAGGAAGATTGGTCAACTTGTTCTGCATACTTTTGAAAGCTCAGGAGGCATGATTAAAATTCTCAGCAATTCATTCCTGGTGACCTTAACCCAAGAGTGTTTTCAATAAAAGAGTTGAGAAGAAAGACCAATTAGTGTGGGTTGAGGAGGAAACAGAGGTATGAAGTGAGATCACGTATATGAAGCCAGTTCTTTTAAAGTGTTAAGATGTAGCTCGAACATTTTCTCTTTTCTGAAGCCTTTCTTAACTCTTCAGACTGATTCAAATGTTCATACCCTGATTTTAGGCCATGTCTTGTTTGTTGTTAAAAAGATGTCACTCCAAAGGTGTTGAGCATCTTATAGACAGTTACCTCTTCTTTCTCGTCTTTCCATCAAAACGTCTTTGTATGTTAAAGTGACTAGTAGAATTTTTGCTAAGTCAAATTGAATTGAATTGACTTGAGATGTAAGGTAATATTCAAATTCATTGAACTGAATAATTGTGCAAGTCTTAATTTAGGGATTCACATTATTCTTAATAAGACCTAGATGTATTCATAACCAGTGATACTGTAACAGTATGTCAAGTACCACAAATATTTTGGGGAAAATATAGCACCACATTTAGACATGTGGTCAAAGGCAAGTACGTTAGTTAAACTCAGCAACATGATGTTTTCCTAAAGATCATGTGTTACTTAGAGGCTGTTTAATCTGTCAAAGCAGAGGAGCGGGAGACTGTGCTTTTTGCACTACTTAGAAGTGTTAAAAATATAGTGCATGTGGGGGTGAGTGCGGAAACAACTTTAAATAATCACACTTTATCTGAACTTTATCCAAGCTTGTATTGAAACTTGAAGTAAAACTATATATAGAACTGAATGTGACTTTCTCTGACATCAAAGGCATGCTTTTTCTGAAACCTTTAATTTTTAAATTTGGCCTCTCTAGAATAACGGTTGATGAGAGTACTTGTTCTCACTGATAAAACATGAAGATGTGTGGTTTTGTTTATATTTTGTTTTGATTCACAATAATACTCCAGTGGCAAAACCAAAGGATGCTTATGAAGGGAAAACGTAGTTTTCATTTGACTGTCATCTCTTTACATGTCTGAACAAAGCTCTAAGAAAGTGTAACATTTGATACATATGAAATTTGATTAGCCAAAACCATCTCCTTGATTTAAAGAATCCATCTCACTATCTCTACTCTTCATATAGTTTTTATTTCACTGCATTTATATCAAATAGTAAACTTTGAAAATGGTTTACTTGTACAGGAGATTGCAAAGGAATGAAAATCATTTCTGTATGCCATCTAGGGAAATATTGTTATGGGTGTGTGGTATGGGTATGTGTACGTCTTGATACGTTTTTTCTGTAAAATACTCGAGAGAAATTGAGTCCATGTTACCTGATCTGTACTTTCGTTTCATAGTTAGGCCTGAGTTAGGCCATCTAGTTTGAAATCATATATTCAGGAAAAAATATTGAAAAAATTATATACACTGAAAAAGTCTCAGTTATTAAATGTTGAGGGCCTTGTCAATTTAAAAAAACACAAATCAATCAAATAATGGTTTGCAAATGCTAAGTAAATTCCAATATACAAGTAAATGCTAATTAAATTCAAATATACAGGTACTGTAATTAGGGATTGGGAACTCTGATTCACTGGACTGGCGTTCTGAGATTCAGAGTGATTGAGGTCAAGTTTACTTCTGTCTCACTTCTTCTTCCGTTTCCTGTCCCACACCTCTCCGCTTGATGGCCAACCTCCGCAACCTCCTCAGTTTGCTATTTCCAATATATCTTCTTGAAGTCATTCTGACATGACTTTTACCCCACCACTCCCTGAATGGGTAATTAATTATTTCCACTCTGCCAAATCCAACTGCCACTTCTCAGTCTCCTCCTCTTTGAATTATTAGTAACATTTGACACTCTTTTATCTTTGAAACATTACCTCTACTTGGCTTCCAAATCCACGTTTTCCTGGTTTTCTTTTTCTCCTTACCTGGGTGCTCCTTCTCATTCCCTTTCAATGATTCTACCTCATCACAGTTATTGTAATGCCCCCAAAATTAAATATTTCAGCTCTTCTCTTTTCCATTTTCACTTAATCCTTTCATGATATCATCCAGACTTATCATTTTATTTTTTTACTTTTTCATTGCAGTAACGTTGGTTTATAACATTATATAAATTTCAGTATACATCATAATATATTTCAAATTCTGTGTAGATTGCATCACATTCACCACCCAAAGACTAATCACAATCTGTCACCACACACATGTGGCTGATCACCCCTTCTGGCCTCCTCCCTCCCCTCTTCCCCTCTGGTAACCACCCATCCAATCTCAGTTGCTAAGTGTTTGTTTGTTGTTGTTTTTATCTTCTGCTTATGAGTGAGATCCCATGGTAAACCTCAAATTCCTAAAACTGAACTTTCAGTCATTAACCGACCCTCCCCACCGTCACCATCCAAGTTACCTCTTCCCCAAATCTTGCCATTTTGTTAGTGGTAACCTCATCCTTTCAGTTGCTCAAGCCAAAGGCTTGGGTGGCTCTTGATGTCTCTTTCCACTTCATTTCCAGTTTCCAGCAAACCTTTTAGTGTTTTCTCCAAAATAAAGCCAGAATCCTACCACTTTTCACCCCTCCCTCTGCTACTTCTCTGGCCCAAGCCACCAATATCTCTCTCATGGATTATTGTCATTGACGTGGGACTTCTCCCTGTCTCTTGGCTACCATGTTTCAATCTATTCTTCCACTCAGCAGTAAAACAATTCTGTTAAACCTAAGTCAGAAAACGTAAAAGGCTTCAGTGAGTCTCCATTTCACTCAGAGTAAATGTCAGACTTTAGAGGAGTCTATAAGCTAATGGTCCTACTAGCATCACCAGCAACACCTTTCTGACTTAATCACCTGCTAATAGACATTTCAGCCAAACTCACTTCCCTGCTGTCCTGGGGTCCTGGGGTCACACCCCATATGCGTCTGACCCACTCCTTCTCTACTTGGACTTCTCCTGCCCTGCATGTCTGCTTGACACGTCCTTCTCCACAGCTTTACTCGGATGCCATTTGAGTTAGGGAAGCCTTTGTTTGCTCCCTTATTTACAATGCCATCACTGCTTGTCTCATTTTTCTGCTTGTCTCATTTTTCTTCATAGCACTTATCATCGTCTAATACATTATTTACTTAACGTATTTTGTTATTTTCTGTCTAATCCCACTAAAATGTAAGCTCATAAAATGACACTTATTTCTGTGAAATTGTGATTTTTAAAGTTTTTTTGTTCTATTTGATTTCAATAAGTAAGAAAACAGACTTCTTCATCTCATTACTTGGTAGTGATTAATTTTTCTTTCTGTATACTTTCATACTTCTTGAAATCAAGAAAAATTGATGTCTTAATGTAGAAAATGAGATGTATTATATTGTAAATTTGAAACTAATGTGTTTCATGATTTCTTTCAATACAGAAAAGTTACCTCGGAAATAAAATTCTTTTTTCT
This sequence comes from Equus przewalskii, assembly GCF_037783145.1. Classification (NCBI taxonomy): domain Eukaryota; kingdom Metazoa; phylum Chordata; class Mammalia; order Perissodactyla; family Equidae; genus Equus; species Equus przewalskii. The sequence continues at coordinate 111,387,501 of NC_091832.1, forward strand.
GGAAACTACTTCAGTTGCATATTCTACATTCTTTCATAAAATCATGTAATCATACTTGTTCCATTAGAACCCTTATAACACTGTCTTTTCTACTACATACTCAACCCTGAGTACGTAAGTAAAAGAGAATAACTTCTAAGTTAGCACTGATATATTTTAGAAGAAGCCCTTTTCAGATTTAAATTACTTATTTTAAGTCAGTCAATTCCCTGCTCTTAAACTATTTTAATTGATGATTTGAGATGTAAGACAATTATGACATAGTAGAAGCAAAAAGCACATAATGGCATAATTATTTTTTAAAAGCACTGTGGGGATAATGTCGGTTAAATGGCCTGCTGGTCTCACTGTTCCTTTTGTCCAGTGTGTCACTGACATTTTACATTTCTCCTTATTTATGAAAGGTTAGATAGCTTTATTTTGTGTCGTGTGGCACAGACTCGAATTTTGGAAGTTGTACTCACTTTTGCACAGATGATGTGATGAATGCCGCTAAACATAATACAGTTGCGTGGAATTGTAAGAAAGACATAGGCAATCACGGGAGCGGAGCCAGCAGGTACCAAGATTTAACTACCTGTTAGTGCTTTAGTTACTGAATAGCAAAATAATATATTATTCAAGTGAAATACAAGAGCAGGAAAAGAACATTAATATCAAGATTAGCATAAAAGCTACTGAATATAAAGGTAGAAGATCTAAGTAAAAATAACCCAAGATCTCTTCCTCTATCTATGAAGACCAAACATTTCAGCAAACTGGATATAAATGAAGATGAAATGAGACTTATCCATTATTGTATTACTTTATTCACTTACATGCTCCTATGGACAGAATAAAATATTTTTGAATATTATAGGAATAAAATGAATCATAAGGGAAAGGTATCATTAGTGTTTAGGGGCCTAAATAATGAGTGTTGCTTTCTTGGATGTTTTTGTCCCCCTAGAGGAGCTTAGATGCTGACATTAATATTTATTTCTCTCTATTCTTGGGTCTAATTAAACATGATCAACTGTCTTTGATTAACAATATGTGAATTTCCTAAATTATAAATACTTATGATAACCTTATGCCTTAGTGGAATATTGTGCTATTTACTAAGAACCAAAGAAATCCCAAGAAACTTGATTTACCAGGGTAGAAGTCAAAATGCTAGGTAGAACTATGCGTTAAATAATTTCATATGAAGGTGGCTGTTTCCCTGCAATCATAATTATATTTTAATTTTATTCTAGACTGAGGAGATATCTTAGAATGATATTGGAACTTCTAGTAAAAATGTTATTCTATTTCTTGTATTTAGACTACAATTTTGTTTAAGGTAAATATTAAGATGTTTTAAAAACCAGAAATTGGAGGTAAAATATGAGTTTAATGTTTATTACAACCCATCAGCCGAGGAAAAACTATAGGTGGAGAACTATACTAATTGCCCTATACATTCATTGCAATTCTGCTCACATGTTCCTGCTAGGATCATGCCATATCTGGTGAGAAATCCTCTATCTAACTTTGGCACATGTACCCATTGCTCCAAACTGCGCATTCATGTTACTGGAGGCAGTGGCAAGAAAAAGGAAGAAGCTCGGGAACAAAGTGAAAATGAGTGAGTAGATCAGAAAAAAGAAGAAAATGGATGAGAAAAGACCTAAGAGTGACAGAGAAATAGAATCCACCAGGAGCAGCCAGGAAAATACTTTCTCACAATAGTATTTTGAGACTAAAATAGGAAACAATGAGTAAGCAGACCAACAAAATTAAATACAAAGTTGAATGATGTCTACAGGTTAAAGAAAGAAAGAATTAGATAGAGAAAGATTTATCGCACAAAAAGATGTTTCCAGCAAAACTATTTTCATGTGAAAATTCGTATGAAATTTTCAAATGTAGGAGACAGTAACCTAAGAAAACTATAGAGAAAAGACTTTGATAAGAATTTTGTCATATGTACGAATGAAAGTGTCTCAATATTTTTCCACTGGAAGAAAAGGTTAAGTGATCTTAAAAAATTAGAGAACTTGTTCTGGGCCTCTGTATCTCTGGCCATAGTTTGATTCAGAGTAGAGTAGCAAATAATACGTTAGTGACTTAATTTGTCACTTAACAAATTATCACTTAATTTCACTTGAATGTCACTTAAATGCTCTGGTTTTCGTCTGTCAATTAATTCCATAGGTAACTTTTTGTTATTTTAATTGGGTTTTCTGTGATTTTTAATAAATTTGAGTATATTTTTTATTTTCTGGTTGCAATTTGCATTTCTCCATTTGTGAGTTAACTTTTGAAGTCTTTTGTCCAAGTTTTTATCACTTATTTTTCTTGCTTTTTCTTCACTGATTTGTAGGAATTTCTTATACATTCCAGATACTAGTCTCATATGAATTTTAAACGTTGTAAATAATCTCTGTTCAACATGCTTTCTGTTAATTTTGTCAATGTTTAGAATTTTTATGTCAATTTTTACCTGGTGGTGGTGATCATTGAATACCATTAGATCAATCATCTCCCTAAGGTCTTATTTTTCTCCTACTTTCATCTTACTGACTTTATAGTTTTCTCTGTCATACTTTGGTCTTTAGTCCAGCAGAAACCTACTTATACAGAGTTTTATTTTTCTCCTTACATGAATAAAGTTTCAAAACACTGTGTACTACACAATTCATCCTTTCTCTATTAATTGATTATATTAGCTTTATGATGTACAAATTTCCCAAATGTACAAGTGTCCATTTTTGAACTTTTCATCTTGTAGCATTGATCTTGTCTTTTCTTATAACATTAACATCAAGTTTTTACTGTAGTGGTTCTTTATCTCACCACCTGACAGAGCAAATTCTTCCCCACACCGTATACTTCTCTCTCAAAGTTGACTTAACTGAGGACTTTATCCTTCCACATTTGTCTTAGAATATATTTTAGAATAATCAGGATAATTTTAGAATTGACTCCGAATACACAGAAATCAATTGGAATTGCAACAAATTTAAGTAACACTTCTGGACATCTTCGGAATGTCAGATCGTCTCATCTAGGTGCAGGAAGTATTTCCCTCTGTCCTTTAATGGAATTTAATCACTTTTACCAATTGGAGGTCTTGTATAAGCTTAAATTATTCATTGTTTACCTAAAATTCAAATTTAACTGAATGTCCTGTATTTTATCTGGCAGCCCTATCCCCAGGTGATTCATTTCATAGGCAATACTGAGAACGGATCATGTAACTGACTATACTGCCTGCAACTAATAATTTTACTGCCTGCCTTCAAATCATTACACTTCATTCAGTTTAAAGTAATTAATAAATTTCCTTATGATTCATTAAGCCAATGTAAATGTGTAAGATGCTTATTGGAAATGTTTTATTGGTCCTTTCCATTAACTCTGGCTCATGCATGATGCGTGATTCAGTCAGGGGTCCATTTTTAGAGAGATTATACTCCTTTGTGTCTAACTCCTTTCTCTTGTGAATTCTCCTTGAGACACCAACTAACCTGTTGGTAATGCTCAGACTGCAGCCTAAGCATCTCCTGTGGAAATTTGGGCGCATATTCTGAGATGAGCTAATTGCAATCCAACCTTTCAGTTTTTAGAACTCTTCATACTAAATGTCAATTGGAATGAGCAATAATTAGTCATATTTGCTTGCTTACCTTATTTATATTTGTTTTCAATTCCAGAAAAATTTACAAGTCCATGTAAAACCTAGTGGAGAACTCAGCAGAGAGAGGAAGAAAGAAATTGCATTATTAAAGAAAAAAATTTTTTACAGTAAATTAAGATGTGCTAAAATATCATTCCACCAATTGATGGAAACAGGAAGCTCTAGTTAGTAATTGCATCACACTCTCAAAAATGAAATTAAGATTGCAGTGTATTATTCAGTAAAATGAAATGGGTATCTCAGCCCCCCAAAGTTTTCATTCTGGGGAAAAGACTAGACACCTGATAGCAATGGTGGAAATGTTTTCTAATAAAATTTTGTTCTATAGAATATTAACAAACTACCACTGACTATAGGTATTATAAAAACTATTGATATTAGTAGAGAACAAAATGCCTCCTTTTATAAACTGATTGAAAAGAGAGAGAGAGAAATGCACATCAAACTCTTGTCTACCTAAAAGCACAAGTTGATTTTCAAATCAAATTGCTTGAATAGCGAAAACTGTATTTTGAAAACTGAACATAAATGAGAGTGAGATAAAAATAGAATAAGAGAAATTGGAAGTTATTGTTAACAAACTAATACTGTTGAAAATATTTATTTCAAATGTACCTTCATGATACCCCTAGAGGTCACTACTGAAGATATTATATATTCGAATGTGTTGATATGTTTATGAAAGCAAACATTGCAAATTGTAAAATTTTTAAAAATTGTGGATGTGGAAAGAAAACCAATAATTAAGTTAAAAGGTACCCAGGGTTGAACTTCACTAATGTTAGAAAATTACATACGTGCCAGAAGCTTCCATTTTGACTCTGGCCTTATTTTACTATCTCTTCCATACCAGTATGAGGTTTACTAAGACAAGATGACTATCTGAACAGCAGCACTTCCTCTGTGAAATGAGATCTAACTCAGCGTAACTTTGACAAAAGCTAAATGGCTATATGCTTGTCTGGATATTGTAGAGTGACTAACATCTGAATATGAATCTTGGCTCTGTTTCCAATTAGCTAAGCAAGGTAGAGTTAAGTAACTATTCATCTCAGATATTATGTGTAAAATGGGAATTATAATTATTACCTCGGAATAATCCAAAGTTACTGTTCTCATTCAAGTCCCCTGTCCTTCTTGCTCCTGACCCTCAGTCTGGCTCTGACTTTGGATAAGTTATACAACTTTATGAGATTCAGTAACCTATTTGCAAAAGTGAAAAATATGACACCTACTTCATTGGTTTATGATAAAGTTGGAACTAGGTTATGCATGGAAATTGCTGAACACTTTTTTATACTTAATAATAATTCAACACATTTTACGTGAATTTGGGGTGGGTGGCAGAGAGAGTGCTTTATTTTGTTTTGCCATGGAAATGTCATATACCAGAGCTCCAAAGTCAGAAATATGAGGCCAGTTAATCCTAGATATCTAATCTTTCTACCAATTGGCTCCTGTCCCAAACCATAGTTCTAATACAGCCCCTCCTGCAATACTGCTCATACTAGTCTGAACTTCTGCCCCCTCATTTTATCACTACTTCCCTACCTCCTAACTCCTTTCAGTTGCACCCTCTGGAATGCCAACTCCATTGTTAAAAAAAGCCCCACTAAATTTTCAAAGGCCCCACAGGGCTCTCTCTCTTCTCATATAGTCCAACAGAAACCTCACTTTTCCTGTATAAACTCCTTAGCTGAATCCATGTAAAGAGGGTAGCTCATTTCCTTATTTCTAGTCAGGAAGCATGGATAGCATTCTTCCACCTTACTTATATTACTTCCAAACCACTAACTCTCCGTTCTCATATAAAAACAGCCCCTTTTAGGCACCTACCAAGCAGCTACTCAATTTTCTGCCCTTCTTTGGTATCGTCAGCACTCTTTACATTCACCAACAACTTTGGCACACAAAGATTATGTAGTTCTCTCCACAACTAAATATACCAGCATCCTGGCGTTTCTACATCTCTAGAATGTTAAAACTTTATATGTCCTGTATGTGACCCACTTAACATCCTGACTCCACAATTTCTTGACTTCCCAATTTCCAATAATTTGTTCTCTATACTTTGTCTGTAAACCATTCCTGTGATCAAGTCCTGAAACTTTTCACTACCTGCTTATTTATTCTTTAACGTTTTTTGAATTTCACTATTTTTCCCTGAATATGGTACCTTATCCTTTCAGCTTTTTAAATTCCTGTTTCCAGTTCTCTTTGATTTAATCAAGACCATCAATTTCATCAACATCTCAGTCCACTACAGAATATCCACTTTCTTATGAAAGATTCATCCAAACCTGCATATTCCAAAAACCTAACTTCTAATCTCTTACTCTGTCATGCAAAAGAATGCAAAGAAAATAAGCCTCCCTTGTATATTTGTGCCAATACAGATGCCATCCCCCAATGCCACAGAGAGCTTCATGCCAGTCCTACTTCAAGACTGGGGTCTGTCCCTTGTATCAATCCTCTGTCTAGTCTCCAGAAACCACATTTGCTCATCCCTGGCCTCTCTTCAGACATATCCCTCTGCCATTTACACCCACACTCTTGGCAGGAGACTTTGTTTAGGGTTAACCTTTTCTTATGCTTTGGATTTCATGCCCACTTGTTCCCTCAGGGATCTTGGATCATCAATCAATCATCTCCTTCTCTTCTTATCTTCAAATCTTTACTGAATCTTTACTTTCGGAATATAAGGCATGCTCAAATCACTCTGTTTTTACAAAGAAAAGCACAAAAGTTTTTCAGGGACCCCACATTTCTATCCACATACTACCCTCTAGACCTCCTCTCCTTCATACCAAATTTTTGAGGAAATACTAGACGTGCATTCTCTTGATGGCCTGACTTCTCATTCACTCCTGCAGAAACCAGTCTTAGCGTCATTCTCTCTACTGCGCTGAAACTGCTCTTGCGAGGTTTAAGTCCGCAGTGCACAGTGCCAGACAGGATGGCGATGGTCTTCGTTTCTTGACCACTATGAACGTTTGATGCTATTGACCATAAATCTCAATTTAGAATTCCTTTCTTCTGTGGCCTCTGTCACTCCTATTTCATTTTGTTTTTTCGTTTATCTCCAACATCTTCTCATCTACCATTTTTGGTTTATTCTTCTCTCTGCCCAGAAACATAATATGACTTTAGTCCATTCTTCACCTTTAGCTCTTTTTCCTTTAAACATTTTCCTTTGGTGACTTCATCCCAACTATGGATTTTTTTTTAATTTTTGGTGAGGAAAATTATCCTCGAGCTAACATCTGTTGCCAATCTTCTTCCCTTTTTTTTCTTGCTTGAGGAAGATTAGCCCTGAGCTAACATCTGTGCCACCCTTCTTCTATTTTGTATGTGGGATGCCTCCACAGCATGGCCAATGAGTGGAGTAAGTCCACACCCGGGATCCAGACCCACAAACCTGGGTCACTGGAGCAGAGAGCCTGGAACTTTAGCCACTCGGCCATGGGGCCGGCCTCTGTATGGATTTTACATGAAAAAATTAATTCGTTTATTATTTATTAGGGAACCTTTACATGCCAAGAACTCTTTTAGGGAATGAGGACATAAAAAAGAACACAATTGGATATAATCTCCTCAAAACTGAATATAACCACTGGGATAGAGGTTTGTAAGGAAACGTTAAATCACATCTATATCCCAGGTCCAGTCACGGTCCTAGCTCCTCTGTTACCTCTTGTGCCTTGAATTGTCTTTGTTGCAAACTCAGCCTGACATCTGATGTGCCAAATGTCAATATAGAGAAAACCTTGGTAATCAATGAAACCACACGCTGTTAAAAAGTAGAGTAAGCAATATGATATGTTAAATTTTCAAGATCAATATGAACTCATGACCAGAAAGGAAATACTTTTCAAAAGATCTCTCACTTGTAAAATTGCCTCAGTAGCAGTATCAGAGGAAAAACACTCACCCATCATCGACTCTTGCCCTCTGCTTGTCTTCTTCAGTGGAGGAACCCAAGCCTCCTGCAAAGGTGCCCAACTCCATGCCTGGGGACTGCAATAAAGTGAGGAAGGGTTGGACATAGCCTATTGCCAAAAATTTTAGAGGAATAAGTGAAAGGATAAGAAGTCAATTTAAAGGGACTGTTGCTAGCCAAATTTTTGCAATTTAAGCATTTAGAAATAATATCACTTGTTATTTTACTATTATTAATTTATTCAAAACGAATTGAGTCTGAGGAATGCCATTTTGATAAGTACATCCCAAAGAGTTATTAAGTACCATAAAAGGGAGCTGTATGAAGATAAAGACAGAGTTATAGAGAATGTTTCTTATTTATCTTTTTAAAATATGAAGTTTAACATAGTTGAGTATTTTTAAATGTAATTTATTAAATATTTCTTTATAAAGTATAGGTATATACTTGTCATGATCTGTGGAATTGTATCTTGCGTGTTTCCATGTTCTACCCAATTTTTAGGAAACTAGATACTGGAATTTCACAATTTTTTAACATACATTCATGCATTTAACAAATATTTATCAAGTGACGGTTATTTGGCAGTCACTCTGAGGAACTGGGGAGTTAGTAATAGACAAATCAATACAAAATCCATGACTTTATGTACTTTTCGCTCTAGTGGAAGAGAAATGAAATTCGTAGATTAAAAAGTAAAATATATATTAGGAGATGTTAACTACTGAGGCAAAAAATAGATGAATAAAAGAAAATGGAGTCCTGAAATGCCTTGAATGAGTGAAATTTAAGACAGCATGGCCAGGAAAGGCCTCATGGAGAAGGTGACTTGAGTAAAGACTTAAAGGAAATGAGAGAGTAGTCTTTTAAATATCAAGTAAAGAACACTGTAGGTAAAAGGAACAGCAAGTGAAAAGGTCCTGAGGCAAGACCATGCCTGGAAAGTGCACAGAAGAGTAAGGAGCCAGGATCACTAGGCTTGATGTAACAAGCAGAAGAGGAGCAGAGGATGAAATCCAAGTAATGAAGGAAGAATAGTATGAGGCTAGTAAGCCATTGTAATGGAAACCCTTGGAAGGTTTCATGACACGATATATACATTTTAACAATGTTACTTTGGCTGCTAAGTTGAGAGTAGACTATAGGAGTTAACATCAGAAGCAGAAGACAACCTAAATAGAGCTATTGGGATAATCTGAGATAGAGATGATAATGGCTTGAACCAGGGTGGTGACTGTTGAAGTAACGGGAATGTGAATGCTTGTCTAATTTTAGGGTAAACATAAAAAGTTTCAATGACACATCAGATATGGAGTGTAAAGAGAGGAATCAAGGGGAACACCAAGATTTTTGAAGAGTTTGGAAGAACAGTGTTACCATTAACTGAGATGGTGTTATGGATTGAATTGTGTCCCTTAACATTCATCGGTTGAGTCCCTAATCCCCAACACCTCAGAAGGCAGTCTTATTTGAAGATAGATTTCTCACGGAGGTAATCAAGTTAAAATGAGGTCGAGTGAGCCATAATCCAATATGATTGGTGTCTTTATGAAAGAGAAAAATTTGGACACAGAGACATGAACAGAGGGAAGATAATGCAATGACACAGGGAGGAGATGGCCATTTGCAAGGGAAGGAGCAGATCCTTACCTCACATCCCTCGGAAGGAATCAACACTGCTGACACCTGGATCTTGATGTACAATTGTGAAACAATAAATTTCTGTTGTTTAAGCCATCCCATTGCGGGTACTTTGTATGGCAGCCCTAGGAAACTAAAACAAATGGGAAATTCTCTTTGAAATGACATGTTAGAAGCAAACTCAGCTGTGTACCTATTCTGACTAACACAGAAGCTTTTAGGATGGTAGTTGCTTAATATTTTGTATGTTAGGTTGATCATGATAATTCTAAGCTCCACTTTCTGCAATTAATTTCTTGAGAAGTTAACAAATTTGTCACACAATCCAATTTGGACACAAAATCGAATAAAATGATTTGCCTTCATCTATAAAAGATAGTTCCCCAAGTTAAAAAATATTTTTTATATTACATTTGCAAAAATGTCCATTCCAACCTGATGGCACAGAATCATTTCTCCCTGCTCCTCTCCATTAAGAATAACTACAAACCTGGAAAATAATGCAAGAGGCAACCAAAGGAGAACTTTGCAAGGAGGAAAGAGGAAGGTGAGTGGGCTAGAGACTTCAGGATTGAAGGAAAAACATGGTGACAGGGCGTCTTATGAGCCCCCACACAACAGAAGATAATCCTTGGCCAGCATTTCTCACTCTTCAAATAAGCAGGAGAAGCAAACTCAGATATGTTCACTCTTTCCCCAGATTGAAAGGAAGTTCTCCTGACATCACAAAGCAAGTCTGGCAGAATGAGCAAGAAGGATCAATCAAAAGCTGAAAATAGGCTGCCATACACCACTGGCAAGGGAAATGTGGCCACAATAAGCTCTTGACCTGGGAAGTGGCCTCTCTCTCCACAGACCAGAGATTCCCCTTCCCCATCAAGAAGCAATAGGTGGCTGGCAAGCACCAGCACACGGGATCCCTCCACAAGTGGCCTAGTTCAGAAAGCCTTTTCATTTCCACCTGCCAGGGACTCCTTTCTTCTACTTAGGGACACAAGGTAGCCCAGTCTAGAGAAACTCCTTCTATCCACTAGGCAGTAGCACCAGGAACCAGTGGGAGACGAAGCAACACCAAATCAACAAAGCAAACCAAAATAGCACCACAAAAGCTCCTAAAACTAAATTGTCTTTGGAACCACAGACTACAAAAGTAGTTCAGAACCTGTTTACTAAAACTAAACAGATAACTGCCTGCTAAATAAAAGATTCAAATAGGACCTAGGTCTCTTAACATAGTAGATAGAATGTCCAGGATACGATTGAAAATACCATCACACCAAGAAATAGGAAAACCACAACTGGGAAAAGAAAAGACAACTGATGCCAACACTGAGATAAATCAGATGTTGGAATTATCTGAGAAGTACTTTAATCAGACATCATAAAAATACCTCAACGAGTAATTATAAATTTTCTTGAAACAAATAATGTAATGGAAAATCTTAACAACAGAAATTATTAAAAGAAAAACAAATGGAAATTATAGAAATCATACAGTACAATACAGTAACTGAAACAAACAGAACAACTTGGTAAGCGGGTTCAATAATAAATAGATTAGAGATGATAGAATCAGATAATGATAGATAATAGATCAATAGAATTTAGCAAATCTGAGCAAATAGGAAATAGACTAAGAAAATAAATAAGCAGATCGTTAGGGATCTGTGAGATAATAACAAAAGATCCAACATTCCCATTATTGGAGTCTCAGAAGGAGAGAAGGAGAATGGGACTGAAAGAATATTCAAAGACATAATGGCCGAAAACTTCTCAAATTTGGCGGAAAGACATAAACTTATGGATTCAAAAAGCTGAGCAAACTCCAATTGGAAAACCCCCAAAAATCCAGACCAAGACACATTAAAATAACACTTCTGAAAACTAAAGACAAAAAAGAAAACTTAAAAGCTGCCAGAGAGAAATGACTCATTGACTACAGGAGAAAGACAATTCAAATGACAGTGGATTTCTCGTATGAAATCACAAAGGCCGGAAAGAATTGGCACAACGTTTTTCAAATACTAAAAACAAAAGCAACTGTGAACTGCAAATTATACGTCCAGTGAAACTGTCCTTGAGGAAGGAAGTAGAAATGAAGATATTCTTGGTTGTGGGAGCAATTTCCAAATTCTTAGCATTTTTATAATGGAAAAGTCAATCTCCTTTCTCTTTCAGCTTCCAGACTGTGACAAGGAAACTTGATCTTTCACATAAACATCAAAGATGTGTAAAGTTTTTTCCTAGATAAGAGTTTTAGAGACATATGAAGTTAATCATGCTTTCTCCCTCCAATGAGCGTTATATGTATTTTTCGGCTATTCACTGGTTACAAACAACTCACAATCTTAGTGGCTTGGAACGACAACCACCTACTGCCCATTGGTGTTACATGTCAGTGGTTCTGGATCGACTCCAGCACTGCACAGTCAAATTCTTATCCCAGAATCCAGGCTGAAGGAGGCAGCACTATCAAGGACACAGTGTTTTTGTGACAGATGAAGGCAGAACCATACAATCATGTTTAAAGATTCTCTGCAGACAAAGCTATGACACATGTGTTCATATACCTCTGGTTAAAATAGGCCCATGGTCAAGCTCAATGTCAATGAGACAGATTAGTAAGCCCCTCCCACAAGGGGCACTAAAAGTCGCGCCAGTGGGTAGGAATGTGTAATTTTTTTACTAGAAGGGGAAGTGAGTAATCCTGAACAATAATAAATTTACCACAATATAGCAACAATTATATATCCATTTTGATTCTGCAGTGATTATTATGAAATATTTTATAAAATCTACACTGTGGTCACAGTGCTCTGTAGGACATTTTCTCTAGCAGTTTTTAGAGGGCATTCAATTGAGCAGTGGCCATATATACTCTTCAAAGAAAACAAACAATGAAATATATTTGGAAGCTGCTACTTCATAAAGATTTACTGTTAAATTGGAAAATCCTTTATATATTTTGGCAGTAACATTTTTGTCCTACTTTGATTTCTAAAATGGTCACTTAAAATCTCAGAGCTTCATAGTCATCAAGCTTTGTGGATATATATATATATGTATATGTATATATAGCCAACATTTTATAGGATATTGACACCAGTTTTATCAACCAGCAAATCAAACAAACTTGGTAGCAATCACATACATAATGTGAATCAATTAATCTAGAAAGAGATGAAAGGTCAAGAGGTGAAAAAAGCAGAAATCATTCTGGAGTCACAGTTCGCCATCTCCAGGAATTCCCTCTGACCCATGGAAATTCTCTTCAGCCATTGCTGAACTGGTAAGACATGGGCTCTTCTCATTGAAATACTCTCTAAATGGAAAAAAATATGCAAAGATCTACCCACGAAAGTTAAATGACTTCCTAAGTCACTAAACACAAGCTAGGGGGAGAACTGAAAATAGACCCTAGATATCCAAGGCCATAATTGCTTCACTAAACCACACTCTCCTTTTGACAAAAGCCTTAGAATGATTAATAAGCTTATGGGTTAAAGTGCACAGGAGGAACTTCCTTTGTAGACCAAAATAAGGAGATGTGTTCTCATTTTGTTTTAACATCTTAGCAAACCACATATAAATATATTAAAATCACATTATGCTGGATGACAAACAGCTTTCAGAAATAAAATAATAGATACGTTACTGACTTTTATTCAACAGGTTTTAACAAAACAATCCCTTGTGTCTTTGGTTTAAAGCCTGATGTTGCTGATAACATTTGATTTGACGTATATAATTTGTTTACCCACTAAGATTATGTAGACTATTTGCCTAGGAAATTTGAAAGCTTAGAAAATAATGATGTATCATTGGCACTTCCATCCACAGGAATCAAATGATTAAAGTAATATGTTAATTTTAATGTGTCCCAGTAAAATATTCTTTTTTGCCCATGAGCCACAATAAGAAATAAATTTTACATTGTGATCCTTCCCCTCAACATATATTTTGGATATGTATCACTGAAAGCAATATTTACTTCTACTACTTCTAATGTATTTTGATATTTTCTGTTTTATTCAATTATATTTCATTCTTTTTTAACTCTGGACAAAAGATATTGACTTTAGAACCAAATGCAGTTGGTCTATTCTATATGAATCTAGGTAGAATGGCTTCAAATGGTGTGGAAGATGTACCATGTATTCTTTCCACTCATATTACTATACTGTGGATAATAGGGTATTGTAAGAAAGATGTTGACCAACCGCTTTTCAAATTTCTCAGCAGCCAAACACACAAAACTATGTATCACCTCTTCCTCTGCTATTAGAATAAAGGAAGCTGGTTTTCTCCATATCTCTTCTTCCCACTGACTCCATAACCAACTATTATTTCAGTTTTGCCTTGATCATTTCAATAAAAGAGTTCTCATCAAGGACACAAATTATCTGCACATAAAACTTTCATTTGACATATTGTCAATCCTAACGTTATTTGCCCTTTCAACAGCATCTGACAGTGTTGACCATTCCTTCCGCACCCTTCTGTTCTTTGGTCTTTTACTGCACCACCCTCCCTGAACCTTCGCTTTGAGTGTCTATTATAACCAATAAATACAGAAGTTCCTCAAGGCTCAGCCCTAGGCCTTTTTCCTTCTTATTTCATGTTTTCTAACTATTAGTCTCAACCTTGAGCACAGTTCAGATTATCATTTATATGAACATTATTTACAAATTTATATTTCCATCTAGGACATTTCTTTGGAGTTTCAAACCAGTATAGCCAACCACATATTTAACATCTCTTCCACTTATTTTCTCCTTATTTGATATACAAAACCACTTATTTTATATGTCAAGAAAGACTCCTCAAATTCAACCTATCCAAAATCAAATGTTACCAACCTCCCAAATCCTGCCCCCTGTCAAATTTCTTTTCTTCCATTATCACCTGTGTCAGTGAATGCCATCAATATATATTTAGTTACATATATTAGAAAGTCCCTATTTCCCTTAGTCCTCATCCAGCACTATTAATTTTATCCTTTAATTCTTTCTATTTCTATCCACCATGCCACGGAAGCTAGAAACCATTGTCTCTTACCTAGTCTGTTATAAAAATTTCCTAATATTTTTTCCTGGATCTATTCTTGCCCTCATCCTATTCATTCTCCATTCTGCAGCCAGAGTACTGTTTTTTAAAACACATATCTGATAATACAAATTTCCTGAAAAAAAATCCCTAATGGTGTCTCATTTCTCTTAAAATAACATCCTAACTTCCTGGAGAGACATAGAAAGTCTAACATGGACCAACCCCTCTCTCACCCACCAGTGAGATGTGCTCTTGCTCCAAGCCCCTGTCCTTTGTTCCTCCTGCTGAAGCCACATGGGAACTTTCGCAGTTCAGCAAAGACACTTTGTTTCCTCCAACTCCTTTCTATCTGTGGTTTTTAATACCGATAATGAATTTTAATATTGGCTTAGCTCACCTAATTTTTACTCAAACATAATTCACCTCAATTACCACTACATCCAATACCTTAGCATATTTCCTTAGGCCTATACTTCTTTCTTTCAACATTTCTCACAGATCTAATACTTTAATTAATATCTTCCGCTCCCTTCTCAGCTGTAAGCTCTATGAGGGCATGATCTGTGTGGATTTTTCATTAGCATTGGGTCTCAGGCATCTATAAACCATTTACTATATATTGTCATTGACTATGTGAACAAACTCTATCAAAGACAACTACTTAAGGGAGTAGATTTCAATTGTTACAAGAAAACACATATTAAATATTGAGACAAGTATTTTGACAATAATTGGTAAACATTAAGTTATGTAAAAAAAGATGTTTATTTGGGAAATGGTCAAAAATTTGATAAGAACCCACTTACAGAGTGTACATTGGATAAAACCTCTTTCAGAAAATTTTCTAGTTACAAATATTTTAAAATACTACTATTACATAATTTAGTTGCAATTGTATAATTTAGCTAAAATTATATGATTACTCTTTACAACCATAGCTAGAGTCCAAAATTAAAATAATTTAAGCTGATAAAATTTTTTTAAATTAATAACAACTAGAAACTCATTCGAGAATTTTAGTAACTATCAAGTAGTCCTTAAATAACTAATTTGCATACAATCAAATTTTGTGCCAGAGATTTACTTAGCATCATATCCAATAAAACAGTAAAAAATGTCTAATCGCTGTAGCTCTTACTTATCCACAAAATGCATGCACCAGTGACAGAGTGACTATTGCCATATCTGTTTGTTTTCCTTGAAAATGGATGGTAAAATTATGTAGTTTTATTTTACATTTTATGATGCATTATACGTTTATGAAATGTCTCTAGGTACACTAACAACATCTCACCATGCCCAGGATATTTGGCAAGAAAGATTAGGAGAGACTGGAACATTATAGCTGTTGCCTAATGCGACACAATGCCAAGATATAAGAAGCTTGCTCAACTTACTTAGATAACCTGACTCACAATTTAAATATGATTCTTGAGGTATCTACCAACTGTTCCAAATAAGTGAAACTTTAGTGTCCCCAGGTCTCATCCTCCAGTGAAACAAAAGTGAAGTTGCATTAGTGTCAATTACTTAACATATATTTTACTATTAGTAAATTCCCCACTTGCATATGTAGCCCCTTCAATCCCTCTTCCTCTTCTAATGATGTCCCCTCATATCTATTCTTGAAAATCTCCAAAGAACGCCTTATATGAGATCACAAAACAATCAATCGGTTATCCTAACCAAGAGGTATCTGCCATGTTCTTCTGCTTCATCTCCAACCCTTATGCAATGTGTACCCTTCCTGTGAAACCTTGAACTTACCTCATGGATGTCATTGGCTTGATTAAGGCATTGTCTTCTTCTGCTTATGTGAAAGTGACTAAGCGATGTTGGTTTCAATGTAGAAATAAAAGAGAGGATCTCCTAACTCCATGTCATTCTTTGTTATTTGGCACCTAAAGTAGCACACTTGCCCCCAGATGATAATCTGTTCAAAAGTCAGCTTCTTTATCATATCCTTTCTCTTCACCTAGAGGCTCCAGCCTAGTCAAAGGGTCTAGCCGAGTACAGGTGGCACTCCACCCACTCTACATTCCTTGTTTCCTTCATTTTCCTTTTTGTGGTTTCAAATACATATTCACATACACAAAGTCAACAAAAGGCTGTGGCTAATACAAAAGGCTCTCTGGGTAGCAAATACCTCAAATAGATGCTTAAGCATGGGTATCACTTAGCGCAACTAGCAAGGTGAAAGGAAGACGTGAGAATTCCCTGCATAATTTTAATACATTCTTTTAGACTAATGTCAAGTAACTAAGGTGATGCTACGAGCAACATGTAGGTTTTTTTTTTTTCTAGAGTTTGGTCATTTTGTTTTAAACCACTAACCAGTTGACAGTGAGACATTAGGATATACTGAATATGGCTTTTTATACATTCTTTTAGATCAGGGGCATACAATAGGTAGTGTGAAGTTGAATGAAAGGTGTTTTCCATTTTGTTATGTTTTTAACTCGTGGAATGACAGAAACAAAGAGCTGGCTTCCCCCATGATATTTTATGGACAAGAAAAATCAAATTCTAAATTGAAAAACTATTTTATCATGAAATATGTTATGGCTCTAAACATCTATTTGATTATCAGTTTCTTATGAATGTAACTACTTTATGATTTTCAGAATTACATTCATTAATTTCATGTCCATTTCTGTAAATTTAAAACAGAAATAAATTCCTCATGTTAGCACAAATTAACATAATATTTTGGTCTGTTTAGGCTATTGAGTATACATTATCTTGTAGAAATAACCTGATCTATATGCTTGAGTCTCAGAGGTCATCAAAGTTTAAGATAAATATGCCTACTGTGACCCTATAGGAAGCATTTGCAAAAAATAAATCATAATGTAGCTTTGAGTTAGTTTCTCATTATTTCCTGTTATTCCCAAGTCTAAAGATCCCAGCATAAAATTTATGTAATAACTTTTCCTCAAATTCTTGCAAGTATGGGCTCTCAGGTGGATAGGTAATCTCAGAAATCATCCATATTGTATAACATTCAGTACAGGCTCCAGAGTCCAGTATAGACTTGGTCTGCCTGATTGAAGTCCTGCCACCCCCACTTCCCATCCCGGCTCCCTTAACTCAAGTGCTTCACCCCTGATTGTGCCACCTGTAAAATGGAGAGACAAATAAGACGTCTCTGAGATTTGTGGTGACAAGTGAATGATTCCATTAATATGAGACACGTAGAATAGTGCCTGACAAACTCACTTTTTTTTCTGTTATCTGAGACCTTCATTATGTGCACGGGGAAAATAAGGCCAACAAAAAATTGTATCACAAAATTATAATTGGTTTGTGGTGCTATTTTTGAAGGGACGTGGTTTCCTTTTTACTTTGTTCATACTTTCCTAAGCTCCTTCTTTCCCTAAATATTCTTTGGACCCCCACTCTGTGTGAGAGTATACTAGTATAATTCTCTCTGCTGGTGCTTAATGTTACGTTGCTAGGAATCATTTAGCATGTCATGCTGTAGTACTCTAAATGGCAGTGTGAAGAAGGAAATGGGTCACCCAGGCGCCATGCCTCCTGCTTAAAGACTCAGTTCCTGTTTTGTCATCTCAAAACTAAAATACTCAAGTATCACTGATATATTAAAATTAAAAAAAAAATGGTACTGTAAATTTTAGGACACTCTTCTTAAGTGAAAAATAAAATAACAGGTAGCAGGCCCAACTTCTCTGTTAGTCTTATTGACTCTAGCTTCTTTCCTCACGTGCTACCTCATGTAGGAGAATAACAACTTCAAACTCTAAAGGTACATCCATGCATACTTAAAAGTTGCCTCTGTAATATAAATGCTCACTTTATAATTTTGAAGAGAATAATTGATGACAGTGAATTTTATGAATTTCCTTTCAAGGTTATTCTTTAAATGTCAAAGATAATTTTGCTTTTAACTCCTCTTTGAGTAAATTATTCCATTTCCTCATTAACGGAGTCACTGGGAAAGTTTAAATGAATATGTAACCTGAATTTTCCATTTTGCAATATCAGAGTCTTTTTCCACTTACTGACTTAAAATATGTTTCTCTTTATTATCGCTATTTCTAGAAAAGTACTGCACAATTTACAAGTGCATTATCTTCTGTTTGTGGCTATATGCCTATTGCATTTTAATATTTTATTTCCTTAGACAATATTCTCTGCTCATGAACTTTGTGTTATAAGATTCTTACACTTCCAAAATATTTTTAGCGCTCCTTTAAAAAGTTCTATATATTTTAGTTTATTACTTATTTTTCAGTCAAAGTAACAGAACTGAAAAAAAAGAAATGCTTCCTTAGCTGATTCTAATTGGAATGAGAAATCCAGGTGTTTGGATTTGGAAACTGGAATGAATTATGCGGGGCTATGCCTCGTCAGGCGCGAACTCCGTCCTGGTCCTTCGGAAGTTAGATGGTGGAAGCACTCATACTCCGATGCCATTAGAGTTCAGTATAAAACTAACTCCCCTCATGCTGATTCAAAGTTTGCTAAGCAGCATTTCAGTGATAAGCTGGCTTCCCATGCTGACTGGGATTCATGAATTCATAAAACTATGCATCATTTCTTATGACGTCAACAACCTGTGATCACCCTGACAGGAGAATTAATTGTCAGGGTAACCATCAAATCAGGTTCTTATCCTACTCTGACAAAATGATAGTTCAAGGTAAATGCTATCTTGTGGAGTGGTAGCTGAACTGGACACTTGCCCTCCTGTAGAAATAGCTTATGTATCTATGATGTTGTGCTCTTCACTTAAAGCATCTACTAACAAAATCATTTCCATGACCAATCTAGTGAAAATAGCTGAATGACCATATTGTGCATTACTGTTCTACATTATGTAGAATGCCCATTAAAATAAGAATATTTTTGTTTTGCAGTACCAAACTTGTATTATATATGTAGAATTTCTCATAATTTGTCTGATTTAATTATTATAAAAATACTCCAAGATTTACAGATGAAAAAATTGGAGCTAAGCAAGGTTAGCTATTATACTGATGTCATACCATGAGTGTCAGATTCACTAAGAATCTAAGGACAAAGCTACCTCTACAATGCCTGGCAAAATTTTGAGGAAAGCAGGCCCTGCTGGGTAAGTTCACGAACTCTCAGGGAATGACTTTGGAGTACAACATTCCAAAGTTATAGGATAATCTGGGATCATCCTGCTATAGATCTTGCTTCTGATTCCTAGGTGAACAGATGAAGAACAATTCCAGCTGTCTCTGTCAACACTTCCAATTGTAATAAAATTTTTCTTTTCATGTTTTCCTTAAAGATTATTTTAGTCAACAGAGTCTGAATTCGTTATAAAAGAGTTAAACACATTTAACATACATACATCTCACGCAGAAATCATCTAATTATATTGAGGATCCAGATGAAAAGAGAATCAAGTATCCACATATCTCCCATTATCAAGTTTAGCTAGAAAGTTACAGCTAAAAGAGCAGAGGCAACTCATCCTTAGTAAATGTGTGTGTACACAAGTGTGCGCACGTGAGAAGTGGGGGTGGTGATGGATAGTTTGTCTTATCCTGGTGATATAAAATAAAAGGCAACAGAGGAGGTGAGACAATCTTATAGCAAAAGTAAAGTGACATGATCAAATCCATATTATGAGACTATTTTGGCTTAAAAATATATCATTTCTGCTTTGGTCCTCATTTTTCTCTTATTGTATGAAAAATAGACATTCAAATAAATAATTCCATAGGTACAAATATTTGTAATGACTACTAATTAGAGTTGTTTTAAATGAAGGATTCCTAATGCCTATTTCAGCCATTTCTGTGACATTATTTCTCAATATCATTGTTCAGCCATTTTAACAAAATGATATATTAAACACCAGGAAATAATAGATAATGATTTACTATCTTCTGAATATAAATATGTTTCCCAAAACCAAATATAGAAAAGAGAAAGAAACATGAAATCCAGATGCAACTATAATAAGTGGTGAAAAGAAATGACTCAAAGCATTCAAATAAATACTGAGCAAACACGTGAAGGAAAATTCCCCAAGAGGAAAACGTAGATCAGCTATTCTGTGTAACAAGGATGAAAGGGCATATTCCAAAATTAAAACTACTGGATGAAATTCATATTAAGGTGACTCTGTCAGTATCAGTTATATATACATATACATATATATATATATACACACATACACACATGTATATATATACATACACTGTGGCAGCAAAGGATCAAATTTCTACTCTTTGGGATTAAGTAGTAACATTTAATTTGATTAAAAGTTAACCAGATCACTGATCTGTATAGAAACTGTGGGCTAAGTATTCCTCTGGGCTTCATTAAGGCATGGGCTGGTTTGAGTAAAGGGAATTGAAGTAATACTCTTCTTCAGTAAAAACATCTCAGAACGTAAAAAATGGAGTGAGTGTATTATCTATTAAAGGGAGGCAATAACAGGAGTCAGGAGCTTCAAAGTCAAAGGGAGTCTTCCAAACCGAGCTTTAAACCACCATGTGATTAAATCACACTGAATCTTTGCCTGGAAAAGAATATAATTTAAAATAGCATAAAACAGTAACATATCTTTTTCTTAAATATCTGTCACTTTTATTTTGCTAAATGACAAAATTTGTCTTTAGTGTTGAAGATTACAACTTTTTGTAATCATAAGCATATGATTATGACAAATCATAATCTTCCAGCATGACACTTTAAATAACAGTCTATTCAATTAGTACAACATTCAGGTTAAAGTGTCCTGTCCGGAATATACGACTTGGAAAATTTCATTTTTATAGAGTTGGCGAACTGTTCCATAAGGCTGGCTAGAACTCAGATTTCTCCCTTGGCCCTAATCGGTCATCCATATACAACCACCAAAAACATGTCCCCCAGGCCACTCATTTAATAGAAGACTGGATCTCGTCTGGGATCCCATGAATCACAGCCAGCTCTAAAATCCACAGTTTGGTTCTGATTCTGCCAGGATTCTCTCCTGAAATGTTATCTCATTTTCTCTTCGGATTTGTTAATTAATTAAATCAGTAAATACTTATTGGCTATCTACTGGTAACACACTATCACAGGGACTAGGTATAAAAGATAGATCAGATATAGACTCTGCCTATTGCTTAGAACAGCATATACATAGAAAGAAAAATTAGGTGTTATATGAGGTGGCATCAGGTGCTGTTTTAATAGGTAGTCAATGAAGGTCCCTAGGATGAGGTGACCTAATAAAGTGAGGATGTGAGTCGAAGGGAATTCCAGGCAGAACTTTCCAGGATGAAGGAGAAGCTCACGCAAAAGCACTTTAAATGTAGTTTAATGAAATTGAAAATGTTTCATTCTCTCTGCCTGAACCCGTCCATTCCCCAATCCACACACAGACCAAACGTGTTCTTCCTTATTTACCCATTTTAGTAGATGGTAGCTATCTGTAACATAAGAGTGTTGGGAGTGCCTATTTCACTGGGTTACTTTGAAGATTAAATAAATTTATATGCAAAATTACTTAGCATGGTGATATATAGGTAGTGAATGTCTATTAAATAATAGTGTTTTGCTATTATTATTATTATTCAATATTTATTTGGAGACTTTTAATTTTGGTGTTGTTTGTTTGTTTTGTTTTGTTTGAGGAAGATTAGCCCTGAGCTAACTACCACCAATCCTCCTCTTTTTGCTGAGGAAGCCTGGCCCTGAGCTGACATCCGTTCCCATCTTCCTCTGCATTGTATGTGGGACGCCTACCACAGCATGGCTTTTGCCAGGTGGTGCCATGTCCGCACCCAGGATCCGACCCGGTGAACCCCGGGCCGCCGAAGCGGAACGTGCACACTTAACCCCTTCAGCACCGGGCTGGCCCCTTATTTTGGTGTTTTGTTTGTTTTGCTGAAATCTCCAATGGTCAGAGCCTGTTTGTGTCCTCTCTGTTTTGATATACTTAGTGTTTCCTGGTATGGTTGCTATTTTTTATCTTTACTATTATTTTATAGGTTTACTTGCTGGTTGGAGATTATGGCCTTTATGATTGTAATATACGTACACGCATATGCCCATGAGCACAAACACACATATACTTTAGGTTTCCTTGTTCTTCAGTTTTTAGACAATTTTGTTAAATGTTATTCAGTGCATTGAAAAAAAATCCAGTAAACTCTATTTTAGGAAAAAAATACCCTATTTGTAGGGAAAAAAAGTTAACTTAACTTTTATTGTTGTTCTGTGGTTTCTAACATGGAGTTGTATTATTTCTCTACTAGATATAGAGCGCTGTGTGTTAAATTTCCCATACTGTCAACGTCTTCTCATATTTTTAGTATTGTTTGCTTTATACCATATCCCTTTGTGGATTTAACTTCTTTCGCTATAAAATTGATTTATATAATTAACCTGTTGATCCCAGTGAATAGTATTTCTTAGAATCACGTTTTTCTGACATTAATTTTGTCTTAATAATAGATACTATTTCTCTTCGAACTTTTTCAACTACATAGTTTTAAACTGTGTGGTCTTGTTTCTCTCTTAAAGGTAAATTTCAAATTTAACTTTAATAGAAAATTTTAATCATAATACTTATTAAAATTTCAGATATGTCTGCCTATCCCCATGTTCTGGGTTTTCTTTCTTTTCTCGTTCTTCCTAGATTTTCACTTTGCTTGCTTGTGCTTGTTAGAAGGGATGCCCCCGTTTGCTTTTATACCCACGAGGCAAGGGCTGTCAACCAAGGCTGAGTTTGCCACTAGGGGACATTGGGCAATGTTTGGAGACACTTTGGGTTAACACCTCTCAGGGGGCCATAGGGGGTGTTCTGCTATTGTCATCTAATGGGCAGAGATAAGGGATGCTGCAAAACATTCTGTAAGGTGCAGGACAGGCTCTCACCACAGAGAATGGTCCAACCTCAAATGTCAATCGTGTTAAGGCTGAAGATCTTGTGGTACAGTGTGGAAGGTGTATCTGTAAGCATAAATTCAGATGCCTCATGACCTACTGAAAATACCAAAATTCAAAGATTAAGTTTTGCTTTTAATTACATTAGAAGTCATCTTTTAGTTAATCAACTATATACTGGAACTTATATTCCTCAAATTATAATAATTTCAAAGATAAGTAGCTTTCTGGGTGCTTGATTACAATTCTACTTTATAGATTTTGTTAATTTGTTCTAGAACTTTACTACATGTTTTTGGGTTGAAATTTTATTAAGTTGTAGGTTGTCTTATTATTACTTATTATTTAATCACCAATTTATAGTTGGTTCTA
Source organism: Equus przewalskii (assembly GCF_037783145.1). Lineage (NCBI taxonomy): Eukaryota > Metazoa > Chordata > Mammalia > Perissodactyla > Equidae > Equus > Equus przewalskii. The sequence goes on from NC_091832.1 coordinate 111,411,047, forward strand.
TAAAAATAATATTAAAAAGGGGGCATTGGATCTAACAGTTTGAGAACTAATGATTTGGGGTGACACTGTATGTCTTCCCTGCCCAAGAATTTCATCCTTTGGGTAAAAAAACAAACTAAACATGTGACCTAAACCATGTAATGCTCTTTTTATCTCTTTAAGCATGTCTGGAATATTAAAAAAATCACATTCTTTCATTTTTTAATATTTACAGGTTCTATGGCTCTGTTTACTGCCTTCACCTCTGACCTCCCTGTCTCCTACCATACACACACACACACACACACACACACACACACACAAATACAGTGAACATTTTCTACATGGCCCAAGATCAAGAGCATTAAGACCCAATCTCCTGTTCCCTTGTTCTGCTTGTTGACTAAGAGTAGTAGTTTTTGAGCAGATACAGAAAGAAAAATCAAGGGGAGAATTCAGGAGAGGGAAGAAATGACCTGTCTCTAAAAGTCATTTCTGTGTATTGAAAGTGGGAGTCAGCACCACAGGACTTGCTCCCCCACTGCTGCATTCCTACTACATTTATACTAGTCTGGAATGTGCTTCTTACTCTACCCTATCACTGTTGTGGTTAATAGAAATTCCTCCAAGGCTGACAAATATTCCAGCCTTACCCTTTCTTTTACAGGTTGTTGCAACTCTTTGGGTTTGGTTTTATTGTTGTTTTTCTTTGGTCGTTTGGTCGTTTTCTTTGGTTTGTTTGTTTTCTTTTGGCCCTGAGCTGACATCTGTTGCCAATCTTCCTCTTTTTTTTTTCTCCCCCAAGCTCCAGTACATAGCTGTATATCCTAGCTGTAAGTCATTCCAGCTTTTCCATGTGGGATGCCACCACAGCATGGCCTGATGTGCAGTATGCAGGTCCACACCCAGGATCCAAACCAGTGAACCCCAGGTAGCTGAAGCAGAGCACGCAAATTTAACCACTCGGCCACAGAGCAGGTCTCAACACTTTGTCTTTTTAATATTCCCTGTTTATTTTAATAGAACTCTGGGAGAGGTTGTATGCAGGCCCAACACTATCTCTTTACCAAAATATATTATGTTGTTTTTTTTTCAAAATTGGTCCATGTGCATTCTGTGAGAAGGACTTCAAGATCATCTCTGTGCATAGAGTGGTCCCATTTCTGGATTCTTCTGACTTTTAGATTGCTTACTCTTTCTAAGCTGTCAAAATGAGATGAATTCCATTTACATGCCTGGAAGGAGCCAAGAAGTCAATGGGAGCTATGTCTATGCACAGACAGCCTTAATTTCATGAATATCCTTTGTGTTGCTGGCTTGATAATAAACTTGTAAAAGTAGCTTAATCTGAGTCCACGTTGTCATTCTGGCTAGTCTTCAAACCATGACAGGCTGCATGGCGGGCCCACCCCTTTTGCACAACTCCAGGTACATCATTCATAGTTTATTCTGTGTTGTACAAATGTACACGTTAAAATAAGTATATTAGTAAATTACATAGTATATTGGAAGTATAGAGAAAAATCAAGTGAGAGAGGATAGAGATGGGTAGGAGTAGGGACTGAATTTTAAGCAGCACATCCAGGGAAATCCTCACTGAGAAGCTAACATGAGCAAAAACTGGAAGGATACTGAGGAAAGGGACTTTTAAAGGAAAGCTAGCAAAAGATCTAAATTCACACAGCAAAGCTTGTCTATGATCTTATCAGGCTCAAAAAGCCCCATTATCCATTTGCATATATTAGGCCACTGAATGTTATGCCAGTTATAGAAGATTTTATTTCACTATTAATATTTTATCATTTAAAATATTAAATGATAAATTGAGATTTTAGAGTCCAGGAGAATTTAGAGATATACTAGCCTGATTTCCCAATATCACTGAAAGGCAAATTGAAACCAGGAAAGTGATAACGCTTTGGCTAAGGCCTCAGATGTTTAGTTTGGAAGATGGAAATAACCAGCATTCTTCACTGTCCTATAATCCCATACATTTTCTACTATATGGACACCTTATGTCACTAGAAAACATACATGAAAATTGGAATCAAATAATGAATCAATAGCAATATGTATACTTAAAAAGTATATAAAATAAGTAGATAAATGTCCCTTTGAAATATATAGTGAGCATAAGCTTATCATTTCTATCTACAGAACAACTATTCCCTTCTACTGGGAATTCTCTACATTAACATAAACCTCACCATTATATTCTCATCCTCTAGGCTTGCAAATTTACTCCTTTTCCTCTAAAAACAACTTCAAATTTACCAGATTATGCTAATTTTGCCTCTTAAATGAGACCTCTCTTCTTCTCTGGTCATTTCCAAAAGTTTCCTAACGTTTGCACCTGTCTGTAGTTCAGGGAATAGCCAACTTGGGAGGGAAGATTAGACAAATTGTAAACTAGAGATATCAGTAGAAGAAACTGCAACTTAAATGCAGTTTTGAGACCCTTGGCTGTCCTTGACACTACCATTCTTTTTTTTAAATTTTCGGTTCAGAAGTAATTTCTCCTAAAATATTAATTATTCATTATCCCAGGCCTTTCATTAAAAAGATGACTATAGCCCATATCCCTTTCCTAACCATGAAAAGTTTGTTAATGCTGATTTAATCCAACTTCTGCTCGGGTATTAGAATGATCTTCATTTAACGTCATTTTATCGGGCTAGTCTCTGCAAAATGACCAACAATGACTCTTCATTTTTATCCAATCATATAGAAACTAATTTGAGCTCAAAACTTTTCACCTACCTATTTTCCTCCCTCACAGCTTCACCTCACAACACCATTTTCGTACTCCTCCATCTGAACACAACTTGCACATCAAGTTCATTCACTGTGCTCTGGAGCGTAATACAGTGATGCTCACTATTGGAAAAATAAAGACTCCTAATCTTTACAAATTATCTTTGCTAACAACGTGGCTTCTCTTTGGCCTCTATGCCTTGCATAGTGACATTGTCTTGAGTCCTTTCTTCTGTGACTTCTATCTGGACATCGTGTTTGTCTGTTCTCTACAAGGCCTTTTCTTCCTCAGTTTCTCTATATCCTCTTGCTCTCTCATTTAGATCTCTGAATCCCGTTGATCTTTTTATCACTGAGTACATCCAACTGTATTTTTGCAAGTTGTCTTTGGCTAACACGGTTTAAAATGACCTCATTAGAGGAAAACTAAGTAATGTGAGTCAGCGTCACTTATTGGTTAGGAGTACTGTGTGGTAACTGACAATGTGGATTCTGAGCACAGATGGCACCATTATGTCATGAACATAAGAGATGTGGAAAAAGTGCTTGAGGTAAAAATTAACAAATATTATTTTTATATTAAAGACTTTTTATTTAAGAAATAAATGTACAGCAAAGGCAAGGACAAACAACTTCCAGTGTTCTAACTAGACACGATATTGCACTGCAGCTTGACTAAACAATCATGATTATATACACCTCCAGTAGTGGTTTCAGGAATGTGCAATTCCTGCACATGTTTTATCATTATGCCTTGGTACAGCTATAGCAGACATCCGTATGGCTTATGGTACTCTTTCTCTCTAATGTAAACTGAGTACCTTCTATCCATAGCCTCATAGCAGTTAATATCAATTAATCTGTTAGGGGACATAAAGTAAAATGTATCCACCATATTGTAATAAAAAATTGGATATATTATCTTTATCTTTGAGAGAGTCTCTTACTTTCTGCAGAATGAATAAAAATCTTTCATTTCGCATACTTACTCTCTTCTATCTACAGTGACTTGTTTCTTTGACTTAATCTCTGTTAGTTTAAATCCTGAATCTTGGGATATAATAAAAGCCAGGATACCTTCCATTTTAGGATAATATATAATGTTAACGATTTGAAAGGTGAATTGTATAATACTCAGAAGAGTAATTTCTTACTCCACAATTCTCTAGTAAATACATTTTTGGATTAATTGTGGTTTCCAGTCCCTTTTTTGGTGACATTCCCAGAGCAGTTTTGTGTAGGTTGGCTGGTTAATATAACAATGCAGTAATCCAGAAGTTCGAATGTCTTCTATGAAGAAAGAAACCTCTGTTTATGAAAATAACGCTAATAGCTATAGGAACAAAATGTCTATGTACGCTTTAAGTTTCAATGCACAACAGCCCATTTCATACTTATTAAATAAAAGCAGAGGCATCCAAATTTTGAATCTTTCAAATCTAATAGGTTTTGCCATGGAAGTAACTATGTTAGATAACAGAGAGAATTTTTTGGCAGGAAATTGATATCCAATTGAAATTCAAGTTATCACACTTATTCAACAAAGACCCAGGGTTTCCCCAAGGACTACTCTTACACCGTGTGTGAAACTGTGGAGATAGCTTCCTCGAATGTGTGGCCAGTTCTTGCAGAGGAGTAAGTTCTTGCAGAACATCACACAAAGATCTCTTTAGTGAAGCATACAGTTCCTGAATAATAATACTACACTTAGTATTTCTTCAGTTTTCATTTAAACACTAGAAGTCAAAGTCAGTCTCTTAGAGAACCCTGTGTAATTTACATTTGAACATATACATGAGCAGAAAACTCTATGGTCATACAAATATATGTTTTTATGTTATGATTATTTTTAAAGCTATGTATGGGATTCAACTGAAATTTGAATTTTTTAAAAATTCTATTGATAGTCTTATTTTTAAAGTTATTAAATGCCTAGTCCTAACATTTTGTGTATCCGTCATAGTTTTTTCTGTTCTACATCTAACCTCCCTTCTAAGTTTACCATGTTAGCAAAAAAGTAATCTGAAAGAAACAAAAAAAAAAAAAAAAGAAAGAAAGAGTACCTCCCATACAGATTTGCTAAATCTGTAAACTCTAAACTAGGGGCTTATGACCTCTAGTTTCTGTGGCTTATGACCAAGAACTTTGACTAACATTATCTATGGAATTCCAAGTCATCCTTAAAGACCTTTCAAAGAGTGCTTGTCTATGAGTTACTTCACTCATTATCCCAACTAATATTTATGGCTTTCATCGCAATGATCTTAAGCAGTTATTTTAAATAACTTCATGATAGTACTTGTAATGTCCTAACTGTATTATGGCCTCTTTTATAATAGTTTGTCTCTGTCAGTAAATTTTGGGTAACTTCAAAACCATTAATCTTTGTCTCCTATTTAACTAACAGAAGACTCAGTCCTCAGTGTAGGTTTTCTGAACTGAACTGAAATAGGACATTTTCGTTGTACTTTTGTATTCAGGAGTAGTTCTGTTTTACTCATATCTAGTCATATTTTTTGCCAGATTTCTTTTAAATACCTGGACATTCACTGACGAAAAAGCTTAGTAGTAGTACTTGTGAATAGATACGATGATAAGAGAAAGAAAGGAAAGAAGGAAGGAAGAAGAGATCATTTTCACAGTGAGAATGAACCATAAACTTGATTATGCTAACATAAAAAAATCTAACAAGCTAAGTTGATGGGTCATGGAAAATCACAGATGTTTAAAAGTCAATAATGAAATAAATCTCGAGCTGTTGGCCTGTACACATAGGTATACCTAAATATAAGCCCCTAAAACTATGCCTCTGGGTGAAAGGAAAAGAAAATTTAATAAATATTAAGAGCTCTGTTTATATAGCTTCAGATGCTATTGTGGAAAGAAACTAAAATAAACAAAGTGAATTCTTCCAGTGCCCATGCAGACAGCAGGTAGAGCCTCAGAGGACAGTGTGTTCAGGATGCAGGAGTTCAGATCACATGTTCCCAGTGTGGTGACTTCAGACACCAGAGGAGAGAGCTTCTACCTCTTTAAGATGTGCATACAATGGTCAAGCCTTCCATTGCCATTATGCAATATGTGGCTTAATATATCACTGTGTGCAGCTTGAGACACCCATGTACACAGGGTTTGGTGCTTCAGACAGCATTGTACACAATGAATACAACTTGGGCCTGAAGTGTAAATGATTTGTACAGCTTCAGATGCGAGAATTTATAGTATATACAGAATTCGCATATCCTTGTATCCAGAATATACACCTGTGTTCACTAGGATACTGCTTCATGCAGACTAAATGTATAATGCATTTTAGGCATGGTTTCATTTAGTTTAGAATGTTTGTTTATAATTCATAAACTTCCAAAAATAAAACAACAAAACAATTGCAATCTAGTAGGCCATGAGAACATTGAGTGTTGTGATATTTAAAATGACTTCATTAACTTAAGGTTTTAAATTTTTGTTTTAATTTGATAGCTTCTGGCCTATTTATAATGGAAATCCTGCTAAAACTCAATGAAGCCAACTTCTCTTAAATCATCATATGCAAGAGAAAAATGGGTGCAAAGTCAGAGTAACAAATATCACTGCTCTCATGCTGATATTATTATGGGATATGGTTAGACCCCGATGTATCAATACATCAGAGAAGAAAATAGGGATGAACAGAGGTTCACATAGCCTTTACTTAAGAGGACAAAATTGATCCTATTATATGTTAAAGACCTGTTATTCAGATGTATAAAAAGATACATACATATATAAATACTGTATGTGTACATATATATATATATATAAAATGATGTTTAGTACTATGCACCAGACAGAAGTGAATAGAATCTTTTAACATTTATCTAATATTTATTACATACCTAGTAAGTCTCAGATACAGTAAGCAGTATGTTGCGTGTTGTATTAGTTTCTTAGGGCTACCTTAACAAAGTACCACAAACTGGATGGTTTGAAACAGCAGAAATTTATTGTCTCACAGTTCTGAAAGCAAGAAATCCAAAGCCAAGTGTTGACAGGGCCGTGCTCCCTCTGAAACCTGTAGAGGAATCCTGCCTTGACTCCTCCTAGCTTCTGGGGGTTTGCCAGCAATCTTCGGTGTTCCTTGTCTTATAGCTGCACAACCCCAATCTCTGCCTTGTTTTATTTTATTTTTGAGGAAGATTAGCCCTGAGCTAACATCTGCTGCAAATCCTCCTCTTTTTGCTGAGGAAGACTGGCCCTGAGCTAACATCCATGGCCATCTTCCTCTGCTTTATATGCGGGACGCCTGCCACAGCACGGCTTGACTAGTGGTGCCATGTCCGCACCTGGGATCCAAACCGGCAAACCCCGGGCCGCCGAAGTGGAACATGCGAACTTCACTGCTGCACCACCGGGCCAGCCCCCAATCTCTGCCTTCTTTGTCACAGGGCTCTCCTTGTGTGTCTATCTTTCTTCACATGGTCATCTTCTTATAAGGACTTCAGTCATGTTAGTATGACCTCCTCCAGTATGACCTCATCTTAACTTAACTAATTACACCTGCAACACTTCTATTTCCAAATGGCGTTACATTCTGAGTTTCTAGGGGTTAGGAGTTCAACATATCTTTCTGAGGAGAGACACAGTTAATCTTTAACACATGTGTTTTCTAATTTCATTCTATTTGGTCCTATTGTTTAGTTCTGATTATCAATATTTTACAGATACAAAGAAGTCTAAATTAGAGAAATTTAATGAACTTCCAACTAGTAATTGGAGAAGTTGACATATGAACCTTATCTTTCTAATCACAAAGCCAGTGAGGAAATTCTCATGAAAAACAGCTGACTAAATAGAAGACATAGTTAAATCAATGCCACTAAATACAGTTGAAGCCAATGGGGCAATTAATTACTTCTGACTGGAGAGATCATGAAAGGCTTAATATAGGTTATTACAGTTGAGTTCAACCTTAGTGGGCAGGTTGGAATTTATTAGCGAGAGGAGAAATGTGTCAAGCCTGGGAGGGCTTTGAAAAAGGAGTATGGAAAGATCTCGGTATTGAGACCAATTGTCCCTTTCAGCTGCAAGTAACAAGTCTCAGAAAGCCCCACTCAATCTCCCTAAGACAAAAGGGAAATTTACTGGTTCATGTACTTCAAAGTCCAGAAATAGTGCACGATTCACAGTTAGCTTAATTTAGTGGCTTCAGGACTATGAATTTCACCTGAATTTCCCTTAACTGTGCCCTCCTCCTTCAGGCTTTCATCTCAGGCTGTATCTCTTACAGTGGCATAATAGCAACAGCCAATTCTCTATACACTAAGACTTCCAAAGAAAGAGATACTATTATCTCCTGGCATTACAGAAAGAGTCCTGCGATTCTCACTCATTTGCACATGTCTACTCCTGGTGCAATGACTGTATGCCATAAGAGAGAGTATAAATGTAAAGACTCTAGAACAGTGCATGGAAGCCCATTAGTGTTATATAGGCATCAGTTGCCGTTACTAGGAGCCCCATTCTCAGTGACCCAGAGAACGCTGCATTTACATCTATCATTAAATCTAACATATTATTCAGAGATTTTATTATTCTAGTAAGTGTTTCCCTCTCTGTTCAGAATTTCTTAATAGTGTGGTATCATATCTTACTCATCTTTTATACCCAATGAATATCATATTGTTGTATAGCATATATTGTTTGTAAAATGAAAAAGTTCTAGAAGAATGTAAAAATTTATGAAAATATAAAAGAAGACAAGACTGTTTGTATAAGAATTAGCAAACAGAATAAATTCACTACTATATTCACCCTTTTCATTAAATAAATATACACTCTTTCATTATTGAGTTGAAATCACAAGAAAATTTCTACTGATATATTGCTTTCAATAACTTATTAACTCCATGGAACTCCAGAAACTCTTGGTGGTGATGTGAAGTTAAGTTTCTTTCTTCTTAAAGGGGCAAAAGATTAATTAGAAAGTACTAGAGATCTGCCTCTCCATTCAACAAATGTTTGTCAGTCATCAATTATATACGGCACCAACTGTATTTTATGATACAGGGAAAAAACCATTGAATCGGTCATGACTCCAAAGATATTTATTGGTAAGAAATATCAAAATTAATTAAACATGCCATGTCCACTATTTAAAAAGTTTTTATTAGGGTTCCAGAGCAGCATAAGCTTTCTGGAAACTCTACATTTCAGATATATCATTAGAAATATACACATTCTAGGGGTCGGCCCCGTGGCCGAGTGTTTAAGTTCGTACGCTCTGCTTCAGAGACCCAGGGTTTCGTCGATTCAGGATCCTGGGCGCGGACATGGCACTGCTCATCAGGCCATGTTGAGGTGGCATCCCACATGCCTCAAGTGGAAGGACCCACAACTAAAAGTATACAAAGATGTACTGGGGGCATTTGTGGAGAAAAAGCAAAAAAAAAAAAAAAAAAAAAGATTGGCAAGTTTTAGCTCAGATGCCAATCTTAGGAAAAAAAAGAAATATACATACTCTAGGCAACATGTGCATTATGGTTGTGCTAATGTCAGGCTTCATAAAATAGTATTTTATCTGCTGTTGTCTTACATGAGCACATTCTCTACTATCTGATTCCTCTTCTCTTTCTAAGAAAGGTTTTCTATAATTTCAAATATAATTTTTCTGGTACTATCTCTTGTTTCTCTCTCACAGGAAATTCCCCATGTACTTTTATAACAAACAAACACTAAAAAAAAAATGACCATATTTTGAACAGATAAGATATGTAGTCAGATCTTTAATAATCACTATTCCTTCAAATCATCCTATTTAACACAAGACACTATTTTTGACATTACCTTATGATTTTCTTCTATTTCATTATGGAAATGACTAACATGAAGTTTTCACTGATTGAGTCTCTTCTCATTAATCCAAATAACTGATCATCTTTGTAATATGAATTTTAGCATTGATTTTCTGAATATTTATGAGCACAGAAATTATTTACTCGAAATCTCTTTCTCTCAGGTATCGTATCCCTCAGACAGAGATGTGTAGGAAAACATTTCTTGTTGAAACCCTCAGTTCAGGCCTGACAGTTCTTTTGTGAAACAGCATCAAGACTGAGTTTGGGCACTCAACACTGTCACCTCAACATTGAGTGGGAACTGGGAAATTTGTTGGGTGTTTTGTTTTTGTTTTTGCTTTTGCTTCTACAAAATGCAAATCCATCAAAATTTTAGTAGGGAAGATTTAACAGGGAGTACCAGTAGGACTGGCAACTTATCTTTGTAGTGTTCACATTGAATATCCCTTTTATCCAGTCCCAAAGTCATGTTGCTCCCCTTTACAGATCAACCTTAAGTGTAGACAAAATTGCCTTTCCTTAGTTTCCTTTAAAACTGAATTCTCATATCGATGTTTTGAAAACCTTATAAAAATTTTAAAAAATGAATAGAAAAGAAAAAGTTTGCAAAGACAAATTTTTTTATCCTAATTGTCTCATTTCACACCCTTTCTCTGAAATATCAGCTGTTTTCTCACATCAGCGAATGGGTCATTGTAAGGATAATGTACCTGGCTTTCTCTTTTCAAAATGCTGAGTTCCATCTTATTTTTCATAAAAGAAGAATCTTCTCTTAATGAACTTGAATCTTTTAAAATCAAATTCAAAGCATCTCATTCCAAACACCAGTGATATTTTGGTATCTTTTAGAACTCCTTCAAAATGCCATTTTGATTTAAAGAACATTTCTTTTTTAAGAAATTAATTGAATTGTAACTGTATAATGCTAGATATCCTCTTCAGGGTGTATTTAGACAATATTAAAGGTTGCATACAACATGAAGTTCCCATTGACAGTGGCAGGAAGACCTTTATGCCTTAATAATTGTTAACCAGTGACAGGGTGAGCACTGCTTTGACAGCCGTACTCTTGTGTCAGAGGAGAGGGTGAAGCTTGGACATTCATAAGACTTTTGTCATATTTCAGTGTCGAGATTGGGAAGGACATGATTAGCATTGGATAATGATCATGATAAAATAGTTTAGGATTGTTGGAATCATCATGGTAAGGATTTGAGACACGGATCTCAAAGAATCTCAGAGAGTAAACAGTCATTTGATGTTACCTATTGAAAAGTTCAACCACTTTGATGTTCCTTTAAATGGATCTTTTGGGGGGGTCCCTGAAACAAATAACAAAGTCACTTGCAACTTATATCTTACTGGGCAGAAGTTTCAGGAGTAGAAGATAACATTGCTGTATTGTAGATAGTAAAGAGTATGGGTGTAGGTTTCACGTCCAAAGGAAACATGTGCAAACATGTTATGATCCAAGATCCAATTTGTTAAGAATCAGACCGAGGAATCCAAGTTTTCTGAATCTTTACACTGGGAATCTACTCTACTGCAATACACTCCTAGTTTCATTTTTATGCCTACAAGAGGTTGGTTGATGTATTATGTCAAGTTTAATTCACTAAGAGTGCCTTTTGAATATGGAGACAGACTAATTCTACTGGAAAACAATTCTTTTGTGAGAGAGCCTGCAGAGGTGACCAGAGTGCATATGCATTGAGTAAGGATACCTACATTTAGCAAAACATAGCAAATATGCCCCCGCAGCAAAATGTGAGAAACTATTGAGTTTTCACTACGGAGGACCACTACGATTCAGCTTGTGCATTTCCTATGCATCAAAGATATTATTTCATGTCTATATCACAGCACTTTAAAGACCACAAGGTGGCATTTAAAGTAACAAAAACTATGCATTTTAAGTATATATTTATTTTCCAACACTTTAGCTTTATAAATCAATTGACCTATAAAAACATCTTATTCTGAAAGGATTTTCAAAAATAAATTTCTTTCCAAAAGATGTGAAAATTAACATCTGTATACCATGTTCATTAAAGCAAACTTTTTAAAAACCTCTTCATAATGAGTAAAAATAAAAGCCAAGTAATAATTATTGATACATATTCATATACTTAAATCAGTTTCTTAGTGAATATTTTCTGAAGAATATTCTAATGTGTCATGAATATTTTTCTGAAGAATACACTTTTACAGTGGTATTTTACTCTAATATTTTTATTATGTTGCCTGCAATGATCTTCAGAGCTGTTCCATATTTAATAAATTCTAATTGTTCACACCTTTAATTAACTCTTCTCTGCAGACCATATAATTTTTAATTGAGAAAATATTCTCTCTAGGGACATTGAGATACCTCCTAAATGGATCCTTTCTATTCCATTTTTTAAATAGAAGTGTACAGTATTTTCAGAAGTACATTCTTTTGACCTCTTTCAGAGTACCTTTTATCAGCAGCTTTTATTTCAAGGCAAGCTGTCTCTAATTGTGATTATTTTGACTGTTTCAAGAAAATTAGCTGCTTTAGAATGGTAGGTCACAATTTTATCCCATTCTAATGCAGAAGATAACTATAGGCAATGAAATAGAAAAGTTCTTCCTACAAGTCAAGATATCACAAAGTACAAGTATATAACTCAAAAATTCAATTTTATACACTCTATGAGCTCACATAATTTGATTTACTCAGTACCACTTTTGCCTTTAGAGAGCTTAATTTCAATGTTTTTCTATTTGTAAATTTTGTAGTTAATAATTATGCCAGGAAATCTTGAAAACTGAGGAATTTTTAATATTCTCTTCTTGAAATGCTTTCTTAAGGTTTCCTAAATGCAATAGAAAAAGATTCAAATGAAGTAAGGAGGGCTAACTCATTAACAATTTAAATATCATTGTAGGTCATTTAGGTGGATTTACAAATAGTTTTTCAAAGGTCCAACTTCTCTGAAATCTGATTGATGACACGCAGCAAGAAAGCACATACAGCTAAGCTAAAATTTATATATATATGTATATCTCAGCTACCAACTTTACAAAAACACCATAGCCCGGTTACTCTAGCTATACATGTTTATATATATACACAAATATTTGGAGGTTATGACAAGTACACCTCTTTACATTTGGAAAATATTAGAGATTGTTCAGAATCAATCACGAATTATGTATGCACCACAACTGATTTCAAGTATATTGTTTTACCATGATGCTCTGCTCTACCAAAATTTGCACTTTTAATTGTAAAATGTTTCTTTTGTCTTCAATATTGAGTTTATACTAACATTTACAATAATATCAAATGTCACATCAACTTTCAGTAGCTTTACTTTGATTCCAAAAATATTTGAACCATTATTAGATTTAACTTTTCTGATTATATTTTAAATATCTGAATGTACTGTCTTCAAATGACATCATTTTAACTTTCTGTGATATTATTTTTCTTCTAAAGGGCTGATACTAACAGATTTCATTTCATACAGAAGACAACTTATAATTGAAATGATAAAAGTTAACTTAGGAGAAGTCAAATGATCAAAATGAAAACTCATACTTCACAAAATGATATGTAAATGCCTTTTTGGAGCTCTGTATGATAAATCATCATCGTGGGGCACATTCTAATTAAACTAATTATAATGTTTCAAATAGATCCTGGAGCTTATATAGCAGATTTACAGGGGTTGTTTTATAGGAAAAGATATCACAATAGTCTTAGTACATGATAAATGTAGACATTTATCAGCTTTTTTACAAAAATTAAATAAGTGTTTTTTATTGTACATTGACTTTTTTTTGAGGGGGGTAAGATGATTGGCCCTGAGCTAACATCTGTTGCCAATCTTCCTCTTTTTACTTGAGGAAGATTGTTGCTGAGCCAACATCTGTGGCAATCTTCCTCTATTTTGTATATGAGATGCAGCCATACCATAGCTTGCTGATCAGTGCAGAGGTCCATGCCTGGGATCCGAAACTGCAAGCCCCAGGCTACCAAATTGGAGCACACAAACTTAACCACTACGCCACTGGGCTCTCCCCTGTGCACAGGCTTTTTATCTCTTTGCTGCAGAAAAGCACTACTGCAAAATAGAAAAGCATTTTCAGGTAGTAATAAAAATAGTTGTAAATTATACAATATACTGCAAGAATATAGAAGAATATTGTATTCTGTACAATATAGCACTGTAGAAAGAATATTTTAACTACTCTCTATAATCTCTTTAAACTCTATGAAAGCACAAGAAATAAAAGATATGTCATTACTATCGTCCCTCATTTTTAACCATGTGTTAAAGTAAGAACTCTGTGCTTTGTACGTGTGTCTCACATGACACAAGAGGAGAAGATGGCAGAAGCTGGGAGCAACAAGTGGGAGTCCATCAACCTCATGCTGGTTTATGCAACTATTAATACTTATGCTTTGTTTAAAGAAAACAAAAAATCCAGGAAAATGCTAAGCCAGGTAGACAGGATGCCTGCAATAGGAATTAACCAGAACCACCCATGTCAACCCAGGTTGCATAAGCCAATTTACTTATAGGTTTCTCATGCATTAGATACATCCTTAAGTCTTGTTCTGGCATTCCTTTCAATTTGCTATTGATTTATTCAATTTATTGATTGTCATCTGGCAGAGCTATTCCTTTGTTTTTAATGAATTGCTTCTAAAGTTATCTTGGTAGTAATTTAATGTTTTGCTTTGTTTTCCACTGTGACATTGTTCTGTTTCAGAATTCAGACATTTTAAAATATAAGTTATTTGAGGATTTAATAGTGCTTTGAATAGTATGAGGGGAAAGAGGCAAACAGTCTTGCCATTTTAGTGCTCTTTTTCTATTTGTGTGGCATTGAGGTTAAAATCCTGAACTCAGGAGCTGGGCAAACCATGTGCAGATGCCAACTCTACACCTTGGGCAATCTAGATCTTTAACGCTTCTGTGTTCTCATATTCTCATTTGTATCTTATGAGGAGGTTTTTCCAATGGGGATTCAGTGAGTCAGTAAAAGTAAGTTGCTTAGGAGGCTCACTCAGTGTTTTCTATAAGAACCATGACGCTGTAGCTTCGTTTCTAGTCTCTTCTTACTTTGCTTCTCCTCTTCATTTTCTCCATTATTTTTATTTCTTAACTCATTGTGGGCTATAAATGCCTAGATTTACATAATCCATGCTCTCAAAAAGGTTCATCCAAGACCTTTCCCAACGTGGCCTAGATTTTATTTAAAAATTTGAATATATTCTCATAAAGGAAGCTCAAACCATTTAACACATTGCCTGACCCCTATCTGGGTTCCAGAAAAACTAGTGGCTGTTATTGTTATCACTGCTGTTCCCTGGTGAGATTAGTGGTGGCACTATTACTGTTGAGGTCATTACAACTACTTCATGTTATTATTTGGGAGTTATTGTTATTCCCATCTCTTAGAATCCAAAAGATGAAGGATTTGATGTATGCTAACCGTTTGTCAATATATTTCTTATGTAGAAGTATTAATATGTCTTCAGTTAATTTTAACAAAAAGAGGAAATGGCAAATCAGCAGCTACCTTATTCAAGTCAGAAATCAAACTATGTGGTTATTGTTTGTTTGCTTCTGTGTTTCATTCTGTATTTGTTTCACATTTTTGACTGGGCAAAGAATAATGATCCTGTCAGTATGAATCAATGAAATATTAGTTTTTCCTCACTTCAAGAAGACTGCATCACCCCGACACAAAAACTTAGTTTGAGTGTCTTTAGTTATTAATGCATTTTATTATAATTGTCCACTTTCTTCATAGTTCCTGCTTTACAGTAAAATTAATGGTTCTCTAATCCTTTCACAAATGGCACCAGTCAAAAAATGTCTTCCTTCATAAATTTAGGATCATATAGTACCAAAGCAAAAATGTTTTGTTTTGTTTTTAACTGTTTTCTAATGTGGATTTTATTCCATGTCTTAACTGGGAAGAAAAATTTCCTGTTGAGACTATGAGTGACATGTCTACTTTGAGCTCCATCTTTACCTTTGCAATAAAATAGCAAATTTAAGCAATATAGAATGTGTTGGATTTATGGAAATTGCAGAACTAAACAGAGCGAAGAAAAATCTTCAAATTTACTCACATTTAAAAAAGTGTGTTTTTTCAAAAACTCTTAATATAGATAAAAAATTATTTTCAAAATCATATAATAAATTCTACTGAAAAGAAAACGTGTGATATTTATATTTCCTTGCTTCAACTCACATAATCTATAAAGTAGAATAAGATCTTTTAAAAATGGTTTTAGACACAGAGGAAACCAACTTTATAGGTAAGTTAAATAATTCTGTGTAACAAACTAATCAAAATTCAGCAGCTTAAATATACATTTATTTTATTCCTTAAAGGTGTTAAGATTTGGATTTCCAAGTGCTTATCAACTGAAACTTCATAAAGGCAAACAATTGTAGTACTAAAGTGAATTACTATGAACACTATTACTATTACTATTCTGTTATTATTTACATAATGAGGGCAATGTTAATATATAACTCAAAGCTCCATTTATTTTTACGCCCATTGCATTAATATGGTCTGCCTCTGTTTCTGTTCTCCTGTGTTGCTTATGAATCAGCAGATCAGCTGGGGTCAGTTGATCTGGCTGGGCTCTGGTAGTGTTGACGAGGCTTGCTCATGTATCTATAGGTCAGCTAGGGCTCTGCTCTAAGCTGGCTTGGCTAGGACGTCTTAGCTGGGCAATGTTGGTCCACACGTCCAGGCATGTTCTTTTTACAGTGATAATGACATTTGAAGAGAGTAAGTAGAAACACATAATGCCTCTCAGGCTTCAGCTTGGACCAGCATAATGTCACTTTCTCTTCATTCTATTGGCCAATACACATATATAGCAGAATCAAAATATGGTAGCTCTCTTACTGGGAGGAACAATAAAGTCACGTGACAAAAGACGTTAATACTGGCAAGAGTAAAGAAGTGGAGCCAATAATGCCTTCCACCACATTTTCCTTCTTTTCTCTTTATTTTGAAGCACTGATTTTTTTTTCCTTACTCATGGCTGCACATTTCACAAAAGAAAAGCATTTTCTTTAAATTTTAGAGTTAGGTTGAAGCTAGTGTCACTATAGACAGTGCAGAACTAAAATGAGCTTAAATAGTGGCACTCTAAAATCATTTTGGCCTTATAAGGTAGCAGTAAGATTTCTATGCTGCAATAAAGTATGGACTTTCTGTTTTACCACAAATAATCATGAAAAAATACCGACTGCTTCCTTCCCTGGCTCTATGGCAACTCATGTCTCCCTTTAATTGGAAGTTCGGGATTTCTAAGTGTTTGTCTATAAATTTATAACTGCAAGCAATTAAATTTCTAAAGGGAATTAACATATTAGTTATTCTGTTGTAGTCTACACTAAGAGGCTATGTTATTATTGTATAATTCAAAGCTCCATTTGTTTCTATGTTCATACGTTAACCTGGCCTGCCTCTTTGACTCTCTATTCTCCAAAGAATAACATCATCTATTAACAGCCACTTTGTGAAATGAAAACAATGTGCTGTTAAGATTATAAAAATAGTCAGCCGAATGGAAAAATTAGGAAAAGTTCTAACTATAAAACCGTGGAAATGACTTGATCTTTTTATATTCAGTATTGCATAGATATATAGCGAATCTAGATTTGTATTTTTCAAAATATAGGCCACTTTGTGCATTTACCTTAATAAAGTAAGATCAGAATTTCAAAATGTTTATGAAAGGGAAAAGAATGCAATAGAACAAAAAAGAAAGTACTAAATGCACTGCACATAGTTATAGTAAGAATTGTTTTTATGAGATGCTTGCTTCTACTGTGTGTGTGTGTGTGTTTGTGCTGTGAGTCACAAAAATTCTACAACCAGTAACCTAGATTGTGATATCATAGCATGGATCTGAGAAATTCTCTGCTTTATACTTCTTTTTCAAACCAGAAAAAGAAATTGTATAATTTAAATTAAAGTATACAGAAAATAAAATCTCATAAATTTCCCTCATTTTATTTCTACCATTAGAACATTTCAATGGCTATGATCCCATACCACTTAGTATGTCTAAAGTCTAACTTAAATAGTTCTTGCTATACTGGCTTTTAGACCAGGTCTGATATAGATAAGTTTTTGTATATAAGATATTTGTGGAGCAGATATTAAAACCTGAATGCTGCCAAATTATTGATAACTTGCCAATTGCCAAATGATTGATAACTTGCCAAGGTTGAATGCATCACTCCTATCCCATCAAGTGTATTATAGAGTATAGGGTTTCAGACGGCTACCTGAAAGCCCACCAGGCTAACAGAGTTACATAAAGGAGCATTCTCTACAGAAATTCACTCAGAGAAACTCTTTGGTATAGTGGAAAGGTAACAGGGCTAGGAGTCTCTGAGTTCTCTTGTAGAGTCCAGATTTGCTGCTCGTGTCTCAATGTTCTAACCTTTACAATGTAGACAACACTGCACTAATCATAGGATCATTGTGAGACTCAAAACAATCTATGAGACATCTTTTGTAAACTCTAACATACTTTTTAAAATGATTTGAAGATGACATGATTTGTCATTGAATGTATGATGAAAGCAAGCGTATTGAAACAAACCTCTGCTGACGGCAGTGACCGAGAAAGTCAAATTCAGCAAATAGCCTTTTTGCCTACAACACCCTAACAGGAGACATGGAAGGGCCAGGCCAAATAGTGATTCATGCTGGGGAAAGAACTCCTTCTAAGGTAATCTGGAAATCTCAGATAGGGATATAAACCAGATCGTTCCAAATGGAGCTCTTGCTTAATTGCAAACACACACATGTGCACACATACACACAAGCACGCATACACACATCTTAGTTTGGCATATTGGGGAATATTAATTATTTAGACTTGAAAAGTTGTACTTGACAAGTAACGGACTTTATTTTAAAGATTAGCATAACTTAATTTGAACTAAACAATTTATTTTACTTTTATTTGACGTTCATGTACAAAGCAATATCCTAAACAAAAAGTCTAGTTTTCTATTCTTATGACTAAGGGGCTGAAAATCTGACTTACAGTTTTATTCATTTTAGTTCGTTTATGTTAGCCCTAAAATACTTCCTACATGATATCATCACCATAATCTTGGAAAGGACATCTCATAACAAGGGGAACTTGGAAAGTCATCTCGCTTCCAGAATTGCATCTGAGGCTTATCTGATAGACTGTTAGAGCACTCCCCATAACTCCATGTACTCCATGTCACCATGTATGTTGAAAAGTATAGGTAACTAGATGTTTAAAGTAGTATCGTGAAGGGCTGGCCCCATGGCTGAGTGGTTAAGTTCACGTGCTCCACTGCAGGCAGCCCAGTGTTTCGTTGGTTCAAATCCTGGGCACGGACATGGCACTGCTCATCGAGACACGCTGAGGCGGCGTCCCACATGCCACAACTAGAAGGACCCACAACGAAGAATGTACAGCTGTGTACCGGGGGGCTTTGGGAAGGAAAAAAATAAAATCTCTAAAAAAAAAAAGTAGTATCATGATTTAACGGTATTAGATAATGCACAATGTCCCTCCTTTACTAATTTCATTACAAGCTCAACACAAATTAGCAGTTACTATAAAGGTCAGTTGATGAGTAAATGCTTTAAGTTGTAATTATATTTACCCTCTTTGAGAGGAAAGGACTTATGGCAAAGAAACCATTTTTGGAGTTATAAGAGAGATAGGAAGGTAAAAGAGTGCATGTGTAGTTAGTAATAGAAATAACTTTGAGATCTACAGCTAAGTACAGCTTTGCACACTCCACGCTCCATCCCTGCACTTTGGCCATATCCCTAGAGACCCCACAGGACGTAAGCTACACTGGGGTTTTATCCCTGGGTAATTTCTACTGTCCTCCCCCACCTCACACACGGTCTCACTCATGTGCTGCCCTTTCACTACTCAACACAGATTTTTGTGACTCAGTGATGCTAGATTTGAAAGATAGACATGGCTTTCATTTTGTTTGTAGTTTACTTTTCTTTTCCAGGGATGAAGAAGGCACTATTTCATAATATTGCTGTTAAACTAAATGGCTATATATATAGAGAGAGAGAGAGAGAGCAGTTGTATGATAGAATGCAATATACTATTTGAGATTCAGTGATTGAGTCCAATTATAGGTGAAACAGGAGGCTATTCACTGAAGCAATCTACCAGTAAGCAGGATACCAAATTAATTTTCTTTGCTTTTGATGAGTCTCCGCTCTGTGTTTGTGTGCATCATTTTACATGTTAGTCAGAGTTGGAGGGGAAGTACAGCATCAAATTTATGGCAACAGCAGTTTTTTTTAAACCATATCAACAGAGATGAATTGGCAGATTCTTGGTTCACCATCTTTTATACAATATTGCCCTCTATGGGAACCTAAAATAGTGAGGATTTTAGCAGAGTGATAAGTATATTCTTTGATGCACCTCTGTGGTCATCACATGCCTTTTTTACCCTCTAAATTTAATTAGTTCTCTCTTCTCCACCCTCTAACAGACATAAACAACTAGGCTGGCAAACAAATTTATCATTTCTTTATTATCTAGTGTGTTCATAAGTATTATTTTACTTTATTCATTACAGACTTCATTTTACTTTATTTTAATTTATTTTATGTTGCATTTGATTATTTGTTTTGTTTTCTTTTGGCAAAATGTCTCTGTATTCAGAGTACTGCATTTATTTCCAGTTAATTCATAATCATTTCATGTATGATAATTTCTATTCAGAAAGGGGAAACTTTAAGTAAAATGATATTTGTTATAACATAGAAGATATACAAATCACATTATATGATGGAGCATTTAGAAATTACAATGTCATTCTTTTGATTCCAAAAATACAAATCAAATTAAATATATATTAAAATTTTTAAATATTTAAAGAATGAAGACTTTATTCTTACTAAAATCTTTTTATTCACTAGTGATATTAGGGAGACTTAAATGACATCAGTTCTAAAAAGGAAAACTAATCTGGGTTTTCTTATCCGTGGGGAAAATTGCTTTATAATGCATCTTTGTATCTTCATTTTGAAATGAGTTGGTGCTTCCATTTGTAGAATACTGAACTGGTTCAGTGTATGCATTGAAAATATAGTTTTATGTGAAATGTTGGTACACCCATCTCCCATTTCCTAGCTCTGAGTTGCCACCATACATTCATTCATTCATAAGTTTATTATTTAAGTGAAAATATCTACTCTATACAATGGTACTGCCCCAAGTATTGAGGATACAACACTCCAAAAAGAAAAAGGTAATGATCTCTGTCCTCAAAAAGCAAAGACTTCATTTCTGGGGTTATGATTGAGACTCAAAATTAGTGTGTGTCTCTAAGACAGACAGTGGTAGCAATGTAGTGCTGTATACCTTACTGCTAACTGGTTACAGAAGGTACCAGTGGACTTACAGGTCATGGAGTTCAGCCTGGCCCCAGTCATTATATCTAATATGTTTACTCATATCACCTTTCAAGAATAAAGGAGGCTTTCAACCATTGCTGGCTAGCTTTCAAACATCATGTTGTTATACCATTGCTCACAACTCATCCTCTTAACTCCCAGCCCCAACACACACACCTCTATACTAAGCCAAATAGGAGAAAGAATGGGAGCATCCAGTGAAATATCCCAGAGTGATGGTAATTTAGAGTGAGGCACTGGAGCTGATTTATGAAGGCTTGGTGAAACATTAAGATTTCCCATGTTGCTCAGAGCATTAGCAGGAGTAGCTCGTAAATGAGATGCCTGTCCCTGAAAGACTGGAACAGACAGAAAACAAATGATATCAGGATACCTAAGATAAAAGAAATTTGCTAACAGATGAAACACAATACCCTATAGGACAGGAAGAGTTTTTACCGATTTATCACCATGATGCCAGGATTCTGGTCTCCAAGTAGGTTTCTTATTTTGAACATTTGGGACTTTAAATCAGAGGATATAAAATCACCTGACATATAAGACCTTAAAAGTCCTAACTCAAAAGGAAGTTGCCGTTAAACTATAACGAAATTTTGGCCAACACATTACAAAGCACATAGAAAGAGAAATGAAGAAACAAAGTAAAACTCCAGATTGACGACACCCCATCCGTACTGACACACTGCAGTATTTAAAGATTCTCCTCTGATAAGAGATGCCCACTGGAGTTGTGGCCTGATTAATGTACTTTATGAACACTATCCACCTTTGTGAAGCCTTAAAAAGGGAAATTCACTGACAATTCTCATAGCAAGGATCAGAAATGGAACAATGGTAAATTTAATTTCTGCTGTCCTCCCTCCCGTCAGCAAGGGTCTCCCTTGTGGGCGACCCTTTCACTGCACAACAAAGATTTTTGTGATTCAGAGATGCTTTGGCCAACATCTGCTACTTATTAAAAATCGCGTTCCTTTAGGCAGTTGTCAGCCAAACTGGACTTGGACTGTTTAGTCTGTTTGTTCCCTTACTTGACCTTTCAAGCTTTGCATCTTCAAAGGACTTATTTGAATCAGTAACATGCCAATTTTTCTCTTGCTAAAACAATGCACTATAGTGATACTGGCAAGAAGGTTCTTTCTTCCAACCTGAGGATCCCATTTTTTGCCCTCTCTCCATAGCTTGCTAACAAGAGATCCAGATGTGTGATACGATAACATTTAAGTCAGTGACTGGAGTCCTTATTATAGAAATGATGCTCTATGGCACTAATTTTTCTCATCATGTGTATGATTCTAATGGAGTAAAACTGACTTTATGCCCCTTGATACTCTTTTTTTCTCTTAGGAGTTCTTATCTGACTAGCAGAAGGGTTTATTTTTTTCTCCTAAAAAAAGGGTTTTGTATTTGTCACTCAGCCCAATTAGAGACTTCCCTCCTCCCCCCACTCCCTCCCCCGTCCCCCTAAGGCATAGACTTTGACATAGCAGTTTCTTCTATTCAGGCTTTTTTCTTTAAAAAAGAGTTAGTCAGAGCCTTTCATGTTAGTTGGGACAACTGGAAAGTTGCTCACGATAAAAAAGTTAGTAGTAATTGCAAAGAAAGGGGACAGAAAGTTGTATCATGGTCATAGAATCCTGTATGCATAAGCTTTAATAGTTTAAATTGTAAATTAAATTAGTTGTCTTCATTCAAAGTTGTCATTTTTGCAGTAAGAATTAGGAAGAGAAATGAAACTTAGAAAAATAAAAATGTATATTTAAAGCTATAATATCTTCTACTTATCTGTACATGGATGTGAAGTTTTTAAAAGATAGAAATTACAAAGTACTCGGAAAGATTTCTTTGGCATTTTCTTTGCAAATTTCTGTTTATTTTAGATGCATGGATTTAAAACTTGCCCCTAGCAACAATCAACAAAAAGGAAAATAATGAGAAAATAATGCATAGAAATTTTAGAAATTGTTAAACTTACTAAATTTTTCTGAAATCTAATGTTTCTATTAGTAGATATAATTACACTGAGCTTCACTGTAAAAAATGAGTTGACATATAAACAAAAAAGCGAGTTATCTTTTTTAATAAATGTGTTTGGTTTTGTTTTCTGTTTCTTCTATTGAATAAATAGGCATTGATTTATACCTTATATGCTTTATATACATTTTACGTGAGTATTACAGAATATTTTTAAAGTTTTTTATTTTTACAATTTCAAAACCATGCATATGACGCAGTTTTTGAACTTTTAAGGCAACTCAGTTGAAAAAAGAGGTTTGATACCAATTGAATAAAAATATGTGGAGATCCAAAAATGTATTAGTTCAACAAATTTAATTCAATTTAATAAAGATCCATTTAGGACTTAGTATATGTCTGGACCTACGTCTTAATAGATAAAGGAAAAATTATGTCACACTTCATGGAGTGTCAAAAAAAAATAGAATTCAACTATGAGCAGTTGGACAAATGCTTTGCATGATGTGTGTTATTATAAGCTAACCAGATAGATGCCATATCTGACAATGCGCGGCCTTCTCATTTGTGGAATACAAGTTAAGAGATTAAATAACACTTTGAGAAAATAATTCTTCCCTATCTTGTCTTGCATATCACATTCCCTGCTCACAACACTCAGGATCACTTCCCTCACACAAAAGATTAGAAAATGATGAAACAATAATTTCACAAGTAAGTTTTTTTAAATCATAGGAAAATACAAAATACAAAGGAAATTATAAGAAAATTATTCAAGGTACTTTTGGGATTATTTTATTTTTATTGTTTAGTATGAACACTGAATTTCTCAAACTCTCCCCAGGAGTTTGACAGAAAGCACTTTTTGGTTGGTTTCCATCATTTATACATGTGTACACCTGATGAGACCCTCTGTCCCCAAATTTTAGTTTATTTCTGAGTAAACAATAAGAAAAGAAAAGTAAACTCTTTTTTTCCCTCTTCCTACTATGAATTTGAACCCAGAATTTTGGGATTTCTTGTTTTTGAAGTTAGTGTTCAACAGATGTTTAAAAGCAGTTTATGTGAGAATTTTGTGTTCAGAGCATCTTCCATCAATACGATATATAACACGTTTATATTCACAGTGCTTTCACTTTATTATTCATTTCACTCCAAATGATATGATGTTTCTTCAGCTACAAGCATTGCTTTGGACTAATCCTGGAGAAAAAACTGATGAAAACTTTCACTTGTAATCAGTTAACACCAACTATAGTTATCACCGGTGCTGAGGATGTAAATCCTGGTCCACGTGTTAATGCCATGTTTTGCGATCAAAATCACTGTGTTGTCATTTGGTTCCAATAACTGAAATTAATCTGATAAAGTGGCATTTTTTATTGACTTATGAAGTAGAAATATGTCAATAAAATAAAGAACTGAGTATTTTAAAATAATATTTCTTTCCATTTTTGTGTAAGTAAGAGAAGAATGATGACTAAACCTAAATAAATAAATAAAAAGGCAATATTAGTATGAAAAACTACATAAAACCTTCAATCAGCTTTTTTATGTATTTTATTTTCTTTCTCAGTAGTTGATGTTTGGCATGATGTTGTTTAATAATAATTATTTTATTGAGACATCATTAAAATATTTGATTGTAATTTATCCATTTTTAAATTTAATGTATATCACAATGGAAATTCTCATTTGATTTTGAAATGCATCTTTATATTCCAAAGCTTCTTAAAGGTAGTACGTAGTTCTTGAACTCTTCTTTGAGCACTTTTAAAATACAAATTTCTGCTTGAGTACATTTTTAGCCTGCACCCCTGAAAAAATAACTGACACATGATATATGATCTATTAGTGATAGTGTTCATAAGTTTTGAAATAACTGGTAGATGTTCTTTTTAATTTACTGGATTTCTTTCTATCCTCTCTAGCATATATCTACAGCTTGCTGACCCTCAAAACCTTATGCAGTATAATAACTCTAGTAACACTGGGTGCATTAAAATTATTCATCCAAAAGTACATGTCATCATCAATAGATGCTGTGTTTTGAGGGACAACCCTTCCCCCGCAGCATACCGAAAGGGTCACTGATGCCGCCCCAGAAATTCAAGCAGAATTCTTTATAACCAAAGACACGCACACACTAAAAGGGCACACTAAAAGGGTACTTTGGGTCTGAGAGAAGTTAGCGGCTCTGTTCTCCAGCCTATAAGGGATCTTGGATTAAACTGTCATTAGGTCATCTTATTTCACTAAATTAAGTGATGGAGACTAAAGAAGGTACTGAAGCAAGAAGAGCCTAGGGAATTATATAGCCTGGAATGAAGAAATACACTTGAAAGCACTTTACTTTTACCTGCTATTTGAAGGAAAAGTTTAAGGAATTTTACATAAAATGTATAAATGTAATTTGTAATATCTTTATGAGTTAGTAGAGAGCGAAGAGCAAATCATCTTCATCTTATATTGCCAAGAGAAAAGTGAGACACGGAGGCAATTTTTGTCCATGCTCAGGAGAGGAGAGAACTTTTTTCCATAATAATCCAGTAATTTACCTCAGTTAATAAAACAATTCATACTACACACACACACACACATACACACACACACATGGCTACTCTTTCTTTTCTTTCAGCATCTATTATGGTCCAGAATATTGTTATTAATTTCAGGACTATGTAGGTCACCAATATTTCTCCAAGTTTCTTACTGCTCATTGTTGGCTTTTCATAAATTCATAATTCACATGTTTGGCATGCATTTACTTCAGAAAACCCTGTCTTGAACTTTTCTTTTTTAACCCAGAAGAATCTTTTGGTACAGTGTCATAGCTGCAAAGTGGAATTTTACTCTCGAATTTCATAGGAAATAGTCCAACTGTACAATGAAAGATTATGCAAATCCTCAAGGAGCATCTAATCAATCCCCGTGGTGTGAGAGGAATGCAGCTGATCGCTGAATTAGCTTCTATTGGAATGTATTCATGTGTAACATCCCACTGAGTGGATGACATCACAACAGCTCTAGGTCCTTGAAAGTCTTGAGGATGATTAGCTGAAGGAATTGGCTGTTTCTGCCAATCATAATCCGGCAGAACTGCCTTTATAGTTCTGGAGATGTGAGAGAAAGAGAGGGAGGGAAAGACCGACTACAGCTAACCAACAAGCACAGCCGCAGAAGCAGCAGCCGAGCAGGAGCAGCTGGTATTCCGGTGATTACATAGTTCTCATACCTCATAGCCTTTTTGCTGTCCTCGGTCCGCTCCCTGGAGTAACGCTCGTGTCCAAGAAGGAAGCTGCATTTTAACGGTGTGCTGAACAGAGGTTTGAATCATTCCAGCTGGCTGCTTGTTTTGAAAAGGACAATGTGTGTGTAAATAAAAAGAGACTCTGCTGGAAGAGTTCAGATGCTAGGACTGGAGCTAAAGAGTGCTCTCGGAAGATTGTTGAGGCACACTGTATGAACTGAAAGCTCCTTCTAATTAACCTGGAGCCAAGTAAATCTGAATACTGGATATCTCATTTTCTAACTCCGGACAAATTCAAGTTAGGAAAAGGGAAAAAAATTGAAATGCTTCTCTAGGTAAGTTATTGCTAATTTGCTGAAACCGAGGCGTGTACCATAAATGAATATATGTTGCTTAGTTGCTTAGCTATGTAAACAAGTTGAACACAATAAAGTTTTATTTGTGAAAGACTTATGTAGAAGCAGGTAGTAGTTTTAAGCCAAATTCAATCTCCCTTTTCAGCATGTGTGCTTACCTGACATTGTGCTTTATAGAAGTTATATTTGCACTATAAATGGAAAATACAGTCCTGCCTGAAAAAAGAGATGCACTTGAAGTATTTTAAACTGTTATCAGAACATGTACATAATAAACCCCTCACTTGATAACAATTTTAGCCTTTTCATATTGAAAATGTCGTTATTACAAATTCAGCATCTAAACTGTGGGGTTATAAATGTTTCCCTGAGAAGTGTTACTGATAACATGGCATTCAAATTACTCAAGATTGGAACTCCTCTCTTTGGGACCTGAGATTTACAGGCATGCTCTATTCTGACGGTCTGCTTTAGAGAGACAGCTGTCACAGACATTGGAAATTGTATAATAGTCACAAATTGCTTTTAAAGAAGTAGATGCTTTCCTACCAGCTCCTGTTAGGAAAGAAAAATAAATTCTTGGAGCAATATATATCATATGCCATAAGCATAGTTTCCCAGGAGAACAAATTCAGCTTTATTCTGTACCTGTAAATACCTCCAAATTCCTCATGCACAGAATAAGTTGGAAAATAAAAAAGGTTATTTAAATATGATTTTACTCATCCCTTCTAATATCTCTGTTGGAGAAAACTAAATAAAAAGGAAACCTTAAACCTGTATATTCCTTGTAATTTGTCCTAATTAAAAAAATACTGTATTTTTCAGAGTTACTATCATAGTATTTTCAAGTGATAATATATTTGGTTTATTATGATAGGTTATAATGTGAGTCATAATATAGCTCTGAAAAAGTTTCAGTAGTTTATACTTTATCATGTCTTTTTCAAATTCACCTTTTCTTGCCTCCATGGTGTCTTCTATCAGGATATTTTTCATCAACTCTAGATCATAAATGTTTTAAAGTAATTTACATACAAAGATACGGATGAGTTTTCTTAATGATTTTAGTTATTCATTCTCTCACCAACTTCATGGTTCAAATCCTGTGAGTTTCTTACCACAAGAGAAAATAGATGAAGACTAAAGTTACTGTAATTGGTTGAATTTCCCCCAAAGTAGGAGGCAGTGATTTTTCCCCACAAAGATTTAAAAAGGTGTTTTTTTCATCTCAAAAGAATAAGTTTAATTTCTTCTATTAAAAACATTCCAGTTAGCTATGTCCAGATGCCAGGTAGGTGTTATGTCGATTACAGTTTTTTCGTGAAGCAAATGTATGTAGACTCTAAAGTCCACTGATTTAAACAGTCTGTCTTCAACTGGAATTCAGGAAAAAAAGTAAATGATTAGTAAGCAAAATATATTTGCCATTTACATTTATCTCAAGACAAAGAATGGGAATTTAATACCTGCTCCGATTGTAGACATTTTTAGAGTAAGGAATCCTGTGAATATCTACCTTTGATGGTCAATATCACACAGCACTTACATTGATAGAAGTCTCATGATAAGCTAAAAGGGAAGATTTTTTGAAATTGAACACTATGAGAAATAGTCTTTGTTTTTTTCTCTGTATCTTAATGACAGTTGGTCAGCACTAAGATTGATGCTTAGAAAATCCTTTGAAAAAATTATAATGTGTATGATTTATTAACATGAAAATCACCGATAGAGGGAAATATATGTGCAATTTAGACACTCAGGCACTGTTCTAAATAAAAAAGGTAAAAGCTTCATGAGGATTTCAATATTTATTTTCCTTTCAATAAACTTGGAAATGGATATAAAATGCATTTTGTTTTCTGCTAGCTGAAGTTATCTAAGAAATGTGTCCATTTAAATGGTTTTCCTTAAATATCAAAAGGAAGTAATTGGAGACTATTTTATATAAATATATAAAATTATAATTTGGAGTTTCTATAGTTGATAACCAAAATAGAAACATATGCTCATATATATGTTCACCTCAGAAAAGGACAATCTTTTATATCTTCTTTGAGTATTAAAATGTTATACTTAGTCTTTCTTCCCCTAAAAATCATTTTGTAACTGGATTTCAAATAAACTTCATTTCTTAATTCAATCTCAACGCTAACATTACTTCTTAAAAGTGCTAAATAAATGTCTCTAACCCAGTAAAGTATTTGTCCCCAAAAGGTGTAATGTTGATATGATCCCCTTCCACGTTCTGTTTGAGTGGGAAACGTGCCATTGGGAATAAAACCCAAAGATCAAACTTTCTGTGCATCATATCGTACCAATTACTCAGGGAGAGGAACAGAGAAGCATTTAGCATGCCATGCAAGCTGGAAGGTTCTAGCTGGTGCTGCCTCCCCAGATTTTGACAGCAGCTGGGGAAACTTATAAAATCAAGCTTGAATATCAGCACTGGTTGGAAGCCAAGATAGAGAAGCTGGCACCCAGAAGGCTAATTCTCTCTGGGCTGAAATTCATTGATAATGCATTATTGTTTAAAGTCTAACCTGTTACTTTTTTCTGTAGCACAAACTGTGGGATATTTAAGAAACAAATTTATTTTCCAAGAGGAGTAAACTTTTAAAGTAATAAAGTTTCCGTCTTTATTAAATGTTGCTCTAATGAAAAATGTAAATAAACCTGGCAGAAACTCCTGTAAAACACTGCTTATACACAAGAGCAGAAAGGGAAATAAAGATGAAATGCATTGTCTAACCATTATCTTGGAGATGATAGAGCAATCAGAAATGCCACATATGGATACATGCCCCGAGGAAGAAGTGTAAAGGTTTTCGGAAAGTAACTGGCCCAGTAAAATTTACAATAGAAGTAGGCATACTAACACTGTTGCAGTATATGTCTTGTGAAGCCAGACAACAAAAAAGAAATACTCATCCAATATGTACTCCAAGTAACTAAGAAAAAGAGAAACTATGTTGTCCATTGATTTATTTTAAGTTTATGAAGTGAGAGATGTGGGTCAGGTGTCAGACATGATGCCACTGCCTTCAGCCATCATGGAGTCAGATTTAGCCAACCTTTTCTTAACACCTCAGGAAACTTTCAGCTATGCTGTTACAGGCTGTGTTAAATGCACTCTGTTTTTAGTCATTTTCAGTAATCTTCAGAAGTTTGAGGTGTCAGTGCAATGCAGAATTTTTATAAATACAGCCCTTTTTCCAAGCTTTCTTTATCTCAGTTTTCTAAGGAATGCTATCACACTCTAGAGTTGACAAATCTCAGATTTATTTTAGAATAATATTGACTTGATAACACACTTTCCAAAAACCCAAAATAGTCTGATATTGAAATCCAAACACATCAGTGGCTTTGGGCATTTCAAGACAAATAGATTTTTTAAAAATGTGAATGGTAACTTACTCTCCATTCCTACTGGTAAAAACATTTGAAAATGTGACTTGATATATTTATTTCCTTTGCTTTCTCATAAATTGCCTGTATTCATGAGTATCCATATAATTCAGGCCATGAAATAGATTATAACAAAATAACCTTCATTTGACAAATATTGGCTTGCAAGTGACTCATTGAGGAAATTTGCATATATAGACTACTTTAGAAATATTTTTTCTGCAGATAAATTTAAGATACTTCATTAATACTAAGCGATAATCACGACTAATTAATTGGAATTAAGGAAACATGAGAAGACAATAAAGAACTAAAAAAATACTATATTTGAATGCTTGAGAACCTAATCTGATAATGTGCTTAGGATATTTGAGGAAACAGAGCCGAAGACTCTATTAAGTTGTAGAATTGAGATTTCTGTGCCAAACTCAAGTTTTACACTTCTTAGAAATTGTTGCTTTCAATATTTGAAGAGTTCAGCAAGAAAGTAACTTTTAGCAAGCTAACACACACACACACACACACACACACATACACACACACACAGGCATACACTTCTTCTTCCCCCCCCCTTCCCAAATATTCCCTTTTCGGACATTCCATTGCCAGATGAACTTGTGTTGTGCTTTATTTAAAATATTTAGCCTCCTCATTAGAAGTCTTTAGTAGAATTTATCTTCCATCATAGCCTTGTGGAAGCTCAAAGTTAGCTGGCCAAGTCCAGTGTGTTCAAGCAAAAAAATAAATGTAAAGATGCTTCCTTATTCTTTCTTCACTCGCTCCTTTCTTCTTTTTTCCCCTCTTTTTCATTCTTCTTTCCTTTCCCTTCCTCACTCTTCCCTTCCCTTTTCCCGTTTTCTTCTTTCTCTCCATCCTCTCCTCCCTCCCTTTCTCTCTCCTTCCCTTCTTCCCTTCTCTCCTTTCTTCCTTTCCTCCCTCCTCCCTTCCTTCTTTCCTCTCTTCATTTTTGCCGCCTAAGCTTAAATACCCTCTTGCAAAGTCTAGGACCAAACCACTCATGTTTAGTATGACAGCAGTTATCTAATGGCCAAGTTTGAACACGGGAGTGGTTGGGAAAAACGCACAGAAAAAGTGGGTAAAGTTCACTAAACAATAAAAGAAAGATAAGGTAGGATGGGAAATTCATCATGTCAGAGAAATAGTGATGTCGGCCTTAAAATATTGGCTGTTCTCCCATCTATGAATTCCCATTTAATTTACTAAATTGTTTAAGAAGAGTCCTTTGCTCCCTTTCCATATTCCTTTTCATTGTCAGTGGACTCTTTTTCACACAGCAGAAGCAGCTTAGTGGCAAAAATAAAATAATAAGTGTAAATAATCCTTATACTAGTATTTTAAATGCCCATAAATCATTTTTATATTTAGTAGTTAAAACGTGGTAGCATTCATATGTAGCCCAAGGACCAACCGACTGCCATACTAATGGAAGAAAAAGAGAGAGGGAAAACTATTTTGCACATTAAGATGCTTTGGCTTGACTCCATTCCTGAATCAGAAATTCGGTTGTAGACTGCTGATGCACAGAATTTGTCATATTTCATCAGACATCTCAAAAGAGTTCTTCTTCTTGATGTACTGAATAGTCTTTCACGCCTACATAAAAATCATTTAAACCTCAGAAATAAATATAGCGACACTAAAGATTAATAGAAGGAAAGGAAACAGATGCAGGGATGCATATGCTCCTGTGAACGCATGTAAAAGTCCTAATTCTATTCATTACTCTAAAGTTCAAGGGAAGAATTAGAATCAGAATTTAAATTGCATTTGTTTCCCAACCAGTCTTTCACTAATAGTTATATCAATCCAGTTGAGATTTCACATACTACATTAAGTAAAATTAAACACAGGCAATTATTTTAAAATTAGACATTAATTAATTTAAAGCATTATGGCTCCTGATATCTCAGTTTGTGCACCCGCTTTCCTTGGAATAAGGCAACTTCTTAACCACAAAAATGATGCTCAAATTGGTCAATCGAGGTTGAACTCGATTTAGTACTTAAGTTGCTCTGTTTCTCCATCTGGACATGTTTTCCACTTTAAACAGAGAAAATAGCCTTTCCTTTTTGTCCTGTAATGTTCATAATGATAATGATAAATATTATTATCCATTATTTTAAATATGTGCCAGATAGCATTCAGGATGCTAAGGTGAACAAAACAGCTCTCAGGAGGCTTACATTCTGGTGGGAGAAAACAGGCAGTAAAGAAATAAGCCCCTCTGATAGGGCTGTCGTACTATGAAGATGAATAAATCACGGTGGTAGGTTAAAGGTGTAAGTGAGAGCTATAGAGCTGATCAGGAAATACCTTTCTGATAAATTGACACTCAGAAAATCTATTTAAAAGTTACATGCCCAACTGAGAACATTACTTCATCTTGTAGAAAAATGTGATAAGGAGTAGCAGCTTCTTGTAACATGCAAGCTGACAGGCTGAATTTTGACTCTGCCTATTGATGATCATCCTCAGTTCTGTGAAATTGTTTAATAGAGCTTAGGATATGGCACAGAATTTCTTTCTCTGGAAAGTAAAAGACTGATCAGTTTTAGAAAATATAATTCTTTACTTCTACTGTTTACAGTTCTAAGGTATTTGAAAAGTAGTATGTGAGTAAATTATCTCAAATTATTGTATTTTTCCCTACAGCCTGAGAGTTAATGCTATTATTAAAACTTCAGCAGCAGCAGAAGGGGTCCCCTATCTCATTCTCACAAATTGGTGTGTGTAAGAACCAAAATTCTAAAAGATCACTCAGTTGGCCAGAGTAATGGACTTTACATAGTGAAATTACAGAGGGATAACTGTAATTATTGAATTTTTTTTAAATTCACCATTTTTCAAAAGTACTTCAAACTCAACAAGAACCAGAAATAAGATGACTAATATAATGCTAATGCAAACAAAGTTAATTAACATAATCACACTACTAACATCAAAGAAACAGTGATCAGTAATCCTGCTTAGCACAGGTCTAACATCATCTGGCCTATTGACCAGTCTCAGGTTCCTGGTGCCTCATATTAGGAGCAGCTTTCTCTGACCTTCCTTTTCGCCCAGGGTGGACCATTGTCCCTGCCCTACTCTCTCAGTTGTATCACAGTACCTACTACCTTAAAGTGTAATTACTGTGTATGTATCAGTGCCCCCAATTTAACCAAAAGATTGTGATGGCAGGAATGCTTAGAGAATGCTTGACCTATAGGCAATTAGCAAAGTTTGATAAATGTAAAAAATGAGGAGACGTGTGGGAAGTATGTCATATGAGCACCAGTTGAAGAAACAGAGAAGATATTTAAAGAAAAAAAGACTGTAGAGGAAGAGCATAGTTACCTATATGTGTTGCAGAATTATTTTCTTTTTTGTGAAAAAGGAATTTGTTTTATGTTATGTGACACCAGAGAACCAACATATGAAGGATATTTGGAGGTTGTTTCTATGCAATATCAGGAAAAACAATACATTCTAAAAATCAGTGAGATTCCAGTCAATCGAAGCAACCAACACAGGTTGGAGTGCCGAGTATCCAGAAGGCTTCTGCGGAAGGAATTTTGGCTTTGGGAAGGAGACGAATGGCAGTTACCAAGGTTTCTTGTTTTTCACCGCGTAAGTAGGAGGAGTGAGGTAAATGCTTTAGAGTGATTGCTCTGCCCACCTGAAACCCAGGTCTAGCAGTTGGTTAGAAGGCTGCTCAACAAAATGCACGTAAATAATGATTGGGTAAAGAGACCTAGCGGGCATATATTACTCAGGACGTGCTCTAGAGTGTAAAAGCAACTTTTCATAAAAGGATCATTTACAAGCTGTATAATCTCTTAAATAAGGAAATGGTAAATATCCTAATTAAGCGAAGGATTGACTTTTTAAAATTTAAATATATTGGTTTTGCTGGTCTTTGAGCCAGTCCAAGAAAGAAAATATCTAAAGATTAGATGCATGAATAAGAAAGATACTTCTGGCTTCTGTGAACTTCTAATTGATAAGGAATGTAGAGATTGTTTGGCTTCCTTGTGAATGTCAGCCCTGTTAGAGAAGAGTTGCAGTCATAGAAACAAATGTGGATTGATTTAAAGATGAGATGGCATCATGACGTAGAAGGCAGGAGATAATGTTGAATTCCACTAAAGCTAGATTCTAATTCTAGCTTTGCCCTTACTTGTAGTATAACCTTGAAAGAACTAATTAACCCTTCTGTGCCTCAGATTCATGATCTGTGAATGGAGGTAATAATATCTACTTCATAGAATTGCTGGGAAAGCGAAATGTAACAATAAAGTTCCTAGTGCAAAGTTGGAAACATGAGAGGTGTTAAATTAAAGGAATTAAGTGTTAATTACATGCATCAGTACTCTAACTTTGGCTTGCAATGTAACATTTTCTATGGATTTAAAGCAACCCCTGAGTGATGAGTATTGACTGTTTCCAGTCCCCTCCACTTGAAGGTAGCGACCTAAATCACCTCTCTGCACTGTCCCTACTGTAGTTTTGATCATGTATTTGAATATTAATAGTATTCTATCTAACTTAAAGGATCAAATGTCATTGATTAACATTTTAATCTGAGTCATTACAGTTTTGTAAATTAACTCACATCCAGATATCTTAAGAAAAGCAGACCATAAACCAGAGGAAAAAACTGTCAGAAAAGCTGCTAAATAGTTTATCTTGATTTTCTGGCATGCTGGCATAAGGAAAAACACGAGGTTGGAAGAAGACAAAGAAGAAAAAGTTCAGAAACTGAAACTGGATAAAACTAAAACAAATACAAATGTTACTTAGTTTCCAATTCTTTAGTAAAACATTAAAAAATATTTCATGTGCTGTCTATACTGACATATTTTGTGGCATTATTACAAAAGTTAACTTATGAATGTTTTACAAGGATGCTAGGCACTGAACCAAAATAATTCACTTAGGAAGCCTGTTTGATAGAAAAGACTAGGAGATTATGAAATGTAAAATATTTTGTTGCTCTTTCAAAATAACTTTGAGAAAAAAAGGAATAGGGAAAATGAAAAAAAATGGGTTTGTTTTACATGTGGAAACCATGCTGCTACATAATTTTGCCCAATTGTTTACTTGAAATTTATTGAACAGTTTTCTAACCAACTGCTAGAGCAAGTCTTTAGGTAGGCAGAATGCTTATTCTAACGTCTTTACCCATATCCCTTGTCGTCGTCCAATGAGCAAGCACAAGAGAAGTTGGTAAGCACCATCTCGCTCCTACCCATGGGGGGAATTCCTTCCACAGAAGAATCTGGACAATAGACTGAACTTCTCTCAATTACTAATGTTGACTCAGACTCCGTAAAAAGATACAAATTATATTTCAAGTTTTGCCACAAATGTGTTGGTGTATCTTAAATCGACCTTATAGTTTCCACATGTAAAACAGCAACACTTTCACTCCTCCCATTCTTTTTTCCCAAAGATATTGAGAAAGTCAACAAAATATTTTAGATTTCAATAATCTTCCAGTATTTCCCACCAAATAGACTTGCCAAGTGCATTATTTTGGTATGGTGCCTACCATCCTTTTAAAGTATTCATAAGTAACGTTTGTAATAATTCTAGATTCCAATCATCAAGTATTAAAATAGGAGCATCTCAAGAAATGTTGCCTCTGACAAGTAACAGAGTGCTTGAAATCACTCCAAGTCTCTTCCCATGAGTTTTTATCATGCTTTTGCAAACTTTGAGAATTGTGTATCCTGGATTGGTTTTGAGTGGGAGGATGAAATTCTATATGGGGTATATTTACATGTGACCAGCCATGTTATTTCTGGTTGATGGCCAAGCTGGTGTTTTATTCTGTGGTATCTAAAAGTTAAAATAACATAAAATACGAAGCAATTAAATAAAAACAGCAGGCACAGATTACCGGTGAAATTGAATGGAGCATATCTCCCTTTGGTAAAGAATTATTCAACTATTTTGTGCTGTATAAAATTAAGAATCCTCTGAAGTAAGAAAAATAAGTAAAAGTGGAAATAGCAACTGTAAGATATATAAAATCTGCAGTCAGGAAAAATCATCAAAAGAAAATCGCAGAATTTCCATTTTAATAAAGTACTTTATAAGTCTTGTGCATGGCAATAAAATTCTACTTCTTGATATTTAGAGCTCCAATGCAGAATAGCAGCAATGGAGGAGGAGATTTAGAAGTCAGAAAATGTGGGCTCACATTAGCTGTGTGACATTACATAGGTCTCTTCACTTTTCTGTGCACTAAATTCTCCATTCATTCATTCCTTGATTCTTTGAATAACAATTTTGATAAGTGGAATTCATGGCAGTTTGTATGTGAAATAAAGAGAATCCACTTGAAAAGAGTTAATTTTTTTATTACAAGTAGCTCAAAGTCAGTAGTATATTATGTTACACAGATAATATCCTGATAGTGAGATAATATAGTAGGGGGAAAAAATATCACAAGATCTTCCTATAAAGTAGATAATAGACTTCAGTTATACTACCCAAAACAATCTAAGTTTTCTCCAGGCATGTATGTATTGACTACTTTAGGAGTATCTAGGTAAGAAAGTCAGGGATAGAGAGATGATTGTTGAAATGAATTTTAAGTAATGGTAATCTTTTGTTACTTCTGATGCAGGCAAATTCC
Organism: Equus przewalskii; assembly: GCF_037783145.1. Taxonomy (NCBI): domain Eukaryota; kingdom Metazoa; phylum Chordata; class Mammalia; order Perissodactyla; family Equidae; genus Equus; species Equus przewalskii. The sequence continues at coordinate 111,447,710 of NC_091832.1, forward strand.
ATTGATAATGACCAAGTAATAGCTTACCTAAATTCAGGAAGAGAATAATTAAAATATTAAAAGTATAGCTTCTAAGAGATTCTGGATATTAATGTAGCTTGTGAATATAAATGTAACACTATTAATTTTAACATTAAATTCACAAACAAAAAGCCAATTAATTAATTTTAATAATTTCCTTTGTGATTTCTTGAAGTTAAACTTTGATGTTAAATATTAAGCAAAATTCTTTTTCTCTTTCCTTTACTCAGTAATAGATCAAGACACATTTCTACATTGTAGCTTCATTCATTCATCTTTCTAACTTACAGTGTGTTAGAATATGAGGGCTAAGTGAGCATTTTATGCTTCATGGATAACTGCTTCCATGATTGTCTGCTGAGGAAATTAACAAGGATGCAGATCAATAGCAAATATAATAACGGTTTTTAAAGAATGATAATGGAGCTGAACCAAAGTAATTATCAGTGGATGGCAGTCATTTTATTGCTGCTGGCTATAGGTTGATTTAACAAAAGTGTAAATCACTATTAAGTGTTAAATCAGTATTCAAAGAAAATGAATACTGCCTTGGAATTCTAAGGGCAAAATTGGTCTTGTCATTCTCCTGTCTGGTCCTCCATCTTGGTTGTTTAAAATCTCACTTGTTTAAAATCTCTCTTTGCTCTCTCCTCCTCAAAATCCAAATCCTCTCATTCTTCAATGATTAAAACAATTTACTTCCCTCTCTAAATCTTCTCCTAATGACTTCCATAGGACTCTTTCCTTTCTCTGAAATCTCATAGCATATTCTCACAGTTCTGACTTGGCTAGTAAGCGTGTACTTCTTATGACAGCAAGTTTTATACTCCTTTTAACGCTTGCATTTCCTTTTTCTTTTTCCTTGCAGCTGTGTCAACTTGTTCACCACCTACTTCCTTCCCAACTCACTTTAATATTTTACTTGACTTCAGTATTCTACTGAGTATTGTCTAAGGTCGCCAAAGTCAAGGTCAATTTTCAGTTGTATTTCTTGACGCAAAAATACCATTCAGTTCTTGATCAGAAACATTTGTGTCCCTTTGCTTGTAGGCTCCATGGCTCTCTTTCACTAAGCACACTTCATGCAGTGTTAAAGGTTTTAATGGTATACCTCTATCATTTTATTGTACACACTGTTCCTTGCCTCCCTCACTCAGTACCATTACTTTTCCAACCTCTTGACTTACAGTTCCAGCACAGAGCTTAAATTCTATTCTGATATATTCAGCAGCCTGGTGGACATTCCTTTTGAATATCTCACAAACATTTCAAAAGTAATATATTATATTCTACTTATTTTCTTTTCCCACATCTTCCCTGCTTCTGGGTAGCATTGTACTTTCCCTATTATTGCACTTATTATGCTCTATTATAGTTGACTTTTTACTCAAATGTGTCATAGAATAGACTTCCACTGCTTTGGAAAAGCAGAATTAGTGTTTGTCAGGCGAGTAGTCCATCTGGCACTTGGTAAGAATTCAATAGGTATTGAATGAATGACTGTGAAAGCTGAAGTCTTTGGGCAATTCATTATTTTTCCCTCTCTACATCCATTCAAATACCAACTCATGACTCTTCTATTTCTCATATGACAGGATAAAAATAATTTATATGGGCGTACTCACAACCTTGCCTCTCCAAGAAACAATGGAAAACATTTGCCCTTTCCATTTACTCCCAAAAGAGAATGATATCTTGCTTTCTGAGTGTGAGGTTAGTTGATCAGTATAGTAGGGTCTGAGAACCGGTAAGAGGAGAGGGAAAAGAAAAGAGTGAAGCAGATGGCAGAAAGGAAATTTAGTCATGTGAGAATTTCCCGAGTTCCTTTAGGGTACAAGAGAATTGAGAGTAGAGAAACCACCATTTTAGAAGTGTCATTTTGTTTTGTGAATTGGAACTCTTTAATGCTGTTTAGAAACTGTGAATGAAGAACAGAATTTTTGTTAAGTTATGTGGCTCTCATATTGTGCTTCTTAAATGCATCCCACTGTGCTGCTCACATGGTGCTACAAATTTGTAAGAAAGTTATAAATAAATGTTGTGAAACAGCTTACGCTTTTTAAAAAGTAGACTTTACTTTTTAGAGGAGTTTTAGATTCAGAGCAAAATTGAACAGAAAGTACAGTTCCCATTTGCCTTCCCTGCACACATATGCACACGCTCAGCCTCCTGCACTGCCAACATTCCTTACAATTGATGGACCTGCGGTGATGCATTATCACCCAAAGTCCACAGGTTGCTACTTAGGGTTCACTCTTGGTGTTGTATGTTCTCTAGGGTTTGACAAATGTATAATAAATGTATCCACTGTTACAGTATCAGACAGAATAGCTTCACTGCCCTAAAGAGCCCCTCCACCTAGCCTATCCCTCATTCCCTCCTCCCAAACCCATGACGACTACTGCTATTTTTACTGTCTCCGTAATTTCACCTTTTCCAGAATGTCATATAGTTGGAATCATACAGTAGGTAGCCTTTTCAGATTGGCTTCTTCCACTTAGAAATATGCGCTTTAGATTCCTCCATATATTTTTGTGGCTTGCTAGGTCATTTTTCTTTAGCGCTGAATAATATGCCATTTTACAGATGTACCAAAGCTTATTTATCCATTCACCTACTAAAGGACATCTTGTTGCTTCCAAGTTTTGGCAGCTATGTATAAAACTGCTATAGACAGCTGTGTGCAGGTTTTTGCATAGCCGTAAGTTTTCACCCCTTTTGGGGCAAATAATGAGATGCTCAATTGGTGGATCATACAACTGTGTCTAGCTTTGTAAGAAACTGCCAAACTGTCTTCCAAAGTAGCTGTACCGTTTTGCATTCTTACCAGCAATGAATGAGAGATGCTGTTGCTCTACATCTTCCCCAGCATTTGTTGCTTTTGCTGTTTTGATTTTACCTATTCTGGTAGGTATGTATTAGTATTTCATTATTATTTTAATATGGAATTCCCTAATGACGCTTGATGTGAAGCATCTTTTCATATGCTTATTCACCATCTGTATCTCTTCTTTGATGAGGTCTGTAAAGGTCTTTGGCCCATTTTTTCATCAGGTTATTCATTTTCTTATTGTTAAGTTTTAAGACTTCTTTGTATATTTTGGATAACAGTGCTTTATTAGATATGCCTGTTGCAAATATTTTCCCCCATTCTGTAGCTTATCTTTTCATTCTCTTGACAGTGTCTTCACAGAGAAGTTCTCTATTTTCATGAAGTCCAACTCATCAGTTTTTCCTTTCATGGATCATGCCTTTGGTGTTGTATCTAAAAAGCTGTCACTAGGGGCCAGCCCTGTGGCCGAGTGGTTAAGTTTGCTCGCTCTGCTTTGGCGGCCCAGGGTTTCACTGGTTCGGATCCTGGGTGCAGTCATAGCACCACTCATCAAGCCATGCTGAGGCGGCATCCCACATGCCACAACTAGAAGGACCCACAACTAAAAATACACACCTATGTACCCGGGGACTTTGGGGAGAAAAAGGAAAAAAAAAAAGTTGTCACTAAAGTCAATGCCATCTAGATTTTCTCCTATGTTATCTTTTAGGAGCTTTATAGTTTTTTCATTTTACATTTAAGTTTCTGATTCATTTTGAGTTAATTTTTGAGAAGTGTGTGAGGTCTGTGCATATATTTAATTTTTTACATGTGAATATCCATTTGTTCCAGTACCAGTTGATGAAAAAACTATCCTTTCCTCAAGGAATTGCTTTCGCTCTTGGTCAAAGATCAGTTGACTATCTTTGTGTTGGTTTTACTTCTGGACTCTCTGTTCTGCTCTATTGATCTATGTGTCTTTTATTTTGCCAGTACCACACTGTCTTCATTACTGTCGCTTTATGGTAAGTCTTGAAGTTCATTAGTGTCAGTCCTCTGACTCGGTTCTCTTTCAATATGATGTTGGTTCTTCTGAGTCTTGCTCTTCGTATAAACTTTGCTTTCTTTTTAAATCCCTATTTCCATGCTCTTAAGACTTCATCTGGACTATTATAGTCAATTCCTAACTTGTCTCCTATCTCATGACTCTAGTCAATCCACTTACTCTCTCAAAAAAAAAAACTTTCTAAAAGTCAATACTTACCACATCAGTCTTGAAACTAAATTATTTCAATAGCTGTCCAATACTTAAGGCAATTTAAAATCCTTAGAATTTTGAATAAGACCATTTTATCTTCTGGTACCTACCTATTTTCAATTCAATTTCCTACTGCTCTCTTTTAAAGTGGGATGTAGACATGGAGAACAGAAGGGGACAAAATAGAATAAAGTCCCTGATTGAAATGCTAGATTCTAATGGACGTGATAGACAACAAAAAGTAATATTATTTATATAGTATAATAGATTGTTAAAATCACACACACACACGAAGAAAAACCAACAAGGAGGAGTTACAAAGTGTTGAGAGGAAGCTTGCAGTTTTGCATCGGGAGGCCGTAAGTAGATATACCGACACTACTACATTTAAGTAGGACTAAACAAAATGAGAGTGTATACCATGTTTATATCTGGGGGACAAGTATTCTAGGCAGAAGAAACAGCAAATGCAAAAGTCCAGAGGTAGGTATCTGAATAGCACAGCATGTTCGGAGAACATTGAGAAGGCCAATGGGGTTGGAGAAAATTCAGTGAAAGAGAAGTGGTAGATTAGGTAGAGCTGTGTAGATCACCGTATGAATTTGGTATTACTCTGAGTGAAATGGGAGAAACTTTCTTGGAGTAGAGAATTGATCAGAAGAGAGACCTAACTGGATATACACTGTGAAATGATTCCTCCGGCCAATATATTGAAAAAAACTGATGTGGGGAAAAGGCAGAGGTGGAGATCAATAAGGAAGATATTTCAATGATCCAATAGAGATATAATGCTAATTTGGACTAGGGCGATAGCTGAGAAGAAGGTAAGATGTGTTCAGATTTGAGATATATTTTACAGGTAGAGCCAATGAATCATAAGTCAAGTGGGCCTGGTGGGAAAGAAAGAGGAGTCAACTAATCCCAAGGGGCATGCCTGTGTGTGTGTGTGTGTGTGTCCCTAAGAAAATAGAATAATAGAGCTATCCGGGGAAATTGTGAGAGGTACCAGTTTGGGGTTAAGGAAAATGTCAGGCAATCAGATTTGGTCTTGTTAGGCTTGAGGTGTCCATTAGATTTCCTAGTGGAAATACCAAATAGATGGCTGAATATACAAACGGGAGCAAGTAAAAGATTTAGCTGGAGATGTAAATTTTGGAGTCAGTGTATATAGTGTTTAAAACCATAAGAGAGTGCGAGTTGCCCAGAGAAGTGAATATAAATAGAAATGAGAAGAGGTTCAAGGACTAAGCCCTAGGGAGTGCCACATTTGGACGATAGGGAAATGAGAAGGAACCAGAAAATGTGCCTAAGAAGTTATAGAAAACTATGATCTCTTGGCAGTTGAGTAAAGATAGTTTATGTGTGATCGAGGGGATAATTAATGATATAAAATGCTACTGATAGATAAAGCAAGATGAGTGAGAACTGACAATTGGATTCACAGTGTGAAATTTATTGAGCAGTTTTGATGAAATGATGAGGGTAATCCTGATTGGAGTGGATTTCGGAGAAAATCGAACATATCGTTTCGAAGAGTTTTGCTGTAAAGAGGAGAGAAATAGACTAATAACTTGTGCAGTAAGTGAATACTGAGGGAAATAATTGAATGTTTATATACTCATGTGACTATTCTATAGAGAAGGGAACATTGTGGTTGCATGGGACAGGGGAGAGTATTACTGAAACAACGTCTTCGATGAGTAAGTGATAAAGCCTACAATTAATGCACAAGTGGAGGGCTGTCCTTAACAAAAATGGATAATTGATTCAGAAGAAAAAACCTACTCCCATAAATCAGTAAGTGTGGTAGTAGTGCTTATGGAAAGTTTTTTATTCTTACTACTGTGTTCTCTGAGAAATAGAAAACAAGATTACCAGCTGAGAGTAAGGGAAAAGAAAGAAATGTTAAGAGTTTGAAGAGAGAAGAGTATAAAACAGTCACCTAGGAGAGGAGATAGTTATTGGACTAAGAAAATGTAGCATGATTACCAGCAGCATAAAAGGCCCACCTGAAGCTCCTGATCACGAGTTGAAGGGGCGATCAGTCAGTTTGGTGATGTTCCATCCATCTTCAGAGTTGCAGGCATAGGTTTGGTGGATTGTGGAATTTAGCCAGTGCTGTTTAGGCAAATGTGCATGAGGAAATAAGAGAGGATAAAAGAGTTTGAGAATATATGAAATGGAGAGAATACATGGTTGATTCTGGAGTTTAAATTGGGTGAGAAGGGATGTGTGGCCACGAGACAGAGTGAAAAGTGAAATGATCATGGCCTAAGGATGCTAGGGGATTGAAATGTTGTTGAAGTCGGGGTGGTAGATAAAGTGAGCTAAAAAGACAGGAAATTGTGATTGGATAGCAGAATATGTAAAATCAGTGTTATGAATGGTTACAATTACATACTTATTTGTTATAATGAAAAGTTCTAGCATATGACTATGAGACTAGGTGGCAATTGTAGGGAGAATTACAAGAACATTTGAGAGACGATTTGAAAACTGAGAGTATGATACTTGAAGGATCATCTATACAGATATCTAGTAGTTTTTAAAAGATTGAGAGTTATTGAGAAACTAAGATTTTTCTGGGGTTGAAGGAGTCGCACCCAGGCATTAGTTGATGATGGTTATAAGGAGAAGAGGTGGGTGCTGTGGTCTGATAAGATGAAAAGTTAGAGGCTTTGGGGGAGTAGGAGTGCAGAATAGCCCAGAAGTGATAATGAGGAACAGGAAGCACATCTAACCACCCTCCTGACCCAAAGGTAGAAGAACTGGAAGCAAAAATATGACTATCACCAGAGGACTCCATGGTCCTCAAGGGAGGACCAGGTTTCAGTTAGAGCTGGAAGATGAAGACTTTCAGAGAAGAGTTTCATTGCATAGGGAAAGAAGTTAGCTAATAATTGACCATGTAGTCTGATTAGCACAGTGAAAGCTTTCAAGAGATTGAGAGGGTGGGGAACAGGATCACAAAAGTGTTTTCTGTATGGATAAGTAAAGTCCTCAGAGACCTGAGTGTGTGTGGTGACTTACATGGTCAGGAATAAACAGCATAATGAGAGAAGTTGTGAGGGTCCCGGTATGATGAGTTATGTCCTGAAGGGCCCGAAATTGGTAGCAATGATCAGGCTGTAAGAGTTGGATGGGATGGTGGTATGCAAAGAGGGGCGGGAAGTTCTGGTGGATAGTTTATTGTCTCTCTCATAGTTTTGGAAGCATTGATTGATTTTCTAATGTTAAGCCAACATTGCACTTCACAGCTCCTGTATTCCTTTTCTAAGGCTACCATAATAAAGTCTCACAATCTGAGGAGCTTAAACAACAGAAGATTATTGTCTTACAGTTCTGGAGGCTAGCAGTCTGAGATCAAGGTTTCAGTATGTCATGCTCCCTCTGAAGGCACTGGGGAAGGATGTGTTCCAGGCCTCTCTCCTGGCTTCTGGCAGTTTCTCGGCTTGTGGCAGCATATCTCCAGTCTTCACATGGTGTTCTCCCTAAACATACGTCTGTGTCAAATTTCCCATTTCTATAATGTCCCCTTTTATCCATCATATTGGTTTAGGGGCCCACCCTATTCCAGTATGACCTCATCTTAACTTCACTAATTACATCTGCAATAACCTTATTTCCAAAAACGTTCACATTCTGAGGTCCTAGGGGCAAAGACTTCAACACTGAACTTTTAGTGGGGCACAAGTCAACCTAGGGCAGCCACTCTCAACTTTGTCATGCTAATTTATTCTTTTGTATAGAAAGGTGGTTTGGTTTGTACTTTGTTTAGGATTTTTACATATTACATTCATGAAGTATGCCTATAATTTTCTTTTTCGTAGAATCCCTTTATCAGTTATTACTATCCAGGCCATGGTAGCCTAATAAAATGAGGTCAACAGGGATTACTCTTTATTCACTTTTCTGAAAATGATTGTATAAGACTGCAATTGTTTATTCTCTGAAGCTTTGATAGGACTTTCTGATGAAGGAATCAGTGACTGGAGTTTTCTCGGTGGGAATATTTTTGACTATTCAGATTCGAGAATTTTGCTTTATTCATTAAAAGGCTTCTTTTAAATCAATTTTATAAAGCTACATTTTCTCAAAATTTCATTTACTTAAATTCATTTAAAATTAAAATATTTTCTTAAAAATTCATCAATAATTTTCTCTGATCTTTTTAATGTCTGAAGCAACTGTAGTTATCTTCTGTTTCTATCCGTATCAGTTACATGAGATTTGTCTCTTTCTATCTTAATGTGAACAGAGGTTTGTCAAATTTATTAGCCTTTTAAAAAGAACCAGGTTTTGACTTTTTCTCTCTATTATATTTTTTCATCTGGTTATTCTCTGCTCATCTTTGTTATGTCTTTCCTTCTACTATCTTTCTTATTATTTTATTGCTATTTTCTAGCTTCTTGAGAGGAATGCTTACCTTAGCTTATTCATTTTCAAACATTTTTGTGTACATGTTTCTAAGGCTATAAATTTCTCTAACTACTGTGATAGCTAAATATGAAAATTTTGATATATTTTATTTTGGATATAATTTGTAATATATATTCATTTGCTTTTTTTTCCTTTGCTGTAAGTTATTTAGGATTACGTTTCTTAAAATTTAAGTATATGAGAATTTTCTAGTTATTTTGTTATTAGTTTCTAGATTAATTACATCATGGTCATAGTACATGTTTATGTGACTTTTAGTTCTTTGGAATTTATTGAGACTTGCTTTGGGACTCAGTATAATTAATTTTTGTAAGTATCTCCAAGTTCAATGCATATTCCACAGCTGTTGAATATCATACTTTAAATATGTATTTTAGACCATATTTGTTATCATGTTTAGGTTTTCTTCATCCTTACTAATCTTTTATCCAACTTTTAAGTCAATATTTGAGAAATGTTATAAATTCTTTTATGATTGGGAATTTGTAAATGTTACCTTGTAGTTCTGCCTATTTCTACTTTCTAAGTTTGAGATTATGATATTAGATGCATACTAGTTTAAATTTTAATGACCCCTAGTTAATTGAATTTTTTATTATTATAAAGAAAGTGATCTCTATATCTCTAGTAATTCTTTTTGCCTTAAAGCTATTTTCCTGATATTTACATAGTTTTATCAGTTTTCTTTTAATTAAAATATTTCTGGTGTATATTTTTCCAGATATTTACTTTCAGATATTCTTTTGTATGTCACTTGTAAATAGCATATACTTGGATTTGTGGGGTTTTTTTCTGTTGAGCTACCAATCTTTGTTATTAAAAGATAATTTAGTTCATTTATATTTAACATAATTACTAACATAAACAAACCTATTTATTTTGTGGTTTTCCATTACTCCTACCTTCTCTAGGTTTCTTTTCTCTCCTTTATATTTTTTGGGTTTTTTTTTTTTTTTGCATTTTATTTTTTCTTCTCTAGCTTTGAAGATATATATTCTTTATTGGTTTTATTAGAAATTAAAATATGCATACTTAACTTACCAATGTCTGAAGTCACTATCATCACTTAATACAGGGTTCTTGGAAGATTTTTACTTGATTTACTCCCTTCTCACTTCTATGGTATTGTTCTTATTTATTTCAATTAGTCTTTGATTTTATTTTTAACCCCATAAGGCTTTATTATTACCATTTTATGTACTTTACATCATTTAGACTAATTCACATTTTTATCAATTTTTTTTCTTCACTCTGTTTAAAAATTTGAGCATTCTTCCCACATCTGAGAAATTCATGACGTTATGAATTTCTACCTCTTAACTTCAAATTTCGGATAATTATTTCCCAGCTTCTCTCACAGCTAAGTCATGGACATGCCAACTAAAAGTGTCTACTCTCATGTACCTCAGCAGACTTTTGAGTCAGAAGCTGGTGAATTGAAGAAGCAGGACTACAGCAGATTCCCTTAGGTTAGGGTGTCTTCACCTTGTTGATGCAGGTTCCAGAGGCATCCATAGCAGCATCCTGTGAAGAAAAACCCAGATCTTAATATTGGTGATGATGATTGTACAACATTTGGTCTACGGTCACTTGTTCAAAAGGGACCTTTATGATTTATGTGTGAATTTGAGTGTGTGTATGTGGCCTTAACCATGTCTTGAGCCGAATCATGTAACTAAATCTCATTAAGAACTATGTTTTCAGGGCCCGCCCAGTGGCACAGCAGTTAAGTGCACTTCGGCAGCCAGGGGTTCGCCAGTTCAGATCCCGGGGGCGGACATGGCACCACTTGGCACGCAATGTTGTGGTAGGCATCCCACATATAAAGTAGAGGAAAATGGGCACGGATGTTGGCTCAGGGCCAGTTTTCCTCAGCAAGGATTTCCTCAGGAGGATTGGCAGCAGTTAGCTCAGGGTTAATCTTCCTCAGAAAGAAAAAAAGAACTATGATTTGGATTGCATTTTTCAACCACCTTGATGTTTACATTCCCATTATAGGTGGTAACATATTACCATCTTGTTCAGTACTCATTTATGGTATATTCTGTGATATTAAACATGATTTCTTGGTCTCTAAAAATACTTTTCTTTAACAGGTTTTTAATGACTAAATTAGGGAAATCAACTTTGGAGAAAAACAAAAAATGTATAGAAATAAATTCTGTTATATGTTTATAAATTTACTCAGGATGAATAATTTGAGTATATTTCATTGCATGTACAACCTCCTAATGATTCATTATCTTTCAAATCATCTGCAAAGCAACTACATATGAGCACTCATTTTTACAGATTCTCAGGTAAATTTTAAATTATAGTGGAAGCGCATAATGTTACAATTGTAAGATATAACCATGAGCAGTAGAAGTTAGTATCTAGAAATCATTCTTTGTAAAGAAATCATAAGGCCATTCTAAATGGAAATTGTAACCACAATTTTAAAGTATTTTGAATATAGTTCTTATGTTTTATATTTGTACATAAGAACTGAGAAGTGGAGTAAATTGGGGGATGACCTGAATCATGGTGTACACATTTCTCTTTTGTATATAAGCTTTCCTTATTATTCATTTTATGTTATTTCTTTACTCTTAAGATATTGAAAAGAGTTAATCATTTAAGCACATTCAGATGTTTGGAAATCATGGTTTTTTGGGCAAATGAAATTATTGCACAAACATGTTTGCATAACAGAAATGCAAAACTGAATGGTAACTCTGTTTCACAAAACAAGTATATTACTGTATTTTCTTAAGAAATAAATACATCCTAGAGAAAATGGTAATTGGGAAACAAGATGTAGCAAAGCTGGTTTTATACATCTTTGAATTACAGATATTATGCTTCCATTCCCTTAAGAAAATTATTTAAATCTTAAAAGTTCACCAAAATTAGCAAGATATTAAGCAGAGGTCATATTTCATGTATCCCTTCCTTGGGCACAACAGCAAAAGAAAAAAAGAAAGAAGAAGAAAAGATTTAAGTAAAAAAAACAGAAATAAGAATTCAAAAGCAGGGAATCATACAAGCAATATAACATTGGTTTGTTACAAATATGAGGAAGAGAATGGACTAAAGGCACTTGGTGTGAAATTGTGGAATAATTGGTGTTGAACATTAACAATCACTCATGTTTCTCTGGCGTCAAAGCGAGATGTTTGTCCTGAGAGCAGAGTTACCTGTGGGCGCTGCATTCATCTAGTTAGTAGTTTCTTCTGTTTGGTAAGCTGTCAATGGAGAGCAGGTGCTGTGGGTCTGTTTTTGCAATAAAAGCAAGAACATATCGCCCTCTAGTGTTGAAAAAGCTAGGCGATCCAAAGATTGTTTAGAAATACAGAAATAATGCATTTTAAAAGCAAATGTCTTATTTTCACTTTTCAAATAACTGTGATATACCAACATAACACTTCATTGATATAAAAATAGATGCCAAAAATGATTGATTAGCTATTTTCATGGCCTGTGTTATAAAAAATGTTAGCTAGATTGAGAATAAATTATTTCTTTTTACTATTTTACTGTTTTGTAATTTTAATTGTACTATTTTTATTATAGTTTTGGATGAGTATTTTAAAACTTTAGGAAAGATAAGTTAGTTATAAGGCTTTATCTCCTAGTATTTATTATTACTTTGGCTTGTATTACCAAATTTAGTTATGAATATTCTTTAATTGTTAAAAAAAGTAAAGAACACAACTCTGCAACATAGGTCACTCAATTGGCAAAGGTGACTTTATGGGTCCTTTGTAGCCAGATTCTGTACTGAGTGAAAAATCTTTTCCCTTCTCTGAAATGCAAGATCAAGGATTGAGGGAAAAGTTCATTAGAAAATGTCTTCTAGAAAATAATGTAAGTAGAAAGTTAATGATTGAGATAGAAAGAACAGCATATTCATCACTGTATTCATAAAATGATAGACTGAGACTGAGATAGACTGATATTAATATAATCCACATTTCTCCAGACTTCTGTCTGTGAGTATAAATGGGTGTGTTTAATAGTAATAGCCTACATATTATTGGCTCTTCCACTTTCATGTCACACAGTCATTTCGGTGCCCTTCAAAGTCTCACCTGGGATTGCCAATTGGTAGGTTCATCCTGGCTTTCCTGTCTGTCACTAATCTCACTGCTCAGAAGTCACTGAATGTGTCCCAGCAAGGCCACTGCTGCAGGCTGGCCCCATGGAAATACGAGTGTGCATGCAGAGCTCAGCTTCCTACGCCTGCCCCGCTTCGCAGCATGTGCACTGGGTCTCGAGAAAAGTTTGCAAATCAATGTAGGTAAATGGACGGACGTGTGCTTGCCACTCTCTGAAGATTCAAGTTGATCCGAGATGAGAGCACCTGTCTCAGGAGTAGACAAAACTTTGACTTTTGCGCATCCTCCCACACTTTTTAATCCAAGTATTTTATTTTCCTTTCAACAACTGATAAATGGGAATTTGGCATTTGTAAAGAATTATTTACATATATATAATATCTTCTGATAAATGTGGACTCATCGGAAAAAAATGATCCATCTTAACATCCTAGTTATAAGTAAACTTAGAGATAATTTGGTGCAATTGATTTTCCAGTTTTCAAAACCTTAGGCTTGAATTCTGAGATCATTGTTTCAATAGAACTATTACAAGTATTATAACATGGAATATGAATTTAACGGACTTAGTCATGGTTATTAAGGTTTTACTATGTCTCTAATTTAGTATTAGGTTATGCTGAGGGAAGGGAAAGTAGTTTAGTGAGAAAAGAGGAACTTAATATACAGACTCAGCTATTTGAAAGTGTACCCACAATCATCTTGGAAGACATACATATCAGTTAAATAAAAATGTAAGAGTATCACAAAAAAGTTATGGACAACATACTCTTCAGATATTTAGAGGAAGAAAGATTACCAGGGAAGGCTTATTATGCACAAGACTATAGAATTTTGGAGTTTGAAGCAAACAACGTTATCAAACTCATCCCCCTTTTAAATTTCCTACTTACATTGTTTATGCTTTTTATATAGATAGTGCATGGTTCCTGCAGAAAACTCAAACGATATAGGAAAGTAGAAGAATGACAGAGAAGATCAATCTTTTGACGAGCATCCTTCCAAAGCTGCTCTTTTGAATGGATACATCAAAATAGAAAGATAAAAAGTTAAATTTCTTTGTTTTTCCAACGAGAAAACTGAAGCTCAGAGTTTTTCTCCCACCCCACAAGTTTCTGGAGAAGACAGCATTTGAGCTGGGGTAGAGAAAGACGGTGAATATTTGCAAGATGTGAATAAGTTTTTGATTTGGCATGATTTGTACCTGTGACAAATATTCTTTGCTTGACCAAACTTTAATCAGGCTCCTGAACCTTCTCCTGAAATCCACAGGTCCATCTGTGTATTTCCTTGTAAAATTAGTTTTAGCAAGAACCCTGCTAAGTCAGTTTAACCAGAACCCCCCACCCTCGAGATCTGATCACCCTGGCCTGTCTTCAGCAAAAGTCCTGGTAGGTAGGTTTTGATAGAACCCCCATTATCCCTGATGTTTTCTCTTAGTAGTTTTCCATCCACTGACCCCACTCTGCTCCTTGCCTATAAATTCCCTCTTGCCCACTCTGTATTCGGAGTTGAGCCCAATCTCTCTCCTCCACTATATAACCCCATCCTAGCGGTCCCTATACCTATCACAGTGGTCCTGAATCAAATCTGCCTTTCCATCTTTAAATGTCATTGAATGTGTTTTTTGTTAATATATGACATACAAGGTGGTCTACAAAGTGCTGAAGATTCAATTCTGAATAAATCACAGTCCCCAGCTTCATGGAAATGCACGGATAGTTAGGTTGAAATGTCCTGTGATAGAGATGGCACTAGGAGAGCACAGCGGAGTCACACTCGTCTAAACTAGGTTTTGCAAGGGCGGGGTGATTTTCTTGAGGTCGTTTTATCTAAACTGAATTTTAAAAAATGAAACATAGGGGCCGGCCCGTGGCCGAGTGGTTAAGTTCGAGCTCCGCCTCGGAGGCCCAGGGTTTTGCTGGTTTGGATACCGTATGCGCACATGGCACCACTCATCAGGTCATGCTGAGACAGCATCCCACATGCCACAACTAGAAGGACTCCCAAGTAAAATATATACAGCTATGTACTAGGGGGATTTGGGGGGAAAAAAGCAGAAGCAAATAAAAAAGGAAGATTGGCAACAGCTGTTAGCTCAGGTGCCAATCTTTAAAAGAAAAAAACCAACAAAATAGAGCCAGTCAAGCTTAGAAATAGGAGAGCCAACCCTGGTCATTCCAGACTGCAAACGGTTCAACACGTAAAGTGCGGGAATACATGTAAAGTGCGGGAATAACAAGAAGAAAGAATTTTGCAAGAGAAAACTCTTTCAAAAGGCTTGACTGTAAAGGTGAGAGAAAGATTAAGGTGGCTGCTTGAGTTGAGGGTGGGGCTGAGATAAGAAATTTTATGAAGACGGATGTGAGTTAAATTTGTCAAGGAGATTATAGCTGGAGTCTCAAACTGAAATAAATGCAGGCCAGACAGACAGACAGAGAGTAGTGAGCAAATGGTGGAGACTAAAGCCATTGAGGTATCAAAATATGGTAATTACCAAACAAAACAGATGTAGGTGCTGCCTATGGTTAATTACCAACAGATGATTATCTTAAGGTTTTAACTAAGTCCTCAGAGAAGAGAGGTTGAAGTTCTAGAAAAGGGGTAGAGGCTAAAGGAAATGATTAACTTAACAAGGGACACACATTTCCCGGCATCCAGCAGCGGGGAGGAAGGTGAGAATTGCTTAGGCTGGGAAACATAGATGGGAGTCAGCCTGGCTCCCTGAATGATGGTCAGCTAGTTCAACCTTCGCTTTCTATTTTCTTTGCAAAGTAGAAGGTTGGGAAATTAGGTTGTGGGGCTACCAGGCTTAGAAAGGTATTGAAATCATCAAAATATAACAAGTTGGGGGAATAGAAATGAAAGAACAGTGATGGATATAAGAAGGACTTGTTAATCATATTTCCCTTTGATTGTAGCTAGTTAGGCTATAAATTAATGTTAAAAGGTAGGAGAAAAATGATGTTCGTTGGGTAACCAGTGCAACAACAAAAAATTACGTATAGAAAAAGGACTAGAAAGAAATACAAGTGAGGTTTTTGAAAAGCACTGTTCATTTTATTTTTATTTTTCTGGGTTTTCAGATTTTTCATGCTTCCAGCTTTCATAGTAAGAAATATACATAAACTGTGTCAAGAAAAAAAAGCAGCAGTGTCAGTTTTTAAAAACATTTTTCACATCACCTTTGTAGATGAGACAAGTTATGGAAAAATAGCCTGCTTCTGAGAGAAAATTGTTAATAAGATTATATCTAAACGAGGAAGCATACCGTGATGCTGTATTTCCTCAGTCATCTTTTGCAGCTCTCATATAAATTGTTTATATGGAGAGAAAAGAAAATGGAGATAGAAGGAAACATTGTTACACAGATTGGCTGATTAATGCCCACACTCTTCACATTAACTCCATTAGCACAAGCTTTAAATCAGTAACTTTAAAACCATCCGTGGTCAAGGAAAAAAGAAAGACTTTCTGGAAATGAAAGGAAAATAGTAAATAAAGAGAAGAAATTAAGAACAGATAAAAACAAAAGAAGTTGGGTGTGTTTTTATGATGATATGGTATGCAGTTGAATTTGCAGATAGACCTGGAAAATAGGCTCTTAATAAAGGTTAATCTATTTATGTGTTGAATGAATGCCTTTGCCTCTTACCTAAGGGAGAAAATAGGAGCATATGCAAAATTGAACTGAATTTTAGACAGCCTGTCTGGTCTTAGTTTGACTCTGAATGTAGTAAATAATTACCCCCCATCATAAATATTACCCCCAAATCTAGACAAAAATGGAACAGGTGCCACAGATCCTTCCCAAAGTCATATCCTGTTCCTAATGGAATTGTCTGGATTTCTGGAGCCCCAGGACAGATACAGGCATTCCAAAGCTGTTCGAGTCTATTTAATTCCGGACCATCCATTCTGGAGATATTATTATTTCAGTAGTGTTAAGGGTAAAAGTCGATGATGAAATCTTGAATATAAAAATAAACACAGAATTCTACAAATAAACACAGTAAACACAATGATTACTTTACTAGACCTCTCCACTGCTTCACAAATAGCATTTCTTCCATATCTAGAAATCTTATCTGGCACAGCAGAACAGATACCCACTTAGTATTTTCCTTCTTCTCAAAGGTCCCATGTTTTTCTAATAAACAAGATAAATGCATAGATATTTGTAATTTGATTTTAATAAAAATGTACTCTTCCTTTTGAAAAATTATGTTGTTCCTCTGCTTTAGAAAACAAGACCTAGGAAAATGGTAAATAGGCACTGTATGTATCTTCAGGAGATGGTGATAAAAGAAAACGCCTGACATTTACTCTTCGATTTACTGAGTTGCCTTCATAATCTTTTGAAGTGTGAATATAGCTGATAGCTCAGAGCTATGTACCTAGTATAATATTATGTTACAATATAATATGATGGTAGTAATGTTATCATTATGTTTGAAATGACACTTTTAGGAGTTTGTACTGATAAAAATGCACACTTTGGGGACTAAAATAAATTTATCTTATGTCACTGAAATCAAAAAAACATGAAGTGTATAAAAGTTAGGTAATAACCACCTGGTTATTTATAAGGGTAGAAAAGATCATTGTTGCAGAAAATCATAACCTAAGCATACTACTTTGATTTTGATTAAATATAACAATACTCATCCCTTTATACCTTCATTTTGAAAAAAAAGTTATATATGTAGGTATGGTTCTTACCCAAAATAATATCACAATATTTTGTGGCCTGGAAGCTGAAAGGCACTCACAGGGACCAAACTATGTGATATCAACCAACTTCTAATCTCAAATCTTGTTGAATCAATAATGGATATTTTCAAAAAACACTCAGAATCATGAGACTACGTTCATCTTTAGCTAAAACTTCTGTGACATTTATGATTCTCTTAAATAATTTGAATTAGCTGTGCCCTCTTGAGTAATGTTTCTTAAACCCTTTCACCATGACCCAGGATAAGAAATAATCTTACATTAGGACCCGGAAACACAATAAATAAACACACATACCCACACATAACTAACAAACACAAGTTTCCTAAAGCACTACTTACCCTTACCTTACATGGAGTACATCAATATTTCTATTCTGCTCTGTGGTACCCCAAAAGAGTGCCGTTAATGTATACGAATAAATGATTAAATGTTTACATAAGACAATTTTTTGTTAAAAACCCCTACTTTATTAGTATGAAATATGAGCTAATTCTTTATAATATTCCTAAAAGCAAAGAAACAAACTCGTGAAGCATGTGGAAACAAGGTACTTGATAAAATATGTTCCCACCTCATATCATGAAAAGTCAAAGCTGGTTGAATTATTGCAAATTTTATGTTATCCCAATTTACAACACAGCTTCTTGTGAGCAAATTCAATTTACCTCAAATTTTTCTTTTGTACTTTTGAAGATATTTTTAGCTTTGAATATCTAAATTTTTTAAATTGCAGCAGAATTTGCTGATAAATTATGCTAACTACTAAGTTTTTGGTCTCATCTAACTTAACCCTCGGTTTTTCTTACTGCGAGAGTGGAACACAGAACCTTAACATCACAAACCACTAGTAGGGTAATCTCAGTTTCCTTCTTAAACCCTCTCCATCTCAATTTACCCACTTTAAAAATACACAGTGACTAAATAGGGTGATGAATGTAGCATAGTGACTGGCAAGTGGTAGCTGCTCATTAAATGCTGGTAAATGTTGGTGGGGTTTTTTTTTTTTCCAGTTTTAACTGCAAATTAATGAGCCTCTGTGATGATCTGTATAGCTCATCAGCCCACCTTCAAGAAGGAAACAATCACACATACTTCCATGGTGATTCCTGGCCCCTGGTTTACTTCTGAACCCTGAATTTCCTTCTTCCCCAAAAATAGCAGTAACTACAATAGTACTTGCAGTTGCTTTGTTTACTAATTTCTCTGCTGCTTCCAGAGATTACTAGAAATTTACAATGCTTGAGAACTTTGCAGGCTATATTTTATTTTATTTTTTTCTTGAAGGTTAGCCCTGAGCTAACATCCAGCACCAATCCTCCTCTTTTTGCTGAGGAAGACTGGCCCTGAGCTAACATCCTTCCCCATCTTCCTCTACTTTATATGTGGGATGCCTATGACAGCATGGCTTGATAAGCGGTTCTTAGGTCCACACCTGGGATCCGACCCAGCAAACCCCAGGCTGCAGAAGTGAAATATGTGAACTTAACCCCTGCACCACCAGGCCGGCCTTGCAGACTATATTTTAGAGAATCTATAAACACATTTTGGAAATAAGTCAAAGAACAATTTTGAAACAGACATACAAAACAATAATTTCTTCACATTATCTAATCTTAAAAGAGAGCAAATGATTCTGAGAGATACTTATTCCACTACTGTTGAGGCAAAGAGTCATACTTGGAAGGTTAGAGATGAAAAATAAAAGAAAACAAGAGCGAGAACAAGGAAGCCAGCACCTGAAAAGCCTCCCTTCTCTCTCACCAAAGTCGGCACAGGCGTCCTGCAGCCCACGTTTTGAGATAGGTTGTTGCAAAAATAATGAATAGGGCTTCCTTTCCAAATTTTTGACAATAGGCGTGTTAGGACATGTGAAAGGCAGGTTTGGCAGAATTGAAATCAAAGCCTGTTTAACTTGCTTGGAATGGTGGTTAAGGAAAACTTAGTTCTTCACAGATGCAGCTTAGTCATCCACACGTTTGTCTGTGCATCCTATAGCAAAGGCCAACACCATGGGGTAGGGAGAGCAGCAAAGAACTCCTGTGGGTGGCTGTTTGCCGTTAACTGGTCTCAGGTTCATCCTGCACCACGCATTGGAATAAAGTAAAATAAAAATTTTACCGTATCACCTAGACTCCTTAAGAACACGTGCCACATATTTTTATACTTTTGGAGCAGCATTTTAATTTCTTCATCATTATTCTTAAATGAATATCTTTAATTTTATATGACGTTTAACGTATGTCTTTTTTTAAATGATCGGTTTTCTTATTTGACCTTCGTAAGATTCTTGACTTGGATTCCTACCCCTTCACTTTGCCTTGTCTTATCTTTTTTCTTTTAAGGGACACAGTGCTAGATCTGTGTGTAGAAAACTTACTTTTCCTCCTGTGTGTTTCTCCTTTACTTTCACACTACTACCCTACTTATAACATCTCTGACATCAGATGTGTGAGGGTTTCTCCCACACTAAGCAATGCTTTGTGACAGCAGCTGGGTAACCTACAGTTCAATTCAATTCTGTCACTAACTGGAGTTAGTGCAGATGCGACAGGTGAAGGTCACTGTCCCAGGAGACTGCCGATGGCAAGTAGTATGGCCCCAGATTACCTATGACTTCTGTCTGACCCGGCTACAAATTGGCGGTTCCCATGACCTCCCCCCCTTGGATTGGATTGTTTGCTAGACTTGCTCACAGAATTCAGGGAAGCACTCACTGATGTTTACCAGTTTATGATATGATAAAGGATGCAGGTAAACAGGCAGATGAAGAGATACATAGGGCAAGGTCTGGTTCAGTCTTGAGCACAGAAGTTGCTGTCCCTGTGGAGTTGGGACGTGTCACCTTCCTAGTACGTGGATGTGTTCAGCAACCTGGAAGTCCTCCAAACCCCCTACTTTGGGATTTTTATGGAGGCTTGCTTCATCACATAGGCATGATAGATGGTTAACTAGCTTTCTAGCCCCTCTCCACTTCGCAGAGGATAGGGGGCGGGGCTGAAAGTTCCAAGCTTCTAATCATTGTTTGGTCTTTCTGGTGACCAGCCCTCTTCCAGAAGTTCACAAGGCACCTGCCTCAGAACAAAAGACACTTGTATCACACAGGAAATTCCAAAAGATTAAGGAGCTCTGTGGAAGGAGCCAGGGACAGAGGTCTCTCTCTATATATGTATACTTATTATTTTACAATAAGAGATTCAAACAAATCACAGACTACATCTCTTTGGCATCTCAAACAGTGCCATTCCATCTCTTATCTCAGGTATGGGACATAAGTAAATGTCCTTGTTCTACCATCTTGTATTGCCCAAGTTTTCTCACCTCCATCTGCCAGTTTTTGTTAGGAAAGGACAAATGGGAGCACTGAATGGGAAGGATAACTCCTTAGGTTAAAACACACACAGACGTTCAAGCACACATATCTGCAGCGGGGGTAATGTGTGTATCATCCTTCTAACTCGGAACATATTAATGTTAAATAAATGTCACATTAAAATTTTATTTATTCTTTTGGTTGGCAGATTCCAGTCCCATATGCTTTTTTCTTTCTTTCACTATTTCATATTAGGGTGAGCTGTTCTAGTGTGCAAAACTGACATCTCATCCTTTATATATTCAAAAATAAAAATCACATTTTTGATGTCAGAATGACATTTTCATGTCAGAATTTTGATGTTAATACTTTAACAAAGTATTAACTTGTCATGCACTTAGTTTCTTTTCAAATTCTTGATTAAATTTATTCTTAAAATACTAAACAAACCCTCAAAGTGTGTGGATTAAATAGATTTCTGCTTTTGCAGAGAAATGTGGGGTGGAGGTGGGGCTGAGTCCATGTTGGTTTAAGTGAATTTTTAAATCAAATCTAGGAGCTTGGAGAAGTCTAGGGGTGGCTATAATACAAGACTGGATAATCTCCTTTGGCAAATTCCAAATCTCTTTCAATATTTATTATATTTATTGTGTATATGTATTTTTAATTTAATTTTTAAAATTTACTTATGAACATTTTCAAACATACAAGTAAAGGGTACTGCATAATTGGTTTATATATTTTATGCCAAACAGAAGCCTTTTTATTGCTTTATTTAATTTCTTTTTAGTAAAATACAATTTAATTTGTTTAAAGGGAACAGAATTTTGAAACACTTGAGTGGCTTTAGAGAGCAAATAATTAGCTTAAAAAATTACATCTGATAATGGAGCATTAGTAAGTCCGTAACATGGGGCATTAATTTTTCTTTACAGTGAAAGTGAAATCACTGGGGACATATTTCAAGTTGGTGTACTATCTTTCACAGGGGAAATTCAGGTCTATTTATGTATTTGGAATCTGCATAATTAAAGAGTTTGGCAGAAATTTAAAAATTTTCAAATTGTAAACTTCTGAGGATGTTTTAAAATATTTAAAAATATAAAATGGAAGTAGTAACATAATATTATAATGTTTAATCACTAAATCTAATAATCTTTTAATCACTAATAGCCATTAATTACTCAGATTCCTCAAATTAAAATAATAAAATACAGAACCCATAAAATATTTACAACGTGGTAGAATATACAATTCATATTACAAAACGTGCTAATTTGATTCTCTGTTATATAATGGGTGAATAATACACACCTCAAAGTATACGCATCACAGATTAAAATTATAAACCAGCTTGGTTGTTTTCCTAGGGACACTGGTTTGGCAAACTGGGAAATGGAAAATTTCAGAAATGGTGTAACATAGGTTCAAGGGGAATGAAGACAATTTGTATACAAAGGAAGTCACTAAAAGTCAGTCATCCCTATAAAGAACAATATCTAATAATAATAGAAAATTATGTTCATTTGTGTGAAGCAGTTTGAGAAAGGTTTTTTTTTTAAATGCTTTCCACATTCTTTTTCTTGTGAACTAAAGAAAGTGATAGGGAAACGAAGATTTCATTGTTGGATAAAAATTAACAATGGAAAACAGTTTTAATTCTGATTACAGCAGTAGACCAAGTTTAGGAACGTGCTTTGAGAAAATCATGTCAAGGTTTTTCTTCTCAGCTCCGCTTCCTGGCCCCCGTTTCATCAGAGGCATGTGAGAACACTTACTCCCACTGTCTTCTCTCTCACAGCTTCTCTCTCACTTTGCTTCTGAGAGTGGAGAGGGAGAAACCCTGTCTGTCTTGGCAGGTATGCTGAACAGGGCCAAGTGTCTCCCTGTGGCTTCAGAAAAGGACATGTTATTAAAGAGGGAAACCTGTGCCTACCAGATATTTAAGACAAAATTGTTCCCTTGGCTTGGACTCCAGATGTTTAAGAGCATGTCTCACTGCTCCAACCCCCATACCAATATCTGGTTTCCTAATTCTATACGTATATGATATGGACCAGCCCTGGAGAAGCAATCTTTATGGTGATTAACACTTTAAACTAGAGCTTTCTTTCTCACCTCTTTTTTTTTTAGATAATTAGTTTGAAAAATTATCCCAATATATGTTTATATATATATATATATATATATATATATATATATATATGTGAATGTTTTGGCCAAATCAAATAGGATCCTGTATCCTTGAGGACATGAAAATATCTACTATAGTCTAAGTAGTAAAACCCAGACCACAAACATCCATTATTAATATTTTAACACACTAGCACATTAATATTATCTTTGATATGTATGTTTCTTGTGTATCAGCATATATATAAACTCACAAATATTTATATTTCTATTTTTGTCTCAGCCATTGCATTTCTCTTTTTCAGATGATGTTTAGAGGATTCTGCAGCAACCTTTGGTATTGGACATATTCAAAATCTCTTCCACCTCTGCTCTTCTGGTACATTGCCTTCCAGCTTTAACTTGCTTGTGACCCCTTCAAACATTTTACATGGTTTGCAATGGTTACATGAACTTTTGGGAAGTGGTATTTGCACCATCTCATACTTTATTCACCATGGCACTTTAGGAAAAGAAATTGGGAAAAGCTTCCAAAGCAGTATTTTAAAAAAATGAATCTTATTGTGAAGCTTCGAAGAAGTTTTCGAACATTGATTTTTCTCTTGGCTACCTTTTGCTTGGTGAGCATTGTCATTTCTGCCTATTTCCTCTACTCTGGCTATAAACAGGAAATGACGCTTATTGAAACCACTGCAGAAGCAGAATGTGCTGACATCAAAATTCTACCGTATCGGTCAATGGAGCTGAAAACAGTTAAACCTATTGATACATCCAAAACGGACCCTACTGTCCTGCTATTTGTGGAGAGCCAATACTCTCAACTCGGTCAAGACATCATAGCTATCTTGGAGTCCAGCCGATATCAGTACCACATGGTCATTGCCCCCGGCAAAGGAGACATACCTCCTCTTACAGATAATGGCAAAGGGAAATATATTTTAGTTATTTATGAAAATATTCTGAAGTATGTCAGCATGGACTCATGGAATCGAGAGCTTTTAGAAAAATACTGTGTGGAATACAGTGTTAGTATAATCGGTTTTCATAAAGCCAATGAAAACAGCTTACCAAGTACACAATTAAAAGGCTTTCCATTAAACCTTTTCAATAATCTAGCTCTAAAGGACTGCTTTGTGAACCCTCAGTCTCCTTTGCTGCATGTTACCAAAGCCCCCAGGGTTGAGCAAGGCCCTCTTCCTGGGGAAGACTGGACTATTTTCCAGTATAATCACTCAACCTACCAGCCTGTGCTTTTAACTGAATTACAGACAGAAAAGTCCCTTTCGTCCTTGTCCAGCAAGCCTCTCCATGCGACAGTGATTCAGGATCTGGGGCTTCATGATGGAATTCAGCGAGTTCTTTTTGGCAACAACTTAAACTTTTGGCTACACAAGCTCATCTTCATAGATGCCATCTCCTTCTTGTCAGGGAAGAGGCTGACGTTGTCCTTGGACAGGTATATTCTTGTGGACATTGATGATATCTTTGTTGGGAAGGAAGGAACAAGGATGAATGTCAAAGATGTGAAGGTAAGAAGATTTATAAATATATCATAATTTTATTTCACTGACTTTGTGGTAATGATGAAGTATAATTTTCAATATTTCAGATTTCTAATTACTGAAAATTTTAAGATACAGTAGGTTTGACATAAAATAGGCATTAAAAAAATACCATTCCTCATACACACACTAGATGCTTCAGAGGGGAATAGAACAAAAATATCCCAGGGAGTACTTGAACTTAATCTCTTCCCTCTTCTCAGGCCTGGCCCATCCCAGGTGAAGCCCTGTAGAACTGCCTCCCTTATTCTAGCACATGTGGCAGTTTATAGCAGTGAGACTAATATGGGCTTAGAACTCCTCCCTGAACGGATCCCTCTGCCCTACTTGAGTTTCACAGTGGTAGTTGCAATACAAGACGGAGAAGCAGCCCAAGACCTTTCTATACCCTCAAATAAGCATAATATTTGATGATGTGAGAAGTTCATACACTTTCAAATATAAATATGAACAAAAAAACAGTCCTATAGGGAATGTGGTGTTGGACTTGACCTCAGAGGCTTCCATTGCTCTCTCTCTTTTTAATTTATCCTATTGTTTGGCGGTAATACAGAAGTGTCACTAGTAGTACTTCTGAGTCATAATCAAATTGACTGTATAACAAATTCACCCTGTCATTGCTATTAGATAAAGCAAAAGTGGAATATGTTACACTAGGTTAGGTAGGTAATTCTGAGAATAATTCCCTCTTTTTTCATCTTGATTCAACATTCTCACTTGTGCCTCTCTTGTCCTATATGCAACTAAATTCATCCTGTGGACAAATAATTTTGGCAAATATGCAAACAAAAATAATAGGACATAACTGATAATTATAAAGGAACTAAAGATTTTAAGATCATGTCATCTGTTTTGAACTTCTGCTGTTAGTCTTTTTATCCTCCGAAGATGAAACCTCAATACTACTTCAAAATAACGGCTTTTCCCCCATCCTAAGACCTTGTGACTACTATAATGAAACATGATTAAAAGCAGTGAAATAAGTTCACTTTTAAAAATTTTCAAAGTACATGTGAATCAGTGAACTCTGTTTTTAATGAGCCACTGAATGAAGCATCACTTGATTAGGATCCAAATATTTCATTTTGGGCATAGATTTTCCTGGTTTTTTTTTTTTCTTACTTTTTTGTATTTACTATCCCTCTTTAATTAATATAAACTCTAGTTTTATTTTAACTTCAAAATCATAAGCTTAGGAAAAGGTCATGTGCTTCAAAATGTTCTCTAAGTGATTCCTATCCTTAAATCCTGAAACAAGAGGGTTTCCTAATTTCAGTCTAACAAACTGTATGATCTGAAAAAGTTCTTTTTGGCCCTAACACAGTTTTCCAGCTTGAACTCAGCTATTTCACTTACTCTCCATAGAAAAACAGTTAGCTGTTCACCACTACTTCTACAATAGTCAAAGGTCACTGATGACTTCTCAGAGTGACATAACCCCGAACAGAGTGATAGAATACTGAAATTTAACCAAGGAAGAAGCAATGTCACAGGCAGAGAAAGAATCAGAAAGGTTGTATGTATATATAGATATATGTAGTGTGTGTATATATGTCCGTATGTATATTAATATATACTCTACACACACACACACACACACACACACACACACACACACACACAGTCTAACTTAACTGTCACTTTGAAGAAAATACTCTTTACTGCTCTTTTTGGTGTTATTTCTGGTTATCCTACAGAACCATTAATCAAAGAATATCAGAAACTTGATTGGAACTTGAGGCTGGTAACCTCTGGGATTACTTATGGGTCAATAGGAAATACTGTTTTCAAGTACAAAAATTACAGTCCCAGTTTTTGACATTTGATTTCTGTTTTGACTTTATTTATATTTTCAACACATAAGACTTTGTGGGAAGGAATTTTATATTATATGTAGAAAAGTCCTGGATACTCACATCTTCTTCATCCTCATGTTCCTTTTCTGGTAGTGTAAGAGTTCGTCATACACTGGTGGATGAGGAGAACTATATCCTCCCTCAAACTCTCCTCCAATTTTCTAGAGCAAGCATATTGCATAGCCACTCACTCTTTCTACATTATTTCGAAATGGAAAGTGTTTCTCAATAGAACAAATTGAGGAAAACTATAGCGTCATGGTTGAAAGTTCTTGGTTGTGTCTATGATTAGACTCTCTCTAGGCCACTCTCACAGTTAGGTGTGGAGCATACAGCTTGGAGCATTTAACAACCAATTCAAACATACCTTTGTCAGCAGCACCACCTTACTCTACGGACAAAAGATGAATTAGCATATTTTCATTTGAGCCCATTTTCCAACTTTGAGATAGAGAGTCTGGATCATACTGGGAAAGAGTTAACATTTTTCAGGCACAGCATTTGATGCAGTAGGAAGGATATGAGTTTTTTAACTGAATTTGAAAACCCATATCCTTTCCACTACATGCTTTCTGTCAGACCTAAGCTACCGTATACCTAGCTTCTTTTATAACCTTGCATGCTTTGTATTATTTCATCATGGCTTCCTTCAACTAAAGCCACTGAGATAGAAATTAATATGTCCATTTCCAAGGCAAGCAAAATTAAGCTCAAGCAGTTTCAATAACTGTCAGCCAATTGTTAACAAAATTTAATTGTGTATCTAAAACCTCAAGATATAAGAGAAAAACTACTCATGTATACAAAATTTTAGAAACATTGTATTTTGAAAGGCTGTGAAGTGTTAGCTATCAACGAAATCAGAAAAAATGATCATGCTTTGACCTGGTAACATTGTGTGGTCCTCAAGGCGATCAGAAAATACTTCCTCTACATCTAATGCTCTGTTAGCAAGATGAGCTCAGACTAGTTAGGGTGGTGTCTTATACACTTGAACTTATTCTTTCTTGGTTTGAAAGCAACTCTTGTTTTCATAATGGCCTTAATTACACGTATGTAATGTTCATTTCAAAAGTGATATCAGTCGGGAAATTATGTATTTTTAGGGAAAGATAAAATAATAAAGGGCCGTCTGACAATAATTTAATTTGAAAAGGCTTCTTGCAGCTCACTACTCAAGTTCTATGGACTATGCTTTACCCTTGGTTGGAAAACTTGGTGTAGTCATAGAAGTTGGGTAGAATTAAGATAATATATTCTTTTTTCATACTTTCCCTAAGACAGAATAAATACTCTTTCCCAATGAGGCTTTTGAAAAACATGGACATGGTGAATGTAAGCTTCCTCGTGGGTAATGAAATTGGATTTATTAATGATGATAACAATAATTTTGGTCCTTTAATCCTTCTGTGACTGGTTGTTATTCTCTCCATTGGCAACAAAACATTATTATTAGCATTTTTATGTCTTTATATTTCTTGAGGAAATGCATCCATTTATTCTTGAAAATCTACTATATATGACTATATTTAAGATATTATCTGCCTCATAACTCCAAACTTCTTATTTTAAGATCATATATGATCCAACTCAGTTTATCTTTTCAACCTCTATTCTGACTACTTCTCACTGCACATGTTTCTGTTGGGCTAGCCCCCCGGCTCTTCCTCATCTCTGGCTTGCTCATGGCTACCTTGACCTCCATTCTCAGCTTCTATGCCTTGATTAAAATACTTTTCCTGAATCTACCCACATTTCAAGAGCTATCTCAAGTCCTACTTCTTATGAGAAGATGACACATCCCCTAATGACCCCAGTAAACGGTGATTTCTGTTTAAACTGAGTCCCTGAGTAATCCCTGACCTTAACTCTCACTTAGCATCTTCATGTGCATGAGGCAACTCCAAAATTAGGTGATGAGACAGTTTTTCTCATACATTCAATTACGTCCCAAAGTACGTAATAAGCAGCCTTAGACGTAATTTGAAAACATTTAATTGACAATTATTATACTGCCTTTAAATGTTTGGTGAGTGCAGAACTAATTAGTCACAGAATTGATTTACTACGTTAAGAAAGAATAATTTAAAGTTTGGAGCATTGTCTCAAAACAAGTGGTTTGTGTATTTTGAGTATGGGGCAAAACTAGGAAAAAAAAAAGCAAAACTATGTTGTAAACCTGGAGTAGAAGATAAGTGGCTAGAAGGCTAATGAGTTTGATTTTTTTCCCCACATAGTGTTTTTAAAGGCTCTCTACCTATACTGGTATTAAGGCTTGATCCAGATAAAGCAATTTAGCAATAGCTTAACCTGGATGTTTTCATCCATTTATTTGACTACTACATATTTTCTGAGTTGAAAATCGTATGTTCAAAGATTTAAAGAGAAAAAATAATAAATTGTGTAAACTGAATGATTAAAACAAAGATGTTAAATTAATAGATATAAAGAAGCCAGTTAATAGAGGGTCTTGAAATACAGGTGAACTGAGCTTTGATTAGCTCCCATCGCTATTCGAAAGCCTTTTTAACCAAGGAAAGGTGATTGAAATATTTGAGAAAAGGTTTTAAGTTATTAATTTAAATATGTAAATACAATCCCAGTTCTAACTTGTGTGGAAATTACCACATTTAACAGGAGCCAAGTTGCTATGAATATGAAAGACGAAATTTATCAGAGAAGGAAAATTTTAAACCTTGGTTACTAATTTGAATAAGAATGGGAGGAGAAAAAGAGAAAAAATTTCATGATTTCTAAAATTGTGACCTAAGATAATAGGAAATTATTGGTGCTATGAACATCAACACAGAAGGTGAGAGGCTACATTGGGAATTGAAAAGATTAGTTTTCTAGCATTTTATGACTGTAACTGAAGCAGGTTTGTTATATTTGACACAATAACAGAAAAACATGTTTTTAGAATTCTTGGACTGAATGGAGTTTCTATCAAAAAGGGAGCCAAAAATGGAAGGGTGGTATGTGGCAGATGAAATCCAGATTTGATTCGTAGCAACCACTATAGCTTCAGCAATGCAGAGCAGTCCAAGCAATAGGAGTTGGATGGATGGCCAGTCAGGCAAGCAAGCAGCGTGTGAAAGTTCTTTGACAGTTTCTAGGCAGGTAAGCCAGCATGCAATCAATAAGCGTTGCATAAGAGCTGGGCAGTGCAATCCCGGACAGATGGGATAAGAGTTTATCAAAGATATTTCACAGCAGATTGAGGGTACCCAGTCCCTGGATTAGGGTCTGTGGACAATGTCTTGTCCCTGAAAAAAATAGCACAGAAGGCAGTGCCCCAGTCATAGAGGAAGGGTGAGATTTGACAACATGTGACAACATGAAGTTGTCACAAGATAGAGGACATGTGACAACATAGAGGACTTGACAGGGAACTTGGAAGGGAGGAGCTCAGTCACAATAATCCTGTACATGAGAGAGGAGCCATCAGCAAGACTTTCTTGAACTGCAGCCCTGCACTGACCTAGGACTTCATAGCTCTCCGGGGAAGGATTACGTTTAGTACCTCATGGAATCCTTAGGTGCCCAGCTGCAAGAACTAGATACACTAATTGACGATGCTTAATTGACTCAAAAAAGAAAAGCAGGCACTATCAGAGGCTTTTAATAAGAAAGGTTCATTTTCTATCTAAACATAGTTAGAATCATTGTGTCAAAATATTTTTGTAAGTAGAGTTTGGCTTAGCTGAAAAGAAAAGCTCCATATAATGTATTTTGATTCAGTAGTGACCTTAGACAAACTCAAAAATACTTGGAAGAGAACAGCCAGCACACAGCCATATATTTAATCATAATTTTCCTTCTTTTATTTAAAATCTCAATGTAAATGTTCAAAATTTTATTTTCTTCTGAGTCCTTTCAAGTGGTACCATACATTTAACTTTGTCAGTGGAAGGCAAAACTGTCTGTTCCAAAACAGATTCCTTTATCAAAGAAAATAGGGTCTTTCTCTACTTAAAAAAAAAAAATGCCAAGATTATATAAAAGTGTGCACTTTTAAATTATGAGTGAAAAAAATAAGGAAATATATGCCAGTAATATCCCTTCCAAATTGGGCATTCAACTAAAAACATTTACATTTTATGTATGAACGTAATACAATTTAATTCAGCGCCCAAATCATTAATTTCTCATCTATGGGCTCTGTATATCGCTTTTTATTATAGAGTTTACACAAATAAGAAAACTATTCCTTTCTTGATTTCAGTAGTTAGGCAAGACATATTCATAATTATCTGCATTGCATTGCAAGTGCAATATATGCCCTGATAAAATTATTGTGGACAATGGGAACAAAGAAAGGGTGACAATATATGTTTTGTTGGAATTAGGGCAATTTCCTGGAGCGAGTAGAATTTGAGTGCTCTGTGACGGTCTGGCAGAACACTAGCGAATCAAGATGGGGAAGGATATTCTTGGCCAGTGAATCAGCTCAAGCTGAGATTTGGCTGAAACTATCAGGACATTTTTGATAACAGTAAATGGCCCAGGTTGGTCAGATGATAAAGTGAATAAGAAATAGTAGTGGGACTAAATGCTGAAGATGTTGTTGTGGCCATAATACAGAGCTCTGTTGACAGAAAGATACCATTTGAGTCATTGAAGATTTTAAGCCAGAAAGGGACGTGATCAGAGCTGGGAATGAAGAAAAATACATTATTTGAACCAGGGAGTTGATTTTGAGGAGATCTGTTAAAAAGAACCCATTACACCCATATAGGCATAATAATTATTACATTTTTTAAAATAGAATTTATTCGACATATTAGTATACACTAAGTACTGTGCTAATCATGAACAGGCAGTATATCATTTAATACAACAACGAGAGGAAATATTTTATACATTTTCTGAATGAATAAAATGAGGCTTCACAATATTAGGATACTTGTCTAGCTAATAAGTGGCAGAGCAAAAAACAAACCCAGACTGTCTTCTTGAATGTGTAAGCTCCCTTTTAGAACACAGTGGCTTGAGTTTGGGTTTGAATCTCAGTGCCAACGCTTACTAGTTAACCTTGAACATATTTATGAACCTCTCCAATTCTCAGATTGTAGATCTGTAACACCAATGTAAAGCAACGCAAATCTTAGCATTATGGTGAGTCCTGAATGACATAAGAAGTGGAAAGTTGCTAGAACAGAGCCTGGTCTGTAAGATTGACTCAGCTTGGCTCGGTACAGTCAAGATGGAAAGGAGAGACTGGGAGAGCCTGTGCACAAGTGGAATTGACAGGATTTGGGCACATACTCAATGGAGGAGAAGAGCAGAAGGAGGAGACGTGGTGCCGTTACAGTTTTAGCCTGAGTTTGTCCATTAACATATGCAGAATTTGTCTAGGAAGATGAGGAGTTTGGTTTAAGATCTAACGACAACACAGGACATACAGATGTAGGCATTTAAAAAAGTAAATCTAGATTTTCGGACACCGTCAGAGGTGGCACTATAGATTTAGAAATCATCAATCTTAATTTTAGTGATTATCACTAAAGGGAAATGAATCAAAGAAGGAAAACAGGTTGAATGCATCATTTTGGATATCCTGTAATAAACCCAAGGTCATGGCAAGTTAGCTTCATATAGAGGAAAATTGTTCCACACCCCAGCATAGTAGCCATCCCCATAGCCTCTCATGTGTCATAAGGAGGAAAGCCTGAAAGCTCAGTAAGCACTGGCAGTCCTCAGAGAAATGAAATTTAAAGGAGTGCTACTGAGGACAGCATTGTGTTCTTGCAACCAAGAGGGCGCAATCATTCACCTGGAATTGGGCATTTTGAAATTTTTTCCTTCTTATTTATGACTGCTTGATTAACAAGAATTGCAGTATGATCCCCTCCTAACATGACTGTGAGATGTACCAAGTGACTCAATGTCATAAATATTCCTGAAATTTGGAGTTATGTATAGGGTTTAAGGATCTAGAGAACAAGGAAGCCAAATCCTCATTTTTAGTTATTGTGCCCAGAAATTATATTCTGCTGAGAGAATTTTATTTAGTTTTTGTGTGTTTATGTTTTCCATGACAGTGTTTATTGTGAACAGGTCTATTTTTTTCTTAGAAACAAGGAGTTTAGAGGCGTACTTTCATTTAAAGCTGTTTTCTGACTATCAATCATTGTTACTTCTTTAAAAAGCATATTTTAAAACAAGACCTGTTACCAAGTGAGGATTTTCTGCTCAGAATAATTTTTAAAGCTTTTTATATACAAATTAGATTTTAATTTAAGATTAGACATTCCCTGAATTCATTTGCACTTGAAACAGGCTAAACAGTACTGGGTCTAACACCAACACGAGTGCTCACTCGGTTAGTTTACAGTAGAGGATAATTACTGAGCAGAGAGCAATCTCTGGATGCACCAGGGGAAGAACATGCTTAAAGTCCATAAGCTTCATTTTGCTACTCGAGATGCAGCAATTGTCTCCATGGGAAAGAAAATAATAGAAGCTCTTTTGGTAACAGCCACGAAGCTGGCAGAGTCTCAGCAAGCTGGAAAAGCAACCCTACAGTGGTTGTATCCGAGTCCTTAAGTCTCATGGTTAATGCCTTAAAAGCCCGGGGATGTTTGTGGGGATGTTTCCTCATTGGTTTTGTCATTCTCTGTGATGATATAAATAGTGATTAATTAATTAGCCAGTTAATTGGCTCAGACTATAATAAGCCTCTTCAGCTAAAACCACGGTGTTCTGTTATGATAATTATCAAAAGATACCACAAAATGGTTTCACATCTAAAAAATGACTAAAGAGGAAAACAAAACTTTCTCCTTTTATACTCCCTGTAGAAATACAGTGCGTTCTGGATTAAATTAGAAAACCACCTTGGTTATATAATCCTGAGGCAGCTAGAATGTATTATGATTATTTTTCAAAAAATAGATTAAGCTGTTGAAGCAGCACAGACATTGTATTTAATTTTCATTCAATTTATCATTTTTGGGGTCAACTCTGAACCTAGCTCTCTAGCTCTTTGTTGGGATTGATAATTTCCATCCACAATTTTCTTTTTTTTTTTCCCAAATAAATCAAATACTCCTCTGATGTGTCCTTTATTATTATACTTTTGAAACATTTCATACATTCTAAAGAGTATATATAATGAATATCTATAGTTTAAAGGATTATAATAAGAACAACAGTCTTGTACACACCATTTAGCTTAAGATCTAGAATATCACCAACGCTTTTCCAATCACATACCAATTTTTCTACTGGAGAGTTGACTGGTATCTTGAATTTTGAGTGCTACCATACATAATCTCTGCAATTTTTTTCCCTTACTTTTACTTCTGAGATTCATCCACATTGATGCTTATAACTATAGGTCACTAAACTTAATTTCTTTATAGTGTTTCTCCTCTCCAATATTGGTATTGTCAGATTTTTAAATTTTTGGATCTTTGGTGGGTGTAAAATTGTATATGAGTTATTTTCATTTTCCTGATTATTTATGAGGCTGAATAGCTTCTTTCGTACTTAATGACCATTATATTTTTTCAAGTTTTCTTATTTTTAATTGCTTTGAAATTAAGTTGCAAAGAATCAAATTTTATCTCTAAATACCTCAGCATTGATTTCCTGAGAAATGAATATTCTACTTCAATAATCATAATACATTAGTACACTTGAGAAAATTAACATCTGTGTCCTATGAACTTAGTTGTGGCTCTGATAACAGAATATAAATTCATGTAGTTGATATTGTTTTTTAATGTAGTCTGACAATCTTAGTTTTTACTAATAAATCTAATAAAACCTCCATAAGAAGATAATAGAGATGCAATATTCAAAAAATAATAGCTGTGACTTTTTCAAAATCAATGAGTGATAATTCTCCAATTCAGAAAGCCTCCTTGCAAAAAGTCTGCAGCAGAATAAATGAAAAATAAATCCCTGCTACATACATTATAATCACACAAAATAACACAAGACAGATTACTCCTCCTGCAGAAAAAAAAAAAAAAAAGACTGGCAGTTGATTTGTCAAAAGTAGCAACAGAAGCAAGATCTCAAATCATCTTTTTTAGGGATGATTAGTCTTTTTCTTTACAAAACAGAGAAACAGAGTGTTCTTTTCCTGGCATAGAAACTGAATGATGAGAAGATACTCTATCCCAATTTTAAAATTCTGCTCTGAACAAACCTGATCTGAATACAAGTTGCCTGTTTTCTGGACATGAGCATGTGTTTTACTTGATTTGGGTGGAAAAAGCAAAGACCATTATCTTTGGTAGGTGAAAATCATCCTTGGAAACATTAGTTTTGAGGAAAGGATTGATTCCTGGCTCTACCAGTCATTGACTATAATCTTGTGCAACTTACTTACTGTTAGGCGCCACACTTTCTTCATTTGTAGAGTGGAATCTAATAATAGTACATATTCAACAAGTTGCTGTGAAGATTAAATTGTTTAATCCATGAATAACACGAGAAAAATGCCTGACACTTTGTAAAAATTAGCTAATTTACTTGATAATGGACAGTTTAAGAAAAAAGTTTCCTTTGATTTTTTCAATAATTTGATTACCGTATTTCATCAATTCTAAGATTCACATTTAGTTTCATATTTTAGCATCTCAGACATTAGGGTATGTCTTTTAATTGATAGCATCTTCTATTTTATGAAATGCAGTAATTTAAACTGATTTTCTGTAAACTGAGATCACAGTTCCTAATTTACCTACCTAATTACCTAATATAAGTTCCCATGGTAAAATATGAAAATTGTCACCATTAGGTGTTTGACCCCTTTGTGTTGAAAAATAAACCTACAAAAAACATCTGTGCTCATCAGAAATATACTAATATATAAAACAGAAATACTTTTTCCAATTGTTTATAATAAAGTTGTGGGAGGTATTATTTAGTATAACTTTTATGATCTATTCAGTGTGATTCAAATGTGTATTATGAGTTTAGAATGTATCACTTCATAGCACATACTTTTTTTTTTTTTTAAAGATTTTATTTTTTCCTTTTTCTCCCCAAAGCCCCCCTGGTACATAGTTGTGTATACTTCGTTGTGGGTTCTTCTAGTTGTGGCATGTGGGACGCTGCCTCAGCGTGGTCTGATGAGCAGTGCCATGTCCGCGCCCAGGATTCGAACTAATGAAACACTGGGCCACCTGCAGCGGAGTGCGCGAACTTAACCACTCAGCCACGGGGCCAGCCCCTCATAGCACATACTTTTTAAAAGAAAAAAATGATCTACTTATTTAGATGTTAGAAAACAAAAATAAAAATAGTTTCTGAAGTCCATATTCCACAGTTAAAACTTTCACAGTTATTTATTTAACATTTGCTAATGTTAAGGCATTGATGATATTTAAATTTTTAACCACTTTATTAAGGTATGATTGACATGTAGAAAGCTGTATATATTTAATGTATAAAACTCGATGAGTGTGAGTATAAGAATATATCCATGAAACCATCACCACCAAAAAGGACATACACATATCCATTATCAGCCAAAGTTTCCTTCCGCTTCCTTTAGTATCAGTATCCGTATCAATATCAGTATCAGTATCAGTATTACCATGAGGGGTGTGGTGGTAAGAACACCTAACATAATATCTACCCTCTTAGTAAATTTTAAATATAGACTACAGTATTGTTAGCTATAAGTACTATGCTATATGATGGATCTCCACAACTTATTTATCTTGCATAACTGAAACTTTGTACCCTTTGACCATCACCTTCCCATGTCCCCCTCCCCACAGCCTCTGGCAACCCCGTTCTACTCTCAGCTTCTATGAGTCTGACTATTTTAGATTCCACATTTAAGTGAGATCATACCGTATTTCTGTTTCTGTGTCTGGCATTTTCACTTAGCACAACATCCTCCAGGTCCCTCCACATTGTCACAAATGGCAGGATTTGCTTCTTTTTCAAGGCTGAATAATATTCCATTGTATGTGTATACCACATTTTCTTTACCCATTCATCTGTTGATGCACATTTAGATTGTTTTCATATCTTGGCTATTGTGAATAACATTGCAATAAACATGGGATTTCTTCAAAATCTTGATTTCAAATCCTTTGGATAAAAATCCAGAAGTGGGATTGCTAGATCATATAGTAGTACTACTTTTAATTTTTTCAAGAACCTCCATATTTTTTTCCATAATGGCTGTAATTTAAACACTTTTAAGGATTATTTGGGGGCCAGCCCTGTGGCTGAGTGGTTAAGTTCATACGCTCCACTTCGGCAGCCCAGGGTTTCACTGGTTCAGATCCTGGGTGCGGACATGGCACCGCTCATGAAGCCATGCTGAGGTGGCATCCCACGTGGCACAACTAGAGGGACCCACAACTAAAATATACAACTATGTACTGGGGGGCTTTGGGAAGAAGGAAAAACAAAGAAAGATTGGCAACAGATGTTAGCACATGTACCAATCTTATAAAAAACTTAATAAAAAAGATAATAATTATTTGCTGAACTTAAACAGGTATTAAGATAGTTAAATATTGTGGTAATAATTATAAAGAAATTCTAATCTCAGATAATAAAATAAATATAATTTATAGAAAATACATGCAAAAATACTGTAGTTACATAAAAATAGAAGTTTTAGAGCTATAGAGCCAAGCTTTCTTAGAATTTCTAAAGATATATAATTGAAAGATCAGGCACAATTTGTCAAGCATCCTTTCTTTTGATTTGAAGCCTGAATGTATTACAAATGAAATATAATTTTTTTATTTGCTTACAAATAACTCTTATAAATGATATTTTGCACAAAATATTTGATACCCAAAATGCTTTATGGGGTTCATACTATATCTGCTGCATCTGTTTTTCTTTTTAAAGGAAGGTTGCAATAAACAAAGCACCAAATAAATATAAGTTAAAAAGAAAATCTTTGCTTTCTTAAGAATATCTGTACATGTAAAGCTTATACATTGGGGTAAATATCTTCTATCCTTGAATAATCTAAGTTTTCTTTTAAAAAAATTGAACTATATACCTATCCATCTATGTATTAATGTGCAATGATTAATTACTCCTCAATTAATTTTATAAATGAAATTGAACTCAATAAATAAATGGTTTTCTAATGCTTATTTTATTTTATCATTTTCTATTCAATTTAATATTCCAGAATGAGCCACTACACATAATAAACACTTCATACATAAGATGAAATACATAAGGAATTCCATAAGCTTTTCTACACCCACTTTTGTTTTGCCAATGTAAGTTTCATTTCACATATAAGTAGAATAGTCATAACTTTTGGACTATTTCACATATTTTTAATAGGGAGGCAATATTCCAAAATCTTATTTCAATTCAATTAGAATTCATTTTAAAATACTAATTTAAAGGATGAAATTTGCTTACATTATTTATGTTATAGATTGCCTAATTTGTTTATTATTTTGAGGAATTCCCACTCTTACAAATGCTGCATTGGGCCTACAGTGAAATAAAATAACAAATAACATTTTTTCTGTGTGTGGAGAAATGTTCGCATGAATATTGCTGCTAGAAAAAAATGTCATTCCATATTACATAAATTCTGAAATATATACCATCCCCCAGAACAATATTTAATATATACCTAAGATGGACCCTCACAATTTGCTTCCTGTTACTTCTCACATTCAAGACATAAGTTTTAAACTATAAACTCTGTTTCAAATATTAAATTCCTATCCTATTTGAATATTTGAATATTTAAATGAGATTTTAGTTCCTGTATGCATAACTATTTTAAACTTAAATTTTGTTTTTAAATTTCTCACACTGTCAATTATAGTATATTTGACTGCAACTCAAGCATTTATAGATGCTTAAAGAAGACTGCATTGACCTTTTAGAATAAAAATGTATTTTGTATTTTCACTGTGAAAAACGTTATAGTAATTTACAATAAATTGCTCTTTCAAAGAGTTTTACCAAACTGAGACATAAGAATGTCCCTGCTGAAATTTATTCATCCTAAGGGCCAATAAACCTTACTGCACTTTTTTACCAAATAGCACAAATGAAGATAAAACCTAGCAAGTTTACAGAACGAAGTAGGATAGTATTGACTGACAACCAAGTAGCATTAGTCTGGAGTATAAATGAATTCTATTTGAATGCTTTGTGTACCAAAGTAGTCAGTATTTGTTACCATGTTGAATTTGTCACTTATGACATAAGATATAAACAATTAAGAATTTTTTTTATATGGAAAGTCTGGGGAAGTTGGAAGGGGAAACATCTGAGGAAACACAAAAGACAATGCTTGAAATAACAGGATTTTAGAGATTTAGTGATAATAACTCTCAAGATAAGACATGCCAAGTCATTCCTATACGGAAGCTTTAGGGAGAGTTAACCTAGTAAGATTGGGTGAATTCCAGGAATGCTATTATAAAAGTTTTAAGATTTCTTGTGGTTTCAAGATATGGAAGCGAAAGTATCCACTGATAGATGAATAGACAAAGAAATTGTGGTGTGTATATATATATATATATATATATATATGATGGAATATTAATCAGCCATAAAAAAGAATGAAATCTTTCCATTTGTGACAACACAGACGGACCTAGAGGATATTATGCTACGTGAAAT
Organism: Equus przewalskii; assembly: GCF_037783145.1. Lineage (NCBI taxonomy): Eukaryota > Metazoa > Chordata > Mammalia > Perissodactyla > Equidae > Equus > Equus przewalskii. The sequence continues at coordinate 111,486,536 of NC_091832.1, forward strand.
AAGTCAGACTGAGATAGACAGGTATCATATAATTTCATTTATATGTATGTGGAATCTAAAAAACAAAACGGGTGAATAAACAAAACAGAAACAGACTCACAGATGTAGGAAGCAAACCGGTGGTTCCCAGAGGGGGGAGGGGTTGAGGGGGTGGGCAAAATAGATTAAGAGGTACAAGCTTCCAGTTATAAAATAAATCATGGGATGTAGCGTACAGCACAGGGAATATGGTCAATAATATTGTAATAACTTTGTGTGGTGACAGATGATAACTAGACTTATCATGGTGATCATTTCATAATGTATATAAATGTCAAGTCACTATGATGTACACCTGAACCTAATAGGATGTTGTAGGTGAGTTATACTTTAATTTAAAAAAAAAAGATTTCTTGTGACTTCCCTTTATGTGCCTTTTTGGAATTTATTTCCCTTAGTAATTCCTAATTAAAAATCTTAGAAAACTTTGAAATGGCTGTGTCTAATTTCTGGAGTTAGTGCAGAGAGGAATAACTGCACAAATGTACCCCTATTTAAAGAAAGAAACTTTGATGAAACACAAGATAGTGATAGATTAGAAAAGGGAATGAAAAGAGAGATGGTCTTCTAAAAGCTTTCTTTAGAAGAGTTTTATAAGGAAAAATCATTATATTCCATAGGTTAATAGTGTTGTCTATAACTTGGACATTTTTCGATGTCTGTCCTTGGTCTATGCATGTCTGTATTTATTCTCAGCTCACTGGAAAGCCAAATGTCTCTCTTTGAGATTCTCATTGTACAATATCGCATCCCAGTATGGTCACATGTATTTGATAGGAAACCGATCCCCTAATGAAGGGAACGACACGGGAGAATGAGGAGCTATGGGCATCAATAGGTATGTGGTTGGGGTTCTGTGAGCAATGGGGCAAAATACAACTTTTATTTATTCCCTCAGATTTTAATGCTAATTTCATACCCAACTTAATATCCCTTCCAATCAATTTCTGATTTCTTCACTTTGGTTATGATCCAGTCTGACTTTACTTACTGTTATAATCAGAAGAAATAGATTGATTGGTTGGTTTGTCTTACTTTCGTTGTTGGGGATGAAGTTATTATATTTTGGATGGTTACTTTTCATCACACTAAGAAAGGTTATAACAATTTTCTGTTCAGTCAGTACTATGTGCTAATGGGAAAAAATGTATGTTCTTGGTTCCTGGCCTCAATAAATCTAATTTTGAATGTGTGTATTTGCAATTTAAGAACTCTTTCCATGGTGTCAGCTACTCATCTGTTCTGACTCTATGAAACCATTTTTTTTAAATAAAAAAGTACAATTAATTTTTGTTACCTGCTAAGTTTATATAATTTAATTCTAAGCCTTTCTTACTGTTCTACTTTTTAAAAAAGTTTGGAGTTCCCATGGAGTGCAATTGCACTTTGTACTATTACTACTGAGAAAAAGGAATTGAAAGAGATCTTGAAATTGAAATAGGCTCTGAAAATGCTGCTTTCAAACATCTTTGCATTTACCTCAACGCAGGAGAAATCAGCTCAAAGCTTTGTTTTCTGCTATGGAAAAGCACATCTTGATTTCAACATCTTAAAATGTAAAAACAGGGAAGAAAAAGAAAAGAAAAAAATAAGTGAGAGGTGGTAAAGTTAAACTATGTTTTAAAATCTCAGAACAAAGTAATAAAATTGAACAGGAAGCGAAGTGAATTGTTTCCTAAATTGGAAAACAGGACATAGAAAGACCAAATGTCTTCCTAGGCTATCTAGCTCATCCAAACTTAAAAAGCTGTCATATCATGATTAGCTTGAAACTCTTTGTTGCAGCAATAAACCCATCGCAGAAAGTTGTCAAATATACTGCATCCCATTTGCAATGGTATTATTGAATTTGCTTTGCTATTCAAATGCAAGTACGAGAGTAAGCACTGAGGGCAATAATACAGTTTAATATCATTAACACTATTCAAGCAGGTTTAAAAAATAGTCCTGTTCATCAGTGACAGTAACGGCTCAGGTGGATGGATAGCTATGAAAAGATAAAAGTATTGCTTCCTATACAAATATATACATATATGTGTGAATATACACCTATGCATTTGCCTGCTAGCTTTTTTTATCACTAATATTCCATACCTCATTACGAGCCTTGCAACAGTGACGCAATCATATCATTTGCATCCCTATAAAAGAGAATAATCAAGCAGCTGAGATAAAGAGGAATGTCATATCTGAACTCTGTCCATTCTGATGTGTGTGTGCATGTGCTGTGCATGCATATGTGTGTGTGCACCCGTGTAGGTATGTAGAAAATTTTTAGCCACAAGTAACAAAGCTGTACCTATGTATTCGAATCTCTCATTCAAGCATTGGGGCTGAAGTGTATGTTCATTAAGGCAACCAAAACGATAGCCTTACAGGACTAAATTGAAATATTTAAACAGTTCACCCTAAATGTAAACTGCATGCCTATATGCAACTGTTTTTGGAAATGAAAATGATTGGATTTTAAACTTTTAAGATTTTTTGCCAGAGGATTGATAATTTAAAGATAGCTTTAGTGTATTTATTGCGGTGGGATAATTTGACTGAAAAAGAAATGAAATAATAAGAATGCCATAGTCATGAATGGAATTGAAGTGCTAAAATGAACATTTTAACAACAAAGCAATAGGTAAAAAAGCAACAATAATGAAAAATACTTTTTTTACAACCTACTCTGTGCACAGCGTTATTCTTAGTGTTCTAAGAATACTTAGAACCAAAGAATACTTAGTGTTCTAATAAGACTAAGAACCTTCGTGTTCTGCAGGTTTTCACTCAAATCCTCAAAACAACCTAAGTCGTGGGTGCTCTCATACTCCATTTGACAGAAGAAGTGGCAGAGATGCATTGGGTTTAAGTAACTTGCCCAAGGTCACGTGTCCAGAAAGTTATTTGAATCCTGGAAGTCTTGCTCCAGAGTCTGAAGTCCTACCAAATATGCCACAACACCTCTCAGTATTAACTTTTGATCTTGAATTTTTCCACTGATCTTATATTTGTAAGTTATCTTTTTCTATGTTTTTACTTTAGCAAATCTTTTGTAATTTACTGTTCTCATCAAAATATGTGACCCTAGCAAATGGAAATTTAAGATGAGAATCATAATTCATAGTTTGTTCCTTTGCCAAACTCATCTATATTTTTTAACACACTATGGTGAAGCTTGAATTATAAACAGTTACTACTTATTCTATTAAATTCATCCATGATGAGCATTAGACTTTTGATAAACCATAAAAATGTACATATTATATATGTATATGTGTTTTATATTTAAGCACATTAATAAAAATGATTTTTTTCAAAAGTCTGAAAATTTGTCTCTATATAGATAGTCTATTTAATAATTACCGTGTAATACTGGGAGGAAGGAATGCTTTTTCTAATGTACTTTTTCCCCTGAAGTCTATTTTCTAATACTACATTGATACTTCTCCTGATGGTTTGCCTGTTGCTGGCTATATTTTTACTCTAGTGATCAAAAAATAAATTAATAAATGTACTTTGTTTTACCAGATGTACAGAGAGAATCTAAGAAATGAGTCTTGAAAACAGTTTAATGAAATATGCTAGGTAAAGCTGTAAGAGTTGTTTTAATTCTTTTAAAGTAATTTTGCAATATTTTAAGTATTCATTCACTCTGCCTATATTGCAAATTTGATTTTTAATAATGACGTTGGAAGTTAGGAAATTTGCAGAAAAACAACTGTGTTGTCATGCTTCTTCCATCTTAAGAATTTTAGTCTTAATAAAAATTATCCCACTACAATTACTAGGATATGAGGTAAGCGAAAGATTGAAAATATTTTTTTGTGTCCATTTGTGTACAAATTGATTTGTGTGCACAGAAAGTCAGAGACATAGGGAATACAGATTAAGCATCAAGATATTTTTATTTTTGCATTTTTAATTAAAACACCAGTAAGTCCAAATTTTTAAATGGAAACTGGAGAATATTTTTCAGTCTCTTAACCAAAACTGCCTTCCTCCTTTATGTGGGTGTAAAATTTTCACATAGAAATTTGAATTTTCATTAGAAAAGAAATTTAAAACTATTTCAACTAATCAAGAATGTGTTAGAGGTGTGTGGGTGTGGGTGTGTATCCTCTCAGTCTTACAGCAATTAGAAACTATTTAACTTCTTTTAGAATATAGACAGGACATATTAGCAGAATTTAGCCCCATAATGCAAGTTTCTGATAGTCTTTGTTTTAAAATTATTAATCAGTAAGTCATACCTCTTTATGCTTCCTTCTAAATTTTTATCTAATTCCAGTAAATATTCAAATATAAAGTACTATATACTAGTGTTCAGATATATATGTAAGTAATAATACAGAAACATCAAAATTGTCTGATGTCTGTCAATAATTGGTGGTCATAGAGTTCAAAGATATTTAAATGATGGTTTTCTCCATAGAACTGGAATAGCCATGGTTGAGATTCAAGAGAAGTGGAATCCAATCAATAAACTGTATTAATGAAATTCCTACTGCAATCAAAGTATAATTTTATATGATAAAGGCTAGAACACAAAAATAGCTTCTGGAAATATTGAATAACATCTCTCGTCTGGCAGAGGTAATGCATGTATGCAAATAATTTCAAGGTATTATAAAATATGCCAAAAGCAAGGTGTAAATAAATGGAAATTAAATGTGATGAGGATAACCAGAAAAAATTTATGCAGAAGGTGGTGTTTAAATGACATCTTCAAGGATAAGGGAATGCCACCAATCAGAGAACAGTCCAGGCAGAAAGAATTCTTCAGCAGGATTCTGAGATGGGAAGATACAATTATTTGTCTTGTGTGCCTGGGTGTTATATTTGTGTAGAAAATATGAAAGGGAGACTAAAAGTTTATTTTGGTATTAGTTTTATATAGAGTCTCAAAGGACACAACATGGAGTTTAGGGTTTATTCTTCAGTAAATGAAGAATCATTGGATGTTTTGTTTTGCTTTGTTTTTCTAAGCAGGAAATGGGCCAATCAAGGTTCTGTCATAGAAAAGTAACAGTGTAGGAGGATGGGAGGAGTTATGGCAGGAAACAAGCCCTTATAGACACCTCAGGGAATTGTGGCAACAAATCACACACTTGATTCTAAGACCTGAACTAGTCCTGGGACCAGACAGGAGAGAATGGATACAGAAGACATACCACTAATAAAAATCTACAGGGCATGTTTACTTCAGAGGTAGGGTGACAGTGGTGGGCGTCTGGAAGGAAAAGAAAAATTTAGAAATTATTCTAGGGATTGAGCTATGCTCATTTAAATGCTGGTGATGCTATTAAAAGGAGAAGGAAACCCAGCATGTATTTTATGGGCAGGGTTAGGGAGTTAAAAGTGAGGTATTCAACTCCAAAATAGTGAATGTGTTAGGGTTTAAAGAATTAAATGGTGGAGGCAAGGACAGTGGTGTAGTGGTTAAGTTCACATGCTCTGCTTTGGCAGCCTGGGCTATGTGGGTTCAGATCCTGGGCGTTGACCTACACACTGTTCATCAATCCATGCTGTGGTGGTGTCCCACATACAAAGTGGAGGAAGATTGGCACAGATGTTAGCCCTGGGACAATCTTCCCCAAGCAAAAAGAGGAAGATCGGCAGAAGGTGTTGTGTTAGGGCCAATCTTCCTCACCAAAATAAAAAACAAAGAATGAACGAATGAAAAAGAAGTGAAATAATGTTAAAAAAAAGTCAAGTGAATTTCATGAAGATGATGAGTATTGAGCTGATTGTTCAAAGTAAAAGGGGACAGAAGAGAAAGGCTCCTTGGAAACTGCAATAGGGAAGAAGCATCATGATGAATGATTTTGAAGTCCTTATGGGGAAGCATTAAAAGTCATAAAACTGACTAAGGGAAGCCATGTCTTTAAGTATGTATTCGGTTTTGTTCTTAGAGACCTAATGAAGGGAGTCGTGTAGGTTTGCCAGGAGAGACTTTCAAGGAGAGTTGTGGTATATTGAAGCAGGAAATTATACCCTACGTGAAATTGTGTCCTAAAGTGGATGGAAGCACGGAAGCCGGGAAGCAAGGCGAGTGCTCCTTCCCTGAGGTGATGGAACTTACCTCAGAGCAGCCACAGTCAGAACTGGGAAGAGGAGATAAACCTGCGATATTTGAAGGACAAATCTGTGGCACTTGGTGAAGCGAATCTGTGGAACAAAGAGAAGGGAAACGGGTATAGCTTCAAGTTTATGTCATGAAACTGGAAGTGGGGTGGAGGGTAAACCCATCGACATGAGCAGGGCTGTTGGAAAAGAATCCAATTTGAGATTTCAATTTTAAGCAGATAAACTTGGGGCAAAACAAAACAGTCTTAAAAAAAATTTGTCCAAATTTTGGAACACGTATTTATAAATTAACAAAAAGGAAAAAGATGAATGAGAAAAGCTTAGAAAAATGCTCATATCTCCCTATTATTAATTAATAATGTAAAAAATTATATTTTGAATTTATATTTTCAGTATATACATTGTGATTGGTATTTTATAATCCCTCTAATCTTCTGAATCATTTTAAAGTGGTTATAATTTTACGTATGTTAAAGATGAGAAAAATGAGACTGTAAATATTGAGGACTTTATTTAAAGCCACACAGCAAGAGGGTGAAACAGAACTGAGCAGTCTGTCTCCACATCCTGTTCCCTTACACGTTGCCACATTTCCCTTGATTTTCCCCAAATATCCCATAGAGCACATATTTATAACAGATTTGGCTGGAGGTTTGTGGTTACAAAAAATACTATAGTCCAATACTACATAATAACACCACCACCAATTAAAATCCAATACTGTATATCCAAATTTAGAAGATGCTTTAGCCACCTCCATATCTGAAATTAATTTCTGGCTGACGTTTTTCTGCAAGTCCCTCCCGGATTGCCATATTGCTGCTACTCATTCTTCCTCTCCCGTCACCTCCTCTCCTCCCTTGTCTGTTCTCTCTGCTTTCCTTTCCCTCTCCCCTTCTGCCCCTCTTTTTCTCCTCCTCTCCTTCTGCTTCTTTTTCTCCTTCCTCTTTTCTGTTGCTTAAAATTCACCCCAGACTGCCAATTTGAGGCAATGTCTTATCAAGAGCAAGTTAACTCTTTGTTTGGCTATCTCCTCTTCTCTTCCAATCTGTGTCCTTTCACGGTCTGAGGCTGCTAGACTATTGTACCTCCATTAATGTATTTGCTAACCAAGGACCATTTACTTCAGAGAAAAAGGAGCTCTCTTTGTTAAGAGCAGAAGCGTCAGCCTCCAGGGTTGTGTACTGCTCACTTACATGTAAAAGTCACTGTGGTGTAACTGACTACAACACATTACACTAACACTCTTCTCATTTGGCAATATATTAATTCAAAGTAGCAACTCTTTCATTGACAAATTCCTCATTTGCCAATACGTATTGATATTCCCTGAACGTACAGATGCCCTTCCTCTTAGGCGACATATGATCGGCTCTGAGGCAGGGTCTGTCTGGAGCTTTTTTTTTTTTATTGAGTTATTGATAGGTTACAATCTTGTGCAATTTCAGTTGTACATTAATGTTTGTCAGTCATGTTGCAGGTGCACCACTTCACCCTTTGTGCCCACCCCCCACCCCACCTTTCCTCTGGTATCCACTAAACTGTTCTTGGTCCATAGTTTTAAATTCCTCATATGAGTGGAATCATACACAGATTATCTTTCTCTTGCTGGCTTATTTCACTTAACATAATTCTCTCAAGGTCCATCCATGTTATTGCAAATGGAATGATTTTGTTCTGTTTTGCAGCTGAGTAGTATTCCATTGTATATATGTACCACATCTTCTTTATCCATTCGTCTGTTGATGGGCACTTAGGTTGCTTCCACGTCTTGGCTATTGTGAACAGTGCTGCAATAAACATTGGGGTGCACAGGACTTTTGGGATTGCTGACTTCAGGCTCTTTGGATAGATACCCAGTAGTGGGATGGCTGGATCGTATGGTAGTTCTATTTTTAGTTTTGTGAGGAATCTCCGTACTGTTTTCCATAGTGGCTGCACCAGTTTGCATTCCCACCAGCAGTGTATGAGGGTTCCTTTTTCTCCGCAACCTCTCCAACATTTGTTGCTATTGGTTTTAGATATTTTTGTCATTCTAACGGGTGTAAGGTGATATCTTAGTGTAGTTTTGATTTGCATTTCCCTGATGATCAGCGATGATGAGCATCTTTTCATGTGCCTATTGGCCATCAGTATATCTTCTTTGGAGAAATGTCTGTTCATGTCTCCAGCCCATTTTTTGATTGGGTTGTTTGATGTTTTGTGATTGAGTTGTGAGAGTTCTTTATATATTAAGGATATTAAGCCTTTGTCAAATATATGACTTGCAAATATTTTTTCCCAGTTAGTGGGTTGTTTTTTTGTTTCAATCCTGTTTTCATTTGCCTTGAAGAAGCTCTTTAATCTGATGAAGTCCCATTTGTTTATTCTTTCTATTGTTTCCCTTCTCTAAGAAGGCATGGTGTCCGAAAAGATCCTTTTAATACTGATGTCAAAGAGTGTACTGCCTACGTTTTCTTCCAGAAGCCTTATGGTTTCAGGTCTCACCTTTAGGTCTTTAATCCATTTTGAGTTTATTTTGGTGAATGGTGTAAAAGAATGGTCAATTTTCATTCTTTTACATGTGGCTTTCCAGTTTTCCCAGCACCATTTGTTGAAAAGACTTTCTTTTCTCCATTGTATGCCCTCAGCTCCTTTGTCAAAGATAAGCTGTCCATAGATGTGTGGTTTTATTTCTGGGCTTTCAATTTTGTTCCATTGATCTGTGCACCTGTTTTTGTACCAGTACCATGCTGTTTTGATTACTGTAGCTTTGTAGTATGTTTTGAAGTCAGGGATTGTGATGCCTCCCATTTTGTTCTTTTTTCTCAGGATTGCTTTAGCAATTCGGGGTCTTTTGTTGCCCCATATGAATTTTAGGATTCTTTGTTCTATTTCTGTAAAGAATGTCATTGGGATTCTGATTGGGATGGCGTTGAATCTGTAGATTGCTTTAGGTAGAATAGACATTTTAACTATGTTTATTCTTCCAATCCATGTACATGGAATGTCTTTCCATCTCCTTATGTCGTCATCCAATTCTCTCAGAAAGGCCTTGTAATTTTCATTATATAAGTCCTTCACTTCCTTAGTTAAATTTACCCCAAGGTATTTTATTCTTTTTGTTGCGATTGTGAATGGTATTGTATTCTTGAGTTCTTTTTCTGTTGGTTCATTACTGGAGTATAGAAATGCTACTGATTTATACAAATTGATTTTATACCCTGCAACTTTGCTGTAGTTGTTGATTACTTCCAATAGTTTTCCAACGGATTCTTTGGGGTTTTCTATATATAAGATCATGTCGTCTGCAAACAGCGAGAGTTTCACTTCTTCCTTCCCTATTTGGATTCCTTTTATTCCTTTTTCTTGCCTGATTGCTCTGGCCAGGACCTCCTGTCTGGAGCTTTTAACTCTGTATTTTTCTCTAATTTAGATGACCAGCAGTCTAGATGCATTGTTCACCAAACCTCTGACCTTCCAATGTAATTCGTCCTGATCGTTATTAATAACAGCAACTTCAAGAATGACAGTGTAGCCATAAAGTCTAAACTAACATGTGGTGTGGTCGTATTTACCATATATTTTTCTCCCACTTTTATTTAAAGATGCTTCTTTATAGACAAGTGTTGTGTGTTGGTGGGGGGAGGGCAGAGAGGGAAAAAAGCTAAATACAAATGGTACACCAGGGATATTAAGTTAAAAACATTTCAAGCACTTGTGACTATACATACACTAATATGGAAATTTAAGATATGTCTATTTTTATTTATGTTCAAGTCCTTAGGGAAACAAATGGTCCGGAAATATGTGATCTATGAGTACCAACTCCAGTTAAATTGAAATTTTGATTTCTAAAGGTAATTTTAACATAAATGTGTGTGTGTGTGTGTATGTGTGTGTATGTATGGAGATGATATATGTGAGAGAGAGAAAAAGAAAGAATAAAAATACAAAAAAAGGGAAAAATCATCCAAAATGGTGCTCCATTTTCTCAGAATTTGTTGTCACTGCTGTTGTTATTAGGACTCATAGCTTTCAAAATTGAAATCTCTGACCACAAGCATCCAGAGACAGGGGAGATTTCTTTTTCTCTAGTTTAAATTTCTTAAAAGAAGAGAAATTAGTCTTTGGAAATAAAGAAATCATATTAATGTTAAGATCTATGGTCTTGAAAGTCTATAAACTATGCTTAGGTCATAGTATAAATATTGATTCACTGATCATGACCAGAAATATAGTGAAGAGTTTGGTTTTATGACGATGCAACAGTTTCTAATAAAAGTTGTATGGCACATTGTGAAAGTGGCATTCTATCAGAGATGGGGTAGAGGGAATCTGATTGTAAGTTTATTTCCTATGGCCAGTGAAATGGCCTTTTAGAGTGCTTTATGAAACTACAAATCATTCGAGCTGCTCCCTGGTTGAGAAACTCAAATTAAATTGGAGAGAACTTCCAAGAAAATCAAGAGTTTTTTGAAACTAAGTTCACTCTGTCAACATCACCACCACATTCACACGGTTACAACTAATTTAGAGGCCGACAGAGGTTGCTTTAGTCCTTTGGAAAGTATAAACTATTACTATAATTTTAATGAAATTTACTATGAATTGTATTATTAGTCATGTCCCTGTCTCTGTTTTTCAAATTTGAATGTTTTACAGGTCTCTTTTAAAGAAAAACAATTATAAACTACAGTGATAATTTAAATCATTTTTATATTACAAGTATTTGCTGATATAAAACTATATGTAAACTTGTAGTTTGTATTCAATTGTAATGAAAAAAGATCCATAATTTTAATATAAACAAAGTTACCTAATGGTGAGTACTAAAATTAACAACATTAATTTAATGTGGTGGATGATGTTATTCCTTAAATTAAATGTTGCCCACAATGTGAGTAGCAGTATCTGCTGTGCAGAGGTTTGTTTAAGCTCTGCTTGCTCATACTTTCTCTTGACTCTCTGATCGTACATCCTGTGAGCCTTTACTTGGTGTCCTCCTACCACTTACTTATTAATATTAATTGTCCCTGTGTTCTTTCTCATTAACCTAAGGAATCAAATAAGTACTACTGTGCACAAAGTACTTTAAAATAGAGACTCAGATTACACAATATTATCGCCTGTACTAGAGCATGAGGTGGAAACTTTAGCAAGACCACAAAATCTGTTTGGACTCAAGAACTGACATGAATGACAACTGAAATTTGCATTAAGCTTATTTTCATTTTAGTTTACTTCCATATGAAAACACAAACAGTGAAAGAATTTATACAAGTCAATATCAGACATAGCGATACAGCTTCCTATTTATTCACAGGTGTGTGCAGACTTTACAATGGGCAACGTAACTGGAATGGAATACTCCAAGTCAAAGGTGATTTGAATTTTGGGTTTTCTGAATTTTATAAAACAATCAACCAAGGGGTAGCTACCACACCAAAAGTCGAGGACTGAAAATTTCCAGATAATGGTAACATATGAGGAAATTTTTAATATGTAATTGTCAGGTCTACACCATGAGGCTCACAGCAGGCCAGCCCATTGTCCAGCCTCAGTGTTCGTCTGGGTCAGTGGTCTACAATGGAGGCTGCATGCACCCCACTGGAATGCCAAGAGAAAACGTTAGAGTTTCAGCTATTTAACTTTTATCTCAGCTTTCTAATGATTCTATTTCGTAGTATATTTGTTTAAATCCACATAAAGTCAAAAAGGTTGGTGATCATATTTCTATTTGATCTGAAATATGCATGATACTTTTTAAAGATTATCACTGAAATAAAATACAAAATTATGCATTACATAGTGTAACACAAAGCTTTTATGCTCACTACAATACGTACAAGGATTCTAGTTTGAAAAATACTGCCCTCGATAAATACACCAAGTCACAAAGAAAATTATTTAATTCCACTAGTGCTTTGTCTGATAATCCTCTTTTATTTAGTACAACTCCTATCCAAATGTGTGATTCTAGTGATTTCCTGCCTCATGACAGACGGAGGAGGTTCTGTTTGGTTCTTCCAGGATTCTTACATTAAAAAGAAACCTGCCACGTCTTATCTTTTTATACCATCTCATATCTTTTTAGATAGGGCATGCATTTAAATATAAATATTTATTTATTCACTATTAAATATTATAGCCCAGTGCTGATTAGCATTCAGAGAAGTTCAGAGAGTAACATATATAAAGATTCAGTTCTTTAATAAGAGCCAATACGATCAGGATCCATTATGGTTTTATATCTGAGACAAAGAAACTTTAGATGTTTGGATAGACTTCCACTCCATGTAAGGAGGAGAAGCATCACTGCCATAACTGAGTAGCTACGGGAAGCTAGAGAACCAGTAGTGTAGCTTAAGGAGATGGAAGCTCAGAGGCAGTTTGGGTGGAGCACGTTATCTAGATTCATATTCCCTCACTCTCTTCATCAGACTGCTTTACTTTCCCTCATACTGTAAGTGCATGATAAGGCAGTAGTTATTATAACAACGGTTTTGGTAAATAGCACACCTGATTTTCGCATTTCCGGAAAAATTTTCGTATCTTTGAGCATCGTTTCATGTGACTGCTCATCGTTCAAGAGTCAGAGTTTTCCAAACATGTAGTGAAGTATTATCTCTGGGGAAATTGCTCAGAGAAGGGTGTGGCAGGAAAAAGAAGAGAGAATTAGGGGCTGGGCATAATAAAATGTAGAATACTGAGACAATTATCTCATCATTTTTTCCAGCTTTGTTGAGATATAATTGACTTATTACATTGTGTAATTTTAAGCTGTACACCATGTTAATTTGATACATTTGTATATTGCAGAAAGATTACACTGCTCTCATCATTTTTAAAGAATTAGTCCATTCTATTTAGTACATTAAGTATATTATGTTTTCCTGAAATTCCACTACTAATTCCTTACTAGTGGTTAGAATATTCTTCAACAGTTACTAGCCAGATTTCTTTGTAAATCAGACAACAAAATTTTGTTTAAATTGCCTATTTCAGCTACATCTGCTGCTCACTGGCACGGAGAGAAACATGTTTCTCATTCAGCTTTACTCTCAGTCAGTATAATAACCTCCCATAACGTATGGTGGAGCTTCCACGTACTCACAGTTCAGCATGTGCTGGCTACTCTGATCTTTCCACCAGGCTGTATTATGGAATAAATGGTCTATTTCCTTATACACAATCCTCTTTTGTTTAAGTAATACAGTGACATTTTGACATAAAATATTCTTAGTTTTCCTTTTAACTTGGTCTACACCTATATTTAACGTCAGCATTTATTGTGTGGCTTTCCTACACAAGGACTCATAAGAAAGCTTTAAAAATGCTTATCCTTCTCTCTTAAATACCTCCTCTAGGAAGGTACTTCATAATCACGCTAATTGGGTTAGAATGAAGCTGCTAACGCTGTACGTTTATAGGATTCACTGAATATTTGTTTGAATGGATGAATGAAGAGCTGAATGAAATACTGTATCCTGGCAAAATGGTTGAATGAACATTTTTATCTATACCTACTTGCTGTGCGCCTTCTGAGAGGAGCTGCGTAAAAGCTTTACAGAGGGTAAAATGCTGTTAAAATCGGATTGCCTATTGATGGTGCCGGCTTGTGGAGCAACCGCAGACAACCTCTGATTGTCAAAGGCAGCCTGGAGATGGGGGAGGGCTTAGTTTTAGATTCATGCAAATTTCAAGCCAATCCTTCAATGTTTGGGAAGCTAGAGACCAGTTTCCACACACAATTTACGGGAATGTATGCTCTATATGAACTTAGGTAAACAGTATGTAGAAATTCTGAAATTTGAACTACTGTTTGGAATATATTTAAAACTAAACAAAATCATAAAGGCAAGTAATAATTTAGTAAAACTATAAAATATAAATAACAACCTGTCATGGGAGAAAAAGTAAATATAGAGAAGCGGTGAACAACTCCTAGTTCAGTAAAACCTTCTATACGTAAAAACCCTTTAACTTGAAATTATAAAAGTATATTCTTATTTAAATAAGCTCAGAGGTACTTAATTTTACTAAAATGCATACAATCTAAGTAAAATGTAGTATGTCACACTAAGAAATCACTTTCCTATGATTAATCTGGAGATTCGCTTCTGGAATAGAATTCTCTGCATTACAAACCCATAATATTGTCCTATTTGAAGGAGATTTTATATTATCACGGCATGTATAACCTACTTATTTCTACAGTCATAAGAATTTAATGTAGTGTAGCATCTCACAGCTGGCATTTTAGAATTGTGACTAATAACAGTCCTTTTGGAGGGGAACATGCAAACACAGACTATGAATCCTTTATGACTCTCACAAACTATGCAGGTCTCCTCCTGGAAGTACCTGCTAAGATTCATGGACACAATAACCAAGCATGATTAGGATATTATGAACTATAATTCTACTCGATTTGTTATTGAAGCTGAAAACAAAGTTTCCCATAAAATTACATCATTATTTCTTTGAAGACTAGAAGTACACTTCTAAAGTGTGGCCATGACCATGAGTACCGTAAATATCTCTGGGCAGCCTCTGAAGTGTTTCATTCTGTTAAAAACCAACAGACTTGTATTCTGAACAGTGGGGGGTAGGTATGTGCGTGTGTGTGTGCATGTGTGCATTTGTGCATTATGCTTCATTTTCAAAGCAATATAAGCCAAGTAAGCAGGTATAACTTATGATTAAGTAGACTCTTAGCTGTTTACATGCTTCTGGAAGGTCACTTTGCAATATTTGTAATTGATGCTCTTAGAGAAATTTTCTTTTTGAAGAAGATTAGCTCTGAGCTAACATCTGCCACCAATCCTCCTCTTTTTTGCTGAGGAAGACTGGATCTGAGCTAACATCCATGCCCATCTTCCTCTATTTTGTATGTGGGACACCTGCCACAGTATGGCTTGACAAGTGGTGCACAGGTCCATACCCAGGATCCAAACCGGTGAACCCCAGGCCACTGAAGCAGAATGTGTGACCTCAATTGGTGCACCTCCAGGCTGGCCCCTCTCAGAGAAATTTTAATGGTGGTAAAATATATTTATGTGTTTGAGGGTTGCAATTTCCCAGGGTGTTGACATAGAACAGACCCAAAATATTATCATTAGGGTCTTTCCTATGTATGGAAGAGTAAAACTTTAAGAAATCACTTCGTTTGTATTCTCACTACAGGAAAAACTTGAACTTTATGGCAGTGGGTAGGAATATATAACATGAAGGCAGGATATTGGGGGGAAAAGTCTCTTTCGAAGGGATGCGGAAAAAAGCAATGACCCCAATAATCAGAAAAGTCTGGTTTAACTCCTAACTCTGATAGAATTTTAGGCAAAACCCTAAAGTCACTGGGTCTCATGTCTTCACCTGTAAAATAAGGGTACTGGGCTAGAGGTGATGTGATGAGCTGTAAACCTCCTATAAGTCTACAAACTGATTATTTTGTGTAGATGTAACAAAGATAGCATCAAGCTTAGATTTTACATAAGCTCAATTTTAAACTTCCCCCTTCCATTCCATCACTTCATATTTTTTCTTCTCCAACTCCAAAAATTTCTTTCCTCTCTGCCCCTCATCACACACGTGTTCTCATTAACCAATTAATTCACTACAGGTTTAATACCTTTATACTTAAATTCTGCTCAGATCTCACAGGGCAAAATCCAGCCCTGTTTAAATCTGACGGTCCAGTTACTCCACATATGACTCCAACTGCTAAAGTTCATTGGGGAAAATCACACAATAACACTGCTGATTCAATTTTAATGGATTACCTCTCACCTTAAAAGGACACTTAGTGCTAATTGGTCCCCTACACAATTACCCTAATGCAGGGGTCTACCGTACAGCTGGGCTTTGTGTAATTCTAGGAGTAAACAAAGACATTCTTAGCAGGAGTGGTTTGAAGCTAATCAATTACAACATCCTCAGTTTTCCTATGCACTCCTTCCTGTACCTGGTCTACAGGATAAGGCACCTGAGATCCTGACATCCTACTGGACTCCTATTCCACTCCTCCTTGCATAAGTACCCTTCCCCATTTTCAAAAAGAAAGGTGCTATTTCTAGTCAACCTAAATTTTACCATACAGCATTGCTGAAAGGTTATCATCTCTGAGTAGCAGAACAAATGAAATTTTCAAAATATTGGTGTTGATAGCCTGCACTGCTCTAAAGATGAGGCAACAAATCTTGTTTCAAGTCAAGTGGTTTCAATTATTGCTTTCAAGAAAAGTAACAGAACATCCTCAATAATCCGAGGTGGGGTGGGAAGCGACACGCGGTAACTATGAAGAAGCCCTTCTTTAACATTCAAGAACTCTATTGTTGTGTGTTTTACTCCTACAACTCTGATTCCGCTCCATTTACCACACAGAAAGCATTATTCTAATAGAACGTATGCATGTAAATCTGTTGTTCCTACTCTCACATAATTCTAGAAGAATGTAGTATCCCGAAATTTTGTAATGTGTTCTATTTCCTTGAATTTGACTTATTTTAGAAGGAGACCAGTTCAACACCAGTTCTCCCCTGTCTTTTGTTTTGGTAAATGTAAATGCTAAAAGCCACGTTTATAGAACAGTAATTGGGAGTGGACATTGTCTTTTAATATGATTCAATTCTTTTAACTGCTTTCAAATTAGACGTTAAAAAACCCCATGTGCAATTTTTCATTTCAGGGAAAACAATTCTTTTTAAAGATCTATCAGAGTAAAAGTTGATAAGGTTATATGATTAAATGCTCCTTCAGTTTTTTTCAGGCAAAAAATGATAAACTTCCTGGTCTATAACAGGATGTGTACCCACTCATTAATGCCTATCCCTTAGTAAGTTTATGGAAAGAACATAAAAATACTTTTCCACATTTATCAAATGACTACTTTGCATATTACAGTTTCATGTAATGGCACTTTGTTTAATCTCATACACTCAGAAAGAGTTGGGAAAATGAAAATATTTTTAATTTCATTATAATTTTAACAATGCAATAATTTTCATAAGATGATTTTATTGGAAATTAGAGAGAGAGAGAGGACAGATAATAAGGAGATAAAGATATAAATACATAGATATATAGTGATCACAACTATGGAGCTGTGGATTTTGTTCAATTAATTTCTTCACTATATCTGCCATTCAATCTAAAGCAAGGGTGGTCTTTACTGTTGAACCTGCCAGTCAAGTCAGACTTCTTTGCTCTCAGAAAAAGTCTATTATTATTATTATATTAAAAAAATATTTTTAGTAATAATATTTAAACTACTCTGAAATAAATTAAAGAGGCATCTTATAAAATAGATTACAAACAAAGCAATCAGAATTAAAATAAAATGAATCTAATTTAGTTATCCTTTTTTAAAATATGTTATAAGAAAATCATAAATATATGTGCTACTTTCATTGCTTAATTTATAATAATGCTAATAATGTAAACTAGAATATTATTTATGGAGCAAAGCAAAGAATGTACTAAAAGCCATGGGTTTCTTTTAGTGAATGTATGCCTGTCTATCTAATTTTTGGTTTTGGGGAATAATTAATAACAATAATGTAAAAACTCAGAAGTAACTCCATTAATTTCTATCAGTTATACAAAAAATAAATATATATACTGTTAAAATATAAGTGGTTTGACACCTAACATATAGTTTTATTTTTAATAGATTAAAACATTTAATTAAACATGAGTATCTGAATATTAAATGTGATTATTTAATTAAATAAAATATTTAAAAATTAAATACTTTATAAAATGAAACAGGTAATGATTGACCCTAATTAGATAATTTTGTGATATATTTGATAAAATAGCATTTAATGATCTTACTATGTATCTGAAACAAAACCATATGAGCTCTTTTCCAGTGGGTTTCATCTATTGTACCTTACAAAATTTAGAGGTCTTGGAAAATATTACCATTATATTTAAAAGAATGAACACCACTAAGCACTTAATCTGATAGGATGTGCTTTTTACTCCAGCTAAAGGTACATAATTGGGATGAGTTTTAAGACTCTGTGAGATATATTTATTTAAATATGTTAAAATAAAGTCATTTTTAAGAGTTAATATTTCATGCCAATTTTCTCTTTGATTTACTGTCAGTGGTCCTTCCCCCCAGTGCAACGAATTTTTTGACAATAACTCAGAGATGGAAGACATATTAATTAATAATTTTCGTTACTTCTAACACTCCATTTTTCAAATTTCTGAAAAAGAACTGAAGGCTAAAATACAGGCTTAACAGAAATTACTCTTAATAGCGAATTTATCTGTCTATCTTTGTATCACCTGCTATCGATTTATCTTTCTGATACATACATACATATCAAACAGGGAAAAATAAGAAATCTGATGTGTTTACAGCGCCTTCATTAATGATTAAAGAAGGCTATCCTGAAATCAATATTATGAGTTATCCCTTTGTCCACTGCCACAGACACTCAAGAGGTTTTTCACCTTGGGAAAATACACCACAGTAGGACACAATTGAGGTAAGGAATATGGCTTTCTTTGACTGAGTGACAGAAGGACTACCATGAATGCAGCCTGAAGGACTAAACAAATTTTTAGTAAAAAAAACATATAGAAGATAAGGATCTGGACAGCGATTCCCTTAAAGTTTGTGTTCCCTAGAAGCAGAACCTTAGAAGGGAATCCGTGTTCAAGAGATTTATGGAGGAAGTGCTTAGGAGCAGGGTGGTAGGGAGGCATGTTGGGCTGGCGTCAGGAAGAAAGGGACCTCGGCTAGAAACTAGCTTCAGTCTTTCCCCAAGGGGAACTCTGGCATAACCTGCTTCATAGTCGTTGGTCTAGGCTGGTGGTGGGGTATGGGGGTAGCTCTGCATAACTACTTGGGCAGCAGGGCTCCTGTTTGGCCTAGGTTATCTGTGATTCTCCAGAGACGGGAACAACTGTGGGCCATCAGCAAATACTTTAGCAGCTGGGGGATAGATGTCCCTTCTGGTAAGGGTGATTTGGGCAAAGCACCAAGAGATCCACTACAACCCTCTATAACCTCCAATCCTTTGCCATTTCGAGAATGAGTAGCGCTATGTGTAGTTCATTGCTCATGGACTTGGCTCTAATAATTCTCCCTTCTCTCCAATTCATCAGTTTTCCTCTCTACTAGATAAGACTCATCACACCACTCTCCACCTTGCTATTATGTCTCCACCCTAAACCAAAGAAAAGTACCATAGGCAAGGAAGGCAATCTCATATAGGAGTAGGTGTCACTTCTGCAAGGATGACACACTGTCCCCTCCAGAGCAAAAGAGGTCTCAAGGATTGTAGCAGATCAGTTGTTCAATGTGTGTCTCTACAGCTAAGAGTTCAGGCATTCAGCAATAGCAAGACCTAGAACACCATTGTGAAAGGGAGCATAGCTTCCATATCTAAAAACATGCCTTTCCTTTCATAGATTATTCCCGTGGAAATTACTAGAGGACTCAATGGAAGTTGAGTTCCCCTAAGAGATCTACTTCATTTCTATCAGTCTCCTAGGGGGTGCTACCAAGAAAAGATAATTTTTCAATTAAATGACCTGGTGGTGTGCATTGGGGGGTGTGTAGGGGGACGGATTCTACATCATAGTTAGCATGATTTTTAAGTTCAAATCTATATGAGAGTTGGCTTACCGTTCCAAATTCTTCCACCCCCTAAGCAAATTTTCTCTACTACCTAGGCAAATTTCCTTGTTCCCCTTCCATATGGAAGGTTTATTCTCCCTTTACCCATAGACTTTGGCTGTAAAATCTTGGGGTCTCATTTATGTGGGTTTCTCTTCTTAGACCTCGTTAGAGTTTTTCTATGAGTAGAATTGCCAAGTTACAGAGAATGCACATGTCTATCTTTATAATTGGTGCCAAATTGTTTTACAAAATGATTCTACCAATTTGCATTCCCAGTAGGAGAATACAAAAGTCCCATTGCTTCACATTCTTGCCAACACTTAACATTTCCAGACCTTAATTCTTCCCCATCTAGTGGGTGTGAAATGGCATCCATTGAAATCTAATGTAACGTTCCATGATTACTAATTAGTTTGAGCATCTTTTCATATGTTTATTAGCCATTTCTGTGAAATTTGCCTAGTCACTTTTTTGTCTCATTTTATTTGCTTATTTTATCTGTTTGTCTTTAAACATTCATACATAATTATATTGTATTATTTATCTAATAACTCCAATATCTGATGGCATTCTTGGGGGTCTAAATCTATTTTTTTCCTCTTCCTTCCTGCCAACTTGTGCTCATGGTGGCTTGTTTCCTTATATGTTTGGGTCACCTGATTCAGAGTTTAATTTATGAAAATGTGAGGGCCTCACCAGAGTGAATTTGACTTTTCTCCTACGACTGAATTAATGGTTATAATTACTTAAAATGAATATTTTAGCTCTTATCAAGGACCCTGATTTAAGAGGGGACTCTCTGGTTGACCTTCTCCATCTTGCCACAGCTCCAAAACTTACTGTTTCCCTATGAAACACTAAAATGGGCATTTGCCCAAATGGAAAAAGCCCACTTTGTCACATCCTTCCCCACTCACTTGCTTCCTCCTTATTGCTTTCTGCCCGTGTTTCACCCTGCAGTTGTGTGGGTGTGGGTGTGTGTGTGTATGTTTATTATTCCTGAATCTCTAACTTTCTTTCTCTTAATTTTGGTGAGCACACCAATGTAAAACATATATAGCATTTAAATTTCTTCCAGATCTTGTCGTAATTTTATTGGCAGTATATACAGCGTATTTAGCCCTCGACGCTGTTAGAAGGATCAGACCCTACCTATATACTATTTGATTCTGAATTAAAAGCTCCAACCCAGTTTCTGCCCCTGCTTTAAATCAGTTTCTTTCAAACTATGGGACATGAAAATAATTTAGTAGGTTGTAAACAGGATGCATAAAATATAGAAAGCATATAATTAATTTGAATGTGTTAAAATTACACAAAGTTTTAACGAGTCATATAAAAATGAGTCAGAAAAAATTTTTTTGTGGCCATGGTAAAAATGTCTGAAAGTCACTGCTCTAAGCTACCCTCAAAAGCCACTCCCATAACATCTTTTTTGATCCCTCAAGCTGTAAACAATTTCTCCTCACTATGAAACACCATGGCATTGTTATTATATTATTCATATAACACTTCAGGAAGTCAACTTTTTAATAATACCCCTTCTTTATTTCATTTATTCAATTAAAAATGTGTGCCAAGCAGTAAGCATTCTTTGTATCCTATTTAAATCAGAACAAGATGCAAATTGAATATTATTTGCCCATTTTACAGATTAGGAAACTGATGTGCTAAGAGGCATTAAGTACTTTGTCCGTGGTCTCACAGCTGATTCATTGGTTGATCAAGGATTCTAATCCAGGTCTCTCATGTCTGAAAACTAATGTTCTTTGCTTTATCATGCTGTCTGTCTTCTTGTAACTCTAAATGGTGGTTCTTGACTTCATTTTTCTGCAAAAGGTATGACTCATGATGAACACGTGTGTATTACCTATGCTCATGAATGTACGTTACGTAAAGATAGTCATGGACACTTCCTGATGAACTGGATATGCATGTAATAGTTTATTTCCTCCATTTAATAAAATATGTGAGAATTAAGGTACGTTTTAGTGATAACTTTGAATCACCTTTATGCTATTTTTAAAATATACATTATTCTCAAATCTTGGGTACTTTAGCTATATTTAAGGATTCTTACAATACTTCTGCCAACTGTTAGACACATTCTTGTGTCAGTATAAGACCATGACTGAAAACCAATACTTTAAAGTGCATACTTATTGGAATTTTTTTTAGTTATAATTTTGTTTATATATTGCCTTGAGTTTTAGAAATTAATTTTAAAATTGATAGACTATTTCTGGTTTCTTAGTGGTCAGACTTCAGACTAAGAGTAGGGAGTTTTTTGTATGTAAGCAGCATGTGTAGTGGTTAAACAAGTAAATATGCATTCCCAAACTTTGTACCTAGACACACACGGGGTATGCAGTAAACTCCCAAGGGTGCCAGAAGAGCTTTTAAGTATTTGACTGAAACAGGGACATCTCTCAGGTACCACATATAGTACTATTATAAGTTTTGGAACTTAAATACAAAAGAATGGAACTCTAAGATATTTATTTTGGTCTAGGAACACCATGAAATAAATTACTGAGACACTAAAAGTTTTGTGAATGGAAAAAGTTTGGGAACCCCTGGCACAGAAACTGGAGCCAACCTCTCTGAGTTTAAATCACAGATCTGTCAGTTGTAAAGATGCCCAGCATTTAATGAGTGCTATAAAACTGTTTGTTAAATAAATTTAATAAGTAAATCATTGTATCTCTAGCACCTCCCTTCAAAGATGCCCTATAATGGACGCTTGATAAATATTTGATGACTGAATGAATAAATGACTAAATATCTAAGCCCTTTCACAAAAAGCCATTGCTTCATAAGGAAAAGAGTTCCAACTGGCTTTTATTTGTCATGTTACCCTCACCAAATACCTGAGGGATATAGTCTATCCTGGGTGTATATTAAGAAGATGCAAACCTATGGACAGGAACTCAGACACCTCACAAATACAAGTGTGATGTGTTGGGGGAAAAGAATGGAGCATGCCAAATTCTGTTATGATGATCAGTAACATTCTTGGAATGAAAAGGAGATGGATATCAAAGCTCTGTGATTAACATCAAAGGAAGACATTTAATTCAGCAATATGCTTTCATTCAGAAGCAATCCTTCCCAGAGAATGTCATCAGCTAGCCTGTCAGCACATGGCTAAACCAGAAGTCATCTTGAACTCATTTGCATCATACCCATATTTAATATTGAGGATTTTTTAAACCTGTTTGAATTTTCCTTCAGTGAACTTGGAAAGTTCTTCTGGAAGCCTGAGGCACTTGATAAATAATTACACGTTTTAAAGAGTTATATTTAGTAAATAATAGAACCAAGCAAAAACACAATCATTTGTTAACAATTTCTCTAATTCTTCTTTAACATACTCTGTATTTTCTTTAAATTGAGAGCTGGATCTTCAAAGGAGATGAGAGTCAGGTTCAATATTCAAGTAAGACTCTTTCAAAAAGAGGGTTGTCTTTTTCCATCAGGAGGCACATAATGTCTGGCTGTCCCTCTTTGTGCGGTTTTAACAGCTATTAATGATCAATGCCTGGATCTATTGATTCATTAGGAGTTGTGGAATGGTGATATTGTAATTCTTTCTTTATTCATTATGGAGTATTTATTTCTATAAAGAGAAATTTATCTACTATTTGGTTACTCATGGCACAGTTCATAAACGAAAGGTGAAATAAATGCTGGGTTGTCTTTACCTACCAGTTTTCAAAAGAGAGTGTTGGTTAACTGGCATTCTCTAACCGTGGACAATTATTTGCTTTCTGTTTTCAGGATACTTAAGAGTTAATTGAAGAAATTATTTTCCGTTTTTGATGCTCAAATTATTCCAGCTTTAGTGATGGGAACCTGTTCGATTTACTCTGTAGTATAACAAAATGTTCCAGTCTTATCTTGATCGTTTTCTGGCCTAGAACTGAATTCAGCTACTTTACCAAAGAGCCCTGTTAAAGGACATATCATTTCATGGCTACAAACCATGCCCTAAGGTTGCTCATTGTTTTAATATAAGATGCATGGTCAGTTTAAGTTTCATACTCATATTTCCAACTCAAAGTGGACCACAAGGTTTCATTTCTATCCCACACGTGTATCTCCTTTCTCCAATGCTGAGAGGCGTTCAGTGACACTGGGAATAATTGACATCTGACTTTGCCATATCTCACGATACCAACCCAACATTCTTAAGGTAATCAAACCAAGGTGATTATTGATAACAAATTCTTGTTCTGAAGGTGTCTCCCAATAGGAATGTACAGAACAATTACGTAGTTTGCTTAAAAGGCTCATTGGATAGTATCCTACTGCACGATTTTACCTCTAACTGGATACACAATTATCTTCATCTTTTTCATTTTATGTTTAATATCTATGAATTGATTTTTTTTTTAAAGATTTTATTTTTTCCTTTTTCTCCCCAAAACCCCCCAGTACATAGCTGTATATTCTTCGTTGTGGGTCCTTCTAGTTGTGGCATGTGGGACGCCGCCTCAGCGTGGCTCGATGAGCAGTGTCATGTCCGTGCCCAGGACTCGAACCAACGAAACACTGGGCTGCCTGCAGTGGAGCACGTGAACTTAACCACTCGGCCATGGGGCCAGCCCCTCTATGAATTGATTTTTAAAAATTAATTTTAAAAAATTATGTAAAATTGTTACATGCTTCCAAAGAAAAATTCACCAAACATGTCTACTTGCATTTTTAAAAATAGAAGGATAAATCATATACATTCAAAAAAGTCCAGTTTTTATCTCTCCTCCATTTTATTCCATCAATCCTGTGTAGGTTACCTTTTCATAAAGGAGTTTTGATTTATCTTTATCCTCCTATTTTTTAAAAAATGCAGTAGATACATATATATATTACTCATACACCCCTGTTTTCTTAGATAAATGCTATAGTACACTACACAGTTTTGTCTACACTGATTTTTTTCTCTTAACCAAAAAACCTGGAGATCAACCTATAGTAGTGTAGAGAGACAGACAGCACAGTATTGGGGATTTAGCTTTGTTAGCAATGTGAATATAGTTTCTTCTAAAGATGAGTTCAGGCATTTATATTTATTTATATAATCAGTATGAATGGCTTCAGTTCTCTCATCTCATGAGCATATGTTTTCATACACGCATACACATTTTATATCAGTGCTTTGGCCCTATTTTCATGTCCTGCTCAATTTGGATTCCATTGCTAACAGGTTTTTTCCTCCGTATAGAATTTGTTGTCACAGGAAGCTTCCATCGGTTAGTTCTGAGGTTCATATGCCCAGCTCTCTCTAGCTACTGTAAACTGTACAGTGTTTCCCTTTGACGCATCTGTGAAAGGAGACACGTAAACCCTCTCCAGCTTCCGCAGCTTTTCCAAATTGGCCTGCAGTGCTTCCCAGCGGGCGCCCTCAGTGATTCCGGGCCTCTGCTTGCAGGCCTTTCACACAGCTTATTTCTTCCCTCTGCTTCCTCCTCCACAGATGCTGAAGCTACA
The DNA here is from genome assembly GCF_037783145.1 of Equus przewalskii. NCBI lineage: Eukaryota > Metazoa > Chordata > Mammalia > Perissodactyla > Equidae > Equus > Equus przewalskii. Next base: position 111,511,767 of record NC_091832.1, read on the forward strand.
GGAATGCTTTACCTGTAGGTAGTTGGGTCTTGTACACTCATCTTGTGGGTTTCATTGGAGAGCCTGTTGACCTACTTTTGTTTTAGGTGTAGTCCATGATTTTTACTTTCTCTCTACTTTTATGTTTATGGGACATTCAGAGATATGTGCTCCTGCTACCATATTCCCAGAATATTTCTCATAACTTAATTTTTAAAGGGGAAAATCACATGTTAAAAAACTCAAAACATGCTTGATAACAGGTTCTTTAATGCTGTGAAAACAAACGATCATAAGTCTTTATATGAATATACAATTAGAGATGAGGTGCCTCGTGGTTTTTTAATTTATAAAATGTTAAATTTAATGAATGGTGTTAAGCCACCGGACCCTTTCTCACCTAGGTTGGCTTCCCCAACTTTCTTTTTTTTGCAAAAGATCAGAGAAATTTAGGCTTCTTTGATGGCATTCGCCACCCCTTATTTGCTTAGGGTTCCCCTTTCCATAGCCTTATCCTTTCTCCCAGCTTTCCCCTTCTGTTGCTTCTAAAGTTAAGAACAAATCTAATTGCAATGATTTTCCTAGACATAGGAACACAAACATCCTAGACATAGCATACTATATCTAAACAAAGACAACACTAGACATAGGATAACAAAAACATGGACATGGAAAGTTAGAAAGGTTATTGGACTTTCTAGAATTTATTGCAGTTGTCCCTGTTTATAGTTTCTCACTCTCTTATGAAGTGGTAAAGAAAACCCGACTTGAGTCCACTCGTTCACTAAAAATATAGTCATTGAACAGTATTATGTGTCAGGCACTGCAGTTGATGCTAGACTCACAAAATATATAGTCTGTTCCAGATAGATGAGTTTTGACTTTTGCTTTTAGCCTCACTTTCTGATTTTGGCTTCAGATCCAAAGTCAAAACATGTATTTAACATAGAAGAAGTCACCTGGGAACTCACCTCAATTCTATGTTCGATGGCTGGGTCATTCTCCCATTCTCTAGTTGCTCTCTTCAGATATTTTCTCATAAATTTATTTCTTCTAATTTAAGTGTAGGCTACTGAAGCAGGCATAGTCTTGATGACTTATGCTGTTGAATACCTGAATCAATAATGATGAGTCAGAACTGACATCGGCCAGAGTTAACTTTGGCCCTTCAGCATTAGCTATTTATTAGGAGTTATTCAAACTAATTATTTATTCATTAATTCCAAAAATATTAGTTGAACACTTACAATGTTCCAGATACTAAATTTATGCTCTGGAGATATGCAAAAAGAGCACCTGATCACAGAGAACATTCTGAAGAGAAAGGCATATGTATCATACATACATATACATATATATATATACACACATATATAAATACACACATATACATCACATAGCAATATAGTAAGAACAATCAAAAAGTTCTGCTACATGGGGGATTTACATGATGTGTAGACAGATACTTCAAAAGATAAAATTATTTCCTTCTTGATTTGCTATGGATATATAGACTCAACTTTTGATCCACAAATTAGCAATCATATGTCCAATTCAAGATTCAAAAGCCACCCATAATCTCCCTCTCCTTCCTGGTGGTACAGTTTGCTCATTTACCTTGACTTGTCTTACTTTGACTCTATTTCCGTGGGTCACTAGTCTCCAGCAATGTTCCCTGTGCTACAGATTACTCTCTTCTCTCCATCTTTTTTTCTTTCTGGAACGATCGTTAATGGCCACTGTCCTTACAAAGGAGAAACAGCCTTAGGATCACAGCCTTATTGATCTTAATTCAATCATTCTATTCTTCTTTTCAGGAAAGCTCCTGTAGAATACACATTCTTTCTCTGTCTTCCTTCCATCTCTCCCTCTCTCTTAAAATACAACATAATTTACCACGTGAAATAATATATAAAGAATTGCTTCCCTTCTTGTATATTTTAAAGGTTTTATTCTTGTATTTTAACTAACTTTTGCTTCATATTTCAACTCATATTTGCTGGTAAAAATATTATCAGTATGAAAATGAACAAATATGGAAAATATTATATAATTGTTTTTCCTATTTAATACCAATATAATATTTGAGAACTTTTGTTACAATTAAAGGATGATTTTGTTTTCATATCTTTATAGTTAAGATCACCCTTAGACATCAGGCACTTGGGAGGTAAATTAGTCATGTACCATTAAAGTTGATTCTCTAAATTTAGAAAAGATGCACAAACTTGTAATAAAAGTCCTGGGGAAGAATTTTGATTTCGACATCTGCCTGTTATATAACCTTGGCAATTTTATTAATCTCTTGTTGTAGGATCTCTGCTTCTAAATGGAGAATATGTAAAGAATTTTATTTTTATCTTTCTGCTGAAATGACTAGATGAAATTATTTTAGACCACTTTATAAATTATACATATTAACTATTATTAGTTTTCTTTGTTAGAACATTTAATCTGATTATAATATGTACATAAATACATGTAATTACTATATTTAAAATTATAGAAATATATAGCATATATTAAATTTGTATTAAAAATGAATATTTTACAGCAGTAAATTATTGCAACCAGGGATGTTTTATATTAAAATAATAAGGAAGTAAACAGACAAATTATATTTTCCTTTAAACCTATGTTGCAAATATCTGTTAAAGAAAAAGCCCTATTAAGAAATATTATATAGTAGTCAACTTAAGAAAATTTTCTAACCAGATGAAAATATCTCTCTCCTTTGAGAAGTAAGATTTTTAAATAAAAAATGCAATTTACATTTACTTTTTTATTAATTCTGCGTTATCCTATTACCTGTTAAAACTGCTATATCTTAATAAACAATCAAAGAAAGCTGTCTAACCAATCATTTATTTGAATCTTTGTTTCCAAAGATAACTACTCAAAAGCTTAGAGTCCAATTATCTTGACTTGCATACAGTGGTATAAAATAAATCCAAGTTATACTCTCATTATCTTTCTGTATCCTTACTGGTAATGACATTTTCCATTGTAAGCAGAATTCTATAATTGACTCATAGAATGAATTAGACATTTTGCTACATCCTCGGTATGCAGCTGACAAATGATACACTTAGCAGGGAGTCAGAAATCAACATGGTACTTTTATACCCATACTGTGACTGATATAGTCATTGTGTTTAAACCTTCACAATGCATGTACCCATATGTGCAATGTTCTTACTCCTTAACTAGTGGTTCAAACAGCTACACATACAGAATAAAAGTCAACTGATTAAACATTTCATCAAATTCTCTTAAAACTAAAATCGTGCCAAGGTATTTTAAGTAAAATGGCATGTCTTTTAACCTCCAGGTTTAATGGTAACTACAAATTATATTTTCACAATTATTCATTACTCTTCAAACATGTCACACATTCCTTTTGCTTACCTCTTCCATAGTTTCTATGTCCCCTGTCCATAAAATTTCTGCCATTCTCTTTCCTTATGTTATCTTATCTTGAAGAACCAGCTCCAATCCTGTAACCATGTAGACTTTATTCACTACTTTAACCATGACCTTTATCTTTTCACAATTCGTAGCCCTTGTTTTCTGTTCTTCTGTGTCACATAATGAAATGTTACCTAGTGAAATTTCTTTTTATTCTATTTTGCATACTCTTATTATTTAAATTGGACACAATCTTGTTTCTACCACAAATTTGCAAGTCTGTTTATGGTATGGCCCTTATCATTTCATGGGATGATATTAAATGTATGGTAAACAAATTAAGCTGGCAAGAAAATGAAATAATAAAATAATGGGTTATAATTATACTATTTTCTGTGACTGAATACAATCATTTTTGGAAAAATTAGAGAAAAATTTAAACCGCCAATAATCCAGTCACTCAAAGATTATTGTGTTAGTTTGAGGACTTTGAAAAGCAGATGCCAAGTTGGGATTAGACATACAAGAGATTTAGGGGAGAGAAGGAAGATGGAGAAAACTAGAAGAGCTTTCAAATTGTGATGCTGACCTGACTCCAGTGAAAGAAAAGAAGGAAGGACGATAGATAGGAAAAGTTTCAGATTGCAAAGCAGTTCTAAGACAGTTTAGACTAGACTGACAAAAAATCCTTGATTCAAAGACACCCATTGGAAGAGCGTCTTGCAGGAATAGTCCTGAGTTAGCATCCCTGCCATGCTCAGTAATCAGGTGAGAACAGGCTGGTGTGAAGCATATGGTGTGAAAGGCAGTGATGGATCCAGGGGGACCACAGCTGGGGTCATCAATCAGTGATGCTCCCTTAGGAGATTAGAACAGCACATTTTTATGGCTGTCATAAGTATCAAGATGACATTTTAGTGTACTTTCTACCAATCATTTCGATATAAATATTTTTAGAAGAAAGTAATAGAATTTGAATCCTGAATATTTCCATTTACTATTATAACATGAGAATTTCAAATGTGATTAAAATTGTTGTAAAGATTTATTAATCACTGCATAATATTTTAATTTTTTTATTGCCTCCTCTTCACCCACTTGGTGAGGAGAGATTCCCACCCTAAGGTTGTGGAGATGGCTGAACACATAAGACCTGACACTGGACAGATGAGACCGATAGCAGTCTATTGGTTATTTATCCTCACAGTCTCGGGTAGGAGGACACCACACACCATGCAGGGCCACATCGGGGTTGCATTTTGGGGACAGAGTGAATATCAGGGCTGTAGAAGGCAGGCTTTGCAGTATTAAGAGGATGGGGTGCCCCTGGTTGCCACAGGAGGATATAATTGACTTGTACGAATAACTCTGCAGGCTGGCAGGGAACTGAAATTTGCTACTCAAGAATAAAGAAGAACTGTGCCTGGTCCCATTGCAAAGGAGGATTTCAGGCTAGGGTACCTTATCTGTAGGAGCAAAGGAGGAGGGGAACTTGTTGTCAGGCCATTTGAGGCCCTCCCTATTTCATTTGATGTCAAGGCACACAATAAGAGAATTAATGCACCTTATGCCGCAATCATTAGAGTCAAAATACAATTAACGTGTCAGTATCAAAATGCAATTAACTCCAAATACTGAGTCTTCAGGTTGTTTACAAATAGTCACAAATTTTAAGTAATTCTGCAACTAGCATATTAAGAATAATCTTTTTGTCATTTAGATTAATCTTAAAATAGCTTTTTAGAAGTTTGTTTTCTATTAAAAAAGAAATAAAATTTTAAATAATTGATGAATATTGTTCAAATGCTACCAAAAAGACTGAGCAAACCACCTGTCACTAGGGTTTGGGTAGGTCAATTTTTCCATACCATCATCGCAAATGGGTATTATCACTTAATAAATGATGCAAGGGAGAATCCTAATTGATAGGTAAATTCTGTATTATTAAATAGATAGAATTGATTTGTGGGAAAAATTAAATGAGAGCTCCCACTCCACACAATGTATCAAAATAACTTATAGTTCGATTTAAAAGAAGAATATTTTGAAAAAGAATGTAGAAGAAAACCTATTAATCAAAATGATGAAGAAATATGTTTTCTAAAAATTATGATACATTTAACTACTTAAAAATAGACAACCTTTTTACATTAAAAATAAATTTAATGAACAAGTCAGCAAGATTAGCCCCTTAAAATCCCAAAAGATAAATTGACAAAGATAATACTGAGACAAAAATAAAAGATAAAACATAAATGGTAAATAGATATTTGAAAAAGATATGTAATAGTTTACTAGTAATCAAAGAAATATAAATTCAAAGGAAACAACATGTTTGCTTACAAAATTAGCAGTATTTATATAAGGTCAAGAGTCGTGAAAGTTGTTGAGGAAAATGCATTTTTTGGAATATTAAAAGGGCATAAAGATTTATCTTCTAACTAATGAATTTGATTATTTTTGACCAAAGGTCAAACTTCTAGAGCAGCAACAAAAATCCTTATCTGCCATATGCTCTTGCAATGAAGTAAGCTTCAGTCAGAAGACAGCAAATGTGACTGTGAAAATATGTAATATGTCTGAGATAACTTTGTAAACATTCCAATTAAAACCTATACTTCACTATATCATTTCATTATAGAGTCACAGAGTCTAGCATAATTTTAACTCCAATTTTTGAGGCAGATAGAACAAAAAGCAGAAAAGAATAAATTCTATTAAATCTGAGGCCAACATTATTTTCTCTTCTTATATCGTTTCTGAGTGAATGATGGTATAGCCTTTACCTTGAAACTTCTCAAATAATTCCAGTGATATAAAATAACTTTTGAATGTCGTTTTATATAATTAGCCTATCAGAGAAAAGTATTCTAATCTCCATTCAATAATGGATATTAATTCCTACATGAAAAATAAACAGCGATTCCACTGAAAAACAGTACATTTAAAACACAATAAGAAAACTATAAATGCAATCAATGCTATTGCTGACTAGTACCCTTTTTCAGCTTGTTTCTTGGGGATCATTTTAATTTTTAATTAGAGAATTCATATTCTTCCTGAAGCTTCAGAGGCATTAGAAAAACTTTGTGGTCCTCCACAACATATTTACTTAGACATGATTTGATTCTGTAAAGTCACTAAATAGTTCCAAAATCTATTTGAAAATCTCCAGAAGCGAGGAGGTCATCAATTTACAGTGGGTGGAACTCCCTTTCTCATCCACATCTCTGAATCTTGTCTCACTAGTAGTCTTGATTCTGCTTCTGGAGTTAGAGAAATGTCTCTGATGCTCTGGTCTTCAGCTACCTTCAAACACAATAAACATTAAGTCTTTTTCAGCATAGCAAGCATAACAAAATGTTCTATGGGCCTTTTCTGTTTTCTTGGAAACCATGGACATTAAGTGCTGACACATGCTAAAGAGAGAGACTGTTGATTAATGGGTGGACTGTTGGCCTCTTTCTTCTGTTATAAAACGGAAAAGGAAAATCAAAGGAAGCTATTCAGAGTGGTGATTTATTTATAATGATGATTACTAAGATATCTTCTCTCCACTCTCTTCTATTTGGAGAGAGAACAGTGATTTCCATTCCCCAACTTGCACGCTTTAAATCATGTGAGGGTATTCAGAGAGCCCTAGAGCTATCATGGAACCTGAGCAGTATGTAGGGAAAGAGTACTTGAGAGAACTTCAACAGAGCCCACCGGAGGTTAGAGAGGAGAAAGGTGATGCCTTACTCTTAGTTGGAATAATCCCAAGGGATGGATTGGCCAGAGATGCCTGTCAGAGCAGAGTGAAAAGAGGGTGTCAGTGGGAGGAGTCCACACTTTTAGAAGGGATGATATGGCTAGATCTGTCTTGCAAAAGTTCCACCCAAGCAGTGAACTGATGTCAGCAACTGATCTCCTCTAGTCAGGGAAGATCTTTCCCACTCATCTATCCCCTGGGCCACGGAGGAAACAGAAGCAGCATGTTTGGAAAGGAAGTAATAAAGGACCAGGTAGAGGAATAACAAATGAGCATAGCACTCCTCCATCTCCCACAGCCACATTAAATCTGAGTGGAGGAGAAGAGATATATCATATCAAATAGGGAATCAAACTTTTTATTTAATGGGACTGGATTTCTTTTAATCTCTGAAAATTAGACTGTTCTAACACTGAAAAATTAACAAGAATGCTATGAGATGTGCCTGAGAAATCATAGGGGAGGTAGAGAAGCCAATATAGACGGGGTGCTGACATTGTGGGAGAAAGAAGGGATTCAATTGGTTATATTGGCTACACTTGTTTAACCATTCCTTTCAGAATATGCTATCAAGATTTCTAAATATCCTTGTAACTCTTTTATGGATTATCCACCGTTTCTCCGACAAAGTGTGAGACGCAGTACTTGCCTCATTGTAGCACTGTCCTCAAAGATAAAGGGTACAGTTTTGTATGCATCCCTAGTAACATGTTCTTCATTTTATCTTATACACATCTTTTGAATTTTGAGATCTTTGGAGAACTCTCCACCCAACTGAATTTATTTTTCTTACCTCATCTTAAAATTTTCATTGTAATTATTTAGCAATTTGTGATCAGAATTATATTTTTAGCATCTTCCATTCATCCCTTTTAAGTCGACTTTTCAGTTATCATCTCTGAACATGGGATAAAAATTAATTTTTTCCATTTTATTATTTTTTTCTCAAAAGTCTGACTTTGTCAGAATTCTGTTCTTTCTTTATTAGATGGTGCAAGATGACATGTTACTGTGACTTAAGGTCTCTGTCAAGATGACGTTACAACTAAGCATTTTTGTGGAGGTCAGAATTAAGTTCAAACTAGCAGTTTCTCTTTTTCCTTCTTCCTTCTGAGTAAGACAATAGTCTGAAAATTCCCTTAAGAATTTATTAGCTGCTCAGCATTAATAGAATAAAAATTACGAAGTGGCTTCAAATAGATGCTGCTTCTGGTCAGACCATATTTTGTATATGTTCATACTGTAGTTTATGTTAGGAAAACATCCCTGGTATCTTTTGGCTTGCTGGCAGGTTCTAATAATATATTTTGGGAAATGTATCACTTCTGTTTCTCTCTCCATTTATAAGCATTCAAAGTTCTTATTTTCGACTCTAACTTATGAATTTTTGCACAGGACTGTTCCTTCTTCACTGTTTCTCTCCACAGAATAGTGTAAAACAGTAATAGCGACAAAAAGATGCAGTGAGGTAAAATATATCGGCTTCCTTGTTTTGAAAGAAAAAAATGAAACTAGGCATACTTTATGCTCACTTTTTCCTAGTTTATCAAAAATTATGCTACTCTCCTAACTGCAAACTTTCCCCTGTGTTCTCCGCAATGCTTCTTTGAGTGTGAACCGACATTCCTTCTCTCTCAAGCTTTCCACAGAAGGCTTTTACTTATCTTGCCTTAACTGAAAACTGGAACTCATCAGGACACTCCTTTCTCTGTAGCCCTCTCTATAAATGAAAAGATACTGGTCCAGCAGAGAAGTTTGGCATTCTCCTAGTGCTTTACTGCTGCTCCTAGTATCAATCAACTACTGTCCTGAACATTTGAGTTGTTTCAAATTCCTGATTGGAGCATCAGGCCAATTGGCCACATGGACCTCAAGCTGTTCCACTGTCATCTAACAACCTCCTAATCATAGACTGAAACTTTAGGCTCCCTCACAGTCTTCCTCTCTATTCCAATCCTCACTTTTAACCCAGATTTCAACCTATAAATTAACTTCCAAGTAGGGCTCGCCCCTAAGCCTCTGTTTCCACAAAGGGTAGCACTGAGACCAGATCAAGGAGAGTTCCTAAGGAGATAAGAAAGAGTTTTCCAGATGCAACCTGGACTTCCTGAGATAGTCTCTTTATAGATGGATTATAAATGTTTGTACTTTTAACTCCCTTGGTTATTCTTTTGCCTAAGTGTACTCCAGAAACACTGCCTTAAGCTGTCAATTCTCTGTCCAAACCTATTTCAATACCTTCATCTCCACTTCCCTGGCACCTACTCCTAGAGCCATCATCTGGAATTTATCAGTTTCAGAGATAGATTCTACTGTCCCACTCCCTGACCCTTTTCTCATCTAGCTTTCCCATGCTCTCACCCAGTACATGTCTGCTTTTTTCACTTGTCTTGAATGCGTTTTTAGTCCATGATCTGCAACATCTGTACAACAAAACTCTGAATTGAATCAATGCAGCCATGTGCCACATAATGACATTTCGGTCAACAACAGACTGCACATACAACGGCGGTCAAATAAGTTTGGTACTATATAGCCTAGGTGTGTAGTAGGCTATGCTATCTAGTTTTGTGTAAATATACTCTATGTTGTTCACACAATAAGTAAATTGCCCAACGACACATTTTTCAGAAAGTATCCCCATTATTAAGTGATCCTGACTACTAAAATCTGTGTTCTCTATCATTATACATGAGTAAATAACTTCTTCTGAGAAAATCACAACACTGTGAAAGTGGATGGTAGGTATCTGACCCCTTTTGGGCCTTTGAATATATATTTACTTGTCATTCCACTCACTCATTCTTCTCACCCATACTCATGTATTCTTGTACTCAACAGCCTTTAGTCTTAGTGGTTTTATCCTCTACTTTATAAAGAAAACAAAGGCCACCCAGATGATCTCTCTAACATAATGTTTCCCATACATAAAATATCTACATATGCAAGGATCCTTCTTTTTTCTCTAAAATATCAGAGGAAGAAGTGTCCCCTTACCTGATTAAGACCAACTCCTCAACCTGTGCCCTGATGCCATCTCTCTCGCCTCTGGAATCTTGTTCTATTAATGAACTGCTCTAGTTCCCATATCTTCAACCTCTTTTCCTCTAAGCCATCCTTCTTCACAGCCTATCACACTCAATGCTTGTTCATCCTAAAAACCCTTCTCTGACCTCCCCTGCCTTCTGATTGCAGCTGACATTTTTACTTCCATTTATCGACTTTAAACAGTAGTCCACTTTTGATTTTAACACCTCCTTTTATCACAGTTGTCCTGGATATCTTACTTGTGCCTCTCCAGATCTGGGCTGACCTGTATGGATTACGTCAATGAACTAGCTTGTTCTACAACTTCCAAATGGGTTTAACCAATGTGAAACACATATAAAATCTTGGCAGAAGGAAAGTGAGACAAAGATATCCATTTACCTGTGGAGTTGCTGAACTCTGGCTGAGTATCTGATTCAAACTCTCACCAGTCTGAGGTGGCCCCTCCACACAGAATTCTTTCTCTCTGAGCTCTGGTAACCCTTCCTCCTCATGACTCCTAGGTTTGGAAGTGGTAATGGGACCTTGCTTTTAGGCACTAAACAATTCTAATATCCTTTGTGATTTTTCTACTCCCCATCCTCATTTTTGTAAATTGCCCCTTTATAAAATTCTCCTCTAGTTATCCTATTTTCAATGAGTCATGCTTTCCATAAGGATCTTAACTAATAAATACAATATTCAGTTCTCACCCAATGTCATCTGACTTCTACTGCGTCTCTGTAATAAAGCTGTCCTTGCTGTTCTAAGTAGCTCCTAATTCCTGTTCCCAGTAAGTCTTCTTCGAGTCTTATTTTATTGACATTGCGTCTACCTTTGGTGGTGATGTTCTGCAACTTGCTATTTTCACAAATCCAAACACATAATCATCTTCTGGTTTTCCTGGTAGCTTCCTATCTCTTCTTCTTTGGCTCTTTTTTGTGTGTGTGTCTAATATCTTCTCTTGAAATGTTGATGCTGCCTGTGGTTCCAGCTCAGCCTATTGTTATTTTTATTCTGCACCTTCAGATTTGTGAGGTTGATCAATAGACAGAGTTTCAGAAACCACGTATAGGTGAATGTATTCCAAATCTCTATTTGTACCCACATCTCTTCGCTGAGATTCAGATTTTAATACTAAACCACCTGTTAGGCATCACCCTCTGGCAGCCCCTTTCCAAAGTGTACCCATCAACTCTACCCTTTCTGAAGGGTTTTTGTCTTGCCTTTTTAAAATTATTATTCTTTCATGGCAAGTTCATCTAACAGACATTCATGCTAAGAATCCTGAGAGTTATATCTGATCCTCTTCATCATCTCTAATATCTAATCAAGACTTAGTACTGATTATATTCTCCAACTATCTCTTGGAATTTATGCCCCGCCCCCCATCCTTCTCTACTACAAGTGCATTCATATGAATCATTGAGATAATAATTTCTTCCACTCAGGGATATTGTGAGGAGTCAGTGGATTGATAAGTGTGAAGCTCTTGTAACAGTGCCTCCCCAAAATTCCGGTGCTCAAAATTGGTGCCTTAATATGATGTTAAAATTTAAGTTTCCAACAAGATATCAAGATACAATAGATATGAAATTACAAAATCAGATCAGAATATGAAGGATTTACAAAGGAAATAGTCAAAAATTGTATCCATGATACTTGAAAATTTTCACTCAATATAAGACTATAAAAAAGATCAAGAGAGTAATTTGAGAAAAATTCTTGAGAAAGATATGAAGCCTCATCCTGCTCCCCAGGAGAAATAGGATGTAGGTTGCTCTCTTTTTCATCTCAAACACACAGAGATTGCACTTCAAAAAGACAACTCAGAGAGCTTGATATGTTTTACCTACAGTTTTGAGACATATTGCTCTCACCTAGAAATCTAGAAATCAATACATGGGCTGCCAAACTACTTTGGTGGAGAAGTTAAGTGACAGCAGCGTTTCATTTTCCACCCCAGATAGCAAAGGATGCATGTGTGTTTCAAAGGGGGCAAATGTAAGACTCAGGGAGAGAAAGGGGAGTCAGTAGGTTTTCATTTCTGTCCAAGAGGAATCTCTGGTAATATATGTAGACTCCAGCGTGTGTATGGAGCTGCCTACCTGTGAAACCCCCCAAAAAGGAGTAGTCAACAGAGAAATAAAATACCTCACCTATGCAGGCTGCAGAAAGGCAGCCTGAGAATGTCATGGGATTCCCAGCAGTGGGAGCATTCAAAGAACATATAAAAAACATTCCAACAGAGAAGGGGTCAGCCAGGTTACCTCTTTTCCCTACTATACTTCCTTTAAACTAAGCTGGGAGTTAAACAGCAACCAGACTTCGTGGAAGTGTGGGAGTCAGCAGAGAAAGGAGAAGCTGATCCTACGTCCTTTTCAAAGGCAGGCTGTACACTGAGGAAGCGAGGAAAGCTGTTACCTTAAATAAAGATCAATTTGTGGTTAATATTTTTGTCTGGATACTTCTGATTACTGAGTGAATGAACCTATGAGGAAGCAAGCTTCCTTACTATCGAAGATTGAGCAGAAAACTCAGAAGACTGCTCAAGTTTTCCTGGAGGGCAGGGAAATACTATAGCTATTGTAGGCATTTTAAAAGGATACTGGAAGAGAAAATAAAGTCAGGTTATGGCAGTGTCGTAAACTGCATTCCAACCATCTAGGTACATTAGCTCCTATTGTTATTTCTATTATTATTATTATTGACGATGATGATGGTGATGGTTACCGAAGGCTCCTACTCTCCGTTTTGTAAAACTATAACAGCCTCCTAGCTCTTTTATTGTTGCTCCTACTTTGGCTTCTTTTACGTTCATATTTCACAAAATTCCCAAAAGAATCCATCTAAAACATGAATCAGTCAAGTCCTATATAAAGTCCTACATAAAACCCTTCCATGGCTCCTTTTTCTATAAATTTCTGTGCCTTACGGTACCCTCCACAGTGCTGTGCCATCTCTCTGGTGGTAGAAAATATCTGAGATGGAACTCTGAGTCAAGGCGAAAAAAAAAAAGAAAATCACATGATGAAAGAGGGACAAGTCTCTCCTATCTGGACTTCAACTCGGCCGCCCTAGAGGAGCAGGACAGCAAACCAGAGAGGTGGTGACAGGCAGTATCCTGGCTTCCTTCCCTAAATTGTGATTTATGTGAAAACCCAATTGTGTGTGTGTGTGTATGTGTGTGTAAAATGTATTTTTTTCCTTTGGGAAATGAGACTATGAGAAACCATGTGCCTGATGTAGGTGTATGCATATGAGTGTGTATGTGTGTGTGTGAGTTTGTGTATTTGTGTGGGTATTTTGGGGATCAAACATGCAGAAACTATAGTTCAAACATATTTTACTGAAAAATTACTCTCCATCATATCCTCTAATATAGACAGTAACAGTTACAATTCCTTCTTATAACACATCTTTCTTTGAGAGCCCTGTACTGACCCAAACCAATGTGTTTCAATGAACACAATAAACTTCAATAAAGTTAAAGATACTACATGTTTGTTATACTGTAGAAAATTAACTTCAGGTTTACCTGAATGCAATCAAATGAAAACTTAGCTACTCAAAAAAGTTGAAAGGTAAATAGAGATTTGCTATTCCAGGACTACAGCAAGGAATATTGGAAGGAACAGCACTCTATAACATGAAAGCATTTCAATGATGTGAATGGAGTATCATAAATATTCATTTTAAGACTACAAAACCAGTTCAATGGCAATCTGAGTGTTAGTTTACTAGACTAACTGACACTTTAATAGAAAGGAACAAGGCTGACAGATACTGTTTAAGAAAATGTCTCAGTCTACAAGAGATTTTTGTAGAATTTATGCAATTCTCATCAATAAAGTCATATTGTGTAAGTATTTACCTTGAGTAAAAATCTTTGCAGAAATATATCCAAGGCTGGTAAGCCTGAAAGTAAGTAAACTAAAATTCAGGCATCACTTTAATTTATGTCTCTGTATAGTAAACTCTACTTCATCTATGGTGATAGATATATACCACAGGGTATGTGAACTTAAAAACGTAATGCGTGCTGTTTAAGTGATAACATTATTAGGATTCTTACAGAATAATTCTCTTTCAATTATGGCCATTATGAAAAACAAATAACAGAGACGGAAACTTACTAATAAATTTAAATCCTCACTGAAGGTCAAATTCGGTCAGAAACTCTCAATAACATTCTCCAATTTTAAGTTTGTACTTCAGTGTTCACTCTGTTTCTTCATGTTCGCAAGGTAAGTATTATCAGGAAATAACATATGTTTGCCTCATCAAATTCATACAGTCTCCAGGTAAGGTACTGAGCTAAGAAACAGGATAAGACTGTCAAATCAGACTAACATGAATTAGATATCTTACTCACTATCACACTTTACTAGATAATTTCAAAGATGCAGGTGATCAAGAAGCTCAGATGAAGCAAAGAGTCTTCTCAGATATCAAGGCTGTCCTCCAGGTCACTTCTTCCCATGTTGGACATGCCACTCTGGCCCAATATAGTGAGGTCCCTAAGGGAGATTTTCAGGCTCTCTAACACAGTGGGCAAAACTTAAACTGTGAAACTTGTCCATTTTACAGCCTGAGGGTTTTGAATATCACAACTTATATGATATTCTCCAGGAGACCAGGCCTTAATAGGTGCTGAGTTCTATTTACTTAACTAATCTTCAGCCAGGGCATCATTCTCTGGTCATTTCAGAAATCAGGTCTCTTCCTTGTAGCAAATCTAATCAGTTTATTTACCCAAAGATTCAGATGACAAGAAGATTAGACTGGGTCGCCTGCTTTCCTTTCTTTTTTCTGAGGCTGTCCTTAATAAAAGCAGAGAAGAGATCACAGGTCAGCTGCTCTGAGTCCTTTCTTCCAGGTAATATAGTCTATAAAAGTCTTCACATAAATGTATAATCCTTTTTTAATGGAATTTATATTTTGATAGAGTTTAAAAAAAAAAGTTTTCCCTAATAGTATATCTTGTTTTGAGGGGAATCTAAAGAAGCCCATTGGACAAGATTGGTTATTTACTCACAATTATATGTTTGGCATAAAATGTCCGAAAACATGTTTTTAAACATGGTTAAATGAAAGCTAGGAATCATCTAGATGAGAAGTCTGTACATAGCGCAAGTTATTTGACAGCTGCGTTGCTGATGATGCAGAATCCGAGAGAAATGTTAAGTGAGAACGAGAATTTGGCTGGTTAAATGAATATTTAGACCAAAAGAAAAGAAAAGAACAGAAATGGTTTCAAAGAGAGCTGCAAAGATAAACAGAAGAAATGTTCTCTCAGAAATAATTATTACCTTAAAAAAATTAGAATTGTGTTCTCAAAGAGGAAATCTATATTTTGCAACAAATACAGGAATTGATACACCTTCTGAAAATAAAGATGAGTTTTAGAATATCAAAGTTTTCATGTTCTGGTAACTAATTTTTATTGTATTGATTGAGACATTTTGACTGAGCATGGACAATAAACTTCATATTTTTGTTAGTGTTTTATTATCTTATCTCCACAATTTATTTTATAAACATTTTGAATTTTTCAATCTTAAAAAAATAAAATAATATACATCTGCCACACAAACCACTTAATTTTGGTTTCTGGTGTTTATGCAAAAGTCTGCCCAGGACACTCATTGATAATGGAGGATTTGTAGTCCATCTTGCAATCACTGACAAGCCACAAACTTAATAGAATAATTATAGAAACACGCTCTAATAATTTTGATTGAGTTCCTTAATTTTTACCCACTTGTGAAAAAAATAACTTAAAGTAAAAATAATGTAAGTGAGATTGTCTGCAAAGAAAAGACTATCAATTGTAAAATAAATAATTAGAAACTCTTAAGTGCATCAACCCCTGTAGTATTTATGACAAAGGAGTTTCATCAATAAAATTTAAATTAACGTATTTCCATATTGTACTGAGGATTTCAATTCTGTCTTCAACTAAGAAATCTGTCTGCTACACATCATTCTAGTTCATGTGGCAAAATTTTTGCTGTACATGCACATAGGCAAATATTGCAATTTGAGTTAAAGACACTTGGAAATCAGTACATCAGGAGTGGGGTTGGTCATTGCTCTCAATGGCTATCATTTTTCACTTCTGAAAGTAAATTATTATTAGTTTCACTTCATTTGTAATTATCTATTGTAAAATATTTTGGAGGACCAGCCTAGTAGCATAGTGGTTAAGTTAACATGCTCCGCTTTGGCAGCCCGGGGTTCACCGGTTCAGATCTCATGCTGTGGCAGGTGTCCCAGTCCCATGTGTAAAATAGAGGAACATGGGAACAGTTGTTAGCTCAGGCCCAATCTTCCTCAGCAAAAAGAGGAGGATGAGCGTGGATGTTAGCTCAGGGCTAATCTTCCAAAAAAAAAAGTTAAAATATTTTGGGTACAATTGTGTTTAGTGACATATACATGCTTCAACAGCATTTTAACTTATTTTAAAAAATAACTAGATGTTGAGAAAAATCTGTATTGTGATTCCAACACATATATCCATACCCCTATTACTAACCCATACTGTCATACACTTATTGATATAGTAGATATGTATTAAATTTTTCTTCTCTAATTTTTTGTGGAAAAGGGTCTCTAATTGTTATAACCAAACAGCTGTATGCTACTCTCCACTCCCCTCCCTGCCCCTCATTGAGGAATGGGCTCTGGAATTACACTCTGGGGGCCTTTGCTTTGCTTATGGATGATTTCGAGTCCAAAAACTCTGGGAAGCACCGTTCTGGATAATACTCTTATAAATTATTGCTGTATTATTTGTAAAGAAACAAGACATTCCATATGGAGCGTGCTATTCCACATGGAGCGTGCTATAGCTAGCACATTTTTACATCAGCTTCACCTCTTGTCATCTGGAAGTTTCACTACACATTCCTTTAGAAAATAAAATGCCTTCCTTTCAAGGGATTGAATTAGTTGACAAGGAGAAATCAGCCTATACCTGATGTTGCCCAAACTAACCTTCAGGGCGTCTATGGATCCAAGGCCGGAATTGGGGGAGATGACACCGGGAATCTAAGTGTGCTGAGGGCCAGAGAAGGAGTGCTCTGGAGAAAAGACTGTTGGATGTAGCAATGTTTCATGAAGAAAGAATATCTGTTATGTGGCTGTTTCTTTCAATGATGTGTTTGGTGGATAAAACAGAGGGGAAAAATATACATGTTGAGTAAAAATGGCCATGAAATAGAATTGAACTCTGTAGAACTTCAAAATGGCATTAAGAGAAAAGAAAGTAATCATACATCCTTGCTTTTTCTTTAATAGGATAACAGAGTTTTAAAAAGCCAACTTGCTTTATTAAGCAGTATGTTTTCCCTTAACAGTAATAGCAAATACTTGACAACTTTTAAGTGTTCATTCCATTTGAGTGATTTGATTGTAATTGAAACTATTTTATACTTAAAAATCAAGTCACTAATTGAAAAATAAAATAAATTTATTTTGACAGCACAATAAATCCCTAGGTTCTATTAAAGAAAAACTATTTCCTAATTTTAAGATTTTTTTTCAAAATTTTTCTGAAGTCTGATCCTGATAGTTAGAAATATTTTATTTTATATTTAAAAGTTGGTGAAAGAGTAGATCTTGAAAGTTCTCATCACAGGAAAAAAATTTGTAGCTATGTGACATAATGGATGTTAGCTAAACATTGTGGTCATCATTTTGCAATATAACATGTATCAAATCATTATGTCGTACACTTTAAGCTAATACAATAAGTTTACAGTGTCAATTTTATAATTGACAATACAATGTCAATTTTATCTCAAAAAGATGGAAAAAGAGTAATATGAGTCAGCGTTCTGCAGAGAAACAAAACCAATAAGATATGTGTGTGTATATATATACATAGATAGATTTATTACAAGTAATTGGATCAGGTGACTATGCAGGCTGAGAAGTCCCACTTTCCGGAGACCCAGGAGGCCTGATGGTGTAAGTTCCAGTCTTAAAGCCAGCAGACTTGAGACCCAGGAAATGCTGATTTTTCTTTTAGAGTCCAAAGACAGGAAAAGACTGATATCCCAGCTCAGCGAATCAGACAGGAGGAGTTCCTTCTTATTTAAACTATTTTTCTATTCAAGTCTTCAATTGATTGGAGGAGGCCCACCCATATTAGGGAAGGCAATCTACTTTACTCATTCTACCAATTCAAATATTAATCTCCTCCAGAAACACCTTCACAGACATACCCAGAATAATATTTGAACAAATGTTTGGGTACCTTGTGGCCCAGTCAGGTTAACACATAAAATTAACACAGTGAATTTCAGCTAATTGAGTTATTCATTCAACAAATACTTGAGGTCCCCCAACTAAGTGCAATAAGGTGGTGGCAGATACAAATAATATGTGCCGTTCTTACGTCCAATTGGAAATATAATGCATCAATAATATGCTCATGGCAGAACGTCATTAAGTGGTATAAATAACGTACTCAAGGCAGATTGCCTTTAAGCAGCGTTCATGTGACAATACTGTTAGTTCAAGCTGGTGGGTTAGGGAAGCAGGAGTGCCATCATTTAGGCTTACAGAAGAAAATATTTGCTCTAGGCCTTGAATTATAGATTCAACTTCAGTACAATCATCCCTCCTTATTACGGGGGGATCAGAGCGGGGGGTTGTTTCCAGGACCTCTGCAGATATTGAAATCCACAAATGTTCAAGTCCTTGTAGAAAATGGCATCGTATTTGCATATAACCTACGCACATCCTTCCACATACTTTAAATGATCTCTGGATTACTTATGATACCTGATACAATGTAAATGCTGCGTAAACAGTTGTTAGACTGTATTATTTAGGGAATAATGACAATAAGAAAGTCTGTACATGTTCAGTACAGATGCAACCACCCTAGGCCTTTCAGTCTGTGGTTAGTTGAATCTGCATATGTGAAACCTATGGAGACTGAGGGCCAACTGTATGTGGATATGAAGGATAAGCAGAATGCCATTCCCCAGGGGGAATGCAACACAGATGACCTACATAGAAAAGTTTCCTCATCTGAGCTTCATTTAATATGCTTTGGACTAGGGTTGCATAAAAGGAAACCCTGGGAGGTAGGTTGGGAAAATAATGTGGGATATAGATTTTAGAGGATTTTGTATGCCAGACAACAACATTTGCATAACCTTTGGTAGGTGATATGCAGCCCCTAAATATTTTTGAATGAGCTAACATTGACACTGACCTAGTATTGAGTTGATAAGAGTCTGAAGTCGTAAGAGGCAATGAAAATATAAAGAAATGGATCACAGGAGGAAAACTCTTAAAGGCATAATAGGTAGAGGTTGGGAGAGTGGAGTATGACCTTAATTTGTTAGCCTGGAGGAAAGCAGTAGAAATGATTGTAGCATTAAAAGAAATCAGGAAACTGGAAGGGGTGCTGATTTTGAGATGGAGGTGAATTAAATTTTAGATATATTAAACTGGAGGTGATGGAAGGCATTTGACTTGAGAGGTTCATTAGGCAACTGGCAAGTGGACTGTGAATCAGGAAAGAGTTCCAGGCCAGATGTGTATTTAATGGACATATATAATGTGATGATAGTTAAAATAAATTTTTTTTAAGTAGATGAATTTTATCAGAGTGAAAGAAATGAGTATGAGGCTTGGGAATTATTCTACATTGAAAATAAGTAGAGCCACTGCAATAGAAAAAACAGGAATAATAGAAGGAAACCTACCCTATTCAATACCATATAGAGAGAGAATTTTTTAAATGTGGTCAAAGAAAATGAAGAATGAGAAAAGATACGTTCTGCCACTAGGTTTTATTAATAGCAATTGTGTTGAATTACTGGTAGTGTTAATTCTAGCTACACTATTGGAGAGAAAGGAGTAAATGTAGCCTATTTTTTTTTAAAAAAAGTTTGCCAGTAAAAGGACTGATGGAATAATACGCTGAGAGGGCAAGAAAGTTTTGTTGTCATTTTTTTTCAGGGGAGAAAAAGGTTTTGTATTCTTTATACATTTAAGTATAGTTTTTAAAAACACAAAAAAAAAACCCCACCCCATTTTAGAGGTAGGACATTCAGTTACTTGAGAGAGATGCAACTAGTCGCGAAGTGCTCGATCACTTAGCAAAGCTAATATAGTTAGAAAAATTAATTATGATCTTGAAAATATATTTGAATCAATCTTTATATTAAGAATCATAGGGCAAGCACAAACTCAAATATGAATGTTTATTTTTACTTAATTTGGGTGAAGAAATTCCAATAAGAAGACAGAGCAACGGGGGGTCACTTACACTGTGGTTTGGGATGATAGTTTTACTTGTAACCATCAAGTAATAACACCATTGATTTAGAGTGACACTGAGCCATAACATCAGGTAGTGAAAATTTAAGACCCCAGTTCAATTTCCCATCAGATAACCCAGACATTTATAAGTGAAAGCTCCCATATATCAGTGATAAATGTAAAAACAAGTTGTTTTGCTGGTTGTAAAACATGGCCTCTGGAATGCCTGGCTTTAATAGGCATAATATCTAGATTATAAAATTGATAAATTATTGGTTTTATGATACTATCGTTGATGGTTAGGATCAATTGTTACTTGTTTATTGGTTTGTCTGTTTTGTTTTATTTGCTTTCTGAAATGATGGGTTAGCTCTAAGACTCTAGGACTCGCTTTGGGTGGTGATTAAATCCCCTTCCACTTTATCCACTTCCCCCTGGCCACGCATACACACGCGAACTTTTTCTCTCTTTCATTTTGCTATTTGTGTATCCTATTAGTAAAATCTTTTATGAATTATTACAATTAGTCTATTAAAATTAACACATTTAAAGTTTTTTTATTGTAGACATGAAAAATTAACACTGGTCTATGTAACTGCAACACTATTCATACAGGACCGTGTAACTCTTGTAAGTTAAATATCTTATTTCTTTTTTCTGTTCTTAGTGGTTGGGTTCTGTATGCAATAGAGTTCTTTTGCCTTAAGAAGATATATTAGAAAATAAAATAAAATAAGTTCTGCCATTCTTCAGAAAGGTAAAATATTTTTAATATTTTCAATAGACACTATATTACTTATGATTCTGAGATGAGTAGACCTTAAAGAAATAGGTTTTTATTGTTTATTATTACCTGACATTGCTGTTTCTCTAACACATTAAGTTCTTCGCTTAAAAAAGAGGGTGTCTAAGTTGACAGCAGTAGGCGTACAACACCTCCCAGTTCAAAAGCTATCAATCATTGCAGAGAAGCAGGTATACATGGAGATTACAGTATGAAAAAAAGTGATGCCTTAATGTTGGTCTGAAACTGTTGTAAAAGAGAAAGTTTGATGATGCATGAAGATGATGCACTTCATGCTAAGAAATAGACTTGAATAGAGTATCTGAAGAGATAACTGATAAGATTTTCTCAGAGTGTAGGAATATAGATAAGTATCAGAACGGCATGACAGTTATGAAGTGAGGTCAAGGTCATTGTTTAGTGTACTCGTAGACATGTAACATAACGATGAATAGAAGCTATTCAGCAGACAAGTCAGTCCTACAGTGGGAGAAGATAAGCACATTATGTCTGACTACTAAATTTCTGAAGGCAAACTGAATTAAATAGTGCAGATGATTCTATCATTTTCCTTTTTTTTTCCACTTGCCAATTGCCCAGGATGGGAAAGGAAAGGCATTGCAGTTAGATTTCATAAGAAAATTAAACTATTATCCATGTGGAAAAAATTGACAACATAGGCCTCCTTGAATATCATTTTTTGCATTGTTCAATTCTGAATTAGTGATAAACTTTAACATTGTATTTAATCAAATGGTTGCAAATTTCCTTAAGCAACAATTCATTTCTTGTTTGTAAGTGAGCAAAGTGCTTAGCAGCTTCACTTTTAGAAATGGTTTAGAAGAAATTTGGATTGTGTTTGAAAAAATGAAGAGTTTATATAGTAACCGTCTTTCATATCATCTGAAATTTGAAGTGTATATTCAGTCAACCGTTTAAGATATCAAAGTCACAAGGAACTGTCTGAAAAAATGACGTTACAACTATCAAGTGATCTATCTTATGATAATTGGAGGCCAGAAAAAAAGTGTGTATGGCGAAGACAAAATACTTTAATGGCTGAGAATATTACAAAATTACTGAAAGATATTAACTTCATATTCAAGAAATCAGGCAAAAGAAAAAAACAAAACAAACAAAAAAACCTCACTTAGGCATATTATGGTTAAGCTACTGAAAACCAAAGTAAAAGAGAAAACCCAAAAGAAACATACACATAGCACAGCAACTGTACAAATCATGGCTCACCTTGCATCAGAAACAAGAAGCTAGAAGACAGCTGAAAAACATCTTTAAAATGCCCAAAGGAAAAAAAAATCCTGTGTATTAATGTGTTTGGGCTGCCGTAACAAAATACCATAGATTGAGTAGCTTAAGCAACAGAAATTTCTTTCTGTTCTGGAAGCTAGGAATCCCACTATCAAGGTGAAGCTGGTTCAGTTCCTGATGAGAGCCCTCTTCCTGGCTTGCATACAGCTGACTTGTTGCTGTTGTCTTCACATGGCCTCTCCTTGGTGCATGCGTGCAGAGAGTGATTGCTCTCTCTTCCTCTTCTTGCAATGCCACTAATTCCACATGAGAGTCCCATTCTCATGACCTAATCTAACCTTCATCATCTCCGAAAGCCACATCTCCAAATAGTATCACGTTGTGGGGGAGGGCTTCAACATATGAATTTGGGGGAGGGACACAAACCTTCAGTCCATTCCTCCTCTGGTCCCCTCAAATTCATGTCTTTCTCACATGAAAAGTAGCTTCATTCTATCCCAACAGTCCCCAAAGTCTTAACTCATGCCAGCATCAACTCTAACGTCTGAAGTCCAAAATTTCATCTAAATCAGACACGGGTGAGACCTGGAGTACGATTCATTCTAAGGCAAAATTCCTCTCCAGCTGTGAACCTGTAAAACTAGATAAGTTATGTGTTTCCAAAATACATTGCCAGGACAGGCATAAGACAGACATTCCCATTCCAAAAGGGAGAAATAGGAAAGAAGGAAGGGGTGATGGGTCCCAAGCAAGTCCAAAATCCAGCAAGGCAAATTCCATAAAATCTGAAGTCTCAAGAATAATCTTCCTTTTCGTCTCTTCAATAAATGGTCTTGGGAAAACTGAAAATCCACATGCGTGACTTCAGTAGAATCACCCTTAATGTCCATATTTCTACCATGCACCTCACCAATCTTTCAGCTCTACCCATTACCCAGTTCCAAAATGATTTGCACGTTTTTAGGTAGTTGTTACAGCAGCACTCCACTTTTCAGTAACAAAATCTATCTTAGTTTGCTCAGGCTGCCCTAACAAAATACCACAGGCTGGGTGGATTAAGCAAGAGATTTATTTCTCACAGTTCGGGAAGCTGGGAAGCCTGAGATCAAGATGCTGGCTGATATAGTCCCTCGGAAAGCTCTCTTCCTGGCTTGCAGACAGCTGACTTCTCACCATGTCCTCACATGCCCTTCCCTCAATGTATGAATGCAGAGGGAAATATACCTCTCTCTCCGCTAATCCCATCATTGGGGTCCCACCATCATGACCTCATCTAACTCTGGTTACTTCCCAGAGGCCCCACTTCCAAATACCATCATGTTGGGAATTCGGGCTTCAACACATGAATTTGCAGGGTACGCAAACATTCAGTCCATAAACCTAAGGCTTAGATTTCTATACCCAATAAATATATTCTTCAAAAATAAAAGTGAAATAATAACCTTTGAGACACAATAGAAACTGAAAGAGTTTGTTTCAAGTACATATAACTTGTGAGGAATGCTAAAAAGATGTTCTTAAGTCTGAAGTGAAATTCCATAAAGCTGGAATCTACAGGAAGCAATTTGGAAAGCCCAAAAGAGGTAATATCTGGGTTAATATAGTTAAGCTCTTTCACTTTATTTTCCACACATATATAATTTAAATTTTGTAAAAGTCTATTAACTGTTTAAAGCAAGAAAAATAACAATATATTATGGAGTTCATAGCATAGGTATGAGTAAGATATAGGCCAACAAGAGCAGAAAGGGAAAGATCATAGTGTCATAAGGGTCTTACATTGTCAGTGAGGTAGTATATTGTTTGAATATAGACTGTAATACCTTGATACATATTGTAATATTTAAAGCAATTGTTTAAAAATGGCTATAGCTAAAAAGTCAATAGAGGAGAATAAATGGAACACAAAATATTCAACTTATCCAAAAGAATGCATGAAAGGAGAAATAAAGGACAAGTAAAACATATGAGACATATTGAAAACAAATACTGAGATGGCCGACATAAAATATAACCATATCAGTAATTATTTAAATGTATGTGAGTCAGACTCCAATTACAAGGTGGATTATAATATTGAACAAATGCAAGATCCAGCTCTATGCTATTTATAGGAAACTCATTTTAAATATAAAGGGTGAAAATGAGAGAGTAGAAAAAAATAGAAGGGTGGGAAACATTAAGCAAAGAAAGCTGGAGTGTCTAGATTAATAGCAGACAATAAACTTCAGGATAAATAATGTCATGACATACAAACATAATTTTCATGATGATAAGAGGGCTAATTCTTCAAGAAAAAGACATATTAATCCTAAACGTATATGCAACCTATAACAGAGTTGCAGAATACATAATGGCCATGTTATTTTCAATAGTGGTAAAATGCACAGATTCATAACCATAGATGGAAATGTAAACCCTCATCTCTCATATGTGATAGGAAAAGTAAATAAAAATTCAGCAAAGATACAGAAGACTTGACAACATTAACAACCAACCTGACCTAACTGATATTGATAGGACACTATACCAACAACTGTATAATGTCCATTCTTCCTAAGTGCACATAGACCTTTCACCAAAGTGCACTGTATACAGAGCCATATAAATGTCAGAGGGTCAAAACATAAAAAGGACTGTTTTCTGAACAGAAAGGAATTAAATTAGAAGTCAACAACAATAAGATATATAGATTGCTCAAATATTTTTAAGTTTAATAGCTTACCTCTATATGACCCCGAGAGTCAAAGAAGAAATCACAGAAAAAATGAAATAGTTTAAACTAAAGGGCAGGAAAACATTACTTATCAAAATGTGTGGGGTATAGCTAAAGCAGTCCTCAGAGGGAAATCTGTAGCTGTAATGCCTATATTAGAAACTACGAAGGGTGAAAATAGATAATCTAAACTTTCAGTTCAAGAATCTAGAAAAAAATAAGAGCCAATTAGGCCCAAAGCAAATAGAATTAAAAAATAATAGCAGAAATCAATGAAATAGAAATGGAAAATATGAGAAAATCAACAAGGTAACGTTGGGTTTCTGAAAAGATTAATAAAACTGATAACTCTCTTGCAACCCTAATGAAGAAGAAGAGAAAAAAAGATCAATATCTGGAATGAAGTAACGATTTTCATTACAGATCACACAGGCATTAAAAGTATAATAAAGGAATATCATAAACAACTTTGCAACAATATATCTTGAAACCTGGATGAAATGGAAAAATCCCCTGGAAAGGCAACTTACCATAAGTGACACAATAAATAAGTAAAAAATGTAAATAGTCTAATATATATCAAATTAAAAGCATTTGTAATTTAAAACTTTCCCACAGTGAAAACTCCAAGCTCATATTACTTTTATGGTGATTTCTGTAAGAGACTTAAGAAAAACAATACTACCAATCTTACACAAACTTTCAGAAAACAGAAGGGAGATAAATTTCGACCTTATTTGATGAGAATGCAAAAATCTGATATGAACTTGACAATGACATCACAAGAAAACAGAATTCAGACTAATATCTCTCATGAACATAGGTGCAATTCTTCTTGACTAAATATTAGCAAGTTGAACACAGTAATATAAAAATGGTAATAAATCATGAGCAAATGGGGTTTATTCCAAGATTGCAATGCTTAATTTATATAAGTAAATCAATCAATGACATTTACCACATAGAGAGAATAGGGGAAAATATTATAGCATCATCTCAATAGATGCAGAAGTAGTAGTTGATAAAATTCGACAATGATTCATGATTGAAAACCCTCAGCAAACTAGGATTAGAGGAAGATTTCATTACTCTCGTAAAGAGCATTTACAAAATATCTAGTTATTATCATATCTAGTATGAAACATTAAACCCTTTTCTCCTGTGATCAGGAAAAAGTAACGATGTTTGCCCTAACTACTTCTAATCAACATTTACTGGATGTCTGGATGATAAAGTTCAGAAGAGAAGAAGTAAAAGTTTATTTGTAGACAATATAATTATATATCTAGAAAACCTACTGGAGGGTACAAAATTTAGTGAATTAAGCAAGGTCACAGGATACGAGGTCACAGGTACATTGCCATACCAAAATCAATTGCGTTTCTAGGTAGCAGCAACAAAAAAAAAAATTGTAAAAGTAAATTTAAAAGGATACCAGTTATAATATCAAAAAATGAAAAATATGCAAAATCTTTTACACCGAAAACCATCAAACATTGCTTAGAGAAAGTAAAGACCTAAAAAAAGTAGGGATATATGATGTTCTTGGATTAGAAGAATTTACATTATGATGTCTATTCTTGCAATTTTATTTAATATGATCACAATTAAAACTAACCCAAATATCCACCATCAGAATTGTGCTATATCCACAAGTTCAAATATTAGTAAACAATAAAAGTAATGAACTACATGGTTCCATTGATATAAATCTCTGAAACGGATAAAACTAATCCAAAGTGACAAAAAGCAGATCAGCGGTTACCTGGGGCAGGTGGGAGGTTGATTAAAGGGGCGTGTTGGAAGAATTTAGGGTGATGAAAATGAGCTCAAGAAAATGAGCTCAAGAAAATGCAGTCATCAAACTGTGGATTTAACATTGTTGCCTTTTATTGTAAATTGTACCTCAATAGAGTTGATTTTTAAAGTGCAAAAATTACCACAGGGTGAGAGAAATAAGACAATAAATGCTTCTGGAAAGGCAGGAATTGACTGAAAACAGGCACGAGGGAACTCACTGGGGTGAGGTATATGTTTTATATCTGGTTTAGGTGGTGCTTAAACAGATGTCTCCAAGTGACGAAATTCATCAGACTGAGCATCGAAGATCCATGCATTTCATTTAAATTATTTCTCAATAGAAGCCTAATCTGAACAAAACAATTTCAGGAAGTCTCTTAAATTTTTTTTGTATTTGTTTTCAGAGGCAGACCTGAACACCAGGGTGTGAAAAGTTTATAGGTTATCAATATATCTTAAATGCACTGGATTTTAAATGTATACTATGGCTCCTTATATTCTCATGCTCTCATACCCTTTTCTCTTACTTGTTCAGTAAATCATGTACTTCTATTTTTTTATATAGTGTATTACTTTTCAAAGTTATTTTCCCTTTGTATATGTCCATTTCTTAACAGATTCATAATATGTATGTGTTGCTCGTTGATATCTGTAAGTATTAGGGAGCTAGGACTTTATATCTTGCATTCACTTTAAAAATGAAGAAAACAGTCCTGTTTGGGGCCCACCTGGTGACATAGTCGTTAAGTTCGCGCGCCCTGCTTCAGGGGCCCAGGGTTTGCTGGTTCGGATCGCAGAGCAGACCTAGCACCACTTGTCGGGCCGTGCTATGGCAGCAGCCCACGTAAAATGGAGTAGGATTGGCACAGATGTTGGCTCAGCAACAATCTTCCTGAAGCAAAAAGAGGAAGATTGGCAACAGATGTTAGCTCAGGGCCAATGTTCCTAACACACACACAAAAATCTCGTATACGTTCAAGGAGCCAGTTCATTAAATTAAAAAAGTAACCAAGTAATATTGCTTTAGATAAAAAATATAATGTGTCCTAGTATAAGGTGGCACAGAAGAATAAGTTGTCATCTTGCAGGATGAAAGGAAGAAGACAGGAGAAGGATAGAATAGGACCACATCTTGAAGAGTTAATACTGATTTGATCGCCATACAAATATTTTAATAAATGATTTTGAAGATGACAGGCCTGCAAGTCTCCCCCTAATTCAATTCTCTCTCTTGTTAATTATCTGTTTTCAATGAAATACTTCTCAAAATTTTAAGGAGAGCACAGCATATTAACAACACTGTCCTATATATCAATGACTCATTTGTCCAGAATAGATATTTTAGGAGCAAGTGAGTGGTTAATTCAGTGAGTTTTATGAGGAGTTTTTCCCCCTAGGAATCCTTACTGCAAGGTTAATCTAGTAAATTATTTAGTAAAGCACTGAAAGAGCAAGGAAATTGCTGTGACCTCATCTCAAACCAATTGAAGCTCTGAAGTCTATGGGAGGGCTAATAGGCAGATTATATCAGCCTCAGAAAACACAGTACACCATCTGACATCCACATGTGTGAGGGCAAGTGTACGCGGTTGTCTGAGGCAAAAGGAATGGCAATTGAGTGCGTTAAGTACACGCCTGCGATATTTTCGTTTGTCCAATATTATCAAGTAAGCTTTTCGTAAACCTTGTATGCTGTGCCCTATTTCTTTCAAAGACAATCACATAATGTAATTATGTGTAACTTAATGTAAATTATGCACCTTACTATTGCCAAATAAGTATAGATTTGGCAAATGTAACAACTTCTAGTCAAGATTACCATCTAAAATATTAGTTGAACTCTGGAAGAATTCTTGAGTAGAATATGAGTCTAGGGAAAAGAAAAATCTTCTAAAATATTAAATTTATGGGTCTAGACTTAGACAGTCAGTGAATTTACTTATTGGAGAACCACAGAATGATCTCATCATAACAGGTTATGAATATAAGTCATTGGTAACCAAATGGATAAGTCATTGGTAACTAAATGAAAATAAAGGAAAGATGAACGGTATACTTATGACATAGTTTTTATTATGCCCTCTTGAAATACATTATATTCGATGTGTATATGATGAAAATTCTATCATTAGGAAAATGCCTGAGAAGACAGAATTTTAATTTCCCCCATCTTGTCCATCCGGAAAGATCTATCAGAGCCTATCATATCTCTGAGGCTATTCTTGAGGCCAATTCAGAGATTCTCTTCTGGGTCAAAAACCTTAGAAAAACCCACTAAGCTCCAGGTCATTCCCTACGTTTCTAATTTAGTTGAAAAGAAAATAAAGGAATTTCATGCCCATCCTGTGGTGGGTTTAAAAATTAATTTTATTCTATCATCCCCTGAAAAGCTTGAATCCCAAGGTTAATCTAAGAACAGAGCCAACGTTCGCTCAGGCCCAACTCCTTAGAGGAGTGAGGCAAAACGCAGGCCAAATAGGAGCCAGGCCAGATGGTCTTTGCCACAATCACATTTATCTCCAGAGAAGTAAGAGGAAATTCTTGGATGCACTGGACATATCCTGGACAGTCTTCCTGTTGTCTTTAGCATCTGGGTAGATGTCAGTCAGTGAGGTTTTTTGTTTGTTTGTTTGTTTTCTTGGGCCACATTATTACCTGTGCTTTATATCCCATCTCTCCCAACCTTCTCTGCGACCTCGCTCCATCAGTCCTTCCATCTGTTTCTTGTATCATGGTTCCCTTTTTATGCTGGCATTTTCAACTCGTCTTTCCTTCTTCTTAAACAAATAAACAAAAAGCAAACAGAGAAATCCTCTTTCTCAATCCACATATGTTCCTAGCTCCTGACTCCTCAGCGTTCATCTCTTCACTGCTAAACTTCCCAAGAGTGCTTCTTCATTCGCTTCTCACTTAACTCCTCAATACGGTGTAGTCTGTGCTCATACCACTGTCACAGTATTGAAATTGTCCTCGTTATTCCCCAGTCATATCCATACTGTGAAAGAAAAAGCATCTGTGTCTGTCACCATTTCACAAAAGCAGCAATAGAGGTCTTAAACATCTGGACTGTGGAGCCGGACTGCCTGCACATTTACTAGTTCCGTAACCTTGAGCAAGTTCACTGAAACTTGCTGTGCCTCGGTTAGCACATAAGTAAAATGGGGTGGTAATAATAGTAATTTTCACACTGTGGTTGCAAAAATTAAACTATTTGGTCTGCATAAGGTGCTAACAGCAGTGTCTGGCTCAACAAGTTTAATTATCAGCACCTCCATTTCCTGAGATGTAAAATGGGAGATTATAACAGTTCGTTACATACAGAGTGTCTTTGAAACTAAACACCTTAACTAGTGTAAAGTACATTCGTAAATGCTCAATAAAACCTAACCATTTTTAAACTCTCAAAATTGTAAGTCTTGATCACACCCATCATCATCACCGTTATCATCGTCATCATCATTGTCATCATCATCATCCTCTCTTGTTTTTTTCTGGCTGTTTCTTAGCAGTATCCTTTGCTGCCCCTCTTCTGCCAGTCAGGCCATAACCATAAGTATTCCAGGGTGCTCTACCTGGCCTTTGCTTTACTAATTCCATGTATTCTTTCTGTAAACCTTATTCAAACTCATGGTTTCTACTTCACCAGACGTGTAACAACTCCAAACTTTGGCTATATACCTTTTATATAAACCCCTTTGGGGTATCTCAGCTTAAAAATCCCTCAAGCACTTGAAATTAAACATGTCTCAAGATAATACCATCTTTTTCCGCCAATCTGTTCTTCCTCTGTCTAGGAATGTCACTCCTATCCCTTCATGTATTCAAACCAAGAACTTGCGAGGAAAATTTGCAATCTCCTTCTGACTTCCCACACGTACCCAACTATATCTAATAGCTGTATATTATTCTACCTTGATAGCTCTTGTATGTATTCCCACTCCTTCTTTCCAGTTCAGGTGTTCCCTACACGATAGCTGTAGACTTCTAACTGCCTGTAGACTAGTTTGGCTTCACTCCATCTGCAACAAATGTCATCTGACTCTTCTTCATCATCCCCTTGATTAAAGAACTTCAATGGCACTCTCTGACTTTAAGGGTCAAATCCAACTACTTTAGTTTGTAACATAAATCCTATCATCATTTTCTACTCAACTATTCCTCAGTCATATAGAACTTATGGCCCTTTCACGAATATATTTTTTGTGTCCTCTCTCTAAGCCATCCGTACTCTCCTTCCTCTCTCCATTTGAGATTTCCCCACCCTCCCATGTAGTTAACTTGTACTCAGCCTTCAGATCTCACTGATCTCTTGGTCACCCCCCTCTAGGAAGCTCCCAGTGTCATACAGAAGCCCCATTCACACCTAAGATTACTTGGACTATAGCAAATCCTGTACTGTACTTTAAATATCAATATTCTCATCTTTTTTCCACTGGACTATGAACTCAATAAGTACAAAGTCTTAAGTCCCACTACTTTTCTTCCTACTCCCTCTGCCCCAGCTATACTGGCCTCCTAGCTATTCCTTAACCACCTCACTTTCTCTTCTGCAAGGACATTAGTGCTGCTTGTACCTTCTGCCAGATATACCCATGGCTCACTACCTTACCTCTGTCAAAGATTTGTTCAAATCTCATATGTTTAGTGAGGCCTGTCACGACCTCCCAATTTAAAGTGGAAGCCTCTCCCAGCAGGCCCAGCCACCTTACCTTATTAACTTCTATAACATTACGTCATTTATTCATTAAGTTTATACACTGTCTCCTCCATCATACCGTAGACAGAAAGAAGGTCATTTGTTTATATTGTTCTGTGTTGTGTGCATAGAGCCTAGAACTAAGTGCACACTCAACAAATAGTAAACAAATGAATAGAAGGAGAGAGAAATGAATGATTCTTCTTCTTAGGCAGTATAGCACCAAACACATAATAGGTATCAATGAATGTTCATAAAGTTAATGATAAATTATGGGGCCACCCCATGGCCAAGTGGTTAAGTTATTGCGCTCCACTTCAGCGGCCCAGGGTTTCTCAGGTTCGGATCCTGGGCACAGATATGGCACCGCTTATCAGGACATGCTGAGGCTGCATCCCACATGCCACAACCAGAGGCACGCACAGCTAGAATATATAACTATGTCCTGGGGGACTCTGGGGACAAGAATAAAAAAAAAAGAAGATTGACAACAGTTAGCTCAGGTGCCAAGCTTTAAAACAAAAAAAAGCTAATGATAAATTAAAAGCTTTAGACTGTTCAGATTTCACAATTAAATTAAGTATAAGCAATTTAAAATTAAAGAATCAACTCCTAGAGGGAAATTAGAGGGAAAATTAGAGGGAAAGTTTCCCCATTTTGGTAAGATTGAAAAATAGTCAACCTTGTAACTTCAACTACATTCCAGTTTGATCACCTGACAATTACATTGGCTACAGCTTAATTTTCCTCTGAAAGAGGTTAAAATATTTTCCACTTTTTCTCCTATCACCAATTTAGAGATAGTCCTAGGAACTTTTTGCCCAATTAGCCCTCAAAGGGATGAAATATTAAGTACTGAGGAAATACCATACACATCATGTACAACTCCCCAAGCTAATGCATCTGTTATAGTAGAATAACTTTCTATTATATGTTCTCACGGTGTTGTGATTGGGTGTTCACTGCGAAGGGGCAGTTAGTGTGACAAGCAGCAAGATGAAGATACATTTATAGCAACCCCACGCTCAAGGCTAGCTTTACTACAGAATGACGGATAGATAGGCGTTTTTGTCTGCCACAGCTCAGAAAGCCTCCTGTTACATTGTTGCACGTAGGTGCACCCAAAGCTTAGGGGTTGGGAACAAAGTGTTACCAAGTGCTAGCTGCAGAAATGTTTGCAGTCTGCAAAATCCCTTCAGCATGCAAAAGCGTGAAAACTGAATTGCGCTATTCAGAAGACTATACTTTTTCCAGATCTCCACCGAAGATTCGTGTTTATTTATTGTTTTCATAATTAGCAAGTAGTACAAATTTTGAAGCCAACATGTGTATCATAATTGAAAGTCGATCATGATAAAAAATCTCAAATTAATTCTTTTCTCTTTCAATGGGCTATGGCATTATGTTAGTACAAATTATTGGTTTACAACTGTCTATGTCTTTAAATTATTTTATTTTTAGCTACTCAATTAAAATAAATAATGGCTTAGGAGATTAGACCCATAGAGGTAGACAAAGGACAGGATATTTACTTAATTTTGAGAAATAAAGGCAGCCATATGTTGATAAGTAAGGAGAGAGCAGAACCTGGCTGTGATGGACGGCCCCGTGGTCTTGGGGTATACAGCCCCTACAGCTCCAAAGTCTCCTCACTCAGCCAATTACTAACCATGAGAACAGGCAAAATCCCCTTTAACATCTGGTGCCTCATCTTCTTTATTTGTAGAATGATGGTAAAAATAATTAATATTTATTAAATCCTAATACCAATTTTATATTACTCCCTTTACATCATCATGTAGTAGCCTCACAACTTTAAGGTAGAAGCTATCTATTTATACTTTAGTAGAAGAAGAAATGGACTATAAAGATGTTGACTAACACGCCCCAACTGCCAGAGCTCCCACGTGGTGGGGCAGGGTTCAAACTCCATTCTGCCAATGATCTCTCCTATTTGCAATGCTGCCTTCAGGCACAATAAGAATGCTCACCTTTGAAAAGTGCACACAGTGGATATGAAAATAAGTTCATTTTCTGAAGCAAATTGAAAACTGTAAATCATTATTGAAAGCTGGACGCCATTTTAACAATTATTTATTAAGCAACTACCAGTGCTATGTTGAGAGATGCTGTGAAAATAAAGTATAGCACTTGATTCCAACCCTGAAGGAGTTTACAATATCATTATACACACAAGACTAATACGTTATAGAAAAACAAAAACACCTAGTGAAAGTACTTGGAAATGCATAACTAAATAAATTCTAAATATGGGGTTCCAGTAAAAGTTACCTAATACACAGAGTTGTTGTTTGGCAATCAAACAGGATTAGGCTTTGGTTATCTTACACCAAATCAATTAAGTGGAAGGTATGTGACAGTTCACTTACTTGTATTAAAAAGCTGGAGGAAGAGAAACAGGTTTCAAATCAGGGAGCCAGACAGCCCCGAGAGTCTAAATGGGGAGATGAATGGCCACGCTCTCCACAGCATCACTGTGATAGGTCGGTCAGCTCTAGCTGTTCTGTCCTTGGTCATTCCACTGAATAATTAAATTCCTGGGAAAGAGTCTGGTTGGCCTGCTTGAGTGCGTGTTCACTCCTTAAATAAGGCAGGATAGGCATTAAGAATCCCACTAAGACCTCATGCAATGGAGAAAAATCAAGGTGCTGTTACCAGTACAAGGAAAATAAATAATTGGCAAAGGAAATAAAAATGACCACTCTAAGGAGGAAATCAAAGCCTGGGATGGGTGGAGGATGTCAAGGAAGACTTCAGAAGAGAGGCAGATCTTGGAAAACAGGTAGTGTTTGAACAGCTGAGTGCAGAAAACTCTTGCAAAAGGGAAATAACGTTTTCATAAAAATTAGTTATACCAAGATGTGGACATTGGAGATAGACCTTTAAGTTTCTGCCTCAAGGAGTTTTTGGAATGTTTTTTTTACTTTGCTTTGTCCTTAAAATGATTTGGCAATCGACTTGAACTACGTTTAAACAAAGTCCTCACTACATACATGGAAAGAAGTTAAAAACATCTTAAAATTCTATGTACTTCTGTGATTTATCATTGTGAATTGATTACTGGAGATTTTTAATTTCTTAGCAGATTTCTAAGAAGCAGATATTCTCATGAGGCAATATATAAGAGAAATGAAAGATTAAATTACTGAGAAATCAGGTAACATGCTAAAAAGAAGATACTTGATTTTCCCACATTGTCTGTAATTTATGTCAATTAACTTTATCCTAATTTTATCATTCTTTTGGCTTGGCATAATAGTTGAATCAACTCCCATTTAATGTCAGGTTATTTAGCTGCCGTGATATTTTAGAAATGAATTGGATTAATAAAGTATAGTTTTTAAGCAATTATGAAATTTAATATTTTAAACGAGACACTTTGATATTCTTTGTTGCTACATTACAAATGACAGGTGTTCATGACCATTAATAAAAAAAAATCAGAAGTTATACTTAATTGTACTTAATACTTAATTGTAGATTTTTTAATATCTTCTAAAAAGATGGTAATGTTGCCACTTGCACCAAGATTGGCAAAATGAGGATTGATAAGTATAGGTCTTTAATTGATCACTACCAAGGGCCTTCCAAACATGTCAATTATGAGCTTACTAAGTATCTCATCAGACTGTGTGGTAATATATACTTCCTAATAGTCCTGACTATAATGATTCTTTCCCTACTGCAGCTCATATTCTGGAATAATCTTCCTGGAAAACCCCTGTGATTACTTGTTGCCTAAAAAATAACTTCCAACTTCTTAGCAAGAAAAGAAAAGAAAGAAACTCACAATGTTTTACCATCCCATGAACAGGCTATGACCTTTGATAGCTCTGTTCTTTTAAACACATTTATTATGCTTTAAATCTTCTCCATTTGGCAAACCCGGGCATCCAGTAAGGTTTATTAAATGAATGCATATCCCGATAGCAATTATGATGTGTTTTAATTTCTCATGGTAATATTAATCAGTCCTCTTTACTGAGCACCCTCCGTGTGCCAGGAAACAATTCTAAGCACTTTCTGTGTAGCATCTCAACTATTCCTCACAAGAAACTATTGGGTGGACATAAATATTAGTCCCATTTTATAGATGATGGAATTGGGAGGGGAATAAAAATCCAAATGGTCACACTACTGGTGCTCAGCAAAACAGGATTCAAATCCAGAGATCCTGCCAGGGCTCTGAAGCAAGACCACCTACAACGAAACCCAGGCTTTGCCTTGTACCGGCTGTTTTTCTTTGGGAAATATGCTTAACCCCTCTGAGCCTCAGTTTCATCATCTGTGAAATGAAGTAACAGGACATGCACGCATCTGGTACACGTTAAATGAGTTAATATGTACATAGCGCCTAGACCAGTGCTCAATAAATGCTCAGTAGAGGTTAGTTTTTTATTGCCTATTAATCTCTATGGAAGTACCACCTATAAGCATACTTACATAAATGAGCAAGTGACTAAATATCTTGATGAAACACATAAATCAGACATTGATATGCTAATCTATCCACTCATTTACATACATACAGTATGTACTTAGTACAAAGCAGAAACTGTGCTTGGCATTGGTGATCTAGCAGTAAACAAAATAGATATTGACTCTGACTTCATGAAAATTATTCTCCCAGTCTTTCATGATTATAGTAGGACACAAGCGAGACACGTTCTCACCTTGATCCAAAGTTTAGGCTCCAAATGGAAGGGAGAGCAAATCATTCCTTGTCATGAAGCTCAGTGGTTGCGATGCCTCATTTGAGAATGACAAGTCAAATTTAAATCTAAGGCTTAAAGGAGCAAGAGACTTTCACCCAAAGGGCACAATATACGCCATGAGGCAGGAAGTTTTCTAGGCAAACAGAGGCAAGATCACAAAATACCCTATTGATGAGGTCTAGGGGTGAGTTAAAAAACAATGCTGTGATTGCAAAACTATGGTCAGACCACAAAATCTCCTCCATCAGCAATGTCACTTTGATGATATATCTGAGAGCAATGAGGCTTAAAAGCCTGAATTCTAGCACTTATATTACGAGACTGCTTTTAATTCTTGCCCAGAGCCTTCTTTCTTTTAGAAACAATGTTTCCCTAAGGCCTTGATCAGGGGAGTGAGGTATGTGCTGCTCCACAGTATCCCGCTACCCAGGGAATAGTTAATGGGCTTGTACAATACGAGCCATGACCTCCAGGTCTCGACACTCTGGGGAACCCATTTTCAACTGGATTCTAAGCTGGAAGTGATTCTTTCCATTAAAATAGTTTTGAAAAAGCCTCTCTCATCCCCGAGAGCATGCAAGAAAAAGCTGATCTCCAGAAGAGCCTATAGATATGGGCTGTTCACTTTGGGGAGAGACAGAGAAAGTTGTAGTGTGAAGCAGCCGTTCTTGCATTTAGCAAAACAAACACTGTTTCGTGGACAGTTGTAAGAATTCTGACACTAGAGGACATAACAAGAAAGCACGCAAGGGCTAAGAGTCGCTGGTGCAAATGATTAATCCCCTGGTCCTCTAAGTAGAGAAGTCCAGTCTAAAGCAGAACGATTCCATTAGCCACACCACTTAGGTTGTCATCGGCGGAGGGAAACCAGAGATGATATCACAACATATTGCAGATGCCTATGTATCACAGACTACATTTAATTTCCAATATAGAGTATCATTTCCAACAAATCCTTTAATCCTCTTCAAAAGGATGCAAGTTTAAAACCCCTAGAGCCAGGGAGATATTACTCCTCTGCTAAAATCAGAATTCTGATGGTGGGAGCAGGCAAAGAAGAACATCATTTACCTAATTCTTTCATAATGAGCATATTTCTTTCCAGATGTGTTAAGAAAGCTAATGGAGTATTTGATTCAATTCAATTCACTACCTGCTGGGTCTGTCCTATGGACAAGGTACTGTGTGTTAGTTTATATAAGAAATTTGAAGATAAGTAAGATTAAATTCCTTCTCCTCAAGTCCTTGTTATCATGTAGCAAGTTAAGAAAAGACCCAAAGGAGCCAGCCCTGTTGGCCTAGTGGTTAAAGTCCCACTCTCTCACCGCTTTGGGGGTGCAGGTTCATTTCCCGATTGTGGAACCACACCACCCATCTGTCAGTTGCCATGCTGTGGCAGGGGCTCACATAGAAGAACTAGAAGGACTTATAACCAGGATATACAACCGTGCACTGGGGCTTTGGGGAGGAAAAAGGAAAAAAAAAAGAGGAAGATTGGCAACAGATGTTAGCTCAGGGTGAATCTTTCCCTGAAAAAAGCCCACAAAAACTACAAGACTGAATTCAGTGACACAGCGCTCCTCAGATGTAACGTTATGCTTCCACATTCGCAATACTCGTACATGGAGGTGGACATTATTTTTTACTTTGTTGGAAATATCTGTCACGAAACAATTAGAACAGCGACGTGTTTCACACCTTTAAGAGCTGGTTTTGTGAATTTCTGATGATATTATCACCTATTTGACAGATGTACTTCTCCTTTAGGAATTTGGATAGCATATCTCCATTTTTTTCCTAGTTCTATCTCTTTGATGTATATTGATGACTAAATATCCTAGGAGAAATAGAAAGAAAATAATATGGAGTAAGAAATTCTTTCCAAATAAAGAATCTTGGAGGGTTTGGACTTATATCTGGGTTTAGAGGAAGAATAATTTTTGTAGTAGGCAGAGCTCTGGTGGAAGTGGAAAGCACTCCACACAAATAAAAGCTCGGAAGTTGGAAAATGAGTCATATTTGCTAAACAAATTGTATTATCATCCTGGATAAGAGGGGAAAGGAGGAAATGAAAAAGCTGCGTATGATTCCTTCTGGTGCCTACATTTAGCCAACTAAGGAGAGCATGGCCAGGTCAGGCACCTGCCCCATGGATACCTGAAGTGCCTGTTTGGTAGAACACCTTGGAGCATCATTGAAGTTCAAGAACGTAGTGAAGTGCAAACAAGTAGTTGTTTCTTCTAAACATGACTTCTTTTGTTCATTTTGGTCCATGAGGCCACCTATGAACACAGGAAAGGAATTCTCCAGAGTCATTTTCTAATTTAGCCTGAATGAAGAGATGCACATTGGCAAGTAATTTGAGTTCTCAATTTAAACTAGTGGAGGGATGCATAGTGAATGAAAATTGGATTTTTAATATTGGCCTTGTTTAAATAACCTAGGCAGTTTGTCATAATAAAAATGAGGGATGTTCATTTGATTCTAGGCTGATCACCTTTCTGACAGGTACAAGGAGGGGGCCCAGGCTTGCTACAGAAAACAAGTGTCTCCAGATCTGAGATGGAACCTTGGAAACAGAGATGCGAGATGACGACTCAGCCCTTAGAATGCTTCTTGCCTATTACTGTTATTTAAAGGTGTCCTAATCAAGAAAAGCTGTCCTCTGACGCAGCATTTTGCGTTAGACATGAATGATAACAATATGTCATGTAGAAAGAGGAGGGATCAGGAAGCCCGGTCCCGGTCTCTACTCTGAGCTTCTTATGGGAATGTAACCAATCTTGGGATCATTCTGGTTTTCTATTTCTTCATACATAAAATATTATATGCACAAGGCAGATTTTTGTGGTTTATCTCTTTATATCTCACATTAATTATTCAAGATAGGTCTTTTTATCCCCATTTTAAGGAGAGAAAATCCAAGGTTCAGAAAACTCACTCTATCAGTGGGTAACCAGTTTCTACTTTCATCTTTACTGCAGTATCATGTTAATGTCTCAAAAAACCAATACAAGCTTTTTGCACAGTAACGAGAGATTATTTTATTATAGAGAGTTTTTAAAAGATATTTATGGGGCCAGCCTGGTGGCATAGTGGTAAGCTCCCACGCTCCATTTCAGCTGCCAGGGGTTCACAGGTTCAGATCCTGGTCGAGAACTACACACTTCTCTTCAAGCCATACTGTGGGAGCATCCCACATACCAAATAGGGGAAGATTGCTACAGATGTTAGCTCAGGGCCAATCTTCCTCACCAAAAAAAAAATGTATTTATAAAAACCAAATGCACAATATAGGAAATTAATAAAAACAAATCTCTTCCAATTAGAATGAATGATTGAGAAGATAATTTTGTAGAATTCAAATGAAATTCACACAGAAATGCCATGTCGTTTAGTCTCGAATCACATTTGGTGGCCTGGAAGAAATGCATTGAGCAACACAAAACGATGATACACATGTGTCTAATTTAGATGCTTATTCAAAGTAACATTGTATTTCAATGTCAGGATGTCAGCATTGAAATGATAATAGTTATTTGATAGAAGAGAGATGTCAGAATACTTTCACCTTTCATTACTTCTGAGTGAAAGTAGCAGAGGTATGTTTGTTGAAAATGAATCAATAGTATAGATTATTATGAATCTAATTTCTTCTTAGTTCAAATTAAAATATATGTCAACAATCGGGGCTGGCCCCGTGGCCGAGTGGTTAAGTTTGCGTGCTCCGCTGCAGGCGGCCCAGTGTTTCGTTAGTTCGAATCCTGGGCGCGGACATGGCACTGCTCATCAGACCACGCTGAGGCAGCGTCCCACATGCCACAACTAGAAGAACCCACAACGAAGAATACACAACTATGTACCGGGGGGCTTTGGGGATAAAAAGGAAAAAATAAAATCTTTAAAAAAAAAATAAAAGTAAAAAAAAAAATAAATAAAATAAAATATATGTCAACATATCCTTGTAAATATTTCACGTACTGATTCTACGTTCACAATTCCCTTAGCGGTGACGAGAGAGCTCTGAATTCATGTGATTACATCATTAAACAGACAATTCATAATTGCATAACTTCCGGCCCAGTTTAGATGAAATTTAGAAAAAGATGAGAAACAATAACTTAAATGCTTCTTTGAGATTCTAGGAGAGGAAATCTGTGAATTAGAGCAGCCAGTTCAGCACACACTTCACTCTCTAAATTTATACTTCTGGTACCGCTTCCATGATCTGTAATAGTTACAAATCAGCCAGAATTTCAGAGACTTCTTAAAGTGACCTATTCCAAGAAAAGCAGATAATTTATTCAGAGATTCTTCTGCTGCTGTTCAAGAAATCTATGGAGATTTTTATGGTTTTCTCCATTTAGCTTGGCATTTTCTGGTTAGTTAATCATGAATATCTAGTTAGTTCTAGTTTTCTGATTAATTAACAGGAAAAAATGAGAGCTATTAACTTTTTTTTTTTAATTCCAGGGGTTTATTTTTCACAAGATCAAAACATTCTTCAAGTTGCGGTCTTATTCTTGTTGAATCATCTGATTATCTCTCTAACCTAATGGGCTCAAATACCCCGCTACATACAAAGGCTCAGTAACTAAGGGCAACATGGTGTGTATTTGAACCTGATTCCCTATTCGTCTCAGTCAACTGGCGGTAATTGCAGCTGCTCTGGAGATGTCTTCACCCTGGGGCTGTGAAATCTGAGCACCCAGCTCCTTGTAATTGATTTCCATCAGTTCCAAACACTACCATCACTCATTCCCTGCATAATTATTGAGCACTCTATGCTCCAGGTACTGTTTTAGCCTCATGGGATACAGCAGGATACAGAGAAAGAAAGGTTCCCCATCCTGATGTAAGTGTGTGTGTGGTGGGGGACAGTTAACATATACAAAAAATAAGTAAGTTCGTATGTCATATTGAAGATGTTAAGTCCTATGGAAAATAAAGTGTGAGCAGGGTAAGGAGTACTGAGGGACGGTGGAGGAAGCTGCATTGTTAAACAGTGTGGTCAGGATTAGCTTTGGAGTAGGGCAGATTTGATGAATGTCTTGAAGGAGGGCCAGAATTAACTATCAGCACTGCTTCAACAAACCAACGACACTATTTATCTGTGACAAAACAAGAAAATCATTGTTAGCCAAGTAAAAGCTATTCCAAATAAATAATTAAATGAAATGACAGAACATAACTTCTATTACATTTGAAATGCAAACTATGCTGAATCTCTTACCAAGAGTTTTCTTCCAAGAAAGAGATTGGGTCACAGTTTTAGGGTTTTTTGAAAAAGTAACTTTATTAGATTATTTTTTAATATGTTCTATTAAATATTGAAAATTAATATTCTGGAAGAGAGGAAGAAAACTGTAAATGTATCGAAAGGAGATTAAGCTACAGCCGACACACAGTCTTCCCTCTTTTGAAGATGTATTAAAGACTGACAAAAATCAGAGAGGTTTGCTGTGAAGCCAAAGAACTCAAGCACATATATACATTTGCTTTCGTGGAACTAATATAATTTCACACATTCTGGAACCTGCATGACCTCAGATGGATTCTTTGTTGCCAGATAAGAAAAACAACATCAAGAATTTATGTTTATTGAAAGCTTATTATGTACGACACATTGTTCCCATATAGGAGCATTGAATGTTACTTCAATTATTCCTCCCAATAAGTCTACGAGGTGTGCAACATCTCCATTTTACACGTGAGGGAGTTAAGAAACAGAAGATGTTTTTGAACCTATGCATATTGACTGCAGAGCCTGACCCTTAACCACAATGTGATATTGACTCCTCTCGGAAGATTTGACAGGCACTACCTCAAGGTGGGTTGAATGCAAGGCAATCCGCTGGAATGTGGGAAAAAAGTATTAGGACGTTGACTGATGCTCATCTCAAAGTAAGAATGATATTGATCTAAAATATCGTTTAGCAGAGATAAACCCTGATGCCCCACTATACTGAATCTCAAGGAGCCTCATATCACAGACCACATGCTCAGCATCCTTGGGAGTGAAATGGGAGTGTCACAGTGAACAGTGTTAACAGTAGCAACCTCCCTGCTTTCTTGAGTTCCAGTCTATTGCTACATATTGTAGTTTATGAAACAATATAAAGGCATTTACAGATTTATGCTCTAGTTTAACTAAATTAACTCTCGCAGCTGAAGCAAGTAGTTTGAAAACTCTTCCTACAAAGAGACTACCAATTAAACATAATACCAATAACTCAAGCACAAATGAACAGCAAGAAAATGGCACAGCTGACAGCTCTCCCACTTCCCTAGCGCGTGCTTTGTCAGTCAAGTCACACTATAGATTTCAAACCAGGATCTCTCATCAGATCTGACCTATGCAGTCAGTCACATTCCTTTCAGTTAAGACGTTATAATTTTTGTTAGCACCAAAAAAAGTGCTATACTGTTAATAAATAGAATAAAATATTTAAGATAGTGTTCATTTCATTTGCTTATGTCCATTTTGCCTGTTATAAAGTACATAAATGATTATGTACAAGTATATAATTTATAAAAAGGAATATTCATGGAGTAAGGATGCAATCTCAAAATATTTGGTGAGTGTTATGAGGTCACGGATCTAGATCATCAAAGCAATTACCATTACAGATGGGAATGGATTTTTATTATAAAATTAGAGTTAATTTACTTCTGTATTAACATACAAATTAATAGGAATTAAGCATCCATACTTGTAACTTCTAAAGGATGTCCCTAAATGTCTGAATAAATCTCATTGTTTCAAGCTTAGTTATAACTCTATTTTTTTCTGTTCTTTTATAAATGATTATATTTGGTACATATGCATGCGTTTATGCAACAACATCATAGGTTAATTCATTTTCAGGTCATTTTAGCTCAATTAAAATACTTAATGTTAACTCTTCACCCATGTGCCATCCACGCCAGTTCTTTGCTTCAACTTTGATATCTTTCTATCAATGGGCTCCCAATCTTCTCAGACACTTAGGCTCAAAGTTTTCTCTATTTCCTCTCTATTTCTTGGCATATGAGTAAATTGATGAGTCCTGTGTTTTCTTCCTCTGCAAGACGCTCCCATTTGTCTCTTCCCTTTCCTTTCATTGCTGCCACCATCTAAGCTCTTAAAGTCCAAGTAGATATTATTTTAATAACCTCTTTTTTGCTAGTCTCCCTAGTCATGTCCAAACCCTATATAACAGCCACAATTGATCTGCTAAGACTTGCCAGATTATTTGAATTTTAAGGATTAAAGTTTTTTGAAGAGGACTTATTTCCAACCCTCTTCCAAAAACCATCCTGGAGTACATAAATGCTCCCACATGACTTACAAAACTCTCTGTCCCACCTGTCTTCTCTTGTACACTTTGGCTGGCTCATTCTGTATTTTGCCTGTTGTCTCATACAAGACAATAATGACAAGCCTCTTTTGAACTTTCAGTGCACTTTGGTGGTATTTACTTATGACATTTTTTCTGCTTTTTATTATAATTACTCAAGCATATGTTTTCCTTCATATTGATTACCCTTGAGGACAGGACAGAGGCCATGTTTTACACATTTTTTTAAAAATCTCCAGCAAATTCTAACATATTTGCATGCTCATAAGTACTTAAAATTAATATTTTACAAGTAAAAGTACTCTAAAATAAGGCAATATTTCCCTGGTTATTTAGAATGAACTTTAACGTACTTCAATAACTTAGAGGCATTAATATTCTCTAC
The DNA here is from genome assembly GCF_037783145.1 of Equus przewalskii. Classification (NCBI taxonomy): domain Eukaryota; kingdom Metazoa; phylum Chordata; class Mammalia; order Perissodactyla; family Equidae; genus Equus; species Equus przewalskii. The sequence continues at coordinate 111,555,945 of NC_091832.1, forward strand.
TTGTCATTGATCAGTATATTTGAGAGAACATCATCTAATAGGAAGCTACTCTGTAGGTGGAAGTCACTTAGACACATGCACAAAGAGGTGCAGGAAATTTGACAGTATGTCATTTTATGAGAAATGTGAAAATAGAGTATATTTTTATAGCTAGATATTAAAATTGTGGGATTTCATTTAACATAACTCAGTTCTCTCCAAAATCAGGAAAGAGGAAGAAGAGAAACACAATTTACAAAAATATGTGATAGTAAAGATTTCACCTGGGCTGGCCCAGGGCTGTAGTGGTTAATTCTGCATGCTCCTTTTCAGTGTCCTTGAGTTCAAGAGTTAAGATCCTAGACATGGATCTACTCACTGCTCATCAAGCCATGCTGTGGCGGCATCCCACATTTAAAGCAGAGGAAGATGGGCAGAGATGTTAGCTCAGGGCCACTCTTCCTCAAGCAAAAAAAAATAGAAGAAGAACTCACCCTTCACCCTTGCATACTCTCTCACCTTTCCCAGAATTTTTTCCCTTTTTTGCACTAGGCCAAATATTACAGTTTCCTCAAAGATCTGTTTAAAACTCATTTACTTAATGAAAACTCCTCTGATCAACATTGTACCATACTACTCTTTTCCTTAATTTGGATTCACTAAACATTTGCATCTGGTTGCTTCTATTGTATCCTTCTTTTCAGGCAGCCTTTTATGCATCTTTATTTTGTTTCATTTGTTCAACAGAAAATTACTGCTTTTAGATGTAGCGACAATTACTTTTATTTATTTTGGTTCCTGCTAACATCATGGAGCAGTTGCAACTGTATACTGAGTACTCCATCGATACAAGTTTTATTGAATGGAAGTAAGAATATTATTTTTAACAAGTAGAACATTATATCAAGAAGGCCAGCACATTCTTTTTGAGACTTATACAAATGTATCCTAACCATTTAGCATCAATCTCTGAACCAAATAGCAGGGTCAAATATGACTTTCAAAAATGGAATAGATGCAGGACTATACTTTTAACAATGTCCTTAAGATTTGCCAATAAAGTGCCCCTGGAAAAGAAGATATGGAAGGTAGTTGACCCCTTAATGAATCACAAATAAAAACAGAATTGCTAATCTGCTTTTACATCCTGAATTGAGGTACTGCAACCAAAATTAGAGGAGCAGTGTCTTTAAGGGGTTCACTTTGAGGACAAAGATGTAACTTTAATAACTAGAGAGCTGCTTAGCAGAAAACACTTTATGAGTGCACAGGTTTCCAGGATTCATACAACATCTGTATGGACAATTTCCTTCGTCACTTGGTTTTGAAAACAGAAGCTCAAATGTAATTTTATAAATTCTTTAAATTTTTTTTTTCTGTCAAAAAGGGATGTAAAGAACACACAAATTCTGCAACAAAAACGAATGGAAAAGGCAGCAGAATGTGTGCCCCCTGGAAGGCATCTGCCAACCTGGAATCCTGCAGAGACAGCTACTTTCTACGTCTCCTTCCTCCACGTGCTCACCCCCACATACAAAAGTAGTCTTTTTAGAAGCAGAAACAATCATTTTAAGGTTGGAGGGCAAACACCTGAGTAAGTTGTTGCCTATCCTATTTCTATCAAATAAGAAAAAATCATGAAGAAATGCATTACTAATTCAGGCTATTGTCAAAAGAGTCCTAAACTTTTCAAACTGGGTCCAGTTCAGTTAGTGGTGCACACCCGGATGAAACGCCTGTGTTCAAAACACCTCTGCATCCTAGCATCCACACAAGAATAAAAGAAAGACTGTTCAAAAGAACCTCAGCTAAAATCACAAAAAGCGTGGATTTTTCAGTCTTCATCTCATCACTGTATTTGAAATCTCAAGCACTTACTATGTATAGTGCAGTATGAAAATGAATTATAAAATATAACGTTATTTGAATACTATTTTATTTATGTGAGTTTTAACTATTTCCTTCGGAAGATTAAATTCTGGACCTGAAGTGGCTATTTTCTTTCAGTAAAATATACACAGCTCATCTAAAACAACCACAGTTCAGCTGACCATCAGCAAATAGATGATGCCACCCATAGCACAGTAGCTAAGATCCCATAGGAGCTTTGAGGAATAATCGATCGGGAATCATAAGATTTAGATTTTAGAGCCTGGTCGAGCCATACTACTTTCTAGATGAATTGTTAACGTCGTCTGTGAAATAGAGATAACAATACCCAGAATTATTCTGAAGATAAAGTGAAATAATATATGACAGCCTTTTGAAAATTATAAAATGCTTAACCGACATTGTCATGGTATAGTCTAATCTATTTTCTCAACTTTTTAAAAAGTCTTTTGAAATAATAAGTCCTCATTTTTTTATCTTATTTTCCAAATCTTAATTTTCCTCTCTGCATATTTGGCAAAAGCCAAAGCAAGGAGATTGTTAAAGGGAAATTAAAACCAATTTTATTGTCTCTTTTTTTTTCAAAGATTTTTTTTTTCCTTCTTCTCCCCAAAGTGCCCCGGTACATAGTTGTATATTCTTAGTTGTGGGTCCTTCTAGTTGTGGCATGTGGGATGCTGCCTCAGCGTGGTTCCATGAGCAGTGCCATGTCCGTGCCCAGGATTCGAACTGATGAAACACCGGACCACCTGCAGCAGGGCGTGCGAACTTAACCACTCAGCCACAGGGCCAACCCCTTTATTGTCTCTCTTACCCGGATATTTTTGGCTTTCAAGCTAATCTACATTAATATCTACTGAATAACTTCCAAGTGCACACAATTGACCACCTTTGATTTCATTTAGACACATTTAGACAAAACATAAAATGATGTTTAAAGAAATATATAAAGTAACTTCTTCATGATCAATAACAGTACAGCTTTTTTTTCAAAGACTTTATTTTATTTTGTGTTTTGGCGAGGAAGATTCACCCTGAGCTAACATCTGTTACCAATCTTCCTCTTTTAACTTGAGGAAGAGTGGCCCTGAGCTAACATCTGTGCCAGTCTTCCTCTATTTTGCATGTGGGACGCCACCCAGCATGGCTTGGTGAGTGGTGTGTTTGTCCACACCCGGGATCCAAACCTGTGAACCCCGGGCTGCCGAAGTGGAGTATGTGAACTTAACCACTATGCCACCAGGCCAGCCCCAACAATACAGTTTTTTAAGCTCCTTAAAGACAAAGAATGTTTCCTATATTGTCTCATTCCCACCTCATTTTACTCTGGCACGTACCACAGTGCTTTATTCATAAAAGATGCTTGATAAAAACTGATCTGGCTTTTTGTATTGAATCTATTCACCAAATAAATTTTATTATCAAGCTTGATCCGTGAAAGAAAAAATTGATAAGTGGGATTTCATAGAAATTCAAAACTTCTGCTCTGCAAAAGACACTGTTAAGAGAATGAAAAACAAGCCAGATTGAGAGAAAATATTTGGAAAGCACATATCTGATAAAGGACTTGCTTCTAAATATGTAGAGAACTCCAAAAACTCAACAATAAGAAAACAGGCAACCCAACTGAAAAGTAGGCAAAAGATCTGGCCAGATATCTCACCAAAGAAATAAACAGAGGGCAAAGAGTGTATGAAAAGATGCTCAACATTGTATGTCATTAGGGAATTGAAAATTAAAGCAATGAGATCTGCTCTATACCTACTAGAATGGCCAAAGCAGAAACACCGACAACACAAAATGCTGGGGAGGACGTGAAGCAAGAGGAACTCTCATTCATTGCTGATGGGATGCAAAATAGTACATTCACTTTAAAGACAGTTTGGCAGTTTCTTGCAAAACTAAACATACTCTTCCAAACCATCCAGCAATCTCACTCCTTGGTATTTACTCAAATGAGTTGAAAACTTATGGCAGCCCAAAAACCTGCAATTCATAATTGTCAAAACTTGTAAGTAGCCAACATTTCCTTCAATAGATCAGTAGATAAACAAGCTATGGTACATCCTGACAATGGAATATTACTCAGCAATAAAAACAAATAAGCTATCAAGCCACAAAAAGATGTGGAGGAATCTTAAATGCATATCACTAAGTGAGAGAAGCCAATCCGGAAGGCTACCTACTGTATAAGTCCAACTAAACGACATCTTAGAAAGGGCAAAACTATGGAGACAGTAAGATCAGTGGTTGCCAGGAGGAGGGGGGAGGAAGTACAGGAAATTTTTAAGACAATGAAACTTCTCTACATGAAACTGTAATGGTGGATACATGATATTGGACATTTGTCAAATCCTGGAGAATTTACAACACAAGGAGGGAACTCTAATGTAAACTGTGGACTTTAGTTAATAACAATGTATCAATATTTATCCATCATTTGTGACAAATGGGGAATGTGTGTGGGGATATGAGGAAGAGGGCATATATTGGAACTCTCTACTTTCTGCTTGCGTTTTCTGTAAACCTAAAACTACTCTTAAAAAACAAAAAGTGTGAATCTCACAGCTAAGAGCAGCCTGAGGAAACATACAATTAAATGTAATGTGGTATCCTGATTCGATCCTGGAACATAAAATGACATTAGGGGAAAACTGAGAAAAATATGAATAAAGTATGGACTTTAGTTAAAAATAATGTCCCAATATTGGTTCATTAATTGTGACAAATGTACCACTTAATAGAAGATGCATTGGGTGTTGGTCTATGGAAACTCTCTGCGCTTTCTTTGCTATTTTCCTGTAAATCTAAAAATATTCTAAAATAGAAAGCTTATTAAAAAAATATTTATTGATCATATACTTTAAGCCAGGAACAATGCTTAGAAACATAAAAGAATACGTAGTAGATTTCATACATAAATATAAAGTTATGGAAGACATATGCTTAAATAAAATATATTAATATATTATTAAAAATTTATATCTTAGTTAGAAAACAATGTACTAGATTAAAATAACTCATGTCTGGAATGTGCATGTCGTCAGAGCAAAATGAAAATGTTTTGGGTTTTAATGTAACCACGCTATTTGTTAAGTGCAAATGCTCCATTTAATTGTTATGCTTAAATGTCTTGGTTTCATTTGTATTAAAATTTACGTAAGTACCAAGTTGTTGATACTGTCTATGACAGGACTCTATTATTTAATTCACCTTTCCCCTGTGGTTAGAGATATACATTGCCTGCAAATGAAGATAATTGCTGACATTGCCAGGGATTTCACAGTTTAGCAGCTAGTTTCATCTGAATAGAAATATTCTTATACCTCGTGATAGGTCTGCACATCTTTACATTATTAAAAATAGTCCCCACAAAATATTGATTTGCCTTTGCTTCACATTCTATGATAAAGTATTTTAGATTATTTTTTCTTGGCTCAATTAATATGGCATGTGTTCTCTCAACCCTGTAACTCATTCGTCATGCAAAAGAAGAATCTTGCTCCTGCAGCCGTATTGATCCATGTGGCCCTTTTGGTTAGGAGTAAAGCCTCTTTAATTACTTTGGCTGACTTTCATTTTCCCCAAGTCTTAGGCACATTAGCTATCATGCTGCACTGTTCTCATTTGTCTTCAATTTAGATGCACCTTGGTCTCCTGAGATTGATTGACTGTCTGTATTCTCGAGAACCACCGCCTACCCCAGTCTACACTAACTCTGCTTAGTTTAGAAATCTGAAAGAGCTATCTCTCAGCTGCTCCTGGGTTTGATAACCCCTTTCCTTTCCTTCACCAGAGGTGTTTTGACCTTTAATTAAAAGGAAAATTTGTTGTCTTCCTTTCAGAAGACAGCAAATAATGAACTCATTAAAATGAGGTTAGTGTTCAGGCCTTAGAGCAATAAGAGTTGAAGTCTCATTAGCAGCTAACAATGCAGAACACAGCACATAAATAAACCTAATATGGCACAGCCAAATGCCTTGGTGCATTAAATTTGAGCAGAATCAAATGTTTACCGTCAACGATGTCTAGGGCATGAAGTTTTAATGTGCTTACTAAAGGAAAGCAAATTGCTTCCTATTAGCCATGAAATGTTACCACAGAAATTGCCCCAAAAAGTGTATTATGTAAATGTGGGATATGTTAGTAATTAACAAGGATATTGTAGAAAAATATCTGCTGAATAGATGCAGCAATTAGGAAGAATAAAGACGACTCAAAATCTCTAAAGGTAATTCTGGAGATTCAAGTGGAATGAGAGAGTAAGATTTTTAAAGAGACTTTATCTCATTCATGGCCCAAGGTGAGAGATATTTGCAATGTCAAACTGAAGAGTCAGGATAATAAAATGAAATGTCTCTATAGTTGATTAAATATCTTCTGGGAAAGAGATTTCTTAAGAACTTATTTAAAAGAGCTACTATACGTCATTCACAGAAGTACAAAGACTTTGGTTTCAACAAATTCTAATACTTGTAAGTATTTTTTATAGTGCTAAATGAGCCATAGTAAAATAATAATTAGGAGTTTTATTTCAATTGTTCAGTGAATGGAATGAAACTATAAATTCTTGATATCTTTACCACAATATTTACATTAAAAGATTGGTCATGATATGCTTTTCATTCTCCATTGTTTCAGATTCCTTAAATAAGGTTAGACAATTGTTTCAATATATTTCCTCTGCATTTAGCTTGTATGTAATATACTTAAACAAAAAATCTTTAGAGCGGTATTTTTACTTGATAACTCATTGTGTAATGTTTTTCTCCAAAATGTTTGAAAAAGCTTGCTTTCATTCCATGCTTCTTGAGCTCTCATGAAAACACAGAAAGAAAAATATATTGTTTGGGCCAAAAAATGTAATAGATTAGGAACACCTGCTTTATATAGATGACGCCAACTCACTAAATGATACTCCGGGGATTTTGAAGAACTACTTCCAAACAACATTCATCTGATACACAAAATCTGTGAACAACTCCAAGAGTCATCACACACCACATCTAGTCTCTCACAATCTGCATTCAATTCATCATTTGATATCTAGAGTCCTTAATAGCTTCACGCTGTATCCCAAATCGGACCAATTTCCTGCTACATTACCACCAACTCCAAGACACTCGTTTCTCAATTAGGCTACTTGTTTCTCTTTTCTAAATGTTTCCCTCTTCCATATGTGTCCTCCCCCCACCTGCTCAATTCTTCATACATTGACCAAAGATTTAACATGTGATGAACATGCTACTTCTGCTCAAAACTCTCCAAGGAATTCCCAGTACACTCATTTTTTTTGCAACATAATATTATTTGTTTATTGTCTGTCTCACTTTCTGGAATATAAGCTCTTAAAGAAGGCACTTTGTTTTGTTCAAAGCTGAATCTCCAGTACATAGAACAGCTGGAATATATTAGCTATTCAAATATTTCTTGAATAGTAAGTACAGTAACATATTTTACTTATTTGAGAATCTTTCTTAAAACTAAAGCAAAATTTCCTTTATAAAAAGTATAAGGTGAGTGGTAGATGTCAGTCACAGAACCCTAAAGGTTACAATTTACATAGAAAATATTTTGAATGCTGCCTCTTTTGTTGGGAAATGAGGACTGTACTGGAAAATGTTGCGTTAATATATTTTTGTTTTGTCATTCTCCTTCATGGCTGTCTCACTAGTTTCCCTGCCACAGGAAAGCAGAGTTGGTAGACTAGTAGGTGTTTATCAGATGATGTCAAGCCTGTTTTGTTATGAATGTGAATAGTAATTAAGCTTTAAATAGGATCGAGCTTGTGAAGGTGACAACAAGATCTTACAGGAGATTTTTAGTTTTGAAACTCAAGTTTTTGTCAGAGGGAGAGACTTCCTGGAAGATGGTTTGTCTACCCAGTACAAAAAAAAAAAAAAAAAAAAAAAAAAACACCTTAAAACATCTATACCATTAATTGTAATATATTTTGATTATGATTTTCTATAACCAAATCATTGTTCTATACAAATAATGACGTATTTCATATTTATAACAAAACCTAAAAATAGATGTATCTTTACCCTGCTGGCAGTGTAATGAGAAGAGTCTATTACATTTGAGCTTAAATGATAAGTAAGCCTTCATGACTTACATGTATGTAAGTTGACTCATGATTTGATATTTAGCCTTTGGAAATATTTTTGTGATATACATTTAAAGATATATGTATCTGAATGTATGTCTGCAAAATGCTCAACTATGTCTCATACGAAAAAATTTCCAAAGTTTAAGTTGATCATGAAATTTTTAACTAATCCAGATTTATTCAGACATGACAAAATAACATGAAAATGAAACACAGAAATGTTTCACATAGGGCATATATAAGTATATAATATATATAATGTTTATATATGTAACTTTTAAAGGGGCATATGGAGCTAAAGCTTTGGTATTCACTTAAAGTCTATTTGGTCACGACAAGTTGATGTGTTTATTTGCTAAGCAATTTTTATCACTTCACTTGTTAAATAAACTCATATGTGTTAAATACTGAATTTATGCTATTATAATGAGTAAATGAAAAACTCTCTAATAACTATTATATTTTCAGTTCTATTATCAGTAAATAACCCTTTTTTTGTTTGTTTTCTGTCATCAAGGGGATGTTCTTGAATTTTTTAATTTGACACTCCTATCCTTTTACCCAAATATGTCATTGTTCTAATTTTAAAAAATGTTCTACTTTTAAAAAATCTTCAACAATGAAGCTATCATGCACCACATTGAGAGAGCACATCCTCATAATAAATAGTCAATTTGCTAATAGACGTAGCTAGTTAACTCCTCTATTAGCCCAAATATGTATTTTAAAATAGATACCATTCTTGTTCAGAAAACAGACAGATCCCTTGTGGGACCTGAAATATACCATTATCAACATGCCCCCATGCTACATGCGTTATGCAATATAGCAAAAGCAACCAAGGCAATAACTTATCTTTGTTCAAGTCACTTGTGGCACGTCAGTCAAGCGAGTCATTACTGCACACTATTTCCACTGTTATCTGCTTTTCCTAATTACTATTGCTTACTCTGCTCTGATGGAAACTGCAGTTTGACAGGATGCACTCTATTAATGTAGCAAATAAAAGTAAAGCAAAGCTTTGGTTTCTTTTAAATTATTAACAGAAAGATAGTAGTAAAGTTAAAATGTATGGATGGTAATTTTCAAGTATCGTCTAAATGAAATGTCTAATAAAAGGAAAGTCTGAGCACTGGAAAGGTCATATGGCCTTTAACCTGAAATTCATTTGTATTTGGGGTAAAGAGAGATTGTGACTGAAATCACACAGAAGAGGGGAAGAGACTTATCTTACCTAAGGAAAGTGGATAAAGACCTGCAGACACCCCCGAATACTCTCACTCACGTATCCCTTGTGGGACAGGAATGATGGGAATTGACAAGAAAGTGAAGTATTTTTTCTTTTTAATCTTGGATGAAATGACTATAGAGATAAAAATTGAAATTAAAATCCTAAATACTTACCATCTAAATAGGAAACTATATTTAATCAAGGATAGCATGACTCCAGGAAACAGCTCAGCCTCCCAGGGATTAGCTATCCACTTAATGTTTTCTCCTAAAACTGCATCTCAAACTTGGGCAAGTAGGAGTGTGTGTTGCTACCTAATAGTTTGAGAAAAAAGCTAAGGTAAATGAAACCCCCAATTTTTCCTACTACAGACTTCAGCATGTTAATGTGAATCAAGAACCTCCCAAGAGGGGTATAATATAGTATGTCTCACATACATTTTCTATGTGGAATTATTTTTTCACAGAATTATTAAATTTCACATGGATCACAGTTTGGAAAACACTCTTGTGTGATCAGGAACTCTGTTTCGCTGGTTATCTCCTCTTCTATGGTAAAAATCGTCCATGATGACTCAGTATTGAAGGCAAGCCAGGCTCCCACAGTCCATGGACCCCGAGCCAGCCCTGACAGTCATGATTCTGTGTCTGCTTTAGAGCTTCCACACAGCACAAAGCATTTCTATCGAATCAGCTCTGCAACACCGGAGTCAAGACTATGTCGGATGATTCAGGTTACATTTTAAAGTTCCAACCTAACGCAAAGAGAATTCAGGCCCAATTCAGTGCAGATCCTTACTGAGAATCTCTGGAAATATTTTGAGTTATAAACTACTTTTCTCTCATCCTCGCCCAGTAAGGGATTATTTCTGATGCCTCTTTAGTCACGGCTTAGAATGACTAGCTTCATTCCACATCCACAAAGGAGTCCTAATGGAAGGCAGTTCTATGTCACTATTACTTTGTCACTTACTTAAACACTTTGGCTAGAGAAAATAACACATTCACTTTTGTCATTCCTTGATAAAATGATTTTAAGGAAATAATCAGGCTATACAAACCAACACTCTGAGGGTACAGTATAGGTGTATCTTTTTACAAGTCAAAAAATCTTGTAGGCAATGATGGAGACTTGGGAGCAAAGCTTACAGGAAGAGTAAATTAAGTGATATTTGAAGACCAGGCTTAGAAGAAATAACTTGTAAAGGAATTGCCAGTGGTTCAAGTAGTACTATCTGAAGGCTCATTTGAGGTCATATTTGATTCAAATTTATTTATTTCATTCAAAATTCCAGTCAATTAGGTAGCACATGGAAACAGAGGTACAGAGAATAGGACACACTCAAAGTTTGAGATGACTCACATGGACTGAAACCGAGAATACAGTTGAGGAGAAATTGGGGCTAATAGGAACTGCGTGGTATTCCGCCCTGCTTAAGGAAAATTTCTGATCCCAGGGAGAGAACCAGAGTGCTAATCAAAAAGCGGGAGCAGTAGCCCATCTCACATACTGTCAGAATGGACTGAAGTCAGTGGCTTAGAATTCTGTGAACGGAGAGATGTCTGGGACACTCTCCAGGAATAAAGTTTAGGGCACGACAAATTCACCCACACCCACTGGGAAGGGAATCAAAGACACATGGAATGTTTTGCTGTTACACTCAAATAAGATTTACAGCTCTGTAAACGCACTTAAAATTTAATGATTTATATAATGTTCATTGTGTTCTTTGATAATCAAGCGGAAAATGCACACTTCCCATATGTGACACAAGTTAATATTATTTTACAAGACCAAACCAATGCTCCATTTTCCTCTTCTCTTTGCCAGCATCTTTAATAAGTATCAATGTGTAACCCGCCAGTATTCAAAAAGCACTCCTTGCCCTACAAGACCACTCTTTTACTCATATGTACACACCTTTTGCACTTGGTTCCTGAAGTTTACCCTCCAATCGTGGGTAACAAAGGTTTGAAAGCACTGATGCCGTAGAACTTTACGCTCTGTCTTTTCTGTTAGGGGTGATGCAGAGGTTTCAACAGCACAGTCATCCTGTTGTGGAGAAGAAATGTTTAGCATAGCAGCGGAAGTATTGATTTTTTTCCTCAAAACTTTTCCTAACTCTTCCCTCACTTCCTTGAATGTCAGAAATCTGAATCATTAATGAAATCACACTCTACTTCTCTTCCCACATCAGTCCATCAACAATTAAACTATTTACTTTTTCCATTCCCAGTACCACCAATAGAAGCCAGGCCTTTATTTACTCCCACTGGAACCACTGCAAACGCCTCCTAAATGATCTCTGTGTTTTCAGTCTAATTTTCCTACAGTTTCTTCTCAGCAAGTAGCCAGAGAAATCAATATAAAATGTAAATCATATCGTATGTGAGATGAAATGGAGTGTGGTGTATTAAGATGCCCAGGATCTTGCTGACACTGAGCCTTGTTCTCACTGACCCCTTTGCCTGGAGCTCACTACCCCGGTGCCCCGTTTTGGGCATGGCTGGCTTCTCATTTTTTATGCCTTAACTAAATTGCCACTTTCTCAGAGAGATCTTCATAGACCTCATTGCCTATCCTGTTGAACTATAGGTACGCTGTGTCAGTTTCAACAACAGCATATACTACAATTATTTTTACACCACTAACAATTTGCAAATAAGTAATTGTTTTACTGATTTGCCCTTTGCATCATCCGTGTGCCTAAAGAGAATGTAAGCTCCCTAGGAACAACAAACTTATCAGTTTTGTCTGTCAGATACTTTCTCATTCCCTAACCTTGTATAGCTTACTTACCTTCCCTGTGCCTTATTCTCTCCATTTGCAAAATAAGGTTAATAAAGGGATCATGGGGAGACTTAAAGAGATAATTCAAGTAAAGTGCTTCTCAGAATACCTAACACAGGGTAAAGGCTCAGTTATATTAGGTATTATTATTACCATTCTCCTCTGTGTTCTTAGTGTCTAGAAAAATGACTAAAACATAGTGGCGTTCAATCGATGTTGATTGAATGGGTTAATGAGTGAATAATGGCATAAGGAGGAAGGAAGCCCAGAGAATGAGTTCCAGATTCCTAGTTTCCTAGAGACTTAGGGGAGCGATGAGAAATGGGAGTGGAACACTTAAGTGATGGGCAGACAGAGCAGAGGATAATTGCTCCGAGACACCACCATGTTTTTCTACTCAGCAAGTTGTTCTTCAAATTGATTTCAGCAGAAGGATCCCCAAATCTTTCTCCCCACAAAAGACCCCCACATCTTTTCAATACCATTATCAGAAGCATTCATTCATTCTTCCTTAATTAACTCATCCATTCCTCAATCATAGCTAAACTGTTCAATGTGAAATTTCTTAGAAGACTTAGCTTGTTGGTATAACATTTTTGTCAATTTATAAATAACATCAGACAATTTCCTCATTAAGTAGCAGTGAGAGTTTATTTTTAAAAAAGAAGAAAAGAGTAAGTTTCTGAAGGAATGGGGATTACTTCTAAGGGGAAAGGGATGAGCAACAAGGGAGACAGAAATTATCAAAGGCAGACTTCAAAAGCTTCATCATTTCACCCAGGGTCAGCCCTATTCATCTTCATTTGTACATTGACAAATAGTCTTGTAACAAAAGTTCACAGAATCCTGATTCCTTTTCATCCTGGGTGGCCACACAGACTTACTGTAGCAGGACCTGAGGTTATTAAGGTTAGACCAAGTGTTAAGGCAAACATGCTCAATTTTTCCCTCTCTTTATTTTATCTGGGTGGGCCATTTACACTTTCCATGAAGCAAATTTTTCCACCTGGAAAATAATTATAGAAGTAACCTCTTCTGATTCCCACACCAAGATCTTGTAAGGACAAACAAGGTACTATTTTTATTGAGTTCTTGAATATAAGGAAAGACTGTACAAAACAAACAAACAAAACCTATCGCCCATAGATACTTGATTTGAAATTTTTATAAGCCTATACCAAAGTAGGTATATGGCATGCCTTATTATGAGGGAAAGGATTAGCCCGAAAGTAAGCAATCTGAATATCAGAATGGTTTAAGATATATGCAACATACCTTGAAATTAATATAAATAATACACTAACTCAACATTTCTCAAAGTTCTTTGATGGTTATAATCTGCAGCTTGAAGCTATAAGAATCACTGTTGAAACACAGATTCCTAGGCTCCATCCTGTTCTCCATTTCAGAATCCCCAGAGAAGGAGCCTGGGAAAGTATTCTGGTGATTCATTTCTTATGAAACTTGGAAACAATTGCTTGACCTTTTTTTAGAACCACCTGGGGCCTGTGATGATATACACATGCCGGGGCCTCATCACAGACACACTAAATCAATAACTCTTCAAGTGGGCCCCCAGAACTGATGATTTTTGCAGTCTCCTCTAGAAAACTTTATGTCCAGGAAAGTTTGAAAACCATTGCTCTCTTTAACATTTTGCAGTAGGGCAAAGTTGGACTTGCTTTATTAAATACTAAAGAATTCATTTTGAGAACATTACGTGAAGGCAAGTAATGTTTATTAAAATAACAAATTATTGCTTTTTCTTAAGTTATATTTATTCTTTTTAATATTCAGTCATATTACTTAGTAAGCTTTTCATAAACAATGCAAGAGAAAAGTTCAAAGCCATTTATATATTTTTATGACTTATATACTGCTAACGAAAATAACTGTTTTATTATCCAAACACTAAATTCATTGTATTTTATATATCTTCCAAAGTTAGTCAAATTTCCCTTCAAAATATTCAGATAAAAATAGTACATATACAGCTGCATGACTTACTATTTGATTTTTATCTCAAATTGAGACATATTATTTCTAGTCCATTAATACATTTTTCCAAAATAAGGGTCTTTTTGTTTCATTATATTTCATTTATTCATAAATTTATATTTTCTTGTCTCATACTTCTTCTGACATTTTACATTTTTCCTGTATGTCAACTCTCTAATTTTTTCTACATTTTTTCTTTAAATTTTATGGGTTAGCATTTTTCTCCTTTAAACTTATTTCTGGTTTTTATTTTTAAAAATTAGATCTATTTTGTGTATATTCATTATTATTAGTGGCTCTCTTCCTTTATCATTGAAAGACATGGAAACTTCCTTTCCTTGAATTTTGAAACCAAAGAACATTTTCTTACAGTGAAGCAGGAAGGCTTGGAACCTTTTAGAATTTGCTTTTTTTATCCATTTGTTTTGCTTTTACTTCTAGAAATTGTCATTCTTACTCCCACATTAATCAAGATTACACGTTAGGAGGCTATGACTGTACAATTCTGCTTCTTTCAACATGGAAAGTTTTGTCAAATTCTTTATATAGCTAATTAGCACGAGTGGAAGAAAATCCACCTGCCCTCGCCTCTGTGAGTTTGCCTTACTAGGAGATCTATTATAATATTATAAGATTATAAGATCGCCATGGTATAAATGTCCTGATACAATGTAGGATCATATCTATATCATTCTGATATCTTTTAACGGTATGATCCATGAAAATGTTTATCATTTTACCCTTAGAAAACTGTTACTAATAAAAATAAATGAAACTAATTCAATATGTTGCTGTGCCTTCATATATTTTTTTATCATATTTTGAATGCCTTCCACATTTCCGAAAATATATTTTGCAATATGGGATACGTAAAAGTGAGTAAGGTTTGATCAACCTGCAGAGGTTTATAACCTAGAAGGAGAAATAAGATACGCAGTGATGTAGCAAAGTGGAAAATGATGCAAGTCTTAAGAAAAATAATTTAGGAACTTACTTTGGGAGATGAGAAAAGGAAAAGCTTTGAGGCATCAGGGCAGGCTTCATATGTAAAAGCAGCATTTGGGCAGAGCTTTAAAGAATGGGTGTCATTGGGGACTGGGAATCAAAGCAGCTGGAGGCTTTCCAGGCAAAGAGAACGGAGTGAGAAAAGATGGAGAGAATTGAGAATTGTAGCAGCTGGGGCATAGTTCAGAGGACTGGGTGATGTGGGGGAAATTGCAGTGGACGTAACTTAATCAGAAATGTGGAGGCACCAATGATACCTAATTGAAGGGGAGAGAATGCCATACAGAGTGCTTGTTAATAGCATTTATTGAGCTCTTACTATGTACCAGGCACTTAGCTAGGCACTTCGTACGCCTTGTGCAATGTAATCCTCACAATAATAGTGTGAAACGTGTGTCAAGTATTATCCCATTTCACAGATAAGGAAAAGGATTAGAGAAGTGAAATGAGCAAGAAAGCTGAGTCGTGAAGTGAATGGCCTCACTGACCCCAAGGGTGAAGTGCGTTTACGGCCTTAGGGATGTTAGCCCCACTGCAGAGTGGAAGGTAGAGTAGAGAAAGCTGGAAACGGAAGGTGGGAACACCATCAGCAGCTGACTACGGTGCTTTAAAAGCCCAAGTAAAGTACAATGAGGGCCTGCCTATAGTGGTGGCAAGTTGATTGGGGGAAAAGTAGATTGTCTGATCTTTAGTAGATTGGCCCTAAGATAACATCAAATGTGTGTCTAAATTAAAGTCTCTTATTACGTCTATCACAACATGCTCTGGATTTCTTTTGTAGCAGTTATCACAAGTTGTAATTATAGGTTTGTGTGGCTGTCTATTTAACATCTCTCTCCCTCTCTAGGCAATAAGGTCCAAAGTTACAGGGACTACGCATGTTAAACCCAACACTCTATCCGTCTACAATAAATATTTACTGAATTTAAGAATGGATGGTGGATAAATAAATGCAGAATAATGACTTCAAGAACTGAGGTAGAAAATTGAGTGCATGGGGTTGGAGTGGTGAGGAGAACAAGGGAAGGGAGAAATTTTTTAAAACACTCTTTCAAGATACGGAGGCTCAGGGATTGTGCATTGCATAGAACGAGGAAACAAGAAAAAGGAACTCACGAAGAGAAAATGGTGCATGATGTTTTCATTTTAAGGCTATATTTCGCAGTATTTACCAATAAGCTCAACCAGTTCAATAGACTTTATTTTTAATTCCACCCTCTTTTTAATATTTAGTTTGCTCTTTTTGAGAACTTTTTAAAAATATATTTTATATAACTGAGTCAAACTAATAAATCTATTTTTTCCCTTTTTCTATTTTATTGATATTATTTAAACAAAATTGGCCAGGATTACACCCTATTTAACTGTGACCTTAGATAATCACTAGCTATGTAGCTCATAAACCTTTTAGTTCTTTGGTAAATTTTTTCTCTTTTTTTCTTTAATTAAACTAATTTTCAGGAGAGCCCTCTTAATTCTGGGAGAATGAATAGTCAGCTTCACAAAATTTCTGAAAATGCTTAGCCACCATGAGTAATGCTCAAAAGATGTTGTCTAAAACTCTGACTCTTTATTCACCTTGACAGAGTGGCAGTAACCAAAAATCAGTCTTAATTAATATCTCTAATTTGAAATGAGTTTCTCATTTCCATCAAAACAAAATAAGTCCTCTTTAAAAATTCATTAAAACCTAAAAAAAAAGCATTCTGAATCAATAAACAAACTAAAAAGGACCAAAGATATGAGAGTTCTGAATTATGCTACATATGTTGACATAGTAATAAGAACAGAGGAAGAGCTGGCGAAAAATTTACAAGACTAAGTCTGACTCCAAGATTATTATAAGTGTGTTCTTATCCTGTCTACAAAGAAGAAATTAACATAGAATAGTTCCAAATTGAGAAATTAGGAAAATTTTTGCCACATTTAGAGACTATTTCTTTATGGAATTAGCTTTTTCCCACTTACCCGTATCTTGTTCATATCTCAAGATTTGCAATTAACACCCTACAAAATATACATTGCTCTTTAATTTGTAAAATAAAAACCTAAGCTTTAAACTCAATAAGTAAAGCTTAAAAAATGATACGAGAGATAGCACAGTTAAATAAAATACTAAATTGCAACTCAAACAAAAGTTATCTTCCCATTCCTTACCAACAAATCCAGGACTTGTCTACATCCAATGATTCTGAAAAATTTTCCCCAAGGAAAAGAAGTATAATAATCTGAAATTCAAGAAATGTCTCACACAGAAATGAAAAATGATTTCAGTGCTGTGTGGTTAGAGAATTGTCTCTCAGCAATTTATAATGTGCTTACGACTTAACTGCTTCATGATTTGGTAATCGTCAATAAAAATAATAACAATTGCAATTACAATACCTGAAATATGCGTAGCACATAACAGTATTCATAAAAACCCAAAAGCAACTAAAGATATTATTTTGTTTCACTCATGCATACACATTTGAAAAAGAGGCATCCCAAAGCTTCATATTTATTTTTCTAAAATCATGTTAATTTCTTATTTATTTCAGGCATTACTAGAGACTCAAAATTTACTGCGCACTCAGGTTGCAAATTTTACCTTCAACCTTGGATTTTCAGGGAAGTTTTACCACACAGGTAAGAAGGAGCTTTGTATTCTCAGGGAGCGACATATAAATAGGAGAGAGGATTTTAAATGTTTCATAAGTAGGAGAAATAGAATATCCAGACTGATTATGGGAACAACTTGGGTGCTTTATCTGAGTAGCCGGATCCAAAGATCAATGAGCTTGTTTACCTTGGCAAATACTTTAGAATCAAGGGCGAAAGACGAAGAGAATAGACTTTTTCAACTCAGAAAAAGAAACTGTGACCATTCTTCTAAGTATGACTATACATCCTGTGACTCAGTGTAGTCTAAGTAAAAAGTATAGTGATGCTGATGATGATGACAGTGACGCTATAATAACACTAAAGGACAACGTTTTAAAATTGTGGGATAGTCGAGGTGACAGACATTTTTGTACATATTATTTTCCTTTGGATATTTCCTGGTGATGAGACAGGAATTTTATAGCCTCAAAGAAATTTAATAGAATTTAAGGGTCATCTTGCTTAATTTACCTTCCCTTGCAAAATTTTTTCCTAAAACTATTGCAATAATTTGGCCCAACATGCATTAGAACCATCACCATCGGGCCTGTCTTTCTTCCCATCTCCATGCAGCTACAGCTGCCCTTCTGTTTACTCTCTGACTCTCAACAAATTCTCAGTGTCACCAGTGTGCACGCATGACTCTATGTTCTGATATTTCTCACCTCTTTACCCATCTTCAGCTCCAGAATTTGACTCTTTTTTTCTGAAGATGAGCATTATAATGTCTGGCACTAGTATAAAGAAAATTATGAGCATAACAGTGATTGTCTTATAATAATGACAAAAAATAGCGCAAAATGGTATGTTGGAGCCTGTATTTGGGCAATACCTACTGTCTGCTCTTATTTCTGCATCTGTGGTGAAGCCCAAATGCTGTGGTTAGGACTTTGCGCTGTTGTTATTTCATAGTATCTTAGAGAAAACATTTCAAAGTATGCTTTATGCATGCATGCAGTTTATTGGCTCATTAAAAATATCCTGTGCAAAGGTAGTCTTTAATTATTATAAATGTAGTTCATTTGCCCAAAGAGGCTTTTTAATGTTTACCCTAAGAAGCTCAGCATGGTTTATTAGAATACTGAAGCAACAATGTCTTACTGGCTTTTCTTTAATACTTTTTCCCTCCTGCTTTGAAACATGCAAATCTTTTTAAAGTAATAGAAGGAAAATTAGTATTTAGAATAGTTGATAAATCCAATGACTGCATATTTTAAAAGGACATTTTGCAGAAAGAGATTTGGGTCATCATATCTGCACAGGCAAAGCAATTCCAGCTTACAATTTTGAAAATAGACGTGGTTTTGTAAATCTTCAAAAGCCCCCTCCGGAAATGAATTCAGGCCTAAGAAGCCCTGACTATGAAGTCATAAAGCAGATAACTCTAAAGGCTGTATCTACTCATGCAGGGAAAAAAATATAGGATTATTTGGGGTTCACACGCAAACAATACTATTTTGTCTTAAATAGCTGTATAGTGTAAGTAAAGCCATTCTTTTGGCTGAAATACATCTGGATAACTGCCTCAGCCTTGACTTATTTTACCTATTCATACCTATTAAACTTGCCAGACATTTGCCAAGTTAATGTTGATAGCAGGTTATAACACTTCCCATTTTCTTTTTAAAATCCTGAACGTGTACACAGTACACATCCACTGGAAAACGAACAACACAGTAGATAACATCACAGGGATAATTGTTGGAGTAAGATAACCCCCAAAAAGACATTTTAATTTTATCTCTTAAATGGACCTTATTGCCTCTTTCTGTTGGTACTAACCTAACAAAAATAACAGAAGAAACCCTCTATTCTGTTGTGCTGTGGTGATAGTGCACTTAAGAGATTAAGTAATATGTATATAAATTCCTAAGTCCTAAAAGTTTAATTTCTTTCACATAAATATGAAACTTCAATTGATTTGTTACTTTATCTGTAGAATCATTAAGATGCATCCATAATGT
Organism: Equus przewalskii; assembly: GCF_037783145.1. NCBI lineage: Eukaryota > Metazoa > Chordata > Mammalia > Perissodactyla > Equidae > Equus > Equus przewalskii. The sequence goes on from NC_091832.1 coordinate 111,575,557, forward strand.
CTTCCCAGGGTGCAATCATATTATATTGAGTACTTATTAATTCACTCAGGGACATCAAGGTCTCTTCCAAGAGCAACGTTAAACGTTCTTGCCCACTCTCCAGAGGGCATGTCTCTTCCCTATGTAGTCACATTCCTATGGAGAGGTTTAACTGTATAGAAAAACCACCGCACATCAGGGAAGTGCTTTCTTTACACTTTGGCTGTGATGTGTAACCATGAGAAGATGGCCTTGTCACAGTGACTGTCTCAGTTCTCTTCCAGGATGATCTGATTTCCCAATGCATAAGGATGCTGATTGATGACCCTCATTGTTTTGAAGACATTTAATCACACATGCCCAGTGTAATAATGATAGATTCTGCATTTCTTAGGCTGCTTCACTTATTTGTATTTTCCAAGTATTCTTTCCTGTTCAGTTTCTCTGCCCTTCATGCTAAAAATCTCACCCAAAAAGGGCGTGTCACTGAGCCTTCTCTAAGTCAGTCACTCACAGGTGCCAAATTGAAAGAGGAAAGACATGCTGCTGATTAAAAGGAAAAAAAAATAAAAGTATAGAGTTAGGAGTAGGCTATTTTAGTCTGGAAATATTTAGAGCTGGATTGGAATTGCACAATGAAAGTTCAATTGAAAACTGGAGACGTTGCAACGTTAAGATGCCTTCTAGGAGTGAGGGGCTGCAAATCTTTGTGTGGGATGTGATTTCTGGTGACAGTTATTGCCATGCTTTGTAATTCAAGATCAACTAAATATGCCTTGATCAATTACCTCATGGATAATATTTGCAAATTGGATAAATATTGGTCTTTTCCATGAGACTTCATTTTACAAAAAATACAGCTTTATATAAATCTATTAACTTTCAAATATGAAATTAAAAATAAAAAAGTATTACATTCATTCTCTTTTGTTTGTTTTGTGTTTAGTTTTGCTTTTCTGGCTAAAGTATTGGTTCAAAGACTAGACACTGGAAACAGACCGCTTTGTTTGAACCCAGGCTCTGATATTGCACTAGCTACGTGAACATAAACAGGTTACTTAATCTTTCGTGCCTCGGTTTTCACATCTCCAAAATGGGAGTAATAATAATACTCTCATATAGAACAGTGCATAGCATGTGCTAAGGGCTATGTAAGTGTGCATCATCACTTTTAAAAGTATTTTTGTATAAGAATCAAATATTGTCAAAAAAGTAAACAGTGAACAATTCGCATGGCTCTATTTTCTAATTTTAGAACTATAGGTAGCTTTTAGTCAATTTCCATCACCAAACATTTCTTTTGGTTTAGTATAATATTTAAAATTAGTTTATTCTATACCTACCTATGTGGAACTGTGCCAGGTTCAGTGTATAAAGAAAATTAGAAACATCTTCTTACCACTTAAGAATTACAATATTTCATACATAGTGAGCAAATATAAGGCAGACATTTGTACAAAAGTGATAATGCAGACATTGGAATTTAATATATCTTATTTTAATGTTAGAACTGTGCCTTAGAGGAATTAACCTATAGCCAGATCTTGCTAAAATTATTCTTATCATAAAGTACTTTTAGAAACATACTGTTATCTCATGAAATAGATCCTCCAAAAGTGGCAACACAGAAATGAACTCTAAAATATTTTACTTCTAAATTAAAAGACTTTCTCTTCTCTGGGAACCAGGAAAAGTAAAAGGACATAACTTTTAAATGAGAACAAAAAAACCGTATTTTTAATTAATAATGATATAGATTTGAATCTAGATCAAGTTAGAAGTGAAAAGCTCAATTTGAACACAGACATTTTAAGGGTCTGTGGTCGCATGTGAACTACAAATTATATTCTCAATATAATTTAAGCATAAATTACGTATAGGAAAATAAATGTTTACGGTGAGTCAAAAATGTATTATTTTCATTTAGTCAGATTTGAAAACGTTTGAAATTCTGCTTTGGTCCCTCAGCATGACTTGGTATGATATTTTTCATTAAGCTATTTCTAGTGTCACGAGCTTGCCTTATGTGGCTTTGAATTATATGACCTGTATAAAATAGAGAAAGGCTGACGGGAAATTAATCCATGAAGTGAAAAAAAAGTTTTAAATATCCCTCTCAACCTTGTGAGGAGTGTTTATAAATTAACGCACTTTCTGGTATAAGAATTACTAAGATTTTATGATTAGTCACATACCTGTTTGTATCAATAGTCTCAAAATTTTCTTAAAATTGAATAATTGACCTCCTTCCTGGTCAAGTATGCATTATGTGCTTTCTGCCACTTCCAATAACAATCAGGGCAGTTTAAAGTGAATGGAAGCATTTCTCAAACATTCTGTATTCAAAGCACACAGAATGGGGAACGGACTATCAATTCATTCACTGCATGTGACATAAAGTAACTCTTTCTAATCTATGCCTCAGTTGGCTGAATTACGGCCAGGAGAAACACTTGGTCTACAGCATCAACACTTCATGCTTGAACTCCATCTGAGGAAGTAATAAACTTCCCTTCCTTTGGATTTCAGTATGTGATATTCTTAATATATTAACAAAGTCGGTGAAGTATAAGTCTGTAGTACTAACAATTTTAGTTAAAATTAACAAAAATTAAGAATTTTGTCTGCTCATCTTATTCATAGGACTTTGTCATTTTTAAAAGTTCTGTTTCTTTACTCTTTGTGTAGCATCACCTGTTGTGGTAGTAACAGTGCCAAAACTCTGATTAAACTTGGTGGTCCTCACACCTTTTGAGGACTATGGTTTACGGTCTGTGTTCCGGGAATAATGCACATATGTAAATACAAACAAAAGTTGGCATGCACGCCAGCAGACATATGAAGCTTCTAAAGTTCACTGACTTTATATTAATACAGACTGAATTAAATTAATCACTTATTTGCTGCTCTGGGGAAGTGGTGTGAGACACTGCAAGTGAGAGGGATCCAGTCCCTGACTTTAGAAATTAATAATCTAGGCAGGCAATATTTTTAGGAATGTGTGAAAATATGTAAATTTAGAACACCACAGTTATAAACCAATAGATATTATTTTTAGGAAGAAAGTGGTCCTAATATTTATGAAATGCTTACGATCTGCAAGTCGCAATATTAAGTGCTTTAATAAATCGATCTCATTGATTCTTCACAAAGAGACTAGGAGATGGGTATTTATATCCCCCGTTTCACATTAGGAAACTGAGTCTTAGAGAAGTCAACTTGTCCAAGATCACATAATCAAGTAAATGGCAGAAGTAGGGACTCTAATCCAGGTATCAATTAACACCAAATCCATGCTTTAAATATTTCATGGCACTACTGCGTGATCAATGGAATCTTTACCATAGGACACACAAGTGGAGTATTTGGAGAAGACTCTTAAAAAAAAGACCTTTAATATTTATTTGGTTAATTTAAGTAAAGAATATAAAATCAAGCAGCCATCTATAAAACATACTCTCTCTTGAAAAAATAAGCGAAATAAATACACCTCACACTATAAGCCAAGATTTATTTTACTTTACTTATTTAGTCAAGTATCTAGAGACCAAATAGTAATCAGTTCTTATATTATTGATTCAGGACACTTTTAAATTGGACTGAATATTGTAAAATTATATAAAAACTATGATTTCGTACAGTGAAAATATTCTAGGATGGCTGCGACATAGTAAGTTTCCTTAGAAGTAAATTGTTGTTGTTGTTTTTCTTTTTTTTCTCACTTGTGGCGTGACAAATGGTTTTTTCTATTCTTAACAAATTTTCCTAATGGAGGATGAGAAATTAATATTAGTTTTAAATTCTCATGTCAAGTTTTTATTGTGTTAATAGATTCATTGTTTAAATTTTATGAAATATTTGTGTTAAAGTGAGAAATGTTTACGTTTATAACGTTAAGTTAAAAACGTAAGGCAAAAAAATTATTTAGACAATAAGAGCTCAGTTTTTGAAAAAATAAGTAGACAAAGATTTAAGGAAAGACATCAAAATGTCTGCACCAGTTGGTTCTGGAAGATAGTGTTTGTTTTGCTTTGTTTCTGTTTTGAACTTTATATATCACTTGCCTGTGCTTTCCATATTTCTTCAATAAGCATATACTATTTTTATAATCAGAAAAAAATTAAACTTAGTTAAATTTTAAGGTTAATTATAGATTTATATGTAAGAATATTTTTAAGAGTAAAAGTAATAATTATCTCTGATCAGATTTCCCCTATGCATGCAATAAGGAGAGAATTATTGATTTTCAAACAAAAATAAACCATCTAAAACTAGCTCTATTTTTTTATTACCGCCATATGCTAGCATTTCGAAACAATGTCAGTGATAAAATACCCCTAAATTCTAAATTGAACAACTATTTGAGACCAGCACACCTACCCCACCCCATCCCACTCTCCAACCCCACTGCCTCTGATGTGATTTAGACTATGGTCTAGGCTATTTTTTTTTATTAAAGCAACACAAAACTGGATTTATGTATCAGTAATAAGAAGTATAACAAAAATCTGACAAACATAACCTTTAAGCTAATACAAAATTTTCACTTAAGCCATTTTTAACTGTATGTTTTACAGGAACTGAAGAGGAAGATGAAGGAGATGACCTTTTGCTCCGGTCTGTGGATGAGTTCTGGTGGTTCCCTCACATGTGGAGCCACATGCAGCCCCACCTCTTCCATAATGAGTCATCTTTGGTGGAGCAGATGATTCTCAACAAAGAATTTGCACTGGTGAGCACGTTTGATTGCAGTATTTTTCAAACCAAGAGTTGTGATCTATTAGTGGATTGTAAAATCAATTTATTGGGTTGAATCCAATAGAAATAGAATAGAACAGAAAATATCAGAGTATATCACATTATTGAGTGCATATTGCTTTGTGTTATTTTCTTTCCCACATGTGTGTGTATACGTATTGGGTCATGATGTGACATAAAATGTATTTCAAAAAGTAGGCCATTGTCAGAAAGTTACCATCTGCTGTTTTATGGAAGGCTTATTCTTGCATTTATGAAAAGGAAAAATAGTGTTTTCTCCATCGTATTCCTGGCGCATTATAATTACCCTCTCGAAAGGCATTTGTTGCAGGGATGAATAAGTGGATGAATGAATTGAATCATTAGAGTAACCAATACGTCATAGGATTGTTTTGAGGATACGTATAACATGCTTAGAGCAGTGCCTGGCATACAGTAAGCACTCAATATGTGTTCATCAACAATTATGACCTCTCTAAATGCAGACAAGGAAGCAGTTAGGTCTTGCTTTACAAAAGTCAGATTTTTTTTTTAAATATAGATTTACAAAAGGTTGATCTTCACTTTATTTTTAGGGGATATCTAATAAATTTTTTACTACTTCACAGCATTGTAAAATTAAGTAAATATTCCCTTTTCAAAAAATAAACTTACCTTGAGTCAGCATACTGACTTCTTTCTGTGCAGTTACCCTGAAAATAGACTGCGTTTATCATTGGCTTAAACCTCCCTCACCTCACTCCCACTCCGAAGGCTTGCTTTTTGGCATGTAGGTTATATTTCATAATGGTTGATTTCACCTGTTTGTGTAATTTCTTTTTTAAAAGCTATGCCGAGAGCCCTGGGAAAGACTCAGATGTAATTGCTTTGTAATGAAATGTTGAAAGCTATTTAGAACCCATTCAGAACAATTACATTTGTTTATAAAGTGTGGCTAGAAGCTACACTGAAGTCTATAAATAAATTTTGGAAAATAAAAGCTTATTATATGTTGCATAATCAAAGTATTACAATTGAAATGAAGCCCATTAAACACACATACTCAAATGACATTGTCTTTTTCCTTCTGGTGTTCACGTCAATGAAACTTCTCAGGGGTGCTGGCCTGGTGGTGTAGTAGTTAAGCTGAGCACCCTCTACTCCAGGGGCCCAGGCTTCTCACATTCGGATCCCAGGTGTGGACCTACACCACTCACGAAAGCCATACTGTGGCAGCGACCCTCGTACAAAATAGAAGAAGATTGGCTCAGGTTCAATCTTCCTAAAGCAAAAAGAAGAGGATTGGTAACAGGTGTTAGCTTAGGGTCAATCTTCCTCACCAAAACAGAAAAAAAAATGAAAAATTAAAAAATAAAACTTCTCAGGGCTCTTCAAGCAGTGACATTCAAAACCCCACTTTTAACTGTAAACATAGGGTGACAATATGTGTGTTGTCCAGACAACCAGGAAATATATTTCTTTCTTATTGAATTATTACTTTTCCATATCCAGATGACACTTCACAACCATCACCAGTATCAGGATGGGATAGGACAGTGAAAAGCACTAAATGAGATATTGGCAGGCTATGTTTTACTCCTGACTGCTAGTTACAAGTTCTAATACAGTTGGCAACTCATTTAATGTCTTCATACCTCGGTTTCCTCCCCTGAAATGGTAATGATTCCCTTTTTCATTTTCTAAACTACAAAGTATTTAGATAATTAATTTACATCAGCTCATCTGCCAACCAAAGGCGCTGGACTAGACAATCCGTTGATCAATTCCAATTCTAAAATTCTGTGATCATGGACAGCATCAGCCCACAAATTTGGAATGAACATCTTGAAATACTTATCTACCTGCAATTGAAGCAATTATGGAAAGAGATTTTCAGACTAAATGAGAAATTTATACTGAAAGAAATCAAAAGTGTTTAAATTTCCTTTTTTATTCCATCCTGGCATTTCTCGCTATTCCTTGATGTGACCTTGGCTGGCGGTGCAATTATTAGTAAAAAGCGCAGTTGTTCTTACAACATTTATAAAAGTGATTCAAATGACATATTGATAGCTTCATGTTAATATTTCAAAAACAGTTAATCAATCAAAAGGATTTTATTTGTAGAATTTCTCTGAATTCTCTCTGGATAGAGTTCATTTTCTGTTGTAATATGTCTAAAAATCAAGAGAGAAACACATTGCAAGACTGTTTCTTTATGTTTCATCATGTTAGATGAAACACATTAGTTAGATGAAACGTTAATTAGAAAGAAACTTTTTTACGGTAAAGCATTGTCATTTCTTAATTCATGCACACTTATGTATGCAGTGTGATTGTACGTGTGTGTGTGTAGAGGGGTTATGTGTAGATGCTTAATCCATGAGCACGTGTGTATGCAATATGAGTGTGTTTATGTGTGCATATATATGTATATGTGTGCTAAATCCATGAACATGTATGCCACGTGTGTGCATGTGTGTGTATGTTTGTATAGAGGGTGTTAGTTGAGTCATAAGTGTAGTCAACCAAGATATGTTAATTACAAGATACTACATTTACATGGCAGTAGCAAAAATATTTTTGACTCTTTTAATAAATCACACATTTTTGCTGCCATTCACTTCCTTGAGCATGTCACTAAATAGACGCAACACTTTAGACAATAGACTAACAAAGGCTAAAGAGAATGAGAAACATTGGCTAACATTAATGTGCTTGATGAAAAAGCTACCAAAAATTGCTCCTGCCTTATCCACATCTCTTGTTCAAAACCAGAGAGAAGGGTGCCTATAGCATAAACTTAAATTATTTATTTTTACTTCACAATAGACTTGTGAGGGAAAAAAGAAATTAAGAAATGGTGTTTTGTTGTTTTAAGTTTTGTGTAGATTCATTAAAATTTCTAAATGAGTGGGGCCTTTCAGATCACTCATAGCAGTAGACCATAAAATACCCCGGAGGAAAAAAGGCCACTTTTTGTCTTCAATGCTAACTTTTCAATAATGATGTGGATTTTTCTTGACATTTCATGGGAACAGTTGCATATCTTATTCATGAGTAAATAAGTGAAGGATTCTTGAAATAAAGGCATAAGTTTTTAAATTTTGCTTTTAAAATGCTACACATATTTATTAACTCTATGTAACTTTTTTCGTAATTAGACACAATATTCCGATATGAAAAATGCTGACATTTAAATTGCTCTCATATAAACCCAAATTCATCAAAAGAGCAACTATGGAAAATCTTTAAGTGTCATAATGGCCTGCGCAGTAAATCAGCTATGTAGAAGTTTTAATTAAAAAATAAAGGGAGTATGAGAGTGGGATTGATGGCACAATGAAATAGAACTGAGAGTGAGCTGCCTTCCAATAGCTACTCTGCCGACCTCCTTACTAAGCCGTGCAGTATACAGCCTTGTGCTGGACAATACGAGAGGTCAAGAAACCCTGATACTTACAACTAATAGGCTATTTCAAAGATAGGAAGTTTGGTGAAGTCAAAAGTACAATTTTGACTAAATACTGATTTAATGAAAGTTTACTATGGAGCGAATACTGTCTTTTGAAGGTTCAGTAATAGATAGGGCTATCTGTACATTCAGCAGAGTAGACACTTACATGAGCAGGAAGAATTGAAATAAAATATAAAGAAACAAAACATCCTAGCACAGAAAAATTTGAAACATGTTTGGCAATCGCATGAGTTCTTGAGGGATCCTGTGGAATACACACCTATGTAGTACAAATATCTATGTAAATAACTTCAGTAACTGAGTGCATTCATTATGTACTCCTTCATAACAGATTAACCCAAAATTTACTGACTTAACACATTAATATCTAACAGTCTATATAGATGAAAAACTTGAATACGACTTAATTGGATCCTGTGGTTCAGGGTCTCTCACAAGATTTCAATCAAGATGTCAGTTGAGGCGGCAGTCATTTCAAGACTCACCTGGAGGGTGGACCAGCTCACAAGCTCACTCCCGTGGTTGTTGACAAGATTCAGTTCCTCACCAGTTGTTGGATTGCCGACCTCAGTTCCTGTTCAGATGTTGTGCCCATCTGGCCTCACTTCCTTGCCATGTGGGCCACTCCACAGGGCAACTTGCAACATGGCAGTTGGCTTCATGAGAGCTGAGGAGAAGGACAGAGGGAAGAAGGACGGGAGAAAGAGAGAGAGAGAGAGAGAGAGAGAGAGAGAGAGAGAGAAATTCAGAGTCTTTTATAACCTAATCTCAGAGTGATATCCCATCATTTTTACCATTTACTATTCATTAGAAGTCAGTCAGTAGGTCTAGGGCAAACTCAAAGGGAGGGGAATAAAAGAAGGGAGTGAACACAGGAAGAGGAAATCCTTGGATGTCATTATGGAAGCTACATTCATATCCAACCAGAAGTAAGAAGTATAGAGAATCCTGTACAATAGAACTCACATGTATTCCTTCACTAATTTAAAAAATATTTGCATATGAACTTTGAACATTGAACTCAATCTCTATCCTAAAGTTTAAGGCCAATTACATCATTCCAATCCAAAGATATTGGATTCATCTGACTCTTCTCTTTCTCTTATTCAATCCATTGCTTCCACTTGAAAATATATTTAGAACTGATGAATTCTCACCACCTCTACTATCTACTTAGTCTCAGTTACCATTGTATCTTTTTTTTATCAGCTTCATTGATATTGGTATTAACATATCACACAATTCACTGATGTAAAGCGTAAACTTCAAGGGTTTTCAGTGTATTCACAGATTTGTGCAAAGTTCACCATGATCAACTTCAGAACATTTTTATCACCTCAGATAGAAAGCCTGTACCCATCAGTAGTCATTCTTTCTCTCTCCCAACTCCCCCAACCTTAAGAACTCACTAATTTACTTTCTAGCTCTATAGATTTGCCTATTCTGAACATTTCATATACATGCAATCATACAGTATCTTTTATGATTAGTTTTTTTTTTTTACTTAGCATAGTGTTTTTAAGGTTCACATGTTGTGGCACAGATCAGTACTTCATTCCTTTTTATTGCTAAATAATATTCCATTGTATGTTTACATTGTATTTTATTTATCCATTCCTCAGTTAATAGACATGTTTACACTTTTTGGCTATTATTTATAATGCTCCTATGAACATTCATGTACAAGTTTTTGTGCGGACATAAGTTTTCATTTATCTTTAGTATCTACCCAGGAGTGGAATGGTTGGGTCATATGCTATCTCTGTGTTTAACATTTTGAAAAACTATTAGACTCTTTCTAAAGAGCTTGCACCATTTTACATTCCCACAGACAATGCTTGAGGATTTCAGTTACTCCAAATCCTTGCCAGTCCTGTTACTGTTTTTTTTTTTTTTTTTAATATAGCCATCCTAGTGGGTGTGAAGTGGTATCTTATTATGGCTGTGACTTGCATTTCCCCAATGGCTAATAACATTGAGCATCTTTTCTTATGATTATCAGCCATTCATATATCTTCAGTGGAGAAATGTCTATTAAGATTCTTTACCCATTTTTAATTGAATTAGTGGTCTTTTTATTATTTACTTGCAAGCATTCCTTCTACATTGCTTATACAAGTATTTTGTGAGATCTATGATTTACAGATAACCTCTCCTATTACATGGGTTGTCTTCATTTTCTGAAGTGTCATTTGAAGCATGGAAACTTTTTTTTTCCATTGTTTTCATTTTTTTTCCATTTTATTTATTTAATTTTAATTTTTGTTTTTATAGCAGTAACATTAAATTATAAGATTATATAACTTTCAGATGTGCATCATAATATATTTTAAATTCAGTGTAGATTACATCATGTTCCCCACCCAAAGACTAATTATAATCCTTCACCACATGCATGAGCCTAATCACCCTTTTTGCCCTCCTCCCTCCCCGCTTCCCCTCTGGTAACCACCAATCCAATCTCTCTTGTTATGTGTTTGCTTGTCGTTGTTTTTATCTTCTACTTATGAGTGAGATCATACGATATTTGACTTTCTTCCTCTGATTTATCTCACTTAGCATAATCCCCTCAAGGTCCATCCATGTTGTCACAAACGTCCTAATTTCATCATGTCTTATGGCTGAGTAGTATTCCGTTGTGTATATATACCACATCTTTATCCATTCATCCCTCGATGGGCACCTATGTTGTGAAGCATGGAAATTTTTAATTTTGAGGAAGCGCAATTTATCATTTATTTTCTGTCTGTTGTGCTTTTGGTGTCAAACATAAAAAGGCTTTGCCTAACTCAAGGTCATAAAAATGTACTTCTGTATTCATTTGTAAGTTTTACAGTATGTACTCTTACACATAGGTCTATAATGCATTTAGAGTTAATTTTTTATGTGGCACAAGAAAGAAGCACTACTTTATGCTTTCACATGTGTATATCTGGTTGGACCAGCTATTTGTTGAAAAGACTATTCTTTCCCCCACTGAATTGTCTTCATACCTCTGCCAAAAATAAATTGACTTTAAATGTAAGGATGTGTTTTTAGACTCCCAGTTGTGTTGCATTCATCTGTATGCCTGTCCTTATGTTAGACCTCAGCATCTTGATTACTATGTCTTCATAGTAAGTTTCGATATTGGGAATTGTGAGTCCTCCAATTCTTTTCTTCTTCTTTAAAATTGTTTTGGCTATTCTGGGTCTTTTGCATTTCCATATGAATTTTAAGATCAGCTTACCAATTTCCACACAATGGCTGGCTGGGATTCTGATAGGATAGCATTGAATCCACAGATCAGTTTGGGAAATATTGCCATCGTAACAATATTAATTCTTCTGATCTATGTACACAGGTGTGTTCCCATTTGTTTAGGTCTTCCTTAACTTTTAAACAATATTTTATAATTTTCAGAGTCTATGTTTTGCACTTTTGTTGTTAAATGTGTTTCTAGATATTTTGTTCATGAGTATTTTTATCATGAGAGGTGGTTGGATTTTTCACATGCTTTTTAGGTATCTATTCAGTTGATTGTGTTTTTCCCTTTATTTTATGGATACCATATATTATACTAGTCAGTTTTTAGATGTTAAACCAACCTCACATTCTTGTAATAAATCTCACTTGGTCATGGTGTACAATGCTTTTTATATGTTGCTAAATTTAATTGCTAGTACCTTTTTGAGGATTTTGCATCTATATTCACAGAGATATTTGTTTGTAGTTTTCTTTTATTACAATATCTTTTTCTGGTTTTGGTGTAAGGATAATACTAGCCTCATAGAATTAGCTGGGAAGTGTTCTCTTCTATTTTTTTGGAAGAATCTGTGAATGATATATATTAATTCTTCTTCACATGTTTGGCAGAACTCACCGGTGAAGCCACCTGGCCCTGGCTTTTCCATATGGGAAGTCTTTAAATTATTAAGTCAATCTCTTTACTTGTAAGTCTATTCATATTTTCCGTTTCCTCTTGAATCAGTTTCAGTACTTTGTGTGTTCCTAGGAGTTTATCCATTTCATCTAATTTATCTAAGTTTTTGGTATGGAGTGTTCATAGTATTCCTCATGGCTCTTTTTATTTTGATAAAGTCAGTAATGTCTCCTTCTTAATTCCTGATTTTACCAATTGAACATCCACTAATTGCTAGCAGCATGCTCAATTATTTTTTGATAATGCCCTAAAGTACGTTATTATCACTGCACCATAGTCTGAACCAGTAAAATGTGGTCCTTTTTGCAGAAGTAGTCTTTGAGGTCAGTCTATGAGGCTTTTGCTGACCCCCACAAGCGTTCTTCTTACCTATTTCTTTCCCTGATTCTCTCTAGTAAACTTCTGTTTGGTCTACTATTAGCTTGTCATTAATATTAATTAAAATAACAACAGCCTCCTCTAAATTGCTTACCATCAAAATCTCCATTGTTTTCAAGAGTGACTTTAGGCTTGAACTTTTCTACACTTTGTCCCAAGTAAAGTCACTTCCCTTGGAGAGAATTTAGGAGCTCTCTCTATTTATGACCTACATCCCCCCTGGATAAAATCTCTGCAGTACTACCCTAGAGCTAGGGGTGGGGACAATGGCTTCTTCTCTCAAAGGGACACCCAGATTTATGAGCATGGTGCAGGGTTGTGGTGGTAGCCTCTGGTCTTAGCTCACCTCTCCTAGCTAAGAATCACCACTCTACAACTGAGCTGGAGCGAGGATAAATTATGGTTCCAGTGTTCTTGGTCTCCTGCATCTGGGATACAGCCTCTGTTCTACGGTTGGGGCTACCTAGAGGAGCAGAGCTCCAGATCTTTCATCTGCTTTTTCCTAGAATAGAGCTTCTGCGCACAGAGCTCGGGGGATGAGAAATACTGATGGCCTGTCATTCCCAGGGAGAATCATAGATTTGACTGGAAGCTAGGGAGAGAGGAACCCCTGTGTTCTTGGTGGCACCCACCTAGGGTAGGAATTTTGTTACTCTAACCCAGGGCAAGTGGGGAAGGGTGCAAGTCACGGCTCAAATGGCACACACTTTCACTGTTCTTACCAACTTTAGTAGATTTTCTGGAATACATGTTTCTTCATTTACTGTATATCCTTAGTTTATTTTTCAGAGATTTTAAATGGTTGTTTTCTTCCTTTTTTTAAAATAATTTCTACCAGTTATGGTTGTTTTGTTGGGAGAGGGTCCACAGAGCTCCTCACAGCACCATTCCAGAAGTCTGAATTCTACCATCATATCTTGACTAGTCTATAGCAATGGCCTCCTCACTGGTCTCCAGTCCCACTCTTGGCCCTCTTGAATCTTTCTCATCAAAGCAGTGCAGTGATCTGGTTAATATGTAATTCAGATCCCGTCACATTTTGTCTCAAAGCCCTCCAAACTATCCTAAAAGGGCCCTAGCATCTGAACACTTGTCTCATGTGCTGTGTGCTCCCATCTGATTTTTTCGTGGTTGGTTCTTGAAAGTCTCCACTGTGTTCCTTCCATTCAGCTCTGATGACGAGCTTTGATCTCCACTGTTGCTGTCCTTGTGTGGTGCTCCTCCTCCAGCTTTGGTGACTCTGTTCTTGACCCCAAGGTTCCCCAGCGTTTCCTACAACTCACTGCTGACCTAATTCCATCCAGGCTATGGGATTCTTGAACTTGGAGGAGCATTTTCCTACGCCCCATTCCTCACACCGTATACATGTCCTTAAGAACAAATTATAAAGGCATGGGTTCAATAATATTTTCATGACATCATCTTGGGTCAAGTGAAAAGTGACCCTTGCCAGTACTGAAAAGGAGCAAAGGAGCAGGGAGAAAGTATTGCCTTTGTCTCTTCTGCCTAAAAGTAAATTACTTATGTTCTAGTCTTATCTTCCATTTCCCCTTGCCTTGCTCCCTAAGGATGGAATCACTTTTACTTTGCCTCATTTTTTATGTTCTTCAGTCTTTGTAATCCATTATCTTGATTCTTTCTCCATACCAGAGTTACCATCCTACTTATACACTTAAGCCCTGCAATAGAAATGCAGCCACACTTGCCGGTAATTTCCCCTGATACACTAGAATTTCTAGACTGGGCTTTCAAATTAAAACACACTGTGGTTTTGGAAATAATTTATTTGTTTAATCTGTTGTGTCTGTTTTTTTTGTATCAGTATCTTAAATCCTAAAGCAGGGTAGGCAGAAAGTATTTTTAAGTTTGAAACAGCATTAAATAATAAAATCAAATATTAATGGCATTTCCTTGGAAGACAGAGCAGTGAAAATTTGCTAAATGTTAGTAAATGGAATATTCGTATGATCTTGAATACATTTAATTCTACTTATTGGAAACCTATGATGGTTAAAATGGTCTTAGAAAGGGAGAAAATAATGAAATCACAGTGGGAAGATTATAGAACACCAGCTAGCAAACTTGAAGCTCATTTGTGTGAGCACTTAAACGATTTTGTTACTGAATATAGAGCATTTATTTGTAGATGGCATTTTATGAGATTAAAATTATTTCCATATATCCATGTGATCAGTAGAGATATATATTCATCATTATGTCTGTTTATTTTTGCCCTTTATGTTAAATATGCATATATTTCTCATATATTGTTCAAAAGTATGATTCACAGACACAACTTATCCATCACCATATTGCTTTTCTATGGCAGTATTGTCTATCACAATCCTTTGTACCTTCCTGTTAACACCCTTGTGCTTTTTATTCAGGACAGTCAAAATGGCACACCTAGAGATTAACCTTTAATATATGCTGTATCAACATGGATATTGTATTGCAATGAATGAGTTATCCATTTGCCACTGAAGAGATTTAGAATTTGGGTGATTTATTGTTTTACCCATTTCAGCAAGTAACTTTCTAAAACATATAATTTACTGCTTATAAATTAATAAATGTGTGCTAAGCATCATGCCACCTTTTTCACGAGGGCTAAAGATTTTCATTGTTAATGCAAATGATTTTACTGCACCGTGCTCTTGCTGTGCTCTCAGAGTCTGCTGAGATTATGTGGACTATTCGCTCCTAAACTAGGTTCTCAGAAGTTTTGAGCTCTTGCATCTACTTTTTCTAGTTTTCTGGTCTATGGTTTGTAAGACTGATAGTTTTCATTTCTGGCCATTGTCACGTTGTCTGGGTCTAGCGACTAGAATCCCATTTCACTACAATGAAGTGGTCAAGTTAGATGACCTTTGAGGTCCATGATATCTCTAAGAGTCTATGAATCTGAGTTGCCCTGAGCTTGGAAAGCAGATACGCCAGGCTTCTTAGGCTTGTTTCTAAAGCGACAGTGAAAGCTCTCAGTTTCACAAATGAGAACACTGAGGTCGTGTGTAAGTGACTTGTGCATGGTCACACAGAGAACCCATACTTCGCGGCTCCTAATCCAGTGCTCTTTCAATTGTACCATACAACACCCGAGGCAAGAGCTAATGATCTCTGGGAGAATCAGACAATGTCTCCCCAAGACAAAATGAACAAACTTGTGTGCCCTGTTTTCCTAATGGCGTTTCTTTTTAACCGTATTCCAGGTAATTAAGGCAATATATAATTGACCTCTGCATAGTTGAATAATTGTTGAAGAACGCAGACCTTTCTGTATTGAGAGAAGTAGATGTTATTGTATAAAGCTTAGAAGATTACTATGGAAAATTCAAGCATACACATAGCATGATGATCAGTATATTGGAGAATAAGGGAAAATATTTTGATTTCTCTTTCAGCTACCTATTGACGGTAGATAGGCTTTTTACACTTTTTACAAGTAGGATGATATTGTCTAATAAAAATCTTAGCTAGCTCGTGCAAGCAGTCTCTAAGGTTCTCATCAAATCCTGTTTTCACCAAACGTACAACATGAAGAATAGGAGGAACTTTTTGCCTGCAAATTAGAATTGATATTTCATTAGCTATTAATATTCATATGGCTCAGCAATGGATTTAGAGAAAAAATGGCTTTCTTGTCATGTGTTGTATCATGTAGATGAAAGAATTTCCCCTAGACAGAAAATCTCTACAATACATATTTATCTACTTTATTTTCTTATCAGAGGGCAACATCAGACACCCTCACTCCCCTAAATTCCTATTTTAGCTGCAGCACCTTCTTTCTATCAAGCAACTGTTTTATTTTTGAACATATTTAACTTGAATAAATGCCACCTACAAAATGCACTTTGGTATTGGGCAGCAATAATTGGAGGAAATTAACTATTTCTATCACTCAAAATGTATTAATATGAATCTATCAAGACTTGCATCAGTCTTTTCTGGATACTTTGTTATCATTATTTTTGGTAAGTGTAAAGCCTTGAAAGTCATTCCTTCTGCTTTATTGTTTTTACGCATTTAAATAATCTTTAAGATTAACTAGAGGAGCTCTGATTCTTTTTAAGAGCTGATACATGAAACAATTGCCGCAGAGATTTCTCCCTAGGAGATAAGCTGATAACTGCTTAAAGTGATTGTTAATATTTAATTTACTCACTTTAAAGCAAATAAATATTTCCTCTAAATATTAAGTTTTGTTTATTTTACACAGAACAATAAACTGTGTACAAAATGCAAAAGAAAAAGTCATGTCCCTCTGAAGGAAACAAAACTATTTTTATACATGTCTTTTGTGACATGAGCTTACCCTATGAATGCCATTACCTAATTGCTCAGTGTACTATTTAAGCTCATGTGTTTGGCTTCACACCTATCTTGGTTCAAATTCTGTCTTCGCCAATTACTAGATGGGTGACCTTAGCAAATGACTTAAAATTCCTGGGCTTTAATTTTCAAATGTGTAAAATGGGTGTGAAAGTAGTTCCTACTACATAGATTTTTATGAGGATTAGATAATGTGTATACACGTTTGTGTATGTATAATGCTTAGTGAAATGCGTGGGACATAAGCGTTTCAAAAAGTATTTGTCACCATCGTCGTCATCATGAATCATCATCATCGTAGATATCATCATTTTCACCATATTTCTTCAAGAAGTATATGATCATTTCTTTTGAAATAAGAGGTTGGTGATGATGATCAAACCACCAAATGACTTTTTCAAAGTTACGTAATATGCAAGTTAGGAACAGATCCAAGACATTCTGATTTGTTCTACATTCCCCCATCTATCCATGGTTCAATACTGAATGTGGCCACTAATTTTTAGTGATTAAAAGAGACTAGTATCTTACCAAACAGTCCAGGAAAAAAAGAGCATGGATGATGAACTTTTTTTTTAAAGAAATAAATGGAAAAATAAAAAAGAGTTGATCCACGTATATGTGAACTCTTGAATCTTAGAAATTATTGCTTTCCAATGATGTCCAGAAGTTTTCACATACTCCTTCCTGTGTAAAAAAGTAACTTCCTCACTGCCTTTATGCAGTTTTTTTCATTCTTTTCTTTCTTTCTCCCTCTGTTCCTTCCTTCCTTTCCTTAACAAACAACTAACGAATATGTATTATCTGCTAAGCTCTTTACTTGACACCAGGGATGCGAAAATGAATGAGATGCTGCTTATTCTCAGGAATTTTATTTCAGTGTAATAAAATGGCATTTCAGGTTTTTAAGAGAAATGTACAGAGCACAGTATGGCTGTAAAGGAAACACAGGTTAGTTACAGGAGGAAGAAAAACAAAGAATCAGGACAGACAATTGAGATGATAACACTCGTGAAAAATGAGAAGATGTACACGAGGCAGAAGGCAGGAGGGGAGCATCCAAACAGAGGGAGCAATGTGAGAGAAAGCACAAGATAGTGCCCAAAATAACGTGCTCCACTCTTCCGTAGGATATATACTGCTCAGCAACAACCTACCCATGGCTCAGGACACTACTGCCTGTGGGATTTGGCCTGCAGCCTGTTTTCATATGGTTGGTGTCCTAAGAATGGGTTTTACATTTTTAAAGTTTGTAAAAATCAAACAAACTAACTAAGAAAAGTATTTGACGAGGCATTATTTTGCTCACAAAGTCTGAAATATTTACTCCATGGCTCTTTAGATAAAAAGTTTGCCAAATTTTGACCCACACACGCAATGATCCAGACAAAGGTATATCAAATTAGAGTCATAACGATGAACAGTATTTCATGATTCCTTAATTAATGTACATCTATTCATTAGTGATTATTTGTAGCCTACTGTGTTCTTAGAAATATGAAATTTATGGAATGTAAAATACATTTCTGATAATCCTTGCCCTTATGAATCTCCAAAAAGAGCATAAAATGTTTAGGAAAGAAGGAAAAAAATGATTTGTTGTCAGAGGAGGCTTTGAGATAGGAATTAGAAGATGAGACTGAGCAGCTGATAGGGGCCAGAATGTGCAGGAACTCTTTACCCTAGGTCTTAGGGCCTCAGGGATCCTAAACCCAACTGTACTGATCACCTTTGCTTAGAACGCTACCCTTTGAAACATCAGTTCTCCAGATTCTCATATCACCTCCCCATGTTTCTAATTAATGTTTTCCAGTGTACTGCTCTCCGATAACCTCCTAGATCGTTATTGGTGCGTGCCTTTTGTACATAAGATTAGGAAGTGGGCTGCTTAGTAACAGGGCATGGGAATTCTTATTTCTACATTCTCATTTCAGGATACAGGTGTCTTTAGTCCTTGATCATCACTTTTAAATGCATGCTCAATACCCACGTTCACATTCTTCCTACTGAGTGAATCCAGTTTGCTTGTGGAGCCAAAGTGTCTGGCTAAAGGGCTGATTTCTCAGCTTTTATTTCAGGTAGGGAGTCTTTAACATAGTTTCAGCCAATGAGACATAAGCATAAGTTGTGCTATGAGACTTCCAGGAAAGGAGGTTAGATACAGCAGACACTTGCCCTTCTGCCCTTTGCCTCTATTCCTTTCTCCTGCCTAGTATATGATCCTGTTGCTGGAACTAAGCATCCATCTTGAAACTGTGAAGGAAAGACCGACAAAGTCAGAGACCTCACTTCTGGCATTCCTAAACTTCTGAACCCACTGCTTATCTCCAGATTTTCTATTACTCAAGGAAAATAAGCTCTTCTTTTGTTGAATCCACTGTGTTTTGTTGTTCTCATTTTTGTTTTTCGGGTACAAAGTTTGAACTCATTTCTAACCCAATGCTTTACCATTGCATTTTTTCTTTTAAACTGTTTGGAGATTGCCTACATTCAAATTTGACCCATTGTCTAAAATTTATAGACCCTTTAAAGGAATATTTATATAGAATACCCTGAACATAATATCCCAACACTTTTTAAGAAGTGAGTGATAGTGAGATTTTATGCTTATTTATCAATCAATTATTAGATAGCAGTTTTGTGAGTGGATTCTTAGAATGGTCAATAATAGCATAATTAACTCTCACTGGAAGATTTTAATTTCATTGCTTCAACGACCAACTTGTTTTTTTAATTGTTTAATGATGGTGAAATAATCTAGAACCAAGGTTTTCAAGACTTTTTTTCATTATTTAACTCTTGCTATACTGAGTGTATTTTATTCGTATTGGATAATTCATCAAAAGCATTTGTTAACACATTTTTTTTCTTTTTCTTTCTCTTTTGCTTTTCTCAACTTGAAAAATTCTTTCAGCTTGATAGTTTCTTTTATACCTTATCTATAGCGGCTGAACATTTTCATCATTCCATGATTACCTCTTTATAGTTGACACTTCAGTTCCCTGCAGTCACTTCTGCAGTCACTTGAGCAGGATGAGAATATGCGAAATTGTTTCCAAACATGTTGACAGTGGAGAGAGTTGAAGCTGGTTAATAATATAGGAGAGTTGGAGTGCTTGAAGTGCAGTGGTCTTGACATGAGTTCTGTATTGATGATTTGATTTCCAAATATGAAGCCACTTTAATGTGATGATAAAATGGAAATATAATATTTTGGTATGATTTTACTTTGAAACATGTCAACATGTCTACAGAACATATAGTAATTTAATCATCTCTATAGGCAGATACTTAAGTGATAATTTGTTTTTTAAAAATAAAGATACCATTTATTACCATAAACTTACGTTTTGTCTGATGAAATTTAACCTACTTCACATGGTGGTGAAGGCTCTAAAAAATTGGAAACAATCACAGATATGAATGATTTTAACTCTTGGAGAAGGCACAGGATGTCAAAGAGGGCAAAATGTAATAACACCTTGTATTTTTGGGTGTGGAGGAGGGAATTGACAACCAGAGGGATGGCTCATGCCTACACCAAACATTTAAGGCATTTTTCCATAAATGCATTAAGTAGCATTAAAGGGGGAAAATGACACCAAAGGGAAACCTCAACTTGACTCAGAAATAATATAAGAAATATATTTAATTGCTCAGAGGAAGTAATAGTTTAGGCAAATCTATTTCTGCAAAGTGATGCATTTAAATCCATGATTCTAAACCATCACCTATATAATTTTGGAGGTATCCAAAAAGTTTAGAATGTGTTCAGAATTAGAAAATGAAGGGCATTCTAGCCAGCTTTAAAAAGGGAAAGCTGCCATCTTCAACTTGTCTGCTTCACACACACACACACACACACACACTCCTAGCCATTCCACCAAAACTAGGGCTTTGTTCCATGAACATAGGCAATCAGGTAGAAGATTGAAAATATAGTTATTTAATGTTTTCTGTGTATAAATGCTTGTGGTACTAAGAATGGAGATAGATTAGATATGTTATTTACTTGAGATAAAATTGCAAATGAACATGTTGTGAAAATGGTGTGATCTGTATTAGGCAAAATTATTTTGAGTACCGTCTTTTTTCATGTTTCTACTTATAGTAACTATAGAGATGATGTGATAATGGAATGGATAATACTATTCTTATTTCCAACTTACTCAACACATTTAAGAATCTTGAATGTGATTATTTCTTCCAGGTTAAAGGTATTGTTAGAAGCTCTAAATACTTAATAGCTGGTACCGTTTCTCTTGTTACTAAACTAAATCTAAAATTAGATCTTTCCAGGCAGCAGAGGCAACAATGAAGGGAAAAGTACGGAAGTGCAGTTCTGGCATTTCCTGATATATCCTGAAATCCCATCTTTGCTGCTCCTCTTTCTTCCCAGGTTCTTGCTTTCCTCCTTATTCAGCTTAATTTAAGAACTAATTATTGTAAGCATTCCCTTGAATACACCCAGAACTCTCTTACACTTCTTGATTCATCATACTCCACTATAAAGCCTCAACCTCGTTTGACTCCAAATCTCCACCTAGTCTGTGCGTATACTCCTGAAACTGCATGTGGCTGGGACCAACAATTAACTGTTCTCACATTAAAGACCTCAAGTGGACCCTCCATGCTGCCTAGAAGTAACACCGGAAGTCCTTATTTTGTTCATAATCCTGTTCTCCTCCACCACTGTTTCATACCTTCTTCCTGCAAACTACCTCACGTCTTACCCCAGCTTCGCTCTCAACTGATGGTCTTCTTATTTCACTGAAAAAAATACCAATCAATTAGAAAAGAACTCCCACATGCTCCTGTTACTGCAACTGCTACTTCAACATGATGATCACAAAATGGAAATACAGTAAGAGGTTTGATTTTAATTTGAAACATGTGAACATGTCTACAGAAAAAATGTAAGAATTATAATAATTTTTATAGCTAATTAGTCTGGCGATCATAATTATTTAGTAAAATCTTTTTGAATATGTAAGTATGACTTATTAACATAAACTGTGTTCACAGTGCCGTAAATATAAATTGTGGACTGGCATCTTGTGAGAGGAGCACACGAGCTTGGCTCTTGAAACAATGAATAAAAGAACGAGAAATGCAAAGGCCAAATTTAGTACTTTTGCACTTAATCTCATCCCTTCCCAGCTGTTCAAGAACCTCCTTCTAGCAGTTCTCCCCTCGTTCCTAAATCATTTCCCTCTCTCCAAACATACTATTTCGCCCACCTTTAGATAATCCTGTGTTTAGGTTGCTTCTCCCTCCAGCTACAGCCCCATTTCTAGATTCTCTATTTTAGCAAAACTTCTCCAAATAGTTGTTATACTCACTCTTTCCATTTCAGCTCCTCTTATTCTCTCTTAAATCTACTCTGATGTGCTTGCCCTTCACCTCTCCACCCTTCTCTTGTCCAGTTCACCAATGGACATCCAGTGTTAAACCAATGGCCAATTCTTAGTTCTTATTCCACGTCACCTATTAGCAGCATTTGACATGTTGAACTCAAGACTCTTTTCTGAAACATTTTCTTCAGTTGGCTCCCATTTCATTGTAGATTCCTGGTATTCCTCCCATCTCACTTGCAATACTCTTTCACAGTGTATCTTCTGGATTTCTTCTCTTCTTGCTGACTTCTTAATTTTAATATACCTCAAAGATCTATTCTTAGACCTCTTCTTTTCTCTGCTTATGCACTCATTCTGTTGGTGATCTTAATGAATCTTATGACTTTAAATAAAATCTATATATTGATAACTCACCAAATTTAGATCTGCAGCTGAACTCTCTCCTCTGAATGCTAAACTTGTTTGACTTCGTACTTGATGTATCTAATTGGATGTCTAATCTCAAACACATGTCCTATCTTTCTCCTCAAAACCTGCTTAATTTTTAAGCTTCCCAGGCTCACTTGATGGAAACTCTTTCTAGTTAAGTACTTTCTCTCATGTTCTATATTCAGTCTATCCTTAAATCTTGTGGCTCCTCCTTCACAATATGTCCAGAATAAAATCACTTCTCACCAGCTACATTGTCTCCACCATGGTCCGAGCTATCATTGTCTCTCACCTAGGTTGTTTCAATAACCTACTAACTGTCTTCTGCTTTTCTCCTTACTTCCTATCAGTCAGCTTTCAACATAGCAGCCAGAAGAATTTTTTTTAATGGTAGGCTAGATCGTATCAGCTGTCTGCTCAAAACTTTCCAGTAGCTCCTGATCTTACTCAGAGTAAATACCAACACCCTTATAGTGGTAATAAGGACCTAAATGGTCTGCACCCATTCAGTGATGCTGCATCGTACAGCCCCTGTAAAAGCATAGTCAAGTGAATGGTGCCCCCTGGAGTTGTTCAGTAAATAACTTATAAGGCCGTTTGTAGCAACCCTGCCTCTTGACATCATCTCTTGTCACTCTCCGCCTTTGCTATCACTGCTCCAAAAACAACTGAATTCTTATTCTTCTTCAAAATACTTGAGGTGCTTTCAAAGCAGAACAATGTTGGTACTTTCCCCCCCTGCCTGGAATGATCTTCCCCAAGTTTTCTGTATGGCTTAATCCCTCGCAACTTCAGACCTTGACTCAAAATATTACCCTCTCCATGATTGAAACTCACATCCCTTCATTCATTCTCCTCCCTTTCTCTGCTTTATTTTTCTCCATAGCTCTTAGCACCTTCTCATATTGTATACAATTTACCTTTTCATTTTGTGTAATCTTAGTCTCACCATACCAAAGTATAAGCTCCCTGATGGCAGGGATTTCTGTCTGTTTTGTTCAGTGCTGTATCATCAGTGCCTATAATGGCTCCTAGTACATCATAGAACATAATAAATTATGTGTTAAATAAAAGAACTTAATGAACCAAAATATGTTGAACATCTTGTCAATAAAGTAAGAATTCTGACCGCCAAATTTAGCAAAGCAGGTGCCTAATCAACCACATTTTGTCTAGTGTGAATGAAGACTGACTTAGTTTTTCTGTCAGTTCCCTTTAAGCTGCAAAGTAGACCCTCAGCAGGGTCAAGAATATTAAAGGGAGGTGTCTCAATTGCCCAAAATAGCTCTACTTAGGATCGGAAAGTTCACACTGCAGAAGCAACGCCGTTGCTGTTCTATTTCTTTTTCAAAAGAAAAATCCATTTGTAACACAGAGCTCTCCAGAGATTTGTTACCATTTACTAGGCTTCAGTCCAAGAAGTGTCAGGACTGACCCAGCCAATTTCCAGGGTCACACAGTCATTGCTTTTATCACTTATGAAAACAGAAGACAATTTCAGTTCCCAAAACACAGTGGAAAATCAATGATCCTAGGATCATTCTCAAAGTTGACAATATGATTCCAAGTCCTTATTAAAAGGAAAAATAGATAATGAGGTCTATTTTCTTTAGCACCAGTGTTGCTTACTAGAAGTTGTATATTTAGGAGGACAAATCAATATTTTAAAATTCAACAGGGTACTGTTTAATGCATTATCTCTTTACTACAAGTACATTCATTTATGAGATCATTATTTCATTTACTTTCATTTTATATTCATTTATTAAACATCTATGGTAAATTTATTTAATAACTTTTTAAATTTATTATTTCCTTTAAAAAATATTTACTAAACACAACAATGTGCCAGGCATGCTGCTAAGCACTGGGCACATAAATCCATCCTAAGTATATTATGGGCTGGTTTCGTAAGCCGTATCTCCTGGAGTGCAAACATATGGTCCTAATAATAGGGAAAATGACATCTACCTGACTTTTCTTTCTGTATCAAGACCTCCATTCCTTCTTCAGGTTTCTGTCCTGCTATTTGTGAGAGATCCAGGAATGTCGCCTGTAAGTCCATGAGCTCAATCCTCCCAACTCCCGTTTTTCTCGTTTTTTTCCTCCAGTTTCCTATGGTGTGTGAGGTCTTCTAAAAAGTGTCTACCGGTGACTGACCAGAGTGCTGCTCGTGCTCACCTGTGGTTCTTTCTACCTCTGCATGTGATGCCTACATAGGTCTTGATCCATTTACTAGGATGGGTTATCCTCAGGAAGGGGTGTTACAATGCATGCTGGCACAGACGTGGTTGTGGTCATCAAAATTAATCCATTAGAGCAATGTCCTTTCAATAGGATTTGTCCCCCTTCTTTATGTTACCTACATTATATGGTTTCACTACAGTATTGACGTGTCAAATACCTGTGGTAGCTATTATTTAAATAAACTAGTGCCCTGTTTATTTTCTCTATACACTAGCCATTGACTGATCGGTACATAAGATTTAATAGTCATATATATATAACACGATAGTATCCAGCTAGACAAATAGGTGTTTGCTATATATCAATGAGTTTCCTTGGAGAAATATTGGGCTATGCTTTAGGAAGCTCTTCCTTTGTTTTCCTAGAATTCAAACCACTGACATCTCACCTGAACCCTTTAAACCTTTTATACTTATAAAAAAGGGGCAAAGACCACCTGTATTAGTCAGACTTCCCTGCTAGAAACAGAAGCCGCTTGAGGTTATTTTAAAGAGGGAAAGGTTTTATTCAACGATTTAAGTAACTCCAAATACACTGGAAGGGCTGATGGAGCAGATTCTAGGCTCTTCAGCCTCCAGGGACTGGCAGAGCCAGACAGAATTGAGTCCCTAGGGCAGCGACTGCTTCTGAAGCTACCACTGGAGCTCTGGAGTAAGCAGTTAAGTTTCCACCACTGCCTTGCAAAAGGGCACCACATACTGCTTCAGGAAAGCCTCCTGTGTTCGAGATCTTACCTGCCAGCAGTAAGAGCCAGGAGTTGCCAGACATTAGCCTCTGCCCACCTACTGCTTTCTGGACTCTCTCCTGAGTACTTCTAATTGGCTGAATCTTGTTTGCATAAAAAAGGATAGCTGCAGAGGAGTTTGCAAAAGGTATAATTTTGCTTTATAGCTTCTCCAAGTAAAAATAGAGTGGATAGGAGTTCCAGATCAGAAATATATGTTAAAATCAATTCCCTTTTGTCAGCACAGTGCTTCGGGTCATTAACTGGAGGGTCACAGTAGTAGCAACTTAGTAGAAAGGCAAAAGCAAAATCTATGAATTTAGAGGACTTGGGTACAATTCTAGCTCTGACATTTGTGAACATGAGCAAGTCATTTGCATTCTCGGAGCCTCAGTTTCCACAGTAGATAATAACATCCAGGCCATCTCACAGGGCAATTATGAGTATCACGTTAGACATGAATGTAAAAACACATCATAAATATCAGGTACTAAGCAGTTGCAAGCAGATATGATCAGTAGGAATGATCAAAGAAAAATTAAATGAGATCATGCCAGCTACTGTTAGAGGTTCAGTGCTAAATATATTTTATTTTATTCTACGTTTTGAAAACTGGTGACCCTGTTTTCATATGGTCTGCAAATTACCATATTATACCATTTCCCAATCAACTGGGAATTTAACATAACTGGAAAAATTAGATCATGTTAAACTCCTCTGTAAATGTTTGTGGTGTCGTCTCATATTGTAACACCATAGAATTCCTAGATCCTGTAAGAGATGCTGTTTTAATAAATAACAAATGCCATATTTGAATTAGTTTATTCCACTGCTAGATGTACATTTTTATAGTTTCAAATGTTTCCAATATTCACATTAGAAAGTCTTTCAAATTTTGTAATTTTTGTGATCGTGTATAAATATGATGTTTAGTTCACTTTTTAGTTGACCAAGCCTCTGTGAAATGGGTTTTACACTCTGGACAATAAAGAATGAAGGTTTCTAGCTCAGCAAGCTCTTTGATAACACAAAAAGAGTTTCTAGGGAATTTATTTTTCATTGTGTGTTATCATTTAGGTTGAAAAAGTATAAACTCATAATTATCTAGTGTGATTTATTATTTTGATTGAGCTCTGCTTGTCAGTGTGATAAGACGACCTTATGAGCAGTATAACATCGAGCCCCTAGAAATCAATAAATATAATAAAATCCTTTTACTGCCCCTTCCTTCCTGCTCACCAAATCAATTGCTTTCTAGCTTCTGGTTTTTCATGAAAGTTCTACAATTCATTTCACTACCTGTCAAAAGTGAAATGTCTTTTTTTTTTCCTGAAGAGATACAGTTGTTTGATATTTCAATTTTCTTCACAATTTTATTTTCAATCTCTTTGTTTCTGGAACATCCACATATTTATTTCGTGTTCTAGGCCCCAAATTTGGAATAAAATATTATACAATGGTAGAAAATGAGGACTAATAAAGTGATTAGTGCAGACTGTTAAGATTCACGCACTGTTGATTTCGTTATTTTTCAAATCATAGGACAAGACGATTACAAAACCTCAGTATGAACCACTTGAAGGAATAATAAGAGCATAACAGATTCTTTTTCCCTTTCTCGTAAATCGGGAATGCTTCGCTAAGCAGCAGTCACACAAATTCTTACCAGATCGAGGGATTTGAACACACTTGACCCTAGATTTCTCTAACGAGGAAGTTCATCTGTGTGTCATACCTAATGCATCCACATCTTGGCTTCCCGATGATGCTCATCCTCAGAATGCTTTGCAGCAATTAACTGGGCAACGTGGAACTAACCAGAGAGAACTAAGGCATTTCCCAGTGCATGGCCCCCAGTCGTGAGTCAGGGAACGGTAGCAGCCTGCTCCCTCTGGTAGCTTCCAAGTAGTTCTGTGACTGGACTTTTTCAAGCTTGCCTTGTATTAAAAATATAACCTCCGTGAAGAAGTATTTTTCTTCTACACACACAAAGAAATGAATTTGCCCTAGTACCTATAGCAAAAGACTCTGGCTTATTTTATAGCATTGATTTCATATTTCAGTCTTTCCACGGAGTCATTTATTGTAATAGATGTTGGAAAACACGTAGTCTTGGTGAAAGAGAGGTGAATTTGGCTATACAATGAGGGTCATTGCCTGAAAGGAAGAATGATGGAGCTTTGCGAAATATTTAGGGCCCATCTTCTGAGCTGAGTGTGGCATATGATTTAGGCTTTGTAGATATGTGATCCATTCACTGCTTGCTTATTATGCCAGACTGATTCTTCTCCTATGCTGTGTGCCATGTAACAGAAAATATAAATGGCAATTGTCAACACTTTTGTGTTCTGTTTATTGATTCAATCAGCTTTCATATATTACTGTATATTGTCATTTAAAACCTCAATTGATGAGAATCAATCCTACAAGGAGTCTTTATAAAGCAGATAAGCATTTAAACGGAAAAGTATAAAGAAGCAGGAATTAGAAAACTGGAGATCTATATCATGTACTTTACAACATAATACCATTCTTTAGTAATTTTTTCTTATTCTTATTTTAAATTTATACCTGTTTTCCTTTAGAATTGACTGTTTAGCCTAGGCAAGCATCTGATAGTAAACTGTATGTTTCATAAAAATAAATTGATTTGCTAAGGTCCAAAACCAAGGGGAGAATCTTAATCCTTACTCTTTCCTTACCCTCTGTACCCAAAACATTATTGGATGTTGTATGGTGTTTATCCGCTGGCTTTTATTCCTACCACCAATAATGTGGTTTAGGTACCCATGTTCCCTCTAATCTCGCCATTGCAATAGCTTCCTAATGCACAGCCTTGATTCATTCCTTCCCCACTTCTAGTTCATCTTAACATGTTGTCACCAGATCCTTCTTCCTAAAACATAAAGCAGATCATGGCCCTTCATGCTCAGAGAGCTTCCATATCTATCCTGTTCAAATAGAATTAACTCATCAATTCAAAATCCCTCAGTTTATCAGTAAAGGCTCATCACTTTATGGTCCTACTTACCTTTCTGGTTGTCTTCAACATCATAGGCACACACACACACACACACACACAGAGTCCTCTTCCATCTCTCACATTTGAGTGCTTGTTCAAGTGACATTTTCTTTTCTATATCTATCTGAGGAAAGGCCATGTTCTCTGCCTATCTTCCTCCAAAACTTTCTATATTCAAAGTTCAGAATTAATCTCACCCACACACCACATTCCCAAAGTATTTACTATGTCTGTCCTACCACCAGAGCTCCTTAAGTTTACAAGCTACCAAAAGACAAAAACTCCATCCTATTAGTTTTTATATTGCTCATAGCTAGCATAGAACTCAGTGTGTCCTAAATGGATGTTTGTGGAAACAATTTTAATAGAATTCAGTTGACCACACTTCACATGATGCTGTTCTGACTTCCTTTTAGGAACATGGGATACCCATCAACATGGGCTACGCAGTGGCGCCACATCACTCAGGGGTCTACCCGGTTCATATTCAGCTGTATGCAGCTTGGAAGAAGGTCTGGGGTATTCAGGTCACCAGCACTGAAGAGTATCCACATTTGAAACCTGCACGGTACCGAAAGGGCTTCATTCACAATGGCATCATGGTGAGCACATACTGCTGTGTGTATTGAAGGCTCTTAATATCTACATGTGGAATGAAGACAAAATGTAACTTCAAACCACTTTTACATGAGTATCATAAATTCCTAACATCCCATAGTTGTGAGTGGTCACAAATTAATACATTGTTTGGCTATAAGCTTGCTTCTTAAGCTGTGGGGTGGTTTTAGCAAATCCAAGACGAGCTCAAAATATTGGGAATGAGATTCATATAGATCATCCACTGAAGTTTCCAAACTGAAATTTTGTCTGGCGATTCTATACTACTGAAGACTTTCTCTGTGTCTATTTGTTTGGGTGGCTTTGAGAGTTTTCCAGGCAAAGTGTACTGTTTTTCCCCCTTTTCCTCAGGTCCTCCCTCGACAGACCTGTGGATTGTTCACCCACACTATTTTCTACAAAGAGTATCCAGGAGGACCCCAAGAATTGGATAAAAGTATCAGAGGAGGTGAACTTTTCCTCACAATCCTTCTAAACCCAGTATGTATCCTATTTATGCTTTTTACAGTAATAGCAGAATTTTCAAATATGTGTTTCATTTTGTTTCTGTTGTTAATCTTTTCACAAGACTAGTTGGTAAATACCAGTCCTACTGGGGAGAAATTAGATTACGTCTTCAAATTATTAAATTCCTTTGTGATCTTCAATCAAGAAAAACAGATTTGTTAAGAAGCATGTGTTGAATATAACAATTAAATGTAATGTAAGTTCTCAACGTTGACTTCTATTCTCGAATTGTAGTAAAGACATATTAATGTGCAGCTCTCTAGCTAAAAACTGACATTCACAATATCATCCATGATGCGTACTTTGTCCGTGAGTTGAGTTTGCTTCTGGCTCGAGATATTGGTAGGCTCACTTCATCCAGTCTCTAAAAATGATCACAATTCAAATTGGGTTGAAAATATGTAGCTAAGTGTTATCTTTCTATAGTAGGGTCATCTGAGGCCTTTTTGAAAATCTTGACTAATTTTATTTGGAATCAAAGATAAAGCATTTAGCCCTTTTTTCTTTAATTTTGTCTTTTTGTCTTTCCAAGTTTTGCAATTTTATTTCCTGTTATATGTGGCAAAGTATAGCAGTGTGGGAATGTATTAAATAATGGTGGGATTATTTCAGTTTTCTGACTTTTCTCCCGTAAAGGTTCTGTTTCTGAGGTCCTAAGAAGCATGTCCCCTTCTACATCCCAGTGCACACAAAAAATGTGAAATAGTGGGTGGTATGCCAAGCACCTATTTAATGTAAGAAATTTCCATACTCAGAGAAAATGATTCATGCTTTAAAGAAAACTATAGCTCAGTTGTCTCTGGTGAAACTCCAGGTATGCCTAAAATGAATTATTTAGATAAGTTATGTCTGGTATTTTAAATTCTTGATTAAATAAAAACCTACATTGTGTAAAAATGAAACTTATAAATTAGGTTGGAGGGGTAGGGAAGTATGGAAAAAAGTGCTTTAACCAAATATGAGTAACCAAAAAGACCTTCCCCTCAAACTACATGGCTATTAAAAACAAAAGAAAACAAACCCAGAAGGCCTGTTGTGTTGGATGGCCCTAAGTTAGGGAACAGCTTGAATGCTCTACAATCTTTAGCAAGAAACTGTTTCTCAGAACTTGCTGCTCTTCTGTAAAACAAG
Organism: Equus przewalskii; assembly: GCF_037783145.1. Classification (NCBI taxonomy): domain Eukaryota; kingdom Metazoa; phylum Chordata; class Mammalia; order Perissodactyla; family Equidae; genus Equus; species Equus przewalskii. Next base: position 111,606,418 of record NC_091832.1, read on the forward strand.
CTCAATGAACTAGACAATCTTCAATGTGCCTCAAAGGTATTCCTTAAGGAGATAAATCTGAGCTATTCCATCTTTTTGGATATAATTCACACTCATTGACACTGAAAAATGCCAAGGATATTCTAAAAATAATTCTTGGAATTTGAGGTGTGCATGTGGGAGATGAAAACAAATGTGGGAAACCTTTCTCTTTGCCCCTTCCCTTGCCAATTGAGACTCTGATCTCCACAGGGGCAAGGGCCACTTCCTCACACCATTTTCATTCTGGGGCTACACATCTGACCCCACATTTGCTCTGGTCACCTCCTCAGGGGAAGTGGGTAAGCATCAGGACTGACGGTCGCCTCCCCTATATCTTCTGCCCTCAGATCTGTGTCACTGCTGTTTCTTACCTGGATGTCCATTCCTGCTTGTCATTAAGGAGATGGATTTATAACTGCTTTTAAAATTTTTGAATTCTGTACCCCTCATACAGCGTCATTCAGAGACTTATGGTTAGTTGGTCCTTTAAATAAGATGGAAGACTATTTAGCATGTAGTATTTCTATCTTGAGCATTTGTGTTTGTATTCTGAGAGCCAGTTTCCAAAGGAAAGATCTATAGTTGCATCATTTTAGATATCAAAGTCCCTTGGGGAAATGTTTTCAGTGGGAATCATTCAACATCCATGACATCATCCAGAGAGAGGGCCACTTCCTCTCCCTGCTGTTACAACTGACTTCAAACATCGAAAAGTGATGTTTGTGAGGACTTATAAGTAGGATAAGTGATCACTAATGTTAGTATAAGCTCTAAAGATTAAAGGCCAATCCAACTTTATTTTGTTTTTTCATTAGTGATCTATTCTTTCACATCATAGAAATGCTATAGACTTTGTATATTATGACATCTCTCTTGTATGGTGATCTTCTCTGTGGATTTGTAAATGATCTATAGATTTCTGTCCTTAGTATTGGCTTTTTAGTATGCTGATGAACAGATGAATAAGGATATAGACAGCATGACATAAAGCCGGCAGTGATAGTAAATACACCCGAAGATAATAAGTCCAGTTTTTCTTAGCATATTGGAATGATAAACCAAATCTAGCAAGATGAAATTTAATGGAGAATAATGAATAGCCCCAAAATTGCCTTAAAATAAGATAGTGGTATAATTCCAGCATTATATAAGGATAAACACTATGTAAGGATAGGTTAAATCTGCCAGAAAAATGCGTGGGTGCATCATGACATCTTAAGTTCCTAATCACTGAAGTTATCCAAACCTAAATTTTAAAGGAATGTGAAATCTATTACTTTTAGTATCTCATCTGATGCTAAAAGTCTGAGATTCTACTCTCATCCAGTTAAGTCATGGGGTATCTTTCATTGTAAAACATAAAAAAATGTAAAGTAGGTTTAATTTGAAATATTACAAACCAGCATTATGAATTTGGTTATATTCTATGACTATAAGGTCAGAAGAAAAGGGGAAAAGGTAACTTATCAACATGCATGAGAGAAAAAAGAATGTATTGAGAGAAGATGTATTGAGGGAAGTAGAGAAGAAAAATTTTTTTCCGTCATCAGTATACTAAAAGAAATATTATTGCCAAATTTAGCAGAACCATTCTGAATTGATTGGTAGTTTCTGGATTTATTTGTTCATAAGCATCCTACGAGGCTAACAAAAGCTGGGAAAAGTATATGAGGGAATATCCTGGACCCTCCCTCTCTGGAATACTGTAAAATAGAACCAACAACTACACAGTTCTTTCTTACTGCCTTGGGAGTTCATCTGCCTTAAGGAAAGGGACTGCATTAAACAACCTTGAAAAGTTCTGCATATTTTTTTTCTGCTTTATAACTTCTCTGATCTGCTGTCAAAAGGCATGAACCACACCAAGACAGCGTAGTTTCTCTCCTTGTCCAGCTTCCAATTTAGGGATTCACATTATTTTGTGTTGCCCTGTTCTAGAATAGAACTGTATTCCTCTGTGCTCAGAAGTCTCTGTTATTTTTCATTCGTGCATTTTCAACAGTTTTTTAATTTTTATTTTTATTCTAGCTGGTATCCTGTTTTCATAGTTTTATGCATTTTAAAATGTGATTATTTTCTAATCTACCATAAAACAGAAAATGCAAATTAAAATACGTTTTTACGTTTTGACTCACATATGAACTCCTGTTACTGTTTCGTATTAGGTCTTTTGATTCAGCAAACTGCAAGGAATAAGGTTTCTTGATTTCTTTGGATACCAACTTGTTTTGCCCAAATGAATCTAACAATTGAAAATTAAATGATATGAGGGCCGTTTGAATGGCATTTCAAAAGAATAGCTGGGCATCTGTCCACTTAACATTCAGTGAACTTCCTCTTATTTTTCTTAGATTCTATCATGACCTCATCACGTATTGATATTTTCCTACACTGTTCCACACTTGTCAAATACTAACATGTATTTCCCTGGTGCCAAATCCTTCCTGTATTTTCAATATAATCTTTGTTCAGACAGGAAGAAATATAATTTAATCATGTATGAGGTGAAACAGCTTATACTAGGTAACCCACCATCATTCAAGTCGAGACAGTACCCTATAAAATATGCAGCAGCTGACAATAGTAAAGGAAGTCTGGAGTCTTATCAGATGGTGTCACCAGTAACTATAAAAGCTTGAAATATATATGCCTTACTGGATTTATTTTTTTTCTAACTCATTTTAATTTTGTGCTATACAAAGAATATTATGAAAACAGAATTTTCTACATTTTGACAGATACCTTTAAAAATGCTCAGATTCTAGAATGCTTTAAAATAGCAGTGCTGGATCCAGGAAATCTGCTATGTTTTCCAAAGTTCAGAGCAGTGTCTAGACTCACTAACCCTTGCCTGTTCTGTTGGCCAATTGCAAATTCAGGTGAGTAAAAAATATGCACCTGAAAGAGCAGTGTACTTGAAATTGACGGTAGAGTATAATGGAACTGCAATGATATACTTCTCCATGTGCTGGCTGCTGAACTTTCATACACCCAGTCTGGTTAATGAGCTTTCCTTCTTCGTGTATATCAATCTCCGAGGTCGTGGAATCTACTAGCAGGTGCAGTACATTATGGATTAGTGCTGGCTCTTCAGACAGATTAGAGAAAAGGCAGCTGTAAGGCATAGGAAAACATCGACGTGAGATAACTGGAATTGAACTTTTTCTTTTTAAAGCTGAAATAATATAGAACCAGATACGTAAGATAATTCATAGAAACATTTTATGTGCAACACAACCAAATAAAATGCAAGAACCACCCCACGTCTGTTGGAGAGCAGATTATAAAGAATTACTGATTACTGATAGCAGGGCATCCAAATATTCTTTGACGATTTTGATCTTGATTTTCTATAAATGCCGTGCTTCATAGAAAATTATCACAATCAGATAAGATTTCAGGTAGAACAAAGAAATTACATATTACATCAAAATATACGTCTTTGTAAAGTAATGCTTTGATATTTCTAATGTAGGGTCACAGGAATTTTTATATGTGTCCCAGCAGTGTTTATGTTAAAAAAATAAATTAGCTTCTAACTGCCCTACGATAGCGAAATCTGCTTCTTATCTGGGCAGGGACTTTGAAGCAATTAGTGTTATTGGGAGCGCTGGGGCTTCCAGCCTGGGAGGACAGCCACCAACTGTGGGAAGAATGGACCCCTGTGGAGGATATAGATTGTGGAAAATTCTATTTCCACTCACTGAAAGACCTGCAGTCGCCTCTTTTTTTCCTTTATCTGTTTTTCTTTTTTTTTAACTTTTCTTAAAGATTTGCAGGACTAACCTTTACAAACGGCCGTGAATCACCACTTGTGCAGAGCTTTCCATGCACAGCAGGGACTTCGTAAAAGCTGGAGTCAGCGAAGATCCATGGCCTCATAATATGTATGATATTATTCTTCTGTTAACACTGAAAACCAGGATCAGAGTCAGTACAAGGATCTGGAGGATGTGGAGAAACTTTGCTTTTTCCTTATTTTGGGGGAGTGGAGGTTTTGTTTAATTTTCCACAGTAGGATTTACTTGGAAATTAGTAGTTCAGAATGTAAAGTGTGCCACCACAAAAGAACAGAACATTTTTGTGTCCTAAACCTGAACTCTGTCTTCTTGTCAAATAAGAGAGCGATTGCTATTACTGTGTAGACACGCATCTTTCTAATGCAATGGTTGCTCCAGTTCCTGATGGAAGACAATTTACATTCTTATGTATTTCTAGACCATGAAAAGTCCATAAAATGGCATTGTATTTTTTCAATTTTGTTTCCCTAGAAAAATAAATTAAAGTAGCAATGTTTTCTTGGGGATGTCTATTTCATCTAGTGTAACTGGATAATTTAGTTTTCCCAAAACACGTTATGAAAGGTGATGGAATAGCTCTTTAGCATAAATGAATTTTCAACAGCAAAAAAATACAATGTCCTATTTAAATGGATGTTAGTCAATAGAGAAACATTTATTTCTGTTTCTATTTTGAGGTCTGTAATTTATAAATCTTAGATGCATAATGCTCTTGACACTTAGGGATAGTTTGAAAGCAATATCAGTGAATTCATGATAAAAAGAAAAAAAACCTTTTCTGTGTCAGTGTTCATATGACTTAGACATATGGTGGGATAGTAGGAAAGATGGTGGGTTTTGTGAGAGTCCACAAAATTAAAACTGAAAACAAGGCTGGCCCAGTGGCACGGCAGTTAAGTTTGCACGTTCTGCTTCGGCAGCCTGGGGTTCGCTGGTTCGGATCCCAGGTGCGGACATGGCACTGCTTGGCAAGCCATGCTGTGATAGGTGTCCCACATATAAAAAAAAAGTAGAGGAAGATGGGCATGGATGTTAGCTCAGGGCCAGTCTTCCTCAGCAAAAAGAGGAAGATTGGCAGCAGTTACCTCAGGGCTAATCTTCCTCAAAAAGAAAAAACAAACTGAAAATACATGGAGTTTTTTTGTTTATGAATTTTCACCCCACTGTGGAGTTCAAAATTCTTGATTTTATAATCTCTCCCACTAATTACGTAACATCCAAATATTTCAATATGTCTTGTGTCTTTTCCTTAATATTTATTTCTTTATTTTAATGTACAGTGAAGCAGAATGACTATTTTGGATCATTTTACTTTATTTCACTTTGTTTATTCCTACTTCATTTTCCCCTGGCAACTCCTCGGAGTTAGATAGTGTGAAAATAAAAATATGAACTCTTTTCTAAAACATGTTGATATTTTCATATTTTTGTATTTCAGAAAGCCAGATTATTTTCATCTCAATTTTTCCATTAGTGGCTTATATGCTGATATGATAAGGAGTTTTTATGTAAAGCAAGTTTTATGTAAACTTGCTTGCATCTATTGAGGAATTAAAAAGAAACAGTTGTATAATTTCCATCCATCCAGTCTTATCTGCAGATGTCCAAAAGGGTTCTTTCACTAAAGTCAGTTTGAGTTTATATCTATTTGTTAAATTTTTCTTTGAGATTTATCTAATCTTAAATGTAAAAATTATTGTTAAAAATAATTGGAAATCTGGTGCTTAATTTATAAAGAATTGTTCAATGCTATCTATTCTTAGAGTGCAAACCCCACTACATCTATCTCAATCATTTTATTTCTTCATTTATTTGATTTTTTTCAAGGAGCTCTTCTTGAGGCGTCACTATATAAAGATTCTATTGTGTGTATGTTCATGCGTGTGTATAACTCAGCGAAGGAATGCATGAGAATGCCGTCCAGAGGAGTTGATATTTGCATGGAGTTGAGCAACAATAGGGATTCATTAGACAAAGGGGTAGCTGCTGGGGATCTGGAGTCAGAGTTTGCAGTAGGAGGCTTTCCATTTGGAGGGAAGAGATGTACAGAGTTATAGATGATAAAATGATCATAACAAGTTTGGGAACTGTAAATGTGTGGTTTTCAGAGGAGCACAAGATGAAGATAAAGTTGTAAGAGTGGATAAGAGGAATATCACGAAGGTTTTTGTATGACGTTGACAGTCTGAATACTATTATTCTGGGTCTATTCTGTATCAGAGGGCCTTAATATGTACCCCCTTCTGCCTATAACACTTCTCCATCCCTACTACTCCTACCTTAACCTCACTATTTTCCCTCAGATCTTACCTCTACTTTCTCTTCCTCACCTGGGCCCCCTCGCAGGTTTAGGTCAGCTCTCACTGCTGTACGTACACGTGGAGCCACGTGCACAATACTGCCCACAGTGGCACCTTTATGTTTAGTGAGTATTATCTTCCTCACCCATGCTTTATGCACCCCAGGCATGCAGTGTTGGCTCAACAGATATTTGCTGAATAAATCAATACGTGACAATTATAGCGTGAGAACTGCGTGTGTCCACCACATGCTGCCTCACAGGAGTTGTTAAAGCTGTGTCAAAGAAAAAAGGGCAAGGAAAGGAAAAGAAGGGACAAATAGGGGAGGTGGGGGGAGACAGGAGAGGAGAGGGGACACATGGAAGGAAAAGGAAGAAAGAGGAGTTGAGGATGGGAAGAAAGGAAAACTGGGAAGCCATCCTTCCTCTTTTAAAATCAGATGGGCGACAGGAACATAACTGTATAATCTAGTAAGCAAAGCTCGGAATACCTTGTTTTATTTTCTTTTTCCTAGCTTACTAAATACTGAAGAAAAAGTCGTATGATTTCGCTATGCTTCAGAATTTCCCTGTCTGTAAAATGGGGAAAATAATGTTAGTTCCCGTACTGTTTTACACAGATAGTATGAGATGGGACACAAAGCAAGTGCTTTGAATTTTCAGAGAAAATATAAATAATTTGAATATAATTCTTATTTGAAAAAGTAGAAGTGTATATCATCTTTATTACCAAATGGTATTTGAGATGTGTTCGCCGCCCATAAACTCTGGGCTTGTTGACGGGGTGCATTTTGCTTGGTTGCTGCACCTTGCCAGAACACATCCATCATAAAGATGTTCTCTGTTACAAAGGTTTTTAGTTCATTATGTCTTTTGCTTTTGAAAATGTTCTTGGTTGTGACACTTTATTGTGCTTTCTGAGCTATTCTTAAATGATAAAATTTCTATCATTATTCTTTATTCCAGTGAAACAAATTGAGCCATCAAACGCAGCCCTTGCTTGGTCCGTTAAGACTGCTTTTGTAATTTGGTTTTGTTGTCTGCCAAAGTGCCTCAGATATTTTTGTCAAAGGTTTCTGTTGTTAGTGTTGCTGATTTTAAAGTCTTTTTTTGTTGTTGTTAATAGAGAGGTTTTCTGGAAACACTGAGTCCATACTTTGTTAATATCTAATAGCACTGACTGTTGTGGGAATTTTGCTCAAATGATGGATAAACAGAATTATAGCAATCTCTGTGTTTAGTACATAATGTACATAAAAATTAATGATATGAAAAATGGAAGACCTTCCCAACTGTTACACAATTATAGATAATTTATATGAATGAGTTGAACTAAATGATAATAAGAAAACACAACACCCCAAACCAAATAGAAAACTCTGGGCGGGATTTCATTACTTTTCACAAGGGGAAAGGATCCTCCTCATGTCTCTAAGCATTGATCCTTTAGCTCTGTCTCCATTGAACTTCACACCTAACAGAACAGTCAGTGTTCAATTACCTCTCTGTGAGAACAGGAGCTAGAGCCAGACAAGGAACCGAGAAATGTAGAAGTAAAGAAAAGGTCATGTTCTTGGAAATGGAGTTCATGACGACTGCCCGCCTCCCCCAGCACTGTATGAAAATTACTAGCTTAAGCAATGTAGAAGATAAAATTCCAAGCATGAAGTGTTTGTCTGATTTATAGTTGTCACTTTTAACACAATTTAGGGTATTCAATAATGCCATTCACAGCATAAAGTGTAAGTAGCGGAATTTTGCTCCTTCTTGAAGCTGTTATTATATCCACTTAAATTCTCTTTCACACACAGGTACACACTGAAATCAAATGTGAATAAAAGATGTGAGTTGAAAATTGCCATCCTCCTGCAATTTCTTTTCAGAAGTCCATTCTATAGTTCGCTTAAACAACTTGCTCGAGCAATCAAATCTATATAGGCAGAGCTTTCTACATGGGCTGAGATGTTATGCTCATAAACACAAAGAGTTTAGGAATTACGAGCTATTTAGAGAAATAAAAAAGAAAGTTAAACACGTCACATTGCCTCAAATCGGAAGCAGCTTTTATCCCGTCTTTTGCTGAATGCATCTTAAAAAAATATATGCTATACCTCATAATGACCCTTGAGTCTTTAGTGATTTCGATTTTTAAAAAGAAGCCCATGTATAAGCAAGCACAGTGATAGTGACTTACAGTGTAAGGACTCACTGGCTTAATTACTATCGGTTTAGAAATGACCTAGAGAGCGGGAAAACCCCAGTAGCATCAGGAGACATTCCTTTTACAAGTTTGTGTCCCTAGTAGGTCCTATTATATATCTGTTGAATGAATAAATCATCAGTATTTACTGTCAACTCTACTTTCAAAATATATCCCAATTAGTGCTTTTCTCTCCATCTACACAGTGAGCCTGCTAAACAATGGCTCCATTGTCTCTGCCCTAGAGAAAGGCTGCCATTCTGGCTACATAGAGTGCATCTTCCCCAGAGCAATCAGAATGGTATTGTTAAATGCAAGATAAAGCATGTGAGGGCCATTCTTAAAGCTCCTCCAATGGCTTCTCATTTAATCTTAGAATAAAATTCAAACTCTGGTCCACGACCTGGCCCTCTCCTGGCTTCTCTACATTGATCAAGTTCCACTCTGACCTTCACTGACTACACTCCATGCTTATTTCTGTAAATTCCTTCAAACATGCCAGAATTGTTTGCCCCTGAGGGCTTTTGTGCTGCGTCACTTTGCTTGGAAGGAGCTGCTTTCAGGAATTTGTAAGCCTGATTTCTTCTACCTTTCATGCCTCTGGTCAAAAGTTACCTCCAAGCGTGGTTGCCTGACCTTTCCTTGTCACTCTCTATGTCACTTATCTGTCGTATTTTTCCACGGTATTTACCATTCTCTGGAGCAGTCTTGTTGATTTATGTGTTCACCAACTATCTCCCTTTCCCCAATTCCATTCGCCATCCTCACACCGCCGATGATCCATCCACATTAGGTCCATGAGTCCAGCAACATTTATATTGAGCTGAAGGGTGCAGGGAGGATACACATGGCATAGAAATTGCTAAAACGTTTGCTTGTTAACCACTGTATATCCCTGGATAGATACTTTTGTGAGCTTTAGAAGTGATCATTAGCCAAAGACTTCAAATATTACTGTGCAAATGAGAGCAATTGAGTATATTTGACGATTGTTTATTTGCTTGTTTGTTTTGGCACACATGGATAATTTTACAATTTTTATTGGGAACAACATATACCTAAAGGTTTTTTAATGTTTATGCAAATTTGACTTAAAGTAGTATTTCATTTTACCTAACCAAACTCGTTAGATCAATATCTGCCTAAAATCAGAAAAAGATACCTAGTAATCATTTCCTAAGAAACGCAATCTAAATCTGAGATCTGAGGGCAAAATTTATAAAACTCCTTTGATAGCCAAGCTATCTTCAATACCCACTCAAGTGTTGACACCCATTGCTTTTGATGTGCTAAAGGTCTCTTTGTTCCATTTATAATAACTAGTACTTATTCAATGTTTCCTATAATTACTCTTCTAAATGCTTTGTATGTACTAACATATATAATCTTCCTAACAACCATATGAATTGGATGCTATTATTATCCCCTTTTTCTGAATGAGAAAACTATCCAGAGAAGTTAACTCATGAGTCAAGCATTACGCAGCTAGAGAGCAGCAGAGCTGCAATTAGAACTCAGGCTTCCAGAACCCCCACTCCTTTAGCAGTACATTACCCTGTCTCCTCAAGTCAGACTACTGCCAAAATAGTAATATAACTTGGAAAATAAAAACCTGTCTTCTTGAGGGAGAGTGATTTTAACAGCAATAACTGTACTCCATCAACTTCCAGGGTTGAATATGTTTATGTAATGCAGATATATATATATACCTTTCAGAATTCCATGCTCACCTCAAAGCTGTAGGCTCCTCGATTCATTCAATAAACAACCATTAAATATTATTAGTGTGTCAGAGACATAAGAATACAAGGGTTCAGTTCTCAGACTGGTGGGAGAGATAAATATACGACAGAATGTCTGGATAAGGCTTGAGAGCTGTCAAAAAAAGGCATGGAAATACAGGAAAGTGTGTGTGGGAGGGGAGGGGATTTCACTTCCTGAAAGAATCAGGAAAGTCTACAAAGGCGATGCGACATTTGAGCTGGACAGAGTGTGTAGAATTCTGAGTATCATTGGAGGAGAAGGGTGTTCATGCTGTGGGGAAGCTAATGAGCTATCAGCTGGAGGCATATAAAGAAAATAGTATGGAAAGAACAAACAATAAAAGAGGGGGTAAGAGTAACAGGAGAGAAGGAGGCTGGCTGAGAGCCTGTGGCTGCACCCCGCAGGTGTTTGTGGATCCCCCGGCCAGGCACCTAGGTGGGTGAGGCATGGGATAGTTGGGTTTAGAGAGAAAGCTAATATTCTTATTTCTTAGTATTCAAGCTATTCCATCAGGACGTTCCTTGAAAAAGGATAGTTTTTCTCTCATCAGACCATGAGTTTGCTAGAACCTTCAAAAAGCTGTCCACATCTCAAGAAGCACAGGAATAATCTCGTTAGTCTATTGCTCACGAATGAGATGCGGGTCTAAGAAACCAACAGCATGTGCTGTCCTTTCTTTCTAGGCTGTCTTTGCACAACGAACAATCTCGGGATTCTAAAGATCAGCCTTTTCAACCTGATTGTAAAACTGTAATATATGGGAATACTGCAATTTTGGATCCATATGTTTTTTTTATCCTACTTTTTTCCTTTCTTCTTTCCTTCCTTCTGTCTCTTTCTCTCCTCCCTCCTTCTTTTCTTTCCCTTCCCCTCCCCTCCCCTTCCCATCCTCCTTTTTCCTCCTCCTCCCTTCCCCCTTCTCTTTCTTTCTCCTCCTGTTCTCTTTAATGAACAACCCCAGTCCATTACTTCTAGAATCACTATATTATTAGACCACAAAAAACAGGTAGTAATATTACACTATCCACTGACTTTTAATGTCAATGACAATGATAAAAATAATAGACTCTGATGAACAATCAATGAAGTAGTTTAAAATGAACTTATGTTTAGAAAAAGACACAGGCTTTATACTACTCCATTTAGTCTCTTTAATGAAGTGTTTTCTGTGTAAAAAAAAAAAAAAAAAAAAAAAACAGGAAGAAATCTGTTAAGAGTTTGTCCCTACCCAAGAAAAACAACTTTTTTAACTTTTAATTTCAATCATGAAAAGAGGGCTGTAATTCTTTGTACATTTTGACTGTTAACAAGTTGATGATTATCAAAGACAACTGAATTTAATATCTGGTATATTTATCTTAACTTCTTTTTTTTTTTTTTTATTGGCACCTATGCTAACAACTGTTGCCAATCTTTATTTTTTTTTTCTCCCCAAAGCCCCCGGTACATAGGTGTGTATTTTAGTTGTGGCTCCTTCTAGTTGTGGCATGTGGGATGCCACCTCAGCATGGCCTAACGAGCAGTGCCATGTCCGCGCCCAGGATCTGAACCCTGGGCCGCAGGAAGCAGAGTACGTGAACTTAACCACTCGGCCACAGGGCCAGCCCCCATATTTATTTTGACTTCTAATTAGACTTCTTATGAACCTCATTGCATCCTACCTGGTGTCAGTGGGGGGAAAATAGTGAACCATGAAGAAATAAAAACAAATTCAAGTAGGACTGATTCACTGGCCCCCTCATGGCATCGACCAGTCTTTTGAGGTTCCCTCCCATGGATCTGACAGCTTTGTGGTTCTGTTCTCAGCAGACTCAGCAGAGAGGCCACAGAGCAAACTGCCTGTTCATGATGCTGGAGAACTCCCGAGGACAGGGCGAGGTTAGCGAGGACATTTGCCTTCAGGGATCTTACCAATTCTCTAGAGATCTTCTTTCAGGGTTCTTCTCTAGAACTTTTGCTAAGGAGTATGCTGTAGTATTCAATTTGTTCTTCATTTTAAAATTTCATTAGGATAGTGCCAGTTTAATATTGTAAGAGAAAATAAAGATCACATCAACATCTGTAGTAAAGGAGGAAATACAGGAGCAGACATAAAAAATGCCCCTATCTCTACTTGCCACTGTCTTGAGTCCAGGTTACCTATTCTCTGCCTGGCGATGCTAGGAGTGAAAGAGAACTTAACAAAACACTAAAGGGAAACAAGCAGTTACTGTTGCCTTTCAAAAGATAGTGATTAAAAGCATAGATTGGAGAAGGCTGGCCCAAAGGTGTAGTGGTTAAGTTCCTGCACTCCACCTCAGCAGCCCAGGGTTTACAGGGTCAGATCCTGGGTGCATACCTACACACTGTTCAACAAGCCACACTGTGGCAGCATCCCACATACAAAAAATGGAGGAAGATTAGCACAGGTGTTAGCTCAGGGCAGATCTTCCCCAAGCAAAAAAAGAGGAACATTGGCAATAGATGTTAGCTCATGGCCTATCTTCCTCACCAAAAATAAAAAGAAGAAGAAAACAAAAAATGAAAGAAAGCATGGACTGGAAATTCAAGTACTCCCCATCTCAATTTCCTGCTACCTCAGCTTTAACATAAGCAAATTACAAAACTTGAATTTAGGCCAGTACTGTGATTGCTGAAGTTTCAAGGAAATCTAGAAGAAAGGTACTAATTCTGAAAGAGTGATTGTTACCTGATTAAAAAATAAAATATTTCCCATAGTTTACACACAGTCCTCAGGTTGTATTTAAAGTATTTAAAGGCTATTAAAGCATGTTTACTGTTTCTTTCCTATGGGTGGTGAAAAGTAAGAAATTCCCTGTAATAGAGTTATATCCAACAGACTTACACCATATCAATAAAAATGATTTTGAGCAAGTATCCACAAAATATTCAGAAAGGTTTATGTATAAATTAAATTCATTCTTACTGTACCGATGCATTACTATACCATATACATTATGTTGACATGCAAAGTAAATACCAATAAAATCATAATATTTTCTTCTGGAGATGTGTTTATTAACCCTGCTGGGGTTCTTGCATTCTGGGGACCACTGCAGTAGTAGATTGAAAAGTTAATTGAGAAACAGAAAAGTATTCTAAATTTGCAGAAGAAATTTCACGTCATTGAAATCTATTGTTCAAAAACGAAAGACATGGGTTATGGCAGTGATCTCATTCTATCTATCCCACTTCATTTTTTCTGTAGGCCAGTATTTCTCAAAGTATAGCAGATAGTTCCTGTTCAAATCACCTGAATCAGAATGTTGAGGTTTGGGTAGCTCTGAGTATCAAAATCAACATTTCAAGAAATTGTATTGTTTATACTAAAATTTGTAAAGCACTACTATACACAAAAATAATGATCAGATTTTGGGGGGAAAATAATGTCTTTTGTATTGAAAATTTTTAGAAAATTATATTTCCAACATAGGTAACTTAGAATCAAAAATGTTAATTAATAAAATTTGTAAACGCTCGAAATTAACCTCTAATCTTAGAAGTATCGTGAGGAATTAAGATCACAACATCAATATTTAACATACAATATTTTTTTCTTAAATAATACTGGAGGATATAGCCACGTTAATTATTATTTTTGAAGAATAATTTTTTTTTTGTTCTTTCCGTGGCTCATGACTTCATGGTCAAAAATTGGATGTGGGTAAGTTACATGAGCTCAATAATTTATGAATGCTCCTGGAGAACTTATACTCTAATATTACTGGGAAAGCCAGAATCAGTAGCCATGCTCTCCTGGGAAAATATTGTAAATTTCCATTTGAGTAAGGTATGGATATATTGCATCCACCTTTCTTTTGGACCTTGATTCATAAAAATATGTCCCTTTCACATGGGTGGGATATGTAATCATTTACACTCATAATTCCCACATCAGCTATATAAAATAGAAATAAAAACAAATTATTCTATATGACAATGAGTTATTTTATTATTTTGGCAATAATGACCTCAATGGTGAAGCAGACACCATTCTTGCCCAAAAGAATGAATTTAGATACACTATCTTTTCTACAATTTAATATGAATACAAAATAATTTTCTAAGAGAATTGTGACCACTTCTGAAGAAACATCCAACAGCGATCTTTGAGAAAAGGTGCGATGGCAAGTGTTCTTGTTAAACTTCTTGACTTTATTAATCCTACCACTTTGCTTCCTGCCTGCTTGTTCATGCCCCTGGGTTCAGGTTAAACTGCCAGCATGAAAAATGGCACTGTAAGCACTCCAGAACCATCCTTTCAAGTTCACCCTGAACCAATATCTGTCAGCTATTTATACTTGCGGTGAATGATTTAGAGCCGATGAAATCCTGCCCTTTCTTCAGATACTCTAACATCTACTTGAGGATTTGGGCAGACAAAAAGAGAGCTATATTCCCACGCCATTCTTGTCTCCAACAAGGCTGTTCCCTGTCACCCTCCTTATAAGGGATGCTTTTAAACTAAATGGTGCGTATGTGTGACCATAGACTTTCCAAGAAGCAGTTTGTTGATCTCATCATTTGCTGCATTGCTAGTACCATCCCTTTGAGGATCTTGAAGGAAATTCCTGAAAAAGCTCAGTATCAGAAATAGCTATGATTGTCCTGAGAAATTGCTCTCTTTCAATCTTATAAAATGGTAATTTGCATAACTGACTAGTTTCCCCCTTTTCACTTTGGCTGTTAGAAAGCTTAGAGCCAAATTTCTGTTCCACTGGTAGCAGATTATTTTTTTAAACATATTTTATTAGACTGCTTGGCTACATCTAATGCCTATAAACTTTTCTCTCCTTCTCACCTACCTTTAGTTTATGTTGTATATGCTTCTAACCTATCTTTATATACTTTCTGGAACTAGGTAAATGATAGTGCTGGAAAGATAGTGAAAATCATGAAAAGAAACTGGGGAAATAAAAATAATTTTTAATATAATTTTTTAAGTACTGTAATAATTCCATACTTTTTATAATGAATTTAATGATAAAAAAATATGTCAGGAGAACATAGAAGGGTGTTTTAAATTCTTCATTAGCTAGCACATTAGGAGAAGCTATTTTGAGGTTGCAAAGGAAAAAATGTTTAACCCTAACAATATTTTTATTTTTTTCGTATGGAAGAGCTACAAAAACTTAAAAGGAATGAAATATTTGATCATTCAGCTTTCTCTGAAATATTGTTCACTCATTCCACACATTTTTATTGAGCAGCTCCTCTCTGCCAGACAGCATTCCAAGCCCTGGGTATAGAGGAATGAGAAAAAAACTGTTGCATTTTAATGAGGTTATATTCTAATGGAGAGAGACAGAAAATAAGATAGCAAACAAATAAAAAAAAGTACACATAAGAAAAATAAGGAAAGAGTGAACTGTGGTGTATGAATAGATGTTACAGAGGGTGGTAAGGGAGGCCTCCATGATGAGGTGATATCTGGCAGAGAGTGAAGTGACCTGAAGCAATCATGAATGTGGACACATGTTGGAAGAGTGTACGAGGCAGAGAGGCCAGCAAACGCACAGGCCCTGGGGCAGAATTTGCTTGGTCTGTTTAAGAAGCTTCCAGAATTCTGGTGTGGTTGAGGCATAGTGAGCAAAAGAAGTGGTTGGAGATAAAATCAGCAGAGTAACAGGACCAAATTGTGCAATGCCTGTGGGTCATGGAAAGACTTTGTATTTTACTCTTTATATTTTTATTTTGTATTTATATACATGTGATGTGAGACATGGGAAGGTTTTGCACAGGGGTCTCATACAGATTATTTCTTTTGAGAAAAGGAAGGGAGACGAGTCTGTAGTCAGCAAGTGTGGAGCAAAGATACCAGTTAAGAGGATATTGCAAAGCAGAAATTCATGCTTCGGCTAGGAGGTACCAGTGGGAATAGTGAGAAGTAGTTGACTATGGAATATATTTTAACTGGTGATGGATTAGATGTGATGTGTGGAAGAAAGTGGAATCAATGACGGCCCAAATGATTTAGCTTGAGGAAGCAGATGGATGAAAGTATATTTTGCAAAGATGGGGAACATTGGGAAAGGAATCAGTTTGGGGAAGGGGCTATCAAGAGTACATTTATTGATAAGTTTATTTTGAGATACACTTTAGGCATCCAAAACATTAGTCATTTGTCTCCATGAGTCTGCAGTTCAGGAGGTCTATAAGGATGAGAGATATTGGCATCGAGATGGCATATAAAGTTATGGGACTGAATGATCCATCCACAGAGCAAAAGAATAATTCAATAACATGCAATATTTCTTTCTCATATTTAGGAATATTATTCAGACACTGCTATTTCTTATTGGTAATTACAAGGAAAATCTTCCAATTTCTCTAGGACAAAGAACACGCTGCTATACATACACACACAAAACCCAGTCTCTTGACTGGCTGTCATAATATTGAAACATGATGATCTTTTAAGACATCTTTTTTCTTCTAATAGAAATGTTCATTTCCTGAAATGGCAATTCTGAGAAATTAAGGCCACGGATGATTGAGACAAGTTTTCCATTTTTGCTCACATACTACAGTTTATGCCTCATTGGATACCTTTAATTTTCCCCCTATTCCTTCACGAAGCTCTTGAGTGGGTCTGAAGAGAGAGTGCTCTGACATATTTAAGGCATCCTGAGACAGACTCTGTACCCACAATCATATTTCTTCAGTGTTCACAAGGTCTCAGAGTATCTTTTTTCCAGCTCATCTTTCTTGCTCCCTTGCCATTTTGGACGATAAAGAACCAGCTCATAAATGTTTAACAGATAAGATAAGCTAATAAATACAGCTCTAAATATCATCCTCTTACAATAGTCAAAGAATTATCTATTCTGGAATAGTTCCTTATGCTAATCAAGAAGAGCTCTCTATAAAGCCAAACTGTTTAAGTCAAAATTCAAAATAAAATCTACATTTCAAATGAGATATTAGCAACTCTTCTGGCATTTTAATGATAATTCTTGCTACTCATCTCAATAATATTTTAATTTCATACTAATGCTTAAAATTGTCTTTACTAACGGGTAAGGATTTGCCCAAGGAAATTGTTGATATCTTAATTTATAAATTCTTAATGGCCATTGAATTAATCTAAATTAGAAATTTAGATTTCTAATAAGTCTCACTGGTTGAGATTTTTTTAAGCCTCTAACACTGATGCCATGTCAGCCTAGATGTAATTACCTAATGACCTCTGCATCCTCAACACGCTTTATTCTTAATCATTGTCGAAATTAAGGGCAAACACTAAATTTTTTATTATCATGGCCATTGTCTATTTTTTATTGAAGGATATCCTTGAACAAGAAGGGATAATTTTCTGGTAAGTGAATTTTGAAAATAATAATAAATATGTAGATATTCTTTAATTATAGAAGTTGGGTCAAATCAACATACTATGATATTGATTAGCATACTGGTGAAGGGCATGACATTGAGGTAATAGAAAAACGCTTTGGTCCATTCCAAGCATTATACTTTGTAGCATATTTTTTGTAAAGTTTTCCTTTATCTTTAAACTTCATAATAGCAGAACTCATTGCATCTTAATTAACTAAACAACTTTTAAAAATATATTATTTCAATCTATGGTTTACTTTCATTACTATAATTGTGAAAATAGAAAATCATGTTAAATCAAAATTGCCTCAGAATAGTAAAGTACAGGCTTACAAGCATAAATTTATTATTCTAAGAAAAAAGATTTGAAAGGTTACTGTTCGTGTGTGTGTGTGTTAACGTTTCTTGATTTTCTCTATTTTTCTGAGTCTAGTTAGAGTAGGGAGAAAAATCTAACCTTGAATAACAAAAATAATTGTCTAAATCCAAATATAATTCACAAGTGAAACTGCACATTTGTCCTGCTAGTCAATAAAATGTCTTTGCATAAGATATTGTACAAAATGGAAGAGCAACGTATTTTATATTTAACAAACTTTACGTAATTAAAAAGTAGGTCAGCATAGTTTTTTACTGTCCCAGAAAGGAAGAAAAACTCACCAGAATTTAACTCAACTGCATTGATTTAAAATACTTAAAATTGTATTTTTTCTGATAACAAAACTTATAAATGCATGCTTGCTGAGGACAATGTGTAAAATAAAGGAAAATAAAACAAGACGAAATTCACCTACATCCTCCCACAATTAACATTTTAAAGTACTGGAAAGTACTTTTTAAATGTTTCTCACCGTAGAGTATAGAGTTTATATCCTGTCTTTTTAAGTTAATGTTATAGCATGAGGATTTCCCCTGACATCAGAAGTAAAGTGACACTATGAATGTTTCTATTATAAACTAAATTATGATTTTGGCACTATTCCCTTGATTGTATATTCCTTACCAGCATTACTCCTTTAATTCACCTGCTGCACACCTGCCAGAGATATATCTTATGCTAAACAAGAATCTTTTGAAGTCACCCCTCTCGAAATCGTTTAATGATTCTCTTACAAGTCCAAACCTCTTGGCATAGAGGCAAGTCTGTTCTCGACCTGGATCAAGTCAGTGTTGGCTGGTCTCACAGCGTTACAAGGACCGCAGCATCCAGCAGTGTTGATGGCCGCTTCCCAAGGAGCCACTTTTTCTCATGCCTGTAAGATCGAGCCTGTGCCCTTCCCATTCTCTCTTTTACCTTCCGTGCCTAGCTTTTTCTTCTTCCCACTCAGTTTAGGTGCAACATCTTCTTTGAAAACTTCTTGACCACCCCGCTCCAGGTTGAGTAAGTGCTTTTCCTCCTAACTCCCATAGTAGCATGTATAAACCTTTAACTGAGCACTGACCATCACATGTTAAAAAACCCTTTTAACTTGTCTGTTTAGATGGCATGTGACTTCAGGGATGAATTTGCATATGAAATTCATTTTAGCTTCACCAATGCAACTTAGTGCTTATAAATAAATGTGTTAAATAAAATAAATTTTAAAAATTCTGAGGACTTTCCTGTGTATTAGACGTTGGTACTTCTGGTCCTTTGCATGTATTAATTCAATTTTCATCTTCCAAACAACCCTTAGAGAGAGGTGCTATTGTTTACCTTTTTCTTTTTTTGTAATAGATAAAGGAACTGAGGCACATCGAGGTTAAGTAGTGTGCTTGAAGTTAGACATTTAGTGACTGTCAGAGCCAGGTTATGGGGGCAGCCCGGAGCCTCTGCTCAAAGACGGCAATGAATCCAAGGACGGCATGAGATATGACCGTAGAGCAAAGCAGTCAGTGAAGACAGCAAAGACACACCTTCAGTGCCTCTACTTTATTTCCCAGCATTTCAAACAATTAGAGAGTAAGCAGGGGTAAATAATGTGATAATGTTTCCTACCTAGTTAGGGTCATATAAAAGAACAATTAGCTATCCTTTTCCTCATTCTAGAGCACTTTCCTACAAGATTAGGCTGATTTACAGCTTTTTTTGTAAAATTAAGACAGAGTTGCAAGAAAATAGAATCACGAATCACTAAAAGAACGTAAAGAGTTATTACTTTTATTCATTGAAAGCCAAATTTTTATAAAATATGCAAAGGCTCCAGTCTTAACAAAATAGGCTTAATTGTGAAAAATAAATGTACCACAGTCCCTTCAGAAAAGCCTAGGTATGTTCAAGTGCTAGGCGATGGAAAGCTTGTCTCTCTTCTAGACAAAGGCTGGATTTATGTGTATATATATATATATATATATATATATATATATGTATCTCCTTCACTCTTAAAGTCAAAAGGCCTACAACAAGATAGATAAAGAAAATGATTTATGGTGCGTCAAAAAATATTGGGGAAACTTTACAATTAAGTATTTTACATATCCTGTGTCTGTGTTGGCATGTGAAATTAACTGAGTGACAGGGAAGGAATGGGTTAATCACATCCATTTGTTTACAACATGGAAGTTAAAGATAACATTTATAGTGAAAGGTGTTCTAGTGAAGTACACTTATTTGTGGAATATCTCCCTCAAATATCTCCTTTCATAATAAGGAATGCTGCTAGAGGTGATAACATGATAGAAAAAAATACAGTACAAATATAAAAGTCAAAGGAACTTTTATCATACAACTCCAGATACTTGATTAAATCTGTTTCTTCTGAACTCAAGCTTTTCTCTACAATTTTTCTTCCTAAATATGATTGTGAAAGTCTATCTTTCTTTTCAATCCTTCCCTCTCATTTTCCTTCTTAATACAGAGTTCCTAAAAGAAGGAAAATATCAGGGTCTACTGAGAATAATACTTTTCAGCTTCATATTTTGTAGTTAATTACGTTACTACTCAGAAAAATTGATCCCAAGTTTCATAATTTTTCTTTTTCTAATTTCTCCTTTTTGAAAGCTGCCTTTCCACCATTTCCTCATTAATATAAACCAATAGTGGTCCTTGTTTGAAAGCACTTCATCAGAATTAGCCTCAAGTGAATCAGCTGATGGAAGAAATAGTAATAAATGAACATATGTCAACAAGAGGGCTGTTGAGCAAAAAATGCAGTTACCTTCCAGCACAGACTACAGGATAATTTATTAAAGTGTCAGAAGAAAACCTTTAAGGTAAAAAATAGCTGATACAAAATTCTCTGATTACTCAAAATGAATCTTTAATGTAAGTAAATGGAGAACAGAATTGCCACTGCGCTATTCACCATTCAAAATTAATTGGAAAATGGTCGATTTGAAAATACAATACCTCTAATGAACTGACCAAACAGTGACTAAAATAACTCCAAAGTTTGTCTACACATAGTACGACGCCAAAATGAGTGTTAATTATCATTCGTGAGCAGTTTGAATCATAAAAGTTACCTTTTTTGAGAAGACATGAAATCAGCTAGACAAAGGAAAGCAAAGAGAAAATCATGAAAACAAATAACATATGTTTTTCTATCTCAATTTCACTAGTTCTTTGTAGTTTTTTACAACTTAAATTTTAAAAAACATCCTTAACCTATGGCAAAGTCAAATAAAACCCTTTCTCTGCACTTATAAGGACATTCTGATTAAAAAGTCAGATTAAGTCCTCTCTATGAGTAATTGATAAATTGATAAGAAATCCCTATTAACATATTATAGAGAGATTCAGTTTGTGTATGCTACACACGGGCCTTAAGAAGAAGCTAAATATTATCTGTATAATTCTATTCAGGATGAATAGGCCACTTAAGCCTTATTCTCACAAATTATCAATGAAATGGTCCAGAGATGCATAATGTAGGAATTTGATAGAGTGGTATATTAATTAGGTTGAGGCTATACATGTACCACAGAGAGATTCTTAGAAGAAAAAAAAGAAATAATTTTAACCGTGCAGCTATATTATGGGCAGAGAAGATGAAGAAAGAAACCAACTTCAAAGAAATTATTATAGCTTGTTTTATTGTTTTTCCATTTATTTGTTTTCCATTTTCAGCCTGGTTTGATGCTGTAGGTAAAGGAGCTTTAAGAGTATGTGGAAATATTTAACTCTACAATCCATTACCAAAGAGGGAAAATATTCTTTTTTGGGTCTATTCGAGTCTTTAATTACCTGTTAATTTTATGGATGGGCAAGAATAACAAAGTCTCAAAATTGTTTGATTATCTGAAAATTTCTATTATACGTTTGTGGCCTCCAGTAATTCGTGAAGTGTTATTAGGTATAATACCTATCGGTCTAATTGGAATTGTATGTATTTAATGTTATTGCTATTAATAGTTTACATCTTGTTCCTTGTAAAAAAAAAAAAAAAACACCTCTACAAATTACCAAAATGATACACATCGTTTTTCTCAAATATCTCAGAATTATCAACATAGCTATTCGAAAAATTTCTTTGAACATTCAGCTTTTTCTAGCATCTATGCAACAAAGCAATTGGATACATATTGTCAAAAATAAGTTTTAGATACACAGACCTTTCTATTTTCTTCGTATTTTTATGATCTTTAGGCAATCCGATATCGTGCACATAAAGTGAACATGTACCATTGATACTAAAATTTTCTTGTTAAATGAGATTATTAATTTTTTTTAAAGATTTTATTTTTTTTCTTTATCTCCCTAAAGCCCCCTGGTACATAGTTGTAAATTCTTCATTGTGGGTCCTTCTAGTTGTGGCATGTGGGAAGCTGCCTCAGCGTGGTCTGATGAGCAGTGCCATGTCCGCGCCCAGGATTCAAACCAATGAAACACTGGGCCGCCTGCAGTGGAGCACGCGAACTTAACCACTCAGCCACAGGGCCAGCCCCAGATGAGATTATTAATGAAAGTAATAGCAGTAATCATTATTAATAATAACTTGTGCAATTCTATAGCAAATAAACAAGAAAATTCTGTGAAGTTTGCTGTTTCTACACTTTGGTTATCATCCCAGTTTTTCAGATTCCATCATATTTTAGATAATTGTTAATGTGTTAGTTGTGAGAGGAGAAATATGGGATATATATTACAGTAAAAGCTTATCTCACTTGAGAGGGACATAGGGATTGCTTCATAGTCAAAATCACTGTTACTCAGATAAAATTCATGTGAAAAAGCATAGTGTTTTGCAAATTAGAAGAGCCCTCTCATAGTTCTTTCTCTAACTTTTTTCTAATAACCATACTTTAATCAAAAGGCAAAGATTTCCATATTTTAATCACTAATATTATGAGAGATATGTGACATCAGGACTAACATTTTTGTAAAACATGAATAAAATAGGAATTATAATTCCAATTCCAAAGGAATCCTAAACTAAAGCTTGCAGAATCTTATTTTATTCCATTAGTTTTTGCCTTTGGTATCTGTAACTTAAGTGAAAATTCCTATAAATGTCAATAATCTAGAGATTTCCAGGTACTGGAGAGTTAAGAAGGGAAACCAAAGTTCAGATCACAAGTGTTTCAAGTTTAAAGGTAGTGCATGTGTTGCTTTTTCTGAATTTCTCCTTTGTTTTTCTTTATTATAAATCAATCCAGACCTCAGTTTTCTGGTCTGGCATGTAAAGAGCTTGGAAGTCACCACTCCATCCTAACAACAAATAAAAAGCTGAACAAACTGAAAAATCAACAACTCTTCTCAGATAAGTCAGAGAAATGAGGTCACAGGGCAAACCACTGCTCCCAAAAGTGGAGACACAGAAACGTAAACAGAGAGAGTCACAACTTACTAGAGTAGAGACCTGCATGGGAACCAGTGGCCAGGTAGGGAAACCTGAACTGTAATTGACAAGTTGCCAGAGGCTCAGTAGGAACAAGTCTGAGAGTCAAAAACTCCAGGGGGCCCAGCCTTAAGGTAATTCCAACACGTTTTTGAGCTTTACATCCAGAAGCTCAACCAGATTCCAAGAATGAATATCTGAGAAAAATCCCCTTGTGCTTCCAGCAGGGGGAAGGAAAAAGGAACCATTCTGAAATAACCCAGAGCACTCTGTTCTTCCTAACAAGGTCTTCCCTTAGGAGAAACTATTTAACCAAAGTACAACCCACACGGGTTTTATCAGAGCCTAACTGACCCCGGGGAAGAAAAATACCCAACTTTAGGCCAGTCTAACCATCCTGTCCCACTTAAGAGTGGAGACTGGCTGAGAAGCACTTGAGAAATTCACACTTCAAGACACAGTCTCACTGTAAGACTGAGACCTTATCACAGGACTTTAGAATGCTTCACCTCCCTCCACACCTCACTGCCACAGCCAGAAAAGCCTATTTAAAGCAGTTTCTTTTACCCCTTACATCATGTCTGGCTATCAAGAAAATATTACAAGGCATACTAAAAGGCAAAAAACACAGTATGAAGAGGCAAAGCAAGCATCAGAACCAGACTCAGATATGACAGGGATGTTGGAATTAACAGACCAAGAATTTAACACAACTTTGACTAATAATGTAAGAACTCTGATAGATAAAGTATACAGCATGCAAGAATAAATGGGCAATGTAAGCAGAGAGATAGAAATTCTAAGAAAGAAGCAAAAAAGAAATATTAAAGATCAAAAACACTGTAACAGAAATGAAAAATGTCTTTGATGGGCTTATCAGTAGACTGGATCTACCTGAAGAAAGAATATATGAGATTGAGGATATCTTAATTAAAAACTCCAAAACTCAAAAGCAGTAAGAAAAAAGACCGACAAAAACCACCCCAGAATATTCAAGAACTGTAGGAGCACTAAAAAGATGTAGTATACACAGAATAGGAATATCAGAAGAAGAAGACAGAAAGGAAAAAAAGAAATATTTGAAGAAATAATGAATGAGAATTCCCCCCAAATTAATGTCAGACACCAAACCACAGATCCAGGAAACTGAGAAAACCCTATGTAGGATATGCCAACAAAAAAACAAACAAACAAAAAACTACACCTAGGCATATCATATTAAAACTACGGAAAATCAAAGTTAAAGGAAAAGTCCTAAAAGAAACCAGAGGGAAACAACACTTTACTTCTAGAGGAGCAAAGGTAAAAATTATATTTGACTTCTCAGAAACCATGCAAGCAAGAAGAGAGTGGAATTGAAATATTTAAAGGATTGAGAGAATAAAACCCCACCAACCTAAAATTCTCTACCCTATGACGTTATCCTTCAAAGTGAAGGAGAAATAAAGGCTTTCTCAGACAAAAATTGAGGAAATTTGTTGCCAGTAGACCTCCTTGCAAGACTGTTAAAGGAAGTTTGTTAGAGAGAAGGAAAATTATGTAGGACAGAAACTCAGATCTACACAAAGAAAGGACGAGCATTAGAGAAGGAATATGCGAAGGTAAAATAAAAACTTTTATTTTTCTTGTTTCCAACTGATTCTACAGATAACAGTTCAAAATAATAAGAGCAGCAGTGTGATAAATTATGTATGCTGTGTGTGTGTGTTTATGTATACTTTGGTATAAGTGAAGTGAATGACAGCAATGATACAAGGAATGGGAGGGAAGAATTAGCATTGTTCTGTTATGAGAAGGTACTTGCATTATCCGTGAAGCCATATAGTTTATTTGAAAATGGACTTGGATTAGTTGTAAATGTATATTGCAAACTCTAGGACAACCACTAAAACACACAAAAAGAAGATGTATACCTGATATGCTAAGAAAAGATAGAAAATGGAACCATGAAAATGCTCAATTAAAACCACAAAAGTCAGGGGCCAGCCCCATGGCTGAGCGGTTGAGTTCGCGCACTCTGCTGCGGCAGCTCAGGGTTTTGCCTATTTGAATCTTGGGCACAGACATGGCACTGCTCATCAGGCCAAGGTGAGGTGGCATCCCACATGCCACAACTGGAAGGACCCACAAGTGAAAATACACAACTGTGTACGGGGGGCCTTGGGGAGAAAAAGAAAAATAAAATCTTTTAAAAAAACCCACAAAAGGCAGAAAAAGAATGGAAGACAAAAGTCGGAACAAAGAATAAGGGCAACAAATAGAAAATGGTAACAAATATGGTAAATATTAATTTAACTATATAAATAATCACTACAAATGTCAACAGCCTAAATGTGCCAATTAGAAGACAGAGATTGTCAGAGTGAATCAACAAACAAGACCAACTATATGTCATCTACAAGAAATCAACTTTAAATATAAAAACAGTATATACGTTAAAAGTAGATGGATGGAGACAGATATCCCAGGCTAGCATTAATAAAAAGAAAGTGGTACTAGCTCTATTAATTTCAAACAGTGCCAACTTCAAGGCAAAGAAAGTTATCAGGGATAAAAAGGGGCATTACTAAAGATAAAGGGGTCAATTCTCCAAAAAGATATAACAATTCTCAACATGTTTACTCTAAAAACAGAGTGTCAAACTATGGGAGGCAAAAACTGTCAGAACTGCAAAGAAAAATAGGTGGATCCAATACCATGTTCGGAGACTTCAACACACCTTTCTCAGAAATGGACAGATCCAGCAGGCAGAAAATCAGTTAGAACATAATTGAACTCAACACCATCAATCAACTGGATCTAATGGGTATCTATAGATGACTTCACCCTAGCACAGCATAATACACATTTTTCTCAAGGTCACGTGGAACACGTAACAAGATAGATCACTTTCTGGGCCATGGAACACAGCTTAACAAATGTAAAAGGATGTAAATCATACAATGTCTTCTCTTAGACCACAATGGAATTACACTTGCAAACTGTAACAGAGAGATAGCTGGAAAATCTCAAAATATGTGAAGATTAAACAACAGGCTTCTAAATAACACATGGGTCAAAGAAGAAATCTGAAGAGGAACTAGAAAATATTTTGAACTAAAAGAAAATGAAAACACAATTTATCAAACTTTGTGGGATGCAGCAAACAGTTCTTAGAGGTAGATTTAGAGCATTGAATGAACATATTATAAACGAAGGAAGATCTAAAATCAATCATCTAAGCTTCCACCTTAGGAAACTAGAAAAAGAGCAAATTAAATCCCAAGTAGCCAAGAGAAGACAAATAATAAAAATTACAGCAGAAATCAATACAATTGAAAACATGAAATCAGTAAAGAAAATCGACAAAACCAAAAGCTGTTTCTTTGAAAAGATCAATGAAATCAGTAAGACCCTAGCCAGGCTAATGAAGAAAAAAAGCAAGGACACAAATTACTAATATCAGAAATGAGAGAGGAGACATCACTGCAGATCTCATGGACTCTAAAAGGATAATCAAGGAATACTATGAACAACTCTATGCCAACAAATTTGAGAACATAGATGAAATGGATCAGTTCCTTGAAAGATGCAATCTGCCAAAACTCACACAAGAAGTAGCAGACAGTTGGAGAAGACAAACCAGAGATGGGGAGAAAACATCTGCAGAAGATATATCTAATAAAAGACTGCTATCAAAAATATACAGAGACCTTTTAAAACTCAACAATAAGAAAACAAACTACTCAATTAAAAAATGAGCCAAAGACCTTGCAGACACCTCACCCAAAGAAATATACGGATGGCAAATGAGCATATGAAAAGATGTTCCACATCATATGTCATCAGGGAAATGCAAATTAAAACAAGATACTGCTATGAACTTACTAGAATGGTGGAAATCTGGAACACTGACAACACCAATTGCTGGTGAGAATGTGGAGCAATAGGAACTCTCATTCATCGCTGGTGGGAATGCAAAATGGAACAGCCACTTTGGAGCAGTTCAACAGTTTCTTACAAAGCTAAACATACTTTTACCATATGATCCAGCAATCACACTCTTTAGTATTTCCCCAGAAAAGTTGAAAACTGTGTCCACACAAAACCTGCACATGGATGTTTACAGCAGCTTTATTCCTAATTGCCAAAATTTCTAAGCAACTAAGATGCCCTTCAGTAGATGAATGGATACATAAACTGTGGTACATCCAGACAATGGAATATTATTCAGAGCAAAAAAGAAATGAACTATCAGGCTGTGACAAGACATGAAGGAATCCAAAATGAGTACTACTGCATGAAAGGAATGAATCTAATAAGGCTACATACTGTATGATTCCAACTATATGATCTTCTGGAAAAAGGAAAATTATGGAGACAGTAAAAAGATCAGTAGTTGCTAAGGGTTAGGGAGAAGAGAGAGATGACTAGTTGAAGCACAGAGGATTTTTAGGGGAGTGAAAATATTCTGTATGATCCTCTAATGGTGGATACATATCATGCATTTGTCCACACCAGTAGAACGTACAACACCAAGAATGCACTCTAACGTAAACTACAGACTTTGGGTGATACTGATGTGTCAACCTAGACTCATCAATTGTAACAAATGAACCACTCTGGTGAGGGATGCTGATAAGTGGGAAGGCTGTATATGTGTGGAAGAAAGGGGTTGATAGCAATTCTCTGTACTTTTCACTCAATTATGCTGTAAACCTGAAACGGCTCCAAAAAAATTAACATCTGTTTAAATAAATAAATAAATCCTTGAGTTAGACATGGTTGACTCTGGCAAACATTTTGGTGACAAACCGTAATTTTCTTGAAATCATGCAAACAACAACAAAAAGTAGTGATCCTAAAACACATGTAAAATAGCTGTTTACTTGCATTTTCCTGTAAATAATTTGCATGCAATCTGAATAATTCATATATACCCCAAGTGAATACCCAGAATAATATTTGTGTTTCTAACACAAAGTTTTTTGTCAAAAGCAAATAATTTAGAAGTAGGTGGTGATACCCTCACCCCCACTTAAAAGGTCATTGTGATGGAAAACCATACTAATCAATGTCTTTGTTCTAGCTTTTAACTAAAAGAAATACAGTTGAATGATCTCAAAATCTCAGTAAAGACCATACCATGGAGACAAATATTCATAGTTGTCTCTGGATAAATGGCATCAAAGCTTTTATATCTCTGATAATTTCATGCCATACTTCCACAAACATGAGTTTGAGTGTTTCAATATTGTTCAATTATTCTTTTATATCAGAATCACATTTATTTATTGTTTTGTTAGATTAAATACAAGATACCGGATTCTTTTTGTTTTTTAAAGATTGGAATCTGAGCTAACATCTGTTGCCAATCTTTTTTTTGTTTCTTCTTCTCCCCAAAGTCCCCCAGTACATAGCTGTATATTCTACTTGTGAGTGCCTCTGGTTGTGCTATGTGACATGCCACCTCAGCATGGCCTGATGAGCAGTGCCATGTCCGTGTCCAGGATCCGAACCAGCAAAACCCTGGGCCGCCAAAGCAGAGTGTATGAACTTAATCATTCGGCCATGGGGCCAGCCCCAAGATACTGGATTCTTAATGCAAATTTGTTAGATAGTTTTAATCCTTTTGAAAATGAAGAAGCAGATATAGGTGTGATCTCAGCAGTCACAATCCAATTTAGGCTTTCTCTAACATACCCATTTCTTCTTTATTTTGAAGATTGGCCCTGAGCTAACATCTGTTGCCAATCTTTCCAATCATTTTTTTCCTTTTTCTCCCCAAAGTCCCCCAGTACATAGTTGTATATTCTAGTCGTAGGTCCTTCTAGCTCTGCTATATGTGATGCCACCTCAGCGTGACTTGATGAGTGATGCTGGGTCCGCACCCAGGATCCAAAACGGCAAAGTCCGGGGCCACTGAAGCAGAGGGTGCGAACTGAACCACTCAGCCGAGGGCCCAGCCCTAACGTATCCATTTCTATCTCAATACATACACGCACTCTCTAGTACTTAATGAATTAGTTGTGAGAGGCATAATGTATGTGAAATGTGTTTACCTGTATTATGACAAAACTTAAGTAGTGTAGATATGAAATAGAGATTGCTTGGTTTGAAATGTATTGGTTACTCAGGCATCATTCTTATGCAAAACAAGGATGGCATTTTATGACTCAAAGAAGAACAAAGTAGGAAAACTCGCACAACTAGATACTGAAGTTGCTTATAAACAAACTTTATGTACTTTTTTTGTATGTGTTATAGTTCAAAGCACAGAATGTCAAAAAAAATTCAGGTAGGAAAATATAAGTAGGCTAACAGCACAAAATTAATTACTCACAATACATCCAATTATAAATGGTGTATTTGGTATTCATTATCAACTCTAAATTCAATAAATTAATGTTAATTGAGTGATTATAATATAAATATGCTGGTGAATTTACAAAAACAGATAAAACCCAATTCTACCTTCAAGAAGCCTCTAATTTAATAGGGAAGAATAATAGGTTGTGCTAGGTAAAATTGCCTGTACTCGACTATTTGGGGGCCTATAAAATGGCAATTTCATACAGTTCACCTCATATAACAAATGTCTCAAACAATATGTGTGGTAAGGGCAGTAAGAGAAGGATGGAGTGCTACAGTTATTCGGGAGGTGAGCTTGAAGAAAGAATAGAATCTCCAAAGGTAAAATTGGAAAGGTGAGCACACGGACAGGAGTACATACAAAGGTATGGGGAAAGAAATGCCATATGTGAGGGATGACGACGGCATGCAGTTACATCAGAGTCAGGACTCAGACTGTAGGTTGGAATTACATTAGAGGGGCCCTCAACTAGTGTGGAAGCAGCTTCAGCTTTAATCAGTAAGTACTGAGAGCACTGAACGTTTCTGAGGGAGAAAGGGAGAGACATGCTTTTTGGTGAATAATGTGGTATTTGAGGCTGAATGAATTATGGGGGTAAAGATGGAAGTCGAGACCTGTCAGGAGATTCTTGCAATAAAGCTAAGGAGACATAAAAAGACTCTAAATTAGAAAAATAGAAAGACAAATGGGAAGGAAAGGATTACAGGGAGAGAAGCGCCAGGGTCAAATCAATAGCCAAATGACAAAGATTCTAAACTGAGGGAAATGTTGGAGAAATTAGTTTACCGAGAAAAATAAGGAGTTGAGAAGAATGTGAAATGATCTAACAACATTCATGTGGAGAGGTCTACATCTCAGATTGCAAATGTGCACTAAAATTTTCCAACCTTAAAGGTATTTCTGATTCCTTTACTGTAAGACAATAATCAAAGAAGACAAGACCTTTTATTATATTAGGAGAGGATATTGCACAGAAAGAGAAAAGGAAAAGATTCTATGCAGAACTCAGAGGACTTTTCAAGTAAGGGGAAGAAGAATCAATAACAAGGAAAAGAAAGTGTGATCTGAGAGTTTGTTATCCCTGTGGATGCTGACCCCTGCAAAGACAGAGGAGTCACCGTTGTCAAATGGGGTTGAAATGTCAAGGGGATGCAGACCTCCAGGTGTGGCAGCTAGAAAGTTATTAATGACTTTCAAAAAAGAGAGTTTTTAGCACAGAGGTCAAAGCCGAATATAAAGGTACTAATGAGTCTTTGCCTAAGGAAAAAAATGCAGAAATTTGAAGAATTGGGTCCAGGGGAGGTAGAGGAAAGTCTGCCTAGCAGCTCGAGGGCATAAGTGAATTTAAGACTGTTTTAGAATAGACTAGATGGTTGTAGGCAAAATGACAGTGGAGAGTAAGGAGAATAAATTTTCAAAAGTCTGTTTTAGTATAGGAGAAGAGAGTAGGTAATTAATAGGAAAAATGCCCTGAGGACAATGAGAGTGGCACTGGGAGCACACAGGACTGGCTTCAGGTGGGCCAGCCTAATCGGCTCCAGTCTGAGGAAGCAAAGTAGTGCAAAAGAGAGAGGAGAAAATTAGGGTCGTTTGGAGATGTTGGAAAGAAATTGCTGGAATCCTTAACAATCTCTTAGCACTGTTTCTTATACTAAGATTAGAGTTAACTGTTATTCCTCTTGGTGAAATGTTTCTGCATTCTAGTCGACTACCATACTTTTAGCGAAAATATTGGTGGTGATGACTCTTGAGGAAAAGGTGTTCGGGGCTTCTCTCAGAGCCTTTCCCATAAATGAATCCTATTCTCCTTACCTGTGAGGTGGTTCTA
Source organism: Equus przewalskii (assembly GCF_037783145.1). Classification (NCBI taxonomy): domain Eukaryota; kingdom Metazoa; phylum Chordata; class Mammalia; order Perissodactyla; family Equidae; genus Equus; species Equus przewalskii. The sequence goes on from NC_091832.1 coordinate 111,637,776, forward strand.
CGTGCAAGGCTTTGTGCGTTAAGGAAGTTTTGTCAAAATGCTACTGACTTCCTGCCGTTATTTAATTAAAGTTGGTCTAATATTGTATTTATAATCTTATGTGATTTACAGTCTTCCAATAAACTGTATTAGATTTGTAGATACTCTTCCCCCAAACTCTAACTTGGAAAATGGTACCAATATAGATATCAAGAGACTTTAGAAAGCAGAACTTTCCATTTTTAACTAATCAAAATTTGTATACATGCATGAAAATGATTAAAAGAACTATCAATGGTTAAAATAGGAAAAGGTTTGGGGTTTCCAAAAAATAGCTTGAAAAAGGCACCAAGATTTCTGAAGGCCCACATCTGTCATTGTTGTACATCCATTGTACATTCAAAAATACTGTTTTTGTGTTCACTGTGAGCCAAGTACTTTCCTTCTCGCAACAACCTTATGTTGAGGGTATCATGAGCCCTATTTGCAGATAGAGTCACTGAGGCTCTGAGAGGATAAATAAATTCCCCAAGGCCAACAGCTAGAAAACAATGAAGTCAGAAGCAACATACAGGTGCATCTGATATCCAGTTCTGTGCTTTCTCCCCACCCAAGACTGCTTCTCTGGGAGGTGCAGCTGTTCCATTTGGAGACAGCATATAACATTTTTGAAAGAAGTTTTTGAATGATGCTTCCTTTGACATTTTCTAAAGGTCTTTGTAAACCTCTATGAGGATTATCAATTTGGCTGCACCTCTCTTGAGTTTTGCGCTTAACTTCAAACACTTTATTACCTAATGTGAACACAAGTTTCATTATTTCTGCCAGAGTGTTCACATTCAACACAGACTTTATAACCATGTGCCTCTTATTATTTGACTTAATATGTTCTCCAAGGTCATCTTCAGTCTGCTCACTTCTTTGACTAGTCCTTAATATTTCATAAGCAGTGATCGATTATGTAATTTGTATATTCATCACCTGTCTAGAGTGAGTGGGACCAAAATCCATTTAGTGTGAGATGCACTAAAATGAGCAATTCAGAACTATCTTGGGAAGGCAATCTGAAAGAATACTCCCATTTTCCAAAGAAAGGATTACACCTTGAAGTTTTCAGTTTGGTGGCAAAGTGGGTAGCTGTTCTTTTGCTCAAACACATGTGCTTTTTTGAGATATGAAAATCTATGAAAGCTGGTTTGAAAATGTAGATGTGCATGTTTTACACCATGAAGAAAGTGATTTAGGAAAGTATGATAATATCCAGCATGCCTAAATGTAGGTGTGAGGAACTGACAGCTCAGCAGAGGTGTGCGGATGAGAACCTGGGTGTGGAAATGACATTTTAAAAAAAGGAAAAGAAAAGAAATAAAGGAAAGCACAGCTGAAAGAGAAGTAAGTTAGTATTTCTGATCCCAAAAATATAGGATGAAAAATAATCAGCATGAATTTCAGATGTAAGATCCAGCAGCTCTCACAGACTGTCGTGATCTCTACAGAGAAAATAGCGAAAGACTGTGTTTCTTATGACCGCAGTCAAGATCCACTGGCTGAGCTGATTGGGAAAGCAGTAACAAGGGCAGCAAAATTAAAGACATTAAAGAAATTTGTATCGGATGTAAGAAAAAATTTATGCATTAACAAAAACGTGATACATTGTACATAGAGTAGTGTTTTAGAGCCTGGATTTTGGAATCAGAAACTCTCATGTTTTAAGCCCAGTCTGTGTTATTGCGCGTAGGTTATGTGATCTCTCGAGTTTTGTGATCTCTCTCCATCAGTTAATGAGTGATCTAAGGCACTTGCAAAGACTAGAATATAGGGGCTACTTCGTGAGTGCTGGTGATTAGACATTTTAAACTTCAACTGTCCTCTGAATTAGTGACTAAGCAAATAAATGCTTTTAAGCTTGAACTGTATTGAATGAGCAGCTTGAAACTGAACTGATTGTTCTCCTCAAGTGTATTATTTCTCTCTGGAATGCCCATCGCTTGTAGTATAGTGTGGTTATGTTCTCAGACTAGTGCTAGCTGCAGTGAACATTGAAAAGAGCAGAGGTATAAATATGCAAACCTCCAAACTAGAAGGCTTACTAAGACCCAGATAACCATTTAGGTGAGAAGAGTCTGCCTCCCCTTTTACCATCATGAAGGCAGCAAAGAAAACCCGAGATCACCTAATGACAGCAAGTGGTGAATCCTGGGTATCGTATCAGTGTCCCTCTGCTCACTTGTAGTCCAACAGGCAAAAAAGGTAAGTCTCATGGGGAAAACAAACACATTATTTTATTAAATGAATTGAATGTGCTCCAGGTGAGCAGATGTATTATTCAACGTTTGAAGTCTTTTGAATGCCAAATTACTTAAGCTGGATAGTTTGGGATTTCATGGAATAATTATTAAGCAGATCTGCGCATGGATGCCTGTTAGTTTTTGCACCAGCCAGCAGACGGGAATGCTTATAAGGTTTAATCACAGAGCCTCTTCTCTGTAGCTGCAGCTGAATGTCAACTTATCCTCCTTAATCTGAACTCAGCCCTAAACCTCATGGATGCATGTCCAGGCAGACAGCTCCCGAAACCGTTCTCGCTAAAGCACTCGACTCTGGTGCAACTTTCATCTCCTCCTGCATGATTCCTAAAACAACCCAGATTCGTTTGTCACAGTATTTGCTAATTTCTATTCATCTAGTTTCTTTCTGTATATTAAAAATCACATTTAATTTTTTAAGTAAATGAATTTTTACAGTAAACAAACAGTTATTTCAAGTTAGACCCAGATATTCTTAAAAGTCTTTCCTCATAAATCACCTGCTTTCCCGTATAGAAGCTGATTATGAACTAATGCTTTAGCACATTTAGGAACACTTGGTTTTACACTAGCCCCTTTTGTTGCTGCATGTTGCTTTCTAAGTGTATTTCACAATGGATTCGTTGCCATTATGCACCTCCTAAAAAGAAACTACATAGGCCTATCTGACAGATCATGCCACATACTCACTAAGAGCATAACTTCTTCTTATCTTTTTCGGTTTTCCCAGTCCTCCAGTGAGTTCTTTTGTTTGCAAGAGGTTCATAAATCTGAGCCCTTGGTACTGGTACAAAAATACTCAACACTTCCGTTTGTCATTTGCCAACAAGTAGGCAGAAGATAAGGAGCCGTGATGAACCCAGCGTCACGCGGCTGCTGCATTTCTCTCTCTCTATCACTCCTTCATCATGTGTTCCTCATTTTCTTATGGAATGAAGCAGCAGATGGTATCCAAGAGTAAGAGAAATTAATTTTCCCATCAAAAATGATTAGTTCGACCAAAAACTACATGGTAATGAGCAAAATCATAAACTGTGAACACAAAAATTCAGGAGGTTTATGGTACTTCACAAATTAGACAATACTGGATGGTGTACAACCTGTTCCGTGATTGCACGTTCTCAGCCTGATTGCTGATGTCACCAATATTTATTTGTCTTCACCATGAATTGGCAATGCGAAATCTTCACACAAAGTGGAAAATAACTTACAGGAAAACAGCAAACAGCTACAAGACAGCGTTTTCTTTATCTATCTAAAGACATCCCTCTTTGAACCCAGGATTTGTCTCTACGCGTTGAAGCATTGGATGTACCTTCAGTTCCTTGCTCAGTGCCAGGAATGGAGTAGCAGAGCTACATATAGCAGTGCTTCTCTACTACAGAAGACAGTGAAACAAGCCCCCAACCTCGTATGCCGCCCATTCCTTCACTTATCACCCCGTAAGTGTCTTTCTCAGTGCTGACTGATCAGTGATCTCCTCCATCCGGCCTCCAGCTTTCCTAACCTATATCCCACTGCTCCTTTATATAAACGCTCTACTCCTGCTAAAACGGCCTGCTCCTGTGTTAGTCTGCTCCGGCTGCCGTAACAAATACCACACGCTGGGGGCCTCAAACAAGAGAAATTTATTTTCTCACAGTTATGGAGACTAGAAGTCCAAGATCCAGGTGTCAACAGGTTTGGTTTCTTTTGAGGCCTCTCTTTTTGGGCTTACAGATGGCTACCTTCTAACTGTGTCCTTCTGTGGTCTCCTCTCTGGGTTTGCGCATTTTGGTATCACTTTCCTCTTCTTGTAATGACAACAATTAGATTGGATTAAGGCCCACCCTAAGGGCCTCCTTGTAACTTAATCACTCTTTAAAGGCTCTGGCTCCAAATAGTCCCATTTTGAAGTATGAGGGGTTAGGGCTTCAATGTACGAAATTTAGGGGGACACAATCAGCTCATAAAAACTCGCTCTTCCCCAACGTGACTTATGTGTCCCATTTTCATGCTTTCCTTCCACCCAGAGCAAAATAATACTAAGAGCTTTCTTCTTGAGGTAGTCAAAATTTATCTATATTTAAAGTCTAGTCAAAATTCCTCTTATTTCGTGACCTCTTCCTAGTCCATGCCAACACACCAAGGGCCTCCTCTCTGTGCTCAAAGCAAATGCTATCCACTGTGTTCATCCAACTGCCTTACAATATATTTGTGTTGCTTGTTTTCATAATTTTTACCTTGTTCTTTCTGTTGACACTTTCACAGGATTGCATTTTGTGTCTGCGTAAATGCCAGTGATTCCAAATAAATATAACTCAATAAAATTAGGAAAATTGCTGTAAATGTTTAATATTCTCTTTACATCTGCTATTTCCCTGATAAACAGTGATCTCATGGAAATATAAATATTATATGTTAATAACTTTATGAACAGCATAAAAAGACAGTTTTCAAATTGAATGAATGCTAGAAAATTTGAAAAGTTACTTTTCCTTTAATTTAAACATTTTAAGTCACTATATATTGATCAAGCAATCTTTCGCTTGTCTCTTCATGGATTTCTAATTTCAACATATACGTTTAAAGGAAAAAAATTTTGGGCTCACTTTTTAGAAAGGTCAATGACGATTTCATTTTATTTGCAATAGTTTTACACAGTTGCTAGAGGACCACATGGATACCATTACTGAAATTTAGAAGTTTAGAAATTATGCCAGGAACTCACAGAGTACAAGATAAAAAAATGCAGACAATTTATCCCTGCTCAAGATATGTTCATAATCTAGTGGAAGAGATAGTTAATTAAAAAACAGTAAACAATAGCATAACACCATGTTCAAAGTGCTATAGGAATGCAGAAGAGAGAAAAAAATTTTATTCACATGTTGCCTCTTTGATCTTTCACTGAAGAAATATTACTAAGAAAACATTTAGCTCTGATGTCGGATGTGGTGAAGTAAAAACACACGGTATCTGTAAGGGCACCAAATTAAAGCACAGGAACAATTTTCAGGCACATAAATTACTTTGCTGCAGGAGCAGGAGGGTCATGAATATGAAAAGCATTGAATTCTGAGACAATTTGTCATTATTAAAATTAATGCTCTGTCAACCCCAAATCTCTGTTTCAGCAATCCTTTTGTGTTGCTGCAGCTGTTGAGTTCCCAGATCCAAATGTTCTAGGAGATCCAGCAGTGGTGAATGCACTATACTTTTTAATCTGTAATAGCAGACTGTAATGTGTAATGGTAGACTGTCAGGATCTGACACATGCTCAACACTCAAATCGCAAAGAACTGCTGTGATAGATAACTGAGGATGGAGCTGTTTGGTACTGGGAAACGGACACTTGACAGGGATGTTTTTGTTCACGATGTATTTAAAAATATAGCCTGCTGGCATGCACATCAGATTCTGACAGCTTGGAAATTATAGAACATTCTGGTAGTACAATAAAAAGACTGAGGCCAGCAAAACCCATAGTTACATAAGTATACAATAAAGAGTAGAAAAGAGGAAAAAGAGAGTCAGAGGGGACAAAATGGTGAAATGGAGAGATACAATTTTAGTTTCTTAGATCTTCTTATATTTACACTGCAAAACCACTGTGAGGATACCATCATACTTTAGCATTGGACCCCAAACTAAATTCATTGTTCCACATGGTTCATTTTAATTAAAATTTCAGTACCATTATTTTTAAATATCATATGTATTTTGACATTATTTGTCAACTGTGAAGTTTCAATAGAGGAGTTATTCTAATATGCTTCATTGCACATAAGTTGGAGTAGTATTCATATCTTTTATATGACTTCTATACTAAAAGGCAACAAAGGCAAAAAAACACACAGATACTTTCAAATGAGGAACCAATACCTCTTATAAGTTAATTCAAATCAGTATTATAAGTGGATATTGATTTAATTCATGTTAAAACAAGTTTTAACATAGATATAAATATTATCTCTATTAAGGTGTTTGGATAAAATATTTCTTAAAAGTACCATAGTTCTGTGAACCATTAGAGAACTATTATTGAAAAACATATGATGACTATATACTAAGTTTATTGAGAACTCTCGCGTGTACTATATTGAACCCTGCTTCCAGCAAGTTAGGGGATTCCGTAAGAATATCTTAGCCAGCATCCATAACTCTGTAGTCACTTTCAGTTATAACGACATTATAAATAGTTTAAGGTAAAATTTGTGATTTTAAACCCAGATCAAAGTCCTTTTCTTCTCCTCCCAGTTCTGACTGTGTCTGCCTGTCTCCCCAGTAGCTTGGAGTTGTGGTGTGTGTGCACATATGTGTATGAAGGAATGTGCAAGTGGATGTCTGTGAGTGCATATACGCATGAGTGTACTTAGTGTGTGTGTGAGTATGTGTGAAAAATCTGGTGTGAAAAGTCTGGTGTCTGCTCTTGGCAGTGTATGTACTCCATCCATCATAATCCTTCTTGTTCTAAAGCCTGCTTTTCTGAAGTCAATATAGGTACTCTAGCTTTCTTTGTTTTGTGTTAGCATAGTATATCTTTCTCCATCCTTTTATTTTTAACTTTGTTGAGTCTTTATATTTAAAGTGGATTTCTTGTAGACAACACATGGTTGAGTCTTGTTTTTTCAATTCATTCTGTCCATCCTTATCTTTTATTTGTATTTAGGCCATTTATAATTAATGTAATTATTGATACAGTTAGATTAGTATCTACCATGTTGTACCTGTTTTCTATTTGTTACATTTGCTCTTTGCCCCCGATCTTTTTTTGTGTTATGTTTTTAATTGAGTATTTTATATGATTCCGTTTTACCTCTTCTTTTAGCATATCAATTATACTTCTTTTAAATTTTTTTAAGTGATTGCCCTAGATTTTACAATATACATTTTTAAATAAACTGTCCACTTTCAAATAACACTATACTGCTTCACGTGTAGTGCAGGTACCTTGTAACAGAGTATTTACAATTCCTCCCTCCCACTGCTTGTGACATTCTGTTCATTTCGCTCATTTGCATGCTATAGTTACCCAATGCATTGTTGCTATTATTGCGGTATAGTTATCTTTTGATTAATTAAGAATAAGAACAATAAAAGATTTTAGTTTACCTTCATTCCTTCAAATAATTTTCCCTTTTTTAGTGTAGATCCAAACTCCTGAACTATATCATTTTCCTTTTGTCTGAAGAACTGCTTTCAACATTTTTTTTTTTTTTTTTTGGCAGGGTAGGTCTCTTAACAAAGGATTCCCTCAGTTTTTGTTTGTCTGAAAAAGTATTCATTTCTCCTTCACTTTTTACATTTTTTTTTTCCTGAGGAAGATTCACCCTGAGATAATATCTGTTGCCAGTCCTCTTCTTTTTGCTTGAGGAAGATTTGCCCTGAGCTAACATCTGTGCCAGTCTTCCTCTATTTTGTATATGTGGGTCGCTACCACAACATGACTGCCAACAAGTGATGTAGGTCCATGCCCAGGAACCAAACCCAAGCTGCCAGAACAGAGTGTGCCGAGCTTAACCCCTAGGCTATGGGGCCAGCCCCTCTCCTTCACTTTTGAGGAGAATTTTGTTGGATATAGAATTCCAGATTAGTAGTTTTCATCTTTCAACACTCTAAATATTTTATTCTCTCCCCTCCTTGCTTGTGTGGTTTCTAATGAAAAGTACACTGTAATTCTTATTCTTACATGTCCATAGGTAAGGTATTTTTTCCTCTGGCTTCCTAGGTGTGTTTTGTTTGTTTATTTGGTATTTAACCTGCCTGGAGTTCTCTAAGCTTCCTGAATCTGTGGTATGATATTTTTCATGTATTTTAGAAATTTCTCAGCTATTATTACTTTAAATGTCCTTCTGCTCCATTTTATCTTTCTTCTCATTCTGATATTCCAATTATGCATATGTTACAAATTTTGGTATTGTCCCACAGTTATTGGGTGTTTTGCTTTGTTTTCATTGTTTTTTTTTTCTCTTTTCACTTCAATTCGGCAGGTTTCTCTTTACTTGTCTTCAAGTTCACTGGTTCTTTCCTTGGCTACGTTGAATTTGTTCGTAAGTTGCCAATTCACTAATTAACAGCAACTCATCAAGGATGCTCTCAGCTTGGCAGGCTAACCCTTTCAGGAGGCCTGTGTGGGTTCATCAGGAGTCATAATGATTGGTACCCATAACCCATAGCACAGAGAATGGATGTGGGAGATCCAAGTTCTACTCAACCTCTTTGACAAACTCCTTCAATCCCCACACGTTGAGGTCCACACATCCTAAAGCCTCTTCCTCTTTGAAGTCCCTTGCCTCAAGGGAATTCCTCTTTGCAATTATGTGCAAAATAACTCAAGCTAAGATGTTTTTGCTGACATCATCTTGACCCACAAGCAATTGATGGGTCCTACCATGGAAAACTGAGCTAGACCAAGAAGAAAGCTTAAAAAAAAATTCTATATAATTTTTGCTTGAATCCTAGCCTAGGAACTCATTTTTTTCCCCTTCCAAGGATCCTGCTTGCCTTCCTCATGATAATACTCCAAAGGTACGAGAAGGAATAGAATTAGCATAAATGTAAGAAAATTTTTATCTTTTTGCTCTTCTTTTGAAAGGATACCCTGCATATCCTCAATTTCATAACTGTCATTTATCAGACTACTTCCTTGATGTTTGAGCAGGTAGAGAGTCGGCGAATTCTGTAGAGTTAAAAATGCCAGGGTAATCGTCAATACTTCTCAATACTCCTCGGCAGAAAACTATAACTATTTTTTAATATGGGCAACCTGTAGCTATAAAGTGAGTTGTTTAAAATATAAAAATATACTTTAAAAGATTGAAAATGTTACTGATTTACAGAAAGCATGTTGGGGATCATTTCAATCTCTATCTTCCAATCATTACCAAGAAATCCCTTGTCCCACTTTTCTTCCATTCCATTAATTTGGCAAATCCTAAACTCTAGAATAATCCAATGGTCTGCTCCCTTCAGATCTGCAGCTGGCTTCTAATTGAAGGAATGCTGAAGAATATCATACAGATTGGAGTCTATATAAATTTATATGGGCTCACAAGGACCCCTAGAGCAGTCACACCAAGTGTCTGTGCCTTTATTTTTAGCTCTCTGTCTGATTCCTTATAGCCACTGTTTTAAAGTTCTTGTTTCTCTTAATCTTTTGTTCTATTCATCTCTCCATTGTTTCCTGTTTTGGTAAAATTGTTCCAATATTCATCCAGTTACCTAAGCCAGAAAACTGAGTATCACTTTGATCCCTTCTTTTTTTCGCTCCTCACCTATAATCAAGCACAGATCATTAGAAATTCATTACCTTTGTCACCATCTTTATTGAGATATAATTGACACATAGCATTGTGTAAGTTTAAGATATACAGCATGATGATTTAATACACGTATATCACAAAATGATTACCACAGTAGGGTTAGTTAACCCTCTTTCACCTCACATAATTACCATTTCTTTTTTGTGGTGAAAACAATTAAGGTTTACTTTCTTAGCAACTTTCAAGTATATAATACGGTGTTGTTAACTATAATCACCATGCTGTACACTAGATCCCCAGAACTTATTCCTCTTATAACTGGAAGTTTATACCCTTTGACCAACATTTCCCTATTTCCCCCACCCTCCAGTCCCTGGCAACCACCATTCTGTTCTCTGTTTCTACGAGTTTGGCTTTTTTGGATTACAAATATAAGTGAGATCATGCAGTATTTGTCTTTCTCTGTCTAAATTATTTCACTTAGCAGAGTGCCCTCAAAGTCCATTCATTTTGTTACAAGTGGCAGGATTTCCTTCTTTCTCGTAGCGGAATAATATTCCATGATCTCCATGTCTTTGGGGTCAGTTCCTGGAAGATTATTGTGATGCTTTGGTAGTGTCATGTTTCCCTGATTTTTCATGTTCCTTAAGTCTTGCATCTCGCATTTCACGTTTGAAGTTGCAGTCACCTCCTCCAGTCCTTACTAACTGACATCGAGAGAGAAATGCCTTCTGTCAGCCCTGCTGAGATTCTGGGGCTTTCTCAGTCCTGTGAATACAGTTGCTACATCCTTCTTGCTTCTTATCCTGGCCAAACTCTTAAGCTTGTATGTCTTCTCTCGATACTGCAACGCACCAGGCTAGGTTCTCACAGACTCCCTTTTGCTTTCCCAAGGGTGGAGCTAAAGTTCACATTTGTGGTCTCCCTGTGGCCCACAGATTCTGGCTGGTTTTCTGCACATGCTCACTAGCTGTCTGCCAATGCTTGTCTTTGCTGATCTCTGGAGCACACTGAGAGCCGGCGACAGTGTGGCAGTGTGTGTGGGTGAGGCACGCAGAGTGCTGGGGTTGCCTATGTGCTATTTGGAGGGATCTGTGGGCAGACACTCCCAGAGGCTTCTGGGTGTGCTTTTTCATGGAGTCTGAGAAGCAGTTAGTGGCATCCATGTCTCTTTAATACCCCCAGAGAATCTTATCTGCCCCTCTCACAGCCTCTTCCCACCTTCAACTCATGACTCAGGACTCTGGATGGGGTGAGAGAAAAATGGGCCTCTTTGGTGGCATTCTACACAGCTGGAAAAGTTGGCTGCTGGCTCACACCCTCTCACTTTCCCCCTCAGGAGAAATCACAGGCCAAGAAAATCTCTCTTGGCCCTAAACTGTGCCATCTTGGGGAAAAGGTGACTTGAATAAAGTTAAACTGTTCGTCTTACGCTCTCCAATGCCTCCAAAATCGGGATTTTTGCTCTAACCATGGTGTGCTGGAACTTCTCCACTGGAAACCTGGACTTCCATAAAGGTTCTATTTTCTATGGGTAATTGTCTAAGACAGTGTTCTCCAGGGGCCCCTGGACCACATCCCAGAGGGGCCGAATCCAGTTCACAGGCCACTGCCAGGTCCACACCTGGGGCCAAGATCTGTTATCTTGGTTGTCTGTTATCTTGTTATCTGATACCTGTTTCTGATGCACAGGTGGGGAAACTCCTTCCAGCTTGCGTGGCATATGATGCTGGATCCCACAGCTCCCTCAAAGGCAGTTTTGTCTGTGGTTGCGTGACAAATTGTTGCTGTTGAGAGAGGGACACGAATGAGGGACATCTTACTCAGCCATGTTGCTGACATCACTCTTCACGTTTGGTCATCTGAACATCACTTGAATCTGTTTAATTTCTCTCCTTTTCCACTGCCACAGTTGAGGTAATCATTATATCTCAATCTTAAGCATATCAAAGCCTCCTAAATGACTCCGAACCTCCCATCTTCACCCTTCTTCCTAAGGCAGTCAGGATGTATTTCCTAAAATGCATATCTGACTATGTTTCATCCCTACTCAAAATCTTGCAGTGTTTCCCCATTATTCTTAGGATTAAAGCCCAAACCCTTCAAGAATTTAAAAGATCTCTGCGGACCCGTCTTCTCCTTTCTCTTGCTACCCCACCCCCTGGCATGGACCCCATTGTACTTTTAGTTTCTCGAATGCACAGTCTCACCAACTGCTTTCACATCTACAGTCCCTTCTGTCTAACAAGTGACCTCAGCCCCTTCCATACGTCTTCAGCAGTGCCCAGTTCCAGCACCTGTGTGATATCAGAGAGCATGGAATTTCCACAGTACATTGTATTATAATCTACTATTTTCTTCTGTATATCCCCATTTGACGTTAAGTTCCTTTAGGCAAAAACTATGTATAATTTATTCACAATTATATCCCCAGGCACTTAGGAGGCATTCAATAAATATTCGTCAGTTGGTTGATTGTTTGAATAAATAAAGATGATCTTTTTTTTCATTAAAAATGGTCGAACTCTATTTGAGACTGTTAATGCAGCTTACACTGATCACTAATGGACGTGTTTTCTTTACCTAGTGGCTGAACTGCCCATGATTATTCTTGGGGTTATATATTTGCACTTCAATGACTTTTATGTGGCATCATTGCAACATGATTGGAAAGGAGATTTGATCTCTTGAAAAGAGAGGAGTACTAAATAGCCCAGGTGGGAAGCAGTGTTGGTTGTTGGTCTCTCTTTGTGTAAAACTGGGAGATCTTTGTTCAAAATCAGGGGATACTAAAAGGCAATTACTGTGACATCTAAAACCTCAGGTCTGACTTGACTATTAAAGGAAAACAAAACACAAATGTATGCAATAACGATATGGTGTGAGCATGCATTGCCTTTTAATGACTTAGGCCTCTACTGATGTATAAGAAAAGTGGAGAAAAAGCTCCTGCTCACTGATATATAGCAGGAGCCTTCTGCTCTCTGTTAGAACAGCTGCCCTATTTACTGTTGCCTTGACAAAGTCACTGCCCAACTTCTTTATTCAGGAAGATCAGTGTTTACACTCTAGTTGGTCTTGAATCAAAACAGTTCTGATTTGTTAATAATTTACCAACCAAATATTATGACTGAAAAACTGGGACGCTGGTAAATAATCAGATGCAGAATGGAGCTTCTGTTGCATTTATTCTGATAACGGAAATGGAAAACACAAAAAATGTAATTTAGCAATTCATCGTATCCTGTTAAATGCCAGCTGTTTTCAGGGTTTTAGGATAGAATGTTTTGTTTTTCCCCTCACGTCTTCAGAATATAGGGAATAATTAGAAAGCAATTAAGTTACTCCACGTTTTCTGCTAGCAAAAGAAGTGTGTGTTACCAAGGACGTTACCATTTGTTTATTCAGTAAGTATTCGTTGCACACCCATGTGTATGCCAGGCATCTTACTAAGCGCTGAGGATGCAGCGCTCTACAGCAGAAGAGAGCCTGGACTCTGAGGAGCTTGCATTCTAACATGGGAGTGAGGGACTAGATAACAAATAGCCAGACAAATACCTAATATGCTGGGTGGTGAGTGCCCTGAGGGTCAAGGGGATAGGGAAATGGCTGGGGAGTGCTCTTTGATTTAGGGTGTAGCGTTAAGGCAAAGCAAGACATCAGCTCGTCATACTACCACCCTTGAGTAGTGTCTGTTTCTAAAATCTACTCATTGCAATTTTTGAAATGAAACAGAGGAGTCTGTTTAACAATCTCCTCCTATATTGATTTTTAACTGCAGCTGTCAGAGGTGATTCTGGTGGATAAAGCTTGTATTTATTAAGAAATAACATGAAGACTACACAAGAGCTTCATATATTAGGCATCAAATTTAGTGATCTTTACTCTGATAGAGACATATCCAAGATTCTCTGGTTTAACTAGAAGTTGCATGTATTGTCATAACCCATGGTATGTGCAGTTGATTTCAGTAGAACAAAGAAACACCAACTTTTCTTACAAAATATATTATTATCTCTGAGTTATAAATCAAATAATTTATCATTTGATTTGATATGTTAACTATTCTATAGTTACTTTAATTAAATTGTGCATAATGATGATAACTTTCATACAGTGTTTTTCATTTTGCAAAGTGTTTTGGCATACCCCAACTCACCTGAGCATGACGTTGGAGGAAACTAAGTTATCGTTTTTATGTACAGTAGAGAAGCCTGATATTCAGAGAAGTTAATCAATACAGTAAGACAGAGAGACAGCTCTCAAACCCAGGCTTTCTGGTTCCAAATTTCATGATTGTCCACATTCATGTTTGCACTGTGTGCAAATCAAACCAACGTGAATTAGAACAGCAACTCCAAGTCATTTTTCTATGTTTTCTGACTTATGCAATAAATAAAGTTTCCTGAGATAATATTTTAATCTCTGTCTCTTTTGATTTTTTAAACTCTTTGATTACCGTTATTTTCTTCATTAAACCTGCTTCAAATTGAAAAACAAATGTTTAGTTTTTCACACATCTAACATAAACTTCCTTAATGGTCAAGGGCATATAAAGCTAAAGCATCATCTAGGAATAGTAATTAATCATAAATGCCTGTGGTAATGCACATCTTACACTAAACCACAAGTCACATGGAACAAAAGAGTCCCTTCTGCTTAGGGAAGTAGCCTGAGTAGGAGAATCAATGGCTGGAGTTGACTCTGAGTGCTCGTTTAAAGGCATGAACTAAATCACTCTTAGTAATCTGCTGTTTTCCTGTCCATCTGACCTACAGATGGTGAGATGTGTTTGATTTTGGAGCTTTTCTTTGCTTCTTTTTCTTCCTTCCTTTTTTTCTCTTCCTTCTTTTCCTCCTTCCTCTCTTTTTTCCTTTTTTCTTTCCTTCCTTCCTTTTTTTCCTTCTTTCTCTCTTCTTTTTCTTTCTCTTTCTAAGAGTAGTTCTTGGAGGAATACATCTTGGAAGGTCTGTCTAAATCAAACATGTTTCTTTAAGATTGGAAGATTGGAATTACTTTCTATTTCTATATCACATTTCTATTAAGAAAACTCTTAATCTCCTCAACTGAAATTATCATTTCTCTTTTCAGTAAATATTATCTTGAAATGTCCAGAGCCAACAAGCAGTTGAAATGTACATGTGTGTATAGATAGAGATTGAAATATCAACTTTTATTTCCTCCATTTCTTAAAGAATTAAAAATATATAAATAAAATTTTGCATTGGACTAATTCTAGGGAAATTATATAAAGAAATCTTGTGAGTTTTAACCTAATATTGTTACAGATAAAATCTACCAAGTAATTAAAATGATAGGAGAGAAGCAGATGATGAAAGGAAGTTAGATAAACTTCTTGTCAAAGTCTCTGGCAGAAACGTGAGTGTGAAAGGGCACTGGCTCTGAATTCACACACCCCAACTTTGAGCACTGGATTTGCCAGGATTCCCTGTACAACCTTGGAAGGACCACTTGACCCCTTTGATCCTCATTTTCTTTTCTCTAAGTATGAAGTTTTCTTAGTACCTAATCAAGCAAGACAACAAAAGTGAACATAAAACAAGTTGGCAAAGTTATAGAAATAAATTAACATTATGATTCAATGACATAATGTGCTCAGAAGAGATCAACCATTAGACAACCATTCAATAGATGTTACATTTTGGAAAAATAAAATGGTATATATCTCAATGGTGAATTCCAAGCTAATGATGGTCTCTTAGATTGAGTGGCAAAATATAATTATATTAGGTTCGGGCAAATATTTCTTACTTTGGGTATCTGAGAAGATGGATGTAAGCATTTGCCAAGTTATTAGTTGCCCAGGACTGAAAAGCTGCCCTGGGATGCCTATAATTATTGCTCAAGTCATGTCACGTGTGTTTAAATCTAGACGTGCACTAGAGTTCAAACTGGTAATGTGAAGCCTAATCTGACTCTTAGTATCTCTTGTTGGTTCCAGCCTATGTTCAGAATAAGATAAAAACACAAAATTGCCTTTTATAGGAAAAATATAAGTACAATGCCAAAGTCCACCAGATGGGCCATCAGGGGCACCTTCCCTTATATTCCATTTAGCATCGTGTTTTAGGAAAACTAAAAGCCTAATAAATAATTTAACAAACTAATGGACATATTTTTAAACACAATGGACTCATTCTGAAAAGGGGCAGGGCTGCAGAGGCAAAAATGGAAATAAACTGCTAATATTTAGTGCTTATCTTGAAAGTACTGTGCTGCAGCATGAGCACAGAACGAGCTGCCTTAAAGTGGGGCACATCTCTTCTTGCTCTGCAAAGCTATCATTTCTTTCCAAATTTGTTATGATAATGTATTTTTTTTCTAGGAACCATGTATCTGACTACTCTGTAAGTGATTTGGTATTTAAAAGCAGTATAAGGCACAGAGCTAATATTTAAACATTTAATGTGCACTTTAAGTAAAAATGTTGCTCTAAAAAATGACTTTAAATTCCACTTTATGCTTAATATATATTCTGCTCATGGATATCAACATCCATACAATTTACAATGACATTGCGTTTGTCATACAAGTATGAAAAGCAAGAAAACTATTCTGGTATTGGCAATCAAAATATTTTGATTCAATTTAGAGGGGATTGATGCTTCATTTTCTGGATAAAATGAGGCCTTTATTTTTTATTTTATTTTTCCCTTTTTACTTTCTCCTATATTTTGAGTATTAGCAATTTTCATAAGAGATAAAAATGAAATGCTATAGAAAACAATTAATTGTATAACTTGCGATTAAAGACTGGGGAGGATAGCCCCATACCACGTTTATACAGTGCCGTCCCGTTTGTCACTATGACGGGGCTTCTACCCACCGTTAAAGGTCCCCCATAGAGTTCAATTACTGTTATCTAACTCCCTATTATCGAGATTTATACAGTGATATATTTAAAGCCTCCTTTTTCCTTGGACTATATTTACATCATTAAATTGATTTATTCCATAGGTGATGATCTTCGCAAATTTGGCACATGCATATTGTGTCTGGCATTTGCGTTAAAGCTACACTGTTTTATGTTTCTAATGAATGGAGTAATTAGACCATGAGAATGCCTTCAAGCTTGGTTCTCTATTTTTACGACAGATGAAGGAAAGAATTCAGACTTGTTTCATGTTTGTTATAATGGAGTTGAGAGTGTTGAGAGTTGAGGGAGAGATATATGTAGAAATGGCAAAGACAGAGACAGCCCAGAGGCCAGCTTGATGACAGAAGTCATGGCACCCAGACCTCGGTGGCTCCTCTGCAAGGCCCGCTGGCTGCAGTTGGCCTAGTGATATTAGCACTTGATGTCTTATTCTTAAACTCACCCATTGAACATGATGTCCTTGCCTGTCTTTGTCACATGACAGATAAAGCTCTGCTTGTCTGGATCAATGCATATCTCTGAGCAATATTTTGAGGTAAAGTGAGTTGCATCTATAAACAATTTGCAGCGATGTAACACGGGGATCCAGAAGGTGTTTTGGGGAATACTGAGCAAGAAGATTCTTACTATATATATAAGGAAATAACAATAAAAATAAATAAATAAAAGGACAGGATAAACAGAGGAACATACACAGTCATGTAAAAAATAGCAATATATTATGTCTGTGAAAAATTAGTTATTTGCTATTATCTCATATTACATATCCTTTGATTTCCCTTATTTATGCTTCAAACCACATCCATTCTTAATTTGTCTTATTCTCCCTACACTCTCTAAATAGGTTTTGTTTTTTGAAACAAGTCATTTGTCCAGAAACACTAAAACAAAAATGCTCTGTCTGCACATTAGGTGCTTTTAGCAAGCCAGATATGCACAGCTAAGCTGTGCTTGCAGAATTTTTCTTCCTAAAGTGCAGTCAATTGACATGTACCAGCACTAATTTGTTTCTAACCAGTAAGGCATGTGCACACGCTGCCCAGTCCAACATGACTGCAGCCATCGGCACAGGGAGCTCACTTTTATTCTCAGCAAAGGGGTATTTAGATGCAGAAGCTTGCCTCAGCCTAGAATCACACAGCGTCTCCAGACTCCCCTTTCTTCTGAAGGCGAATTTTCCTACCCTGCATTAAGTTTTATATGTCCTTCAGAAAACAAGGCGTGGTCTCCTAACGGAATTCTGGATACATGATTTGGAACTGTCTGCCATAAAATCTTTTGAAAACATTGTGTTAATGCCCTAATGAAATGGTAATGTGCATTTTCCCACGATATAAAAATATTATTTACAATACACTTAGAATAGAATTTTTATTTATGATTTTGTCACACTTCAGACACTCGCAGGTGCCTTAAGTTTCCATCCTAAGATAATAACGCTCAAGGGCAGGTGGTAGACTTCCAGGACGTTATTGTATTTCTTCAGGCCGTCAGCTTGCAGCCTGGTTTTTCATAATAATTTCAGTCCTGAGAAACTATAATTATTCTGAAGCATACTACTTACATTGTCTTATTTCTTAATTACAGTAGTGACATGAGATAAATGCATACTTATTGGGATCAAAGGCATATTATTTTGTGGTAATTATAAAGAAGTTCTCATGACAACAGTTGCAATTATATGGTCATCAACTACTGATACCATGTTATGTTCTAGAAACTCTGTAATTAAGTCCTGCCAAGAAGGCACTTCCTTTTTGGGGAAAAAAAAAGAGTTTAAGAGAGGGAGAGATTAGCTGGTGTAAAAATCGGTGACATAGAAACCCTGCACCTGTTCAAATGATTCCACAGGAATCTCAAGTAAGAACATTGTATCACTAACATTTGGGGGATTTAATTGGAATTTCTATCTAAACAATCAATGTAAAGAATGTTCTTTAAAATAGCCTTTCTCTTTTTTGACCTTTAGAGTAAAAAGCTTTGAATATACCCCAGGGGAAAAAAATGGACTGGAAATATGATAGGAAGGATCGTGCCTTCAAAGATAAATTTGCAGTCTATCAGTAAGATTCTTTTCAGATACTATAATTCATTGTCTTAAAAGTTTTCCTTTAAGATTCCAAAAATAATTTATTTTCCATCATTTCAATTTAAAAAAAAAAGAAAAACTTTAAGTTGCCAAGATAATACATAGATTTTCCATTTTCTTCTATACAAAGATATTCTTGGTCTTTTGTTTTCAAAAAGGCAAAAGGGAAAAAAGGGTGGATATCAAACTGTAAATAAAAGTATTTGGGTGAGGGTCACGTATAGCACGTGTCAGATTTGGGAATCAAACCACCTGAGTTTTGAATTCGTCTCTGCCATTGACTAGATGTGGGACTTGGACAAGTTACTTACCTGTGCCTCAGTTTCTTCATCTGTAAAAGGGGGCAATGACTGTACCTACCTCATAAGATAGTTGTGAGGATTTAATAGTTTCACGTATGGAAAGGGCTTGGCTTCATGCCTAGCGCATAGTAGGCACTATCTCCTCTGTAGGTGTTGTTTTATGTCATTTAGGGATGTTCAGGACAATGGGCCAAGCTCTCCCACTCTCCTCCCCGACTTCAACCGTGGTGAAGAGTCTCTCCAATCGTCTTAATAGGCTTTCCTCAGAGAATCCTTTTCAGCATTCTAGTATAACACATGCAAAGAGAGCGTTTTTTCCAAAGTAAAAAGGGCATTTAATGAACCTGATATAAGACTTACAACTTCCACTACCTTGCCAGGGCATTGTTTTTTAAATTCTAGTACAAGCTAATGTTCTATTACTTTTAGGACAAAAGGTGTGCTTTTTGGGCATTTCCAGTTATCCCATGACATGTGAGGTCTTGGGAACGAAAGTTCTAAGGTATATAATCTTTTCTCAGTGCCCAAGAATCCTAACCAGGTTGCGATGACATGATATTGGAATGGTTATTGCAAACCCATTTTTATTTCCAAAATAGCCCAAATAACCCAAATAAGCACGTCAAGAAACATAAACCCTTAAAAAAGTTTCAGTGAGCGTCGATACAAAAATTAGCCATGCAACACAACTTTCCCTCTATTTAGACCTGTGGATATTATTTTTCTAGATAATTTCACATTATACTTGTTTTAATATTATTTGCTACTTTATATCACTCTCATTTTTCTAATGAAGTTAATAAAGTACTTAATTACGTTAGTTGCTCTGAAATACTTATATGTCTAAATAATAATAAAATAAATTTTAAAATACATATGAATATAATATGAAGTTAAGTAACAAGTATAAATTGCTTATGGTAGAAAATGATGAACTTCCTTTTTATGAGTTACATTAGTAATCTCTGCAATTTAGATCAAGATTATGCAAGCTCTCCTTTATTTAGTATTTTTTAATTTCTTCTGTAATCTCTGATGGATTGTATATTAGATTATATCTGTAATCACATTCAAATTTTTTATTGCTCTTTCAAGAGCACTCAATCTAGATTTCACTTTTTCTTAATCTCTGATCCATGAAAGTACAATACCGAAATGCTGTGATACTTTTAGGGTTAATATTAAGATAGAAAAATTGTAAAAGGATTGGTGAGTATGGAAGAGTTTTAGCTAAATGCAATCAGTTTCCATGCAAACATTAATAGTTTCTTTCTTACAGTAAAAATTCCTCATTAGACCATAAAGAACCAAAGTTTTTTGAGTCTGATTCCATTTCAACCTGTATACATAGCTAAACCAGAAAAGATACAGAACAATTGTTTAATTTTTGAGCTGGTCTAATTCTGGTTCTTTACTAGTCTGGAAATTATTAGATAATTGGGTTTGATGATGTAGATTCCACAGTGGGGGAGAAAATTAGTTAGTATGGAAAGTAATACTCTACTTTTAATGAACAGTGAAGGGATGCCAATCTCAATTTCAGTTTTAGTTTTGAGTGAGTTTAAGAGTGACTTTGAAATAGAAATCAAATGTGTGGTAGCTTTCCACCATATTAGTCTTTGCAAACTGCCATAACAGGAGATTAGGTGGTTTAAACAACAAACATTTATTTTTTTCACAGTTCTTGAGGCTAGAAGTTTGTGAACATGGTACCAACAAATTCAGCCTTTGGTGATGCATCTCTTCCTGGCTTATAGATGACCGCCTTCTGGCTGTGTCCTCACTTGGCCTCTTCTCTGTGTGCCCCTGGAGGGGAAGAAAGAGAGAAAGCGCTGATATCTCTTGCTCTTCTTATAAGAACATGAGACCTATCAGATTAGAACCCCACTCTTACCACCTCATTTAACCTTAATTACTTCTCGAAAGGCCCTATCTTCAAATATAGTCACATTGGGAATTAGAGTTTCAACAAATAAATCAATGCGGGGGGGCACAATTCAGTTTATAAGACCTCCTAAGATGATAATTGCACTTCTCATGAAATTCCAAGTTGAGGTGAGGTGCTGCCTAGAGCCTCTATGTCCCTTTTTAGCTTATGCATATGCTATTTTATGGTCATTTTTATTTATCTTTCAGATCAGCATTTTCATGACCCATTTGTCGAACTACGGGAATGACCGCCTAGGGTTATATACCTTTGTCAACTTGGCCAACTTCGTGCAGAGCTGGACCAACCTGAAACTGCAAACTCTGCCACCAGTGCAACTAGCCCACAAGTACTTTGAGCTCTTCCCTGAGCAAAAAGATCCTCTCTGGCAGGTAACTTTCAACATTCTCTCCTGGGATGGGAGGAAAGAAACTAGCAATTTATGATTGCCTAGTATTGTTGTGTTTGAAACTCTGCTAGAGATATTAAAACTGGCGTTTAACACGAACTTTTACATACAATAGCTTCATTCTCTTCAATAATATTTTTGTTTGTTTATGGATTAAGTATTTTCACTTTTTGTTTGTCTGGAGTTTTGTTTGGTTGGTTGGTTTGGAAATCTTGCATTGAGGATGTTGTTTTACTGTTGCTGTCTTCTTGGAGTTAATCATTGGACTCACATTTAGTGTGAGCACTAAACTATCAATAAAAATGGTTAGGCATTGGGTATCTAGGGAGATAGAAACCAAGGGCCACCATAATCTAAGACCCTATAAATAGACCCTGATATATATGTGTACAACACAGATAGTGTAAATAAAAAGGGAAAAGCAATTTTGTTCTCATGCTCGTACAGATTCTGTCTTTAATATGTGTTCATGTTTCTTTAAATCTAACTAATCTTTTACTTGGATCAGATCTATTAATAAAAGAAAGAATTGCCAGTTTTAGGATTGCTGTTACAAATAATTCAACTTCATGTGGGAGCCACTCAGGCTCAAAGCATGAAAATGTACGCTATCTGCTCTGCTTCTTAGCAGTTATCTAGGAAAATGCTACCTCCCACTTTCTTGGTTCTTTGTTCACCAGATTACATTGACCCACACAATCAATAAGCTGGCTGCAGAGAGCAGATCAGATAGTTCCCTGCTAAGCAGTCGGTAGAGGGGTAGCATCATCATTAATGAAAAATCACTGTGAAACAGACTTTTTACTGTCCTCTCTCCCTCTCCTCAAGACTCTGCATTTCTCTTTCTTCCATAATTCATGTCACATGCCACTCTGTGTCTATATAATCAGGAATTCATCCAGCACATGTTTATTGAGCATGTACTATATGTAAGGCAAGGCCAGTTGCTCTAGGGAATGCAAAGAAGAATAAAATGCAGTATTTTCTCTCAAAGTCAGGGGAGGATTTTCTTGTTCTTATTATTCGCCGTTATATATTTCAAAATGTGTTTTAAAACTTACTGCTACAGTAAATCATGCCTTATTCTGATGATTAATTCAGCAGCCCTTACCATTTGTGTTTACGTTGAACTACACATTCTAATTCTTTTCCCCTTCCAATAAGTTGCTTGACCATATACGTGTTTGGTGTATAAGTTAGACAAACAGGTAAGTAGATAAAGAATAGCTATGAGAGTGGATACAGTCACGCCAAGTAGGTGTTGAATTTGATAAAGGCAAAGCATTGTGTCTTGTAAATAGGAGTTACTCAAAAGTGCTCACATGCTTATAAAATTGATAAATCATTGATAACGTATTGATTCTTTTATCACAGATGTTTATTTATGAGATATCTATAATTCATGGCACAGTAACAATAAAAAGTAGCCAACTTAATAAAGCTTGCAGATAGCTGACACATAAAAAGTCAGTCACTGCTCCCAAGCTCTACTCTTCCTTTTCCTTTAGAAAAAAAGATAGGCCAGTTCCAATATGATTTGGCAACATGACGATTCTAAATATTGATTGAATTTTCGTTAAACGTAAAATACTATGTTAGTTGATTGAGGGTATAAACGAAAATTAGAACTACTAATTTACTAATTTAATTTTGAATAGCATCATATATGCCAATTTCTAGGAAATTCTTAATGAATGATAAAATTAATCAGAAAAGGCTGCATAGAGTTCACAGATTTTTGTTATTGTTGTTGTAGTTTATATATGTCTAGGAGTCTTTATATATATATTATTGAATCATAGCTTATTATAAGAGTATTTAAATAACACTCGAGGGTAAATGTTTTTTACTAAAAGACTCGCTTTGCTATCATGTGAATTATATTATTTGTTTGGTTTCTTTTGACGGAAAAATTCAATAAAATTGCAAACATTTCCCATTAACAAAGTGCTATATATCCTCAAATATATTTAAGAAGGAAAACAAGGAATAGAATACAGAAGGATAGTTAAGTTCAAGATGGGATTACTCAGAAACATGAGACTGTGAGGACAGTTGACTTATTGAAGCAAATCTGATAAACTTTGCCAATTATAAGCATCCAAAACACTGCCAATGGCTAAGTAAAGATAAGTGCGTAATACTTTCTTTTTTCCCTGGTCCTTATCTCTTCTTTTCATATTTATATTTATCATCACAAAAAAAACACAAAAGAGTTGTATGCATTATCATCCTGTCCTTTATACAATATGAATTTAATTTTACAAAAATCATATAAGTAGGGGCCAGCCCTACGGCCTAGGGGTTAAGTTCGGCACCCTCTGTTTCGGTGGCCTGGTTCCATTCCCAGGCGCAGACCTACGTCAGTCATTGGCGGCCATGCTGGGGCGGCAACTCACACACAAAATAGAGGAAGCTTGGCACAGATGTTAGCTCAGGACAAATCTTCCTGAACAAAAAAATATATATATATATAAGCATAACCAGCACTAATTCAATGTTTGATAGCCCATTCCTCACAACCCTACAGACTGAGGCTTGATTAGTATTGTGTTTCTCTTATTATATATTGTGAAAATAAAACGTTCAGGTACCTTTTTGTATTTATAAGCACGACTACTTATTTAGCATGTTTCACTTTTAAACAGTAAGTCAACTGTTATTTCTCCTTAGATTTTCAATTCACACTTTTTTATTACCACAAATGAAAAGAAAACGTGCAAAACAACCCTCTTCACATCTATTTAACTTTCTTTGGTTCCTTATGTAAATTTTCATTAGCATCAACTACTATGTATGGGAAACTGCTTTGTCACCTAATTAGAAATTGCAATATGAATATCTGTCAATGGCCAGCATGGCAAGGGCACCACAGAACGTGTCTGTGCTCCCCTCACTGGAAGCCGATTCTTTCAAAGCTGTTTCTGTGAGAATATGTGCTGACGACACACAAGAAATTCTATCCCAGAGAGTTTCCTCCTCAGTTTAGTCCCTAGTGTGTAATTCTCATAAAATTATACTCACGGGCACCCATTAATTCATGTGCCCCTTTGTTTTGTTAGAATAATCACTATGAAGTATGAAAGAGTGGGGTTTCCTCATTTTTTTTACTCTCACATAGAAACCAAAAACGCGGCACGGAGGCAGTTGAAAGGTCAGGTTCTTGCACATTCACTAATCGATGCTTTCAAGCTTTTAAACTGTCAGGTTAGCTCAGTCTCCATCTTCACTCAGTCACTCTAGTCTCACTGTCAACAAACATGCCAAGCGTCATGTGGCTTCCAGCTTGCCTCTGGGACGAGGGGAATGCTCAAGGAGCTGTGGTCTCTCTTGCCTGCCAGTGTCTCCAGGATTACAGCAGGAAAGCAAAGCAGAGAGTGTTAACCTTAGGAGGTTAGCACCTTTGTTGATTCGAGCTATGAAATCCTCCAACTCCAGCTTAGAAATGCTGAGATTTGAGTATTTGGGACATGGGCAAATCATAGGATCTGGTGACATACACACTGTAGATTCTATTTTTATCTGTCTTAGAAGGAATAAATGAATGCTGACACAGAGAATTACAGATTATAAGAGCAGGAGAAGCGATTAGGGACATCTAGCCCAATTTATTCATTTTAGAAGAAGTGGATGACACCTAGTGTGGTAAAATTTCTTGTTCTAAGTCACTTGGCTTATTAGGGACAAGCCAGGATTAAAGTTCAGGTGCTCTTATTGCTACTCCAGTGTAGTTCCAACCACACCAAGATGGTAGTTTTACATTTATAAAAATAAATCTACTTCTATCATCAACTCTCTCTGTAGAAGGAAATTTCAGGGATATCCTGTTACTTCAGAAGAATCTGATGGTCAATTCAGTGTGAATTTATTTGACCCATACTTTTGAAGTAACTACAAAATAAAAAGAAAATCTTTGCCTTCATAGAACTTATAAACCATAATAGCTCCTTGTTATGTGAACAAAATGACATTATAAATTTGTCTTCATATTTATTCCTCTCCATACCTTATTTATGACTATGATTGCACTTACCACATGGTATTGCAGACACACCTCCTGTCATATACCAGCTCATGCAAACCTTTAGGGGTAAGACTATAGTTATTCGTGTTGTAACCTAGAACTTAGCATAGTGCCGTAACCGCTGTCTTTAAAATCTCATGAATGAATAAGCAAAAGCAGACGTGTGGGTGTGTGTGCACAAAGAGCAGTAAAAGTGACACTCTTGCTTCTTAGAGAAGAGTAGGGATGTGGTGGGAAATAACCTTGAGGAACACATACAGGGCAGGCAGGAACGCTGTGAAAGCTACCCGAGTAATTTGGATCTTATAGGCAACAAGAAGCAAGTATCTATAGGTTCTGAAGATGAGAGTGAAATAATAATAATTTTTAAAAACCATGTTGGCCAGTAAAGATTATACCAGAAGACTTTCTCCAGGAGAAGGAAGAACTGGGAGGAGCTGAAGTTAGGACCATAATCAACCATAATCTAAACCTGAATAGCTTCATGGTTGTGAAAAAGTGAGATCTTCAAAGAAAAAGTGGTAGAAATTGTTTGTGAGTGAGACACTGAGATTAAAGGAGGATTGATCCATAAGTAATTACCCCCACAGCTGGGGAAATAAGAGCTCTATAATTTTATATTTTTTACTTCCATTTATTCATCTTTCAGCCTTTCTAGTGAAATAGCCGGAGTAGTTTTTTATCACTTCCCAGATGGCAGAGTAGAGGCACAGACTTCATTATCATCTTACCTATTTTTTCCTAATTGCAATTTGATTTATGTATTACTGTGTTGCATTTCTCTTCCTCCCTCAGAATAGTATTTAAATCTTTCAGGAATCCTTCCTAAATATGTAGACAATTCCTTATAATTTTAATTCTTTCACTTACAATTAAGCACTTCACTGTTTTGATTACACAAGGTTGTCAGATAGTCTGACGTCCAGAAATCGTAACATAAGTTGTGAATTTTCCTTTTCCTGTCAATCAGTTGCAGATATGACCCTGTCAAGTGTCAAATTCCCCACAAATAACTTACTGAAGTTTAGTCAGAAAAACTGCTTGCAGATAGCTTCCTAAAATAAAATAAAATGAGGTTATAATGCTTTTATATTTTCTGAACTAAAATTATCATAAAGCAAATATATTTTGAGCACCTAATCCAAGTATAGCACAAAAAAATAGTTCAACTGAATTTTTTGTGTGTTCCCTACAGAAATATCTGCTAACTTCAATGTCATACTATGAGTGAATACCCTATATGAGACTAATTAATGGGTTTAAAAATACAGCTTCTTGTATTGAGTTGGCTGTTTAGATTCCTGACAAGAGATTCATAAAGCCATAAATAATAACACATAAGGTACTAGATGCAGGAATGTGCAGTCATCTGATTGAAAATACTCAGAATTACAAACTAAACTTGTCGCCTTCTCCTGGGGCCAGTTTTACTCTGAGAGTATTTCATGCCAACAGGATCAATTTGTTTAAATAAACACGGGTATAATGTGGTGAAGAATGCACAGATGTTTAGAATAAATCAGGGGTACTTTGTGTTTAAGCCGCACGTGTGGGGCTGTCACCCCAGACTCACACAGAGCCACAGGCCCTTGTACCCACTCCCACCCCCAGAGGTTGGCATTTACACTCCTCGGGGATTCAGAGCGCTTGAGTAGAAAAGTTTGAGTAAGAATCAGGCTGTTAAGTGCTCCCGAAGTTCTTTGGAGAGAGCATTCATTGCGGATCAGTGCACTCGGAAAGGAAAGGCTTCTCCAAGGAGGTGATGGACTGGCAGGGTTTACATAGTGTGCAAGTGGAGTTGAGTCTTTGTAAAGATGGTGTGTGTCTGGGTTTCTCCAAAAGGGTTTGTTGATTTAGAATAAGCATCTCTAGAGTATTAAACTTCCTCATCAGTGTACTGGATCGTATTAGACTTAAACGACATTGAGAGACAGAAAATGAAAAGTCAGCAGCCTCTATAGTACAGGTTTGGGAAAGGATTTTGTTTAAAGACATGTACATGGCAAAACTTAATAAGCAGAAGAAATTGAAAAATGATACAACCAGATAGAGAGGAAGAAGAAGAATTTAAAAAGAAAAACAGGTTTCATAGCATTCTCCTTTAAACAATGAGGTCAGAGCAGCAGAAGGCAAACAGAGGAGAAATGAAGAGGAAAGCAAGAATCTCAGAAATGTTTCTAATTAACAAAATAATTCTTCTACCATGAGCACTGGGCATTTTTAAAGTTTCACCTATTAAGGTCT
The DNA here is from genome assembly GCF_037783145.1 of Equus przewalskii. NCBI lineage: Eukaryota > Metazoa > Chordata > Mammalia > Perissodactyla > Equidae > Equus > Equus przewalskii. The sequence goes on from NC_091832.1 coordinate 111,665,198, forward strand.
AGGTATGTCCTAGTTATCTGGAATAAGCACATGACTTGAGAGGGGATAATCAATCTAAATGATAATTCCACAGTGTCCTTGTCAGTGAAAGATGTGGAGAAGAAATGAGCAAAGCAGATTTTTAGTAGAGAAAAAACAATGTGGATTGGAATAACTAGATCTAATAACAAAAGTTATTTTCACGTATTCTATAAAAATATGAACTTTAGGAAAAGGTAAGTAGTATGATTTTCTAAAATACGTGTTTTCAGCTTGATTGCAAATTTGAAATTTTTCCTTAATTGGAGACAAAAAATCTGGGTGCTCGTACCCTTCTAAGTAACATGATTTCATCAGAATTTACTGCCCTTTCTAAGTCCGGTCCATCATCTCAGGGAATCTTCTGTCCCCCTTACTTAGGTCTACCTAAAAGTAAACCTGCCACACCTCATCATATATTCCATGGAAAAAAGCCACCCGCATCCCCGTCACCTGTGTGAGAGCCGAGTCACAGGCATTCACACCACGCTGGCACTGTAACCATAAGCTGCCAAAAGCAATTTTAAAAGAATATTTTTTTCAAAGTTTCAATCTATGTATAGTGCTAGATGCTTAAAACAGTAAATTACTGTTTAGAGCAGTTTCAGATATGCAGGGAAAAATCAGATTGGAGAATGAAAAGGGATATAATTGCTTTGCAATTTTCTGACTTTTAAAATTAAAACATTAGTAATGGACTAAAGTATGAAAGTGCAACAAAATCCTTTGCTTTTTCTTGGGAAGACCATTTGACCTTCCTAGTCATTACCAGAAACTTCTCTCTGTCTCTGTCTCACACACACGTACACATACACAATTGCACACACACTCACGCACAATTTAACTACAGAGACAACCCAACTGTGGATCCCAAATCCGAAACTGACTTGCCGTATGACCTTCGACAAGACCTAAGTAAGGCACCTTGCATCTCAGCTTCCTCAGTTACAAGGAAGGAACAATAATATCTGTCTTGCCGGGTTGCTCTGAGGATTAGAAATAATCTGTGTCAAGCAAATGCTTGGAATATAGAAGGTAATCAATGAAAGTTAGATATTATGTTAGCTGTTATTCAAATATTCAGACGCTATAAGGAAAGTCAGAATAGGAAAAGTAAAAACAAACATTTTCAGACTATAAAATGGGAAATGCAAACATCCTGTTAATAAAGTTGTGATTAACACATATGAGGGGAAACACGCCAGGAAATGAGGTGAAAAAAGAAATATGGACATCTGAAAAGCCCTAAAATAGCAAAACATAGAAGGAATGCAGTTATGAAGAAAGACAATCTGCCTCGATTGGGTATACAAATGCCATGGACTGTAAGACACCTACAGGAAAAGCTGAAGTGATGTAAATTAAATTGTTGGTAATCAAAACATTTGAAACAGCAAGTATTGTAATATCTTAGCATCCAGGTAGTTTTATTTGACAGTTTACGCCTATTAGCATAACTTCCTGGGAAGCACAACTAGAAATAACAAGTGTTTTTGTCTGCCAAAACAAGCCATGGTTATCCATGTTCTGTGTGTTAGAGTCAAAGAAAGTTCTTTTCAAGTCTTATATTGAATCTACTTATTTCTGTGAATATTTCACCAGTTTTTCCTGCAGAAATTGAATGGCCAAGACATGTGTACAGAATTAAAGAAGATGAGTGGCCTAGTTAGACATATAGAACCAAGAAATATCTCAGGAAAGACTTTGATTTTCAGCAGTGGCACTGAAGAGTCAATCAGTCTGCTCATCTACCTTTGCTGAGCATAGAGACACCCTTTGAGCAAATGAACTAACACCTACTCGGAGATTTGTTCTTTGTTGAATTATTTGTGGGGAGACTCAATAAGTATAGGTCATGGGAGCTGCCTTCCTAGTGTTTAATGTCTAAAAGACAGTTGAGGAATAAAGTTCTTTATAAATGAAGAGCTTAAATGATAATATGAGGAAAATACTGTTTAAGTTCTATAGAGACGGTGTGAGTGAACAGCAATAGCTAGCTCCTGGGGCCACCACGAAAGACATCATTGGGGACTGAATGGTTTTTTGGTGTGAGTCTTGGAAGTAAAATGTCTACACAGTTCATATTGTGTTAGTTTTCAAACATATACCAAAATCTGTCTATGTCTATTACTAAATATTTACTATGTTTGTCCGAAGTCAGTTAATCATTCCTTCAGCCCATATTTATCAAGAGCTTCTTATGTACTAGATTGTACCAACCAAGAAGACAGAGGTCTTCTCTTCAGAGAACTTACATTCTTATGCAATTATTATAAATGTAACTATGCTAGTTATATATGTATATAATATAATATAAAACTATGATAAATGTGTTCATGAATAAACTAATTTCAGGTACTAAAATGCAATGAAGAAAACACGGCTGGGAGCTGTCACAGAGAGACAGGAGTGGGAGGAGGAGCTTCAGCTCTGGTCATCAGGATGGGCCTCTTGCATGGGGTGGTATTTGAGATGAGACCTGAACTATGACAAATGCTCAAACAATTATTTGGATGAGTTGCAAGAGCCAGACAGCAAGCACATCCAGAGATAAATTGAATTAGGATTATATAGGGGTCTTTGGGTCGTCTGGCAGGACTTCTTGTATCCTCAAGTTTGCCTAAAGAAACTCCAGGCTATTTCCCTATGAAATAGCTCATACATCCCAGAAGTCTAGCCATCTGACTGAGGGAAAATTTCTCCTGCAGAAGAGCAGCTGCCTGAGGCAGAGTGCATTCTGACAATGGACCAGGAAGCCTGTGCTCGGGGTGAATGGCCACAATTGACCAGTTGATCAGCAAGAGTAACCTCTTTCTGTTGCTCCAATTGCCTAACTAATCTGGACAAAGGAAAGAAGAGGCTAATGTGGGATCATATAATAAGCTTTCTCTTTTATAGAGCACCATTTAATAGTTTTAAATATATTAACTCATTGAATGTTCTCAATAACCTGATGAGGTAGATACTATCTATCATCATTTTCCGGGTAAGGAAACTGAGCCCCAAAGAATTTAGGAAAATTGCTTAAGACTCAGGCAGTCTCCCTCCTGAGCTCACACTCTTACCAGCTGGGCTATGCTGCCCCTCAAATAAAGAAGAAGGTTTATGGGAGATATTAGCTTAAGCTAGAAGAATGAGTAAAATTTTGACTATGGATTGGGGAAAAATAAAAAGAGCATTGCGTAGAAAAATAAATTATTCGAAGATTCACATGCAGGCATGAGTACATCTATAGCAAGTACAGTATAACTGAAGCAATAGGTTGGTGTTGGCAATTGTTAGTTCAGGGCTGTGCTACTCAAAGTGTGGTCCATAAACAGGCTTGAATTTGTTTCTGAGTTGCCATGAGACAAGAAGCTTGTGTCAACATGTAAACCAAGTATATCACCAAGCACGGTGGTTGCTTCAGCTGGAATTTTTAGTTTTTTCTTGTAGCAGGATGTTCTTGTTGAATCAAGCAGTGCAGTCACTCACATTCTGGCACAAGTTCCTTACCTTCTCACAGATGAGTGCTTTGAAATTCATTGAGCTAGAGTACAAGCAATGTTGCTATAATGATGACATTCAAAAAATATAGTGGCTAAATAAAATAGAAATGTATTTCTCACTCATACAACTGTCTAAAAATGGTCAAGCAGTCTAGGAGAAAGAGACAACCCTGTTCCACATGGTCATCCAGGGCCCCAGGTTGGCAGGTGTTCAACACATATGTGGCTTCCACCTCCGAACCTAATGCACATGCTGCCACTGGAGCCATTTTACAGCAGGCAGTAAGGAGGAAAGGGGAAATCCAGACAGTGGCTTTATCCTTAAGAAGATATTTTACGTTATTTTGGCTAGTTTCCTTTGGACTGAAATTATTCATGTGAAGAAGCGTAGATTCAAGAGAGACTGTGAAATATAGTCTCTAGCAGGGAACTCGTAGACTAAGCAAAATAGGGGATGTCTCGTTACATAAGGAACAAAAGGAGACCAGATAGTTTAGTCTTCTCTGCCACAGTGAAGATTATGGTTAGAGAGTTAAGCTAAAGCTAGACTATGGAGCATTTGAGATTGAATACTAAGTAAAAAGATTGCAGAAAACAGAGAACACTGGTAAAAAGAAAATAAAATTTTAGTTATTATATAAAATAGATGATAAATGTCAAGTTTGTTGGCTTGTAATTAACTCCTTTTATCACAGTTTTTATAGATGAATTCATATAGAAATCCAAGATGGATAGCCTAACCTTTTCCAAGGCTAATTCTCACATAATGCAGTTGTCTTTATACGTTCCTAGTCTTTTTATATTGCACTTCTCTCTTGTTCCAGTGGGAGCTGGAGATGGAAGATGCATTCAGATCAAGAGCATCTTTTAATTTCACAGAGCATGAATGGTCACTGTCAAACTAGTGTTCTCTAGAAGCAGAGTCTGAGGTAGGGATTTGGTTGCAAATGATTTATTGAGGAAATGCTCTCAGGAAAAACCTATAAGGACAAAAGTGGAACAAGATGGAGAAGGGGAAAGAGCTGAGCAAGGATGTAGTCTCAGGTAAAGTCTAGCCTTGATCTGGTCTGCAGGGAGAGAGCTGATCCCACACACGAATTGTCTCACCTTGAGGCAAGCAGGTCACTCTTTTACCGCCAGGATCAGTCAGTCACTGGATGTGGGCCACCCCTGGGGAGTGGGGAGGGGATGCATAGCTTCCTGTCAGGTGGCACCTATTCACCAAGGGCAATTCTCAATCTCCCCATCTGGGGGCCATTAGCAGCTGGTAGGGGTGGAGTGGGAATTGGTGTAAGGTATTGCCCTGGCCAGAAAAGAGAATCTTTTCAGTGGGAGAAGAGCATCCCCCACTGTCCACTTTACCACTTAGCTCTACTTGCTTATCTTATTACACTCACTCCTTCCAGACACAATTTTTCTAGGATTGTGTGAATACTATTCCTGGGGAAACTTATAAAAGGAGAGTCATTGGGAGTCCCCACTGGGACTTCGATCCATCCCAACTGAAAGCAATACACATTTTCTCCTACCTCTATCCCCTGTGCTGGATTTCCTCCACTCTTGGCTGGCACTTCTGCTGGTCCAGATGGCTGGCCTGGTGGGTCAGGTACACTCTCAAGACCAACGGCAGTAGCAGCAGCTTTAGTTTGGTCCTGCTAACTCTCATCTCGTAAATTTCCCCAGGAATAATGACAAAGAAAGACTATGCCTAGATAAAGGTAGCTTAACTTGTGAAGTGCGAAGTACGCTGTGGTGGACTCTGTTCTGGTGCTCCACCCAGCACTTATCAGATCATAGTTGCTGTCCTTTCCCATTTACAATTAAAACTAAACATGGAAGTACCAACAAGTAACCCAGTGGATTATTTGAGTGCCAAAGACATTTCTCCCTGCTCTCCCTGTATAGTAGCTGTTCCACCTCTCGTGCTGATTAGGGCCAATTACCCCTATCAGGATGGTGACTCATTTCCATGCCTGCTGGCCTCCTGGCACAAGGAGTCCAAAGTGAACAGGCAGCACCTGCAGCTTTTAGTGTGGGGAGCCTCTTCCTGTGTCTCCTGGTGGAAGACCCCTGCTTCAGACACTAGGACTCCTAAACCTACAGCCCTTAATGTTGTGGGGATAGAAAGCACACATTCTCCTGGTAAGTCATTGGAAATGACGGGGAATGGGTCCACCCCTACATCCACTCCTTAATTCCTGGACACAACTGTACTACCCTTTGGAGACACAACACGAACTAATAGTTTTTGATTAAAAGAGTTCAGTATATCTCTCAGCTGGTACCTGAACTGCATCTTTTAAGAGGCCTTCCCACCACTCTATCAGGCCAGCAGCTTCTGGACAGTGGGGTATGGGATGGGACTAGTGACTCCCATGGCTTATACCTACTGCTGCCTTTCCTTTACCAGAAGTGGTCCTTTATCTGATGCGATATTATGTGAGATATCACATCAATGAGTCAGACACTCTGTGAGGGCTTGCATAGTGGTACCGGCCAAGGCCATGTAAGCAGAGAAGGCAAATCCATTCTCTGAATATTTGTCAACTAAGGTCAGGATCAATCACTGCCCTTTTCGGAATGGAAGTGTCCATCGTAATCAATTTTCTGCTAAGTGGCAGAATAGTGCTGCCTCTGGGACTTAGAATTGGTCTCTGTTACTGACAGGGCAGATGTTCAGCAGCAGCTGTAACTAGCAGACTTGAGAGAAGAAGGCCCATGAATGGCTTCCATCTTGCTACCATGGCTACTCCATTCATGAGCCCATTTTTCCAGCACTGGGTTGGCTGAGGACAGGGGTTAGGTGACTGGTGGGAATGTTGGGAACTGGCTGAGTGGTCCTGTCGACTTGGTTGTTTAGCACTCTTCTACACTGGATATTCTCTGGTGTACATTAATGTACAATCCAAAAGTCATCACAATTTTTTGTCGCTATCATAGCTTCATCCACATGCTAGAATTTCTTAGCCTTGAAATTCCTGTCTTGCTCCTTTAAGTCCCTTGGCCAACACATTAATCACTGCCTATTAGTCTGTTACATCTTTACCTTGGGCTACTAGTCTACCCATAGAAAGTAGATGGGGGACAGTGCCCACACCTCTGCCAATTGGAAGTTTCCTTTAGCCACTGGTTTTAGGAACCTTTCTGAATAGGGCTATAGTGCAGAGCAGTCCATTTTAGGCTTCTACCGACATATGGGTCAACCCATCCACAAACGAAGCTTGGATTTTTTCCTCTTCATCAGCAGATTATAGGGAACCTGCCATGAAACTATAGGAATGAGCTGATGGAGAGGCACTGGTGGAACAGTGATGGGTGACATGGGGGTCTGGGTCACTTGTTTGTAGAGGTTACTTGTAGCTTTTGGATCAGTTTGAGAGCAATCCCAGATATACCACTCTCATCTTACAATGAATTGCTACTGGGTACACATGAACTTATTACTTGGTGGGTCTGTCAATATTCAGCTTATCTTGGCCAGTTATGGCCACACGATGACTTTAAAAAGTCATGACAAGTACTGTCTCTTCCAGGGCCCAGCAGCATACCAGGAGTAACTGTTTAAATTATCTGCTGCAGATGGCACACCTCGCTGAAGAACCTTAGGGGTGTACATTGTGATTTTCCTCTGGGGCTTGACCAAAACTCCATTTTTGGCATTCATTTATACATAGATGCCATGGTACCACGGGTCTGCCAGGGTGTATGGTCCAAGTGGGAGGGCTGCTTGTACCTGAGCCTTACCTCTTGTAGGGCTCTTTCTTGTTCTGAGTTTCACTCAAAGCTAGCAGCTTTCTGCATCATCCAGTCGGTAACTCAGAGCAGTATTCTCTAGTGCAATAAAATGCTGCATTCAAAACCCAAAGAGGCCTAGCAAGCACTGTGCTTCTTTCTTAGTAGTAGGAGTTGCAAAGTACAATAACACACCCTGCACTTTGGAGAGGACGTCCTGGCATGCTCCAGACCACTGGCGCTCGGAAGACCCCCAAAGTGATAGGTTCCTGAAACTTTGCAGGTTTATCTCCCAGCTTCTGGAGTCCACCCATCTTACCAAGGCAGCCAGAGAACTTGCCACTTGTTACTTACCAGGTCCAATTAACATCACGTCATCAATATAGTAGATCAATGTTAATATCTGTGGGGTCAGGATGATCTGGGTCCCTTCAGTCTATATAAGGACACTGAGAAGAATTGGTTCTGAATATTATTTTTGAGAAAAATATTATTTTGAGAAAAAATATGTTTAAATAACATTTTTCTCTTCCTTTAGTGCCTTTCCCCATATTTAAAAAAAAAAAAAAAACTTCAAAGCAAGACAGGAGGAAACTAAGCTAATTAAGCAATGAGAATTCAAATGAAATGGGAGGTTTAATTTGGCATTCTTTAATTGAACTTTGGAAGTTCAACTGTGATAAGCATTTCTTGATGGCTTTTCTATTTTTAATTAGATAGACTTATAGTCTGTGTCAGAATGGAATAATATTGTGAAGTCTATGATTTTTCAGCACCTATATTTGGCAAAATAGTCAAAAGAATCATAATTAAAGAGAACTTATTTGATAAGTTTTATCTTGAAAAATATTTGTCAAAGAAAGACACTCCCAATGAAAAATAAATGGGAAAATGTTTGGTCTCTAATATTTAGACATTTCAATATGGAAAACAATTAGAATTGAAAATACTTCTCTTTAATCAAATTTGTTCTGAACTTATCTGAACCAAATGGAGAAAATATTTCCCCAGTTAAAAATATAGTGGCATAAGAGAAGCGTCCATTGAAAGTTTCAGCATTTTCAGATTTATTAACTATGAATGCAACTGGAAAAGAATTGCAGGCAATTTTATGAAAAGGTAAAACAAGATCATAGTGCCAACAATGATTCTTCAGAGGAACTTTGGTGACATGGTATTAGAGAAAGATGTGGCTAAAGTACACAAACATGAACTATAATTAGTCATTTTTAATATTTGGATAATAAATATGTAATTATAGTTGTTTTAATGCCCAACATATGTTTTTTAGAAAGAATTTTATTTGTGAAAATAAATTTTATTTGTGGAATTTCCTCACCACCTCTACAATGCAATGACACATATGCAATTTAAAATATAGGTCTAGAGCTCAGGAAGGAGGTAGGGGCTAGAAATATTGATCCAGATGCTGTCAGCTTATGGGGTGTAGCCAAACTTAGAGGGTGGTTGGATCAGCAGAGAATAGCACACAGGTGAAAAGGAGAGGAAAATTTGGCTAAGTCTGGCATTCAAGGATGACATTCTAACCTCTGAGGAAAGAAACATAAAAAAGATGAGGACGAAGCCAGATATCCAAGAAACTATGGTCAAACTAGGTTAAAACAAGCTAAGGCTCAGGTATACAGAAGTAAAACATGAATCCAGAACAAAGCGGGATCTCAGCAGTTAGAACCTAGATGAGAAGAGGATGAAGGCAGGATCAGCTTGAGCCGGACCTCTAGCCCTGAAGGAAAAGAAGGCGCCAGTCACTTTGTAAGGAAACCATTTGGAAATCAGAGAGCCAAAACAGGGTCTTACTCCTTGCTCTAGGGAATCAGGTAAGAATTTGGTTCTGTCTTTTGAACAGTTTATAGGGAATAGAGCCAGTCATTCATTACACAATAAAATGTATTACTCTTCCTTCTCACAGAATCCATGTGATGATAAACGGCACAAAGACATCTGGTCCAGAGAGAAAACTTGTGACCACTTACCAAAATTCCTTGTAATTGGGCCACAAAAAACAGGTAAGAATAGCCAACTGTGGTGCTTGCATTATTTTTTTTAAATCATGAAATATATTATTCTATGGTGTTATTGGACTAGCTTTTGCTTTGTGAAATATTTGGACACCCATGCAAGTTCATTATTTTCTTCACTCTTCATCCCTATGCATCATCTTTCTGCCATGAACTTCAAAGAGACCCTAATGCTGGCTACTAATTACACTTAAGGACTAAATTGTTATCTATAGATTTTAAAAGTGTTCAACAGATGTCCTAATTTTTAACAACTAAGTTTATGTGTCACAGTTGTGGTATCTGATTTTTAATTTCTACTTTTTGTCACTTTGCTTAATTAACTCCTGAATTAAGTTCTCATAAAAGTGCTTTGACTTGATTCAAACTATTTTACGTTGCATATCAGTCTTAAACTGAGGTTTTTTCAAAGCCACTGCCATTATTACTTTCAAATATTCTACTTGTGTGGTTTGATTTTTTAAAATAATTATTAGGCATAAATATGATTTGGACTTATTTTCTCTACACCTGAGGTTCGTCAGGCATTTTTTCCTTGGGTATTTGCTCATTTACTGAAGGACACGTGTATAAGGATGTAGTAAAAGAGAGTGAAAGTATTTCACCAATGAGATGACACTTTCAATTAGAATATTTTATCCTTTCTTCACTATGTGACAGTTTTATACACTTTACTCATGTCTCGATTAATTAAAGTTTTTATTGAGTTGCTGTGTTTTGAATTCACCACTTTGACTAGAAGCATTTTCATCAGTGAGTGCACAAAGCATAACAGAGAACAAACAGTCACAATAAATAAGCCTGGCCTAGATGAAAATATTTGTAATACAAGCAAGTAGATCATTTTAAAGGTTGTGGGCAAAATTTCCAGACTATTAGATATTGGTTGTTGAAATCTTTTCTTCCACCAGGAATATAAATTGTGTTACAATAGCAAGTTACACACGTGCAGAGAAGGGGAAAAAAGCCCGTATTTCCAGATGTATCACTTTTGTTGTTGCTGTTGTTTAAAATGCGCATTAATTTTCTAAACTCCGTTATAGCAGTGCTAACTCTGGAATGACTACTCAAGAGATCAAACATTCCTGTGTTGTAAAATTATGTTAAAAATTTAATTTAAAGACGTATCTTCTATCATGTGTCATTGAATATTATTACTCCCTAGTTCTGCTAGAAAATTACAGGTTATTAAGTATAAATTTATTTTTCCTCCTTGTTTGTATTTAGAAAGACAATAACTTATCCCTTTATATTTTAATTTTGACTTACCAGTATGGGAATGATAAAGCTTTTAGCTGGCTTTGGTTTTCCCAAGACAAACAAACAAGTCAAAACAAAGAAATTGGATGATAATATTTTATATGCTATGAAAATGCTACTTTAATGTGAAAATGGTTACGATAATCTTAAAATCCATTCAACCATGGAAGTCCGGAGTCCTTTTTTTGTTCTCCTTATCACTTCAGGTGGCAAAACTCCCGCTGCTGTCAGAAGCTGTAATTTCCTGGTGGGTGGGCACAGGTGAATGTGAGGATATGGCCTTCGATGCAAAGTTGTCTTTAAGCAACTTAAACATGGCCCATGCATCCCTTGCAGTAAACATGAAATGTAAAAGTGGTCTTCAAACCCCTATTTGCTCAGTTGTTGCGAGGTGGGAATGGAAGGATGAGCTATCTTACTTCTCCAATGCAGAATCCCAGAGGGAATTCCCATCGGCTGAAAGTGGGGCAGAGACTGGGGAGAGGCCTGGCTTTATGGCACTCACAGTTGTAATCATAGTCCTTTCTAGGTCCTTTGGACACTTAGGCATCCTTCATGATTCCGGGTCAAATTTTGATGTTACCAGGGAAGGAAAGGATTTCCAAAAGGGTTAAATTTAGCACAATCATTCTAAAAGCATAATTCATTGGCCTTAAATCTTCCAAAAGATCAGTATCCCCATTTTCAACATGAATTTCTCATAATTTGACTGGTTCACCCTCATAAACTTGGTCTGGTAAAACTAAAAGGAAGTCGATTGTATATAAAATACGATAAAGTTTCTCTTGGAGTATTGCAAGGTCTGAGGCCTTTCCCATCTCCTCCACAAAAATCTTTATATCGAAGTCTGGATAAAAATGACTGTCAAGGATAGAAGAAAACACAAGTGATAATAAAAAGTATATACATTTTGAGATGGTGGACCCAGATTTTACGGCTGATTATAAGAATATCAAGCCACGTGTCTGCTATCCCTAGCTGAAAGTGCTTTCTCCTCCCTTCAGAAGCCTCCTGATGTCTGTCCTGCTCCTGGCGGCATGAAGGTGTATGGCTCAGAGCAGAGAGGGTTTGGCTTTCTGAAGCCCAGGGAGATCTGGTGCCGTTCTGTGACCATCAGGGTGATTAAACATTTGTACAGGCTACTGAGTGAGGTTATTCATTTTGTGATATTCAGCAATAATTCAAAAATATTCCTTTATCTGTATCCTGGATGCATCCATTATCAACATCTCAGGGATATGAAACTACTAATATTCTCAACTCTCAAAAATCTCTCTCTCCCATTCTCTCTGTCTCGCTCGCTCTCTTTCTTTCACACACACACACACGCTTCATTCTTACCATCAATTAAACATTTTCACATAGGGCCCACCCTAAAAAGGATCTAGAAAGAACCCCTCTCTGGATTGCCCATCCCCTTCCAGCTACTCCTCTATACTACTCGATCTCTAATTTATTTCTTCTACCGGGAACATTTTTGTTCCTCCTCTCGCATTTTCTCCTTTTTGAACTTCTGTATTTTCAGAAGCAAATCAGTTCTTCGAGACTGCTATTGCCCCTCATAACTTTCATGTCTGTATTTTTCAGTGTTTGAGTTAGTTCTTCTGCCTGGTCTTTTTGGATTCTAATTCAGTTCTTAACTAGTTACGACTCCTTCAGTTTTTTTTATTGAGTTTATATGGTTTGATTCCATATTTTTTAATTCTTAGAAGTCTTTTTAAATTAGTGATTAAATCTCATTAAGGGCATTTATTAGTTTTTGCCCTCCCATTTTACTAGGAGCCTCCCATACTTGATGTCTTAACATGTCTTCCATCCAAAATGGTTGGTCCTCTTGGATCTGTTGTTACTTTCCTTTAACTAGTCATACCTCTATTCAGTCTTGGTGGTTGTGTAAAGCTGTGAAGATCTAAACAGGTGGCAATCTCATTAATACTTAAAGGACAGCAACCTTTGCTCTTATGAGCTTAAGATATATTAGAACAAAATGCCAGTTCTCTGATGCTCTTCTCTGTTTCCAGATCTCCAGCTACAATGATTATTGTTCTGCCAGCCCACCTGTGTAGCTCATCTATGGCTCTCCCGGAGCCAGGAAATCCAACAGATTCTCCTAAGTCCAACATGTTACCAAAGGAATAACCTTTTCCAGAAGGGAAACTTTGATTTATGAGAGCTATGAAGGCTCAGTCACTTTATGATCCTTTCTGCAGTGGCCCTCAGACCTTGGCCTAACTCAAATGGAAATAAGGTTCAGAGATTACATCTGAGCCTCTGTGATGTATAAACTCAGCGGGTTCTGTCAGCTAGCTGTTCAGCCTAGTACCTCAGTCACCAGGCTTGATCACCATCTTACCAGGGTAGGACATTCAAGTGACTCTCTTTCCAGAATCCTGCCCTTCTCTTTCAACCTTACTGGGAACACTTATGTTTTTAAGGTAGAATCTTAGAATATGCTTCTTCCTAGGAGCCATCACTGACTTCCCAAGTCTAAATCACCCATTTTCTCTTGTATTGGAAAGCAATCTGGTCTTCTCCCATTATGGAACCTGTCTCACTATGTTGCAATTACCTGTTTACTTGACCCAAGTCCACACATACACTTTAAGTTTATTGAGGCCAGCAAACGTGTTTTTCTTATCAAGAGTTATTACCAATCATTACTACAAAGATTTGCACAGAGTAGCACCAGTCAACATCTGTTGAATAGTTTGATTTAATTTAATTGATCTGAATTTAAATTAATTGAGGACCCACAAGGTTCAGATATTGTGTGGAATGCCGCTTGATTCCGGGAAGGAAATTGAACCACCCGATTCCTGAGTTCTCCTCTTGCTGCATCATCAGTTGCTTTACTTCCGCTGTGTATGTCTATTAAATCAGGTGTTTAGGTAAATAGAATCATGAAGTCTAGTAAAAGAACCCTTAGGTTGTTGCTACATGAAATGCATCTAATCGATTTTAAGGAAATTATTTTGACACTCGAAAGAAGTGGTCTTTTGAATATTGTTTTTTGAGCAAAAATTTTGCCAAAATAATAGTCGTCTCTTTTTTTATTGCCATATAACCTTTTGCCTCCTTTTTTGTAATAGGAACAACTGCACTTTATTTATTTCTTCTTATGCACCCTTCCATCATCAGCAATCTCCCCAGCCCCAAGACGTTTGAAGAAGTTCAGTTCTTTAATGGCAACAACTATCACAAGGGAATTGACTGGTAAGAAAAATAACAAAAAATAAAGTCTGTTATTAACACACGCTCAATCATGGCAGAGCAATTATAGATGTATGCACAGCATCTGCATAATTACAGAATAAATTCATTGTGCTCAATTCTATCACAGTGAATTAGAAATTAATTTATAATGACGATATGTTTAATCAGTGTTGCCTATAATTTGGACAGTGCAATAATGATAATATTTTTCTGGTAAATTAATATGATTGAATAAAGAGGATTATGGAATATTTTTCATTAGAATTATTCATAAAGATATTTCAAATTCTCCTTAAGCATATTATTATTTTATGATGCCTAGAATTTTTTTAGCTAAATACATAATTTGTCTTCACAATGATGCTTGAGGAAACAGATAAATCAGTAGCTTGTTTTATTTTATACTCTGTGACACGTGTCTTCATTAACCATGTAGACTATAAATGGTGTATTATAATATAAGCTGATATTTGTCATGCAAATAATAGCAGAGCATTTCCAAACCATATTAATGCTAGTCACACATGTGCATAAAAGGAATATTACTTTGCATTTGATAAATTATGAAAAATTTAAAAATCACAATATTTTCCCTAAATGAAATAGAATAAGTCTGATATTGGAACTGATCTTCACTCTGGGGCTTTTTTCTAGCTCTATCCGAATTTTCTAAGAAAATGTGACCCTGATTTCCAATTCCCAGGTGTATCTGGGATATATCCAATCTCTGTGTGTATCCCAGGCAGATATCCCCTGAGGAAAAGTCCCCTCGATGCATACCTCTGTAGCATGTAACTTGATGTCAACGTCACATAGGAACCTGTCCTCAGGAAAAGGCCCATTCTTTTCAGATAGCTAGGATTAGAGGGGGGCAGCAGTGATGCCCATGAGCAGATTTGGTTTCCCATCGTGAGTACAGACATGTCCGTTCTGCACCTAAGATACCTCTATTCCACCTTACTTTAAAAACACCAAGTGAATTTTGGAATTGCATGCAAGTTATTAAAAGCAGAGCAGCAATTTTCTCTTGTCTATGAGCTCGAACAGAACACAGATTGTTAAGCAGGAATATAGATGAGACTTCTCACCACTTCACATTTGGGAAACATAATAACAAATGTCAAAGAGGAAAATAAGTGTCTTATATGAATTCTTAATTGCTCTCATTATTTATTTCTAGAACATTTGAGGGTTAGAGAAGTGGTGAGTTGTAAGGAGGGTTACACACATAATTAAAACCTTGCACTGAATTAACCTCCGAACATATTGATTGCATAATCTACACACTGAGGAACGTTCCGACAGCATATGGAGAAATGAACCCACCGAGGCGCCACAGGATCAGCTGGCAGGAGATAGCCCTTAATTACTCTAGATAGACGGTGATGTGTTCGCATTGCTGCACACACTACAAATTATGCACAAGTTAAAAAAGAGGAGAGCAATGATGCCCTAATCTGTTTAGTATTTTATAGCTATTCTGACTTATACATTTTCCTCTCTTGTGCACTTTAATCACCATTTAAGAATTTTGCATTCAAATTTGCAAACATAAATTTGCTATTTTAAAATATTCACTAGGCAATATGGTGTAATTCACTGTTTGCCAAGGGTAAACTTAATTTTTCTGGATTTGGCTTTTGATAGCACAGAACATCAACCCAAATCTAAAGGAGTTTCCTTCTATTTCTTAACAACCCACCTATTGCATCTCACTCCTTCTACCACAATAACTAATTCATTAGAACATGAATGCTTTGGGTTGTTTTCACATTCAAAGTGTGTATAATAGCTACTCTTTCGACTATTCTAACGTTAATAATTAGAAATTGATATGTGAATGTAAAAATGGTCAAATTATTTTGTATCCATAGTATGGCAGGGAAAAATTAGATCTCAGATTAATGAATTGTTTTCTCCACCTTCAGGTATATGGACTTTTTCCCTACTCCATCCAACGTTACAAATGACTTTCTATTTGAAAAGAGTGCTAATTACTTCCATTCGGAAGAAGCTCCCAAGCGAGCTGCATCTCTGGTCCCCAAAGCTAAGATCATCACCATCCTCATCGACCCCTCAGACAGGGCATACTCTTGGTACCAGGTATGAAGCAGTGAAAAGCACTATTAACGCATTTGGTCATAGCTTGACTGCAAGCAATGGTGAATGTCAAAATAAAATCCCGATGTATTGAACAATCAAATGTTAAAAGAACTAAACCAAAAATTAAAAAGAAATTAAGAAAAATAAGAGCTAAATATTTACTACATATCAAGTTGGACAAAAAATTTCAAGCATAAAATAATAGAAAAAATCACGCATCAAAGAATTACTAGATTGACTATATAAACATGCAAAGTGTTGGTCTGTCACAATTAACAAAATTAAAGGTAAATATCTAAGTAGAGAATCTTTAGCAAATACATGGTAAATGACTTAGCGTCCTTAATTTGCAAAAAAAGTTCCTGCAAATTGATAAATAAATATATCAGTATAAAAATGAGCAAATAACCAAAAGGTATAGATAGACAATCACACACACATACACACAAATGCAACTGCTCAACAATTTATGTGAAAAATGATCCACCGAATTAGGGATCAACAAAATACAAATCAAAATGATAGTCTTTTTGAATATCATCTTAACAAACATTGTAATGTTTATTCTCTCTGTTGTCAAGAGTGTGATCATAAAGGGACTCAAACATTCTAATAGAAAGATGTATAGATACTTTCTAAAAATTAATTTGTTGATAGTCATCAAAAGGGTTGCAAAGGCCCTTTTGTTCTGTGGTTGCTCTTCTGGAATCGATCATAAGGAAAGCCTCAAAGGATTGGACAAATATTTATTCCTTTATTTATACATCATAGTACTATCTATAAAAATAATAACAACTAAAGGAAAAATAAACGCCCAATAATATAGATTTGTGTCACACTGAAATGGAATATTCTGGAGCCACATTTAATGATGGTTTTAATCAATGGAATGATAATTAAAACATTATGGTCATTGTAATGTGTGGATAGATATTAATCGAATGATCACAAAGTTATATAACTAGAAATTTTGAATGCTCTGTGAGGAAGTATGTAAGGTGTTATGAGAGCATTTTCTGGAGAAGTAAATTTGGACTTAAAACTGAAGGATGAGTAGGTATTAACTGGTTAAGCACAGATGGAGAGTAGGGGAGAGGGAGAAGTATGTGTGGTCCACTGGGTGCAAAGAACCATAGCACATTTAAAGAACTAAAAAAAAGTTCCATGTGGCTAGAGAGCAAAGCCCGAGGTGGAGACCTGTGAGAGATGAGTCTGAGAGGCACACAGAGGCTGGAAGTCATGTGGGAGAACCATGTGGATGCCATTCTTTGAGCAATTGAAAGACTGAAAAATGTTGTCAGCCTGTGACTATCAGATTTCCTTTTAGAAAACATTGCATTATCTGCTATTCAAAGAATGGATTGGGTTGGAACAAATGACTACATGCATTCAGAGAAATCAAATAGAGGCTACTGCAATAGTCCTGCTGAGAAATAGAGGTAGCACAGACAAAGACAGTAAATAGAAACTGAGTGAAGTCTGAAGTATGAAGAGATGTTTGGGTGTTAAAATGAGCAGAACCTGGTGAGAAAACAGTGTCAAAGGTGAATCAAATTTCCAATCTGGGCAAATGGATGATGGCCATATATTCATATGAAAAGAGAAGCACTGAAGAAGGATACAGGAGTTGTGTGGGGGTGAGGTGAGGCTAAAGATGTGATACAGTTGGTGATCCTGAGGTGTGGAGTCACTGCCATGCTGAAGCTGAAGGAACAGTAGTTACCTGGCACTCTGGGGAGAGTCTGAGCTGGAGACAGAAAATTGTGAATCAGAGGCAAAAAGCCACAAAATTGGTGAAATTGCCTAAGAGAGAGTTTAGAGAAGAAAAATACAGAGCAGGATGAGGCAGCCAGAGAGACAAGAGAATACAGCCAGAGGAGTAGAAGAAAAAGTCCAGGAGTATAGTGACAGCAAATATGAGGCAAGGGAGTACTGTCAATGGAGGAGGTGACAACATGCCAAACAGCTGCTAAGAAAGTAAACAATTAGGCAAAACAAGGCCTGAATTATTTTCACTGAGGTCAAAGATATTGAGGAAGTGGAGCCCTTATCAACAGAGTGAAAACAGCAAAACCAGGTAGATTGGGTCTTGGAATAATTAAGTGGGGATGAAGAGATGTAGGCAGCGCTTGGAAAACACTAAGGAAATGTGACACAAAGGGGAAAAAACACAACACACGTTTATTACATAGCAGTTGAAGTGGTCGTAAGGAAAATGTGTTCTATGGTTGTGGCCATTTGAATTGTGATGTTTCCAAAGAAAGGGAGATGTTAAAGGCCCTGGAGAGGAAATGAAGAATCAATCCTGTGAGGATCCTGAGAGGCCTGGAAGGGATGGCAACGGGAAATAACCTACGTGGGAGGGGAGCACTCTGGTTCCAGAGTTGTTCACTTTTCTGGTACTGGGACCCCTCTGGGAGCCTGGTGGCGTCTATGGGCTCCATTTCAGAAATATATTTGAAAAGCATAAAACTAAATACATAGAACTACAAAGGAAACAACTATGTTGAAATGTAATTATCAAAATACTTTTCAAATCAGTATCATCAAATGGCAAGATCTAACGGTGGGTCTGTGCTCCTGTAGCTTGTCATGATGAGCATAAACATTTTGATACATCTGAAACACCGGTAATGTGATGGAAAAGTAACTGACTCTTATTGATGGTAAAATCACAGGTACAATAAATGCTAAATTTCATTTAGAGGTTACCGAAAATAAAGGGGCCTTTTTTTGCAGATCCAAGTCCATAGACTCTCTGACTTTATCAAGAACCCCCACAGTGAAACTTAAGGGACAGAAGAGGGGACGAATTTACGTGCTGGGAAATTTGAAGGTCTGGGATGGAGAAATGGAAGTGACTGTGATGGTCTCTTCTTCCTTTGAGAAGTTGAGAATGAGTTAAGCTGATGAAAAAGAGGGGGAGAATTTGGGAGGCAGCTGTTTGAGGAGACAAAAGGGGATGTGAACTCTTCTACGACAGTGAGAGAAAGTTGAGCAGAGAAATGTAAAATTGCCTACAGCAATGAAGGCTAACTGAAGTTAGTGATCTTGAGTTTAGGGTGGTGGTAATAATGTATATGTACTAAAATCCCAATGACACGAGTGTGTTTGTGCATGTATATGTTTAATGCATATAGAAATTAATGCTAAAATGAAGATTAAAAGGGAATTTTTTAAGAGCATAGTAAGATAAGTAATTTTAGGTTTTTCTTCATTCTTTGCCTTGACTTTTCAAAATTTCTCCAATAAACATATGTAATTGAGAACAAATAATGATGGACAGAAAAATATGACATTGCAAATTGGGATTGCAAGTGGTTGGGGATCCAAGTGGAACACACATTGGGTGCAAGATTCAGAAATTATTATTAGAATCCATGAGTCGGTATCTTCCTCAAGATATAAAAATGTGCCTTTCTCACTTTGTGAAAATTCATAATGCAAAGCAAGATAAACCTACTTTTTTAAAACTGTGCCAAAAGCATTGAGATGTTAAGCCTTAATTTAAAATTTTGAACGCAAACACTTGAGGCAAAATGTTGCACATTTTCCTAGCAGGGGGCACGGTCACTACTTTAGGCAGATTTATATGAAGTTTTTTTTCACATAGATTAAACCATTTAAATGGCTTAAAGCATTTAAAGAGAATCTATGTTGGCTTGTTCAAGTAAATTCTTTGAACATACACCTTTGAAAAGAATTATTTTTCCGGTAATACTTTTTATTGCCATATTGCTAAGAATAGGGTCCCCAAAGGGCTCTCTCTACATTTCAAAATAATGCAGCCTGTTATTTAGCTGGTCTTGTCTACTGGGTAAATGCCATAAATCCAAAACTCAGCAGGTGTAATTCAGAAACTCCTACAAACGTCACCTGCCACTGTAATTTCTACCCCACATTTTTATAATGGGCCTCATAGAAGAGCTATAGTACTCTTTTTTTCCATAAAATATTTTCCTTTGTGACTTCTGGTCATATTTTTTTTGCTAATCTTAGTTGCAGGAATATAAAGAGAAGTTGGTACTAAACTGGTCTAAGTCAATATAGAACAGATCAAGTACAGTTCCATGTTATCACTGCTTAAACTAGAAATTTTAGCCTTACTGTATCAATACACACATAGTATATTTATATTTATTCAAGTTATGTACTTTCTACACATTTTACCAATTAAATGTGTTATGTAATCTCTATATACTCAGCATAATGTATATACATTAAGAATGTCAGTAAATACACAATGAGAGGGCTTCAAAATGACTAGTTCTACCATTCTACCACTCACCGGTTACTCTTTAACCACTCACAACTTCCTAACTATCTTTCCTTTTTTAGTTGTGTTTATTTCTAACTCTCATATTAGGCCTGCTATTGCACAATTGTATCAGACCCTAATATCCTTCCATCCTTATCCCGTAGTAAATTTTCCTTATCTTCACTTTTAGATATCTCACAAAATTGGTTCATCCATCCCACATATCTCATCTACCTTCACTCAAACTTACTTTAGAGATAAACTTCTCTTAGTTTGCATGTTTATTTTTTTCTCCTTATCAAAATCTTTCTCATTAAATTTTAGCTCAAAAGCTTCAACCATTGAAAAAGATCCCTTCATCTTTCATTCAGAACTAAGGATTTATTGGTCTGGCTATCACAGCAAATAGCTGATACCTCTAGTCAAAGATACAACTTGATTACAATCTGTTAATCTCTTGTCTCTTGTACAAGATTTTGATCTCTTTGAAGATGGCAGTTATGTCTTACTTACTTCTCTTTATCTCCAGAATCTATTTCAGTTCTTTGTCTAGTGAGGAGCATATTGAGTGCTCATGAAATTGTATTGACTATTAACTTCATCTCTCATTGTGTTGGGTTGTTGTGTTTGACCAGTGAAGGTTTGATGAGAGCATGTGGTACTGAAAAGACGTAGGGAAACAGTATTTGGGAATCAGCAGAGTTAGATGGAAACCCTGGTGAGAGCAAAACAAAAGGACCACAGACAACGTCAACATGAATATGACACCTAAACAAGCACTGGGAACAGACATCTGCTTTCTCTGTGCTGATAGCACCTGCCACCCAGGGATGTTGGGGAAGTGTCAGAACCCACAAGGGCAGCTGTAATGAAACAATGAGCATGCCCACTCTTGCCAGTTGAAATCTCTTTTCATCAGGCTTGGTTTGTCTGATTCCTGACGTCTTTTCACTTCTAATCAGACCCGTGAAGAAAGTCCTTTTACTCTATCTCTTTCCTTGCACCTAAACATTCCAGACATGAGGACAACCACAGGCCTGTCTGCATCCTATTTGATGTCTATGGAAAACTTGTACTTTAAAAAGCAATATGCCAATGCCTAAGTTTCAATATATGCACTTTTTACCTTATTTTTCATTCTATAATCAATCATTTTGCATTACTTTTTTGGAGATAAAAGACACACACATATGTACACACACATCACACATGTGCACACATACCGGTGCAGGCATAAAGAAAATTAATTTTACAACTGATTTCTTGTTAAAGCACCAACGATCACATGAAGATCCAGCTGCCCTGAGGTTTAATTTCTATGAAGTTATTACAACAGGACATTGGGCCCCATCGGACCTAAAAACTTTGCAGAGGAGATGCCTAGTACCTGGGTGGTATGCGGTCCACATAGAAAGATGGCTAACTTACTTTGCTACTTCTCAGGTAATGTCCTGAAATTAATTTCTTCTGTTTATCATGATTATGTTGCACTGACAAACAGAAAATATGAATTAACATTACCACAGAGAGTGATTTATAATCAGAGATGAACATACCTAAGAAAGGAGTGGATCTTTGCGTTTTTAATGTCAATAACAGTATTAAAATATTGTTAAGTGGCTGTGAAACAAATTCTTGAGATCTTCTTTTGGATAGAAGCTGGTGTCAAAGTGCTAAGTCCTCACACGGGAGACATCACGTGATTCATAGGCAGCAGTAACTCTCAGCTACTGGCAGAGCAGTCAGTTAGATGATACCATTATGGATCACCATGTGCAGATACTCATGTCGTCTGTCCTGTGGGACTCTGGCAGAGAAAGAAGGAGGTCACGCATTAGACCGTCAAAATGGAAAGTGCTATATCAGCTCCAGGAATGCGAATAGAACAAGAAATAAAGATTTGAGGAAAGTGTCCATATCGTTTATACTCTACATCCCAGATAAGGTTACAACTGGAAGCTGAGTTCTCTGTCATAGTTTGTAAGGAGAATAGATGGGTAATTTTCAACTGTGTGCCCACTATTTCTAAGCCCTTGGCTCCAAGATTAGCTTATGGGATTTCATAGGCTGAATAATTATCTGATTGCATGACATATGGAAAATCATGTTTCTACTTCACAACTAAATGAAGAGAGTATCTATGTTTATTTCTGATTCACAGTCAAGTTAGTTAAGGGTTATAAATGATGCCGGTGGCAAACTTTAATTGTTGTTTATTTGGAAGACACAAGAACAGCAAACATTAAAATGTATTCTAAGTAGTGCATATTTTCTTCATGTTCACACTGAACTAATTGATGGTCATACCAGGCCAAAGGTGGCAGCTCAGTGTATTTAATTTAGTTTTGTTCTTCATAAAGTGACTATTTTTGACTTTACAGTTGCTAATTATTGATGGACAGCAGCTGAGATCTGACCCAGCTACTGTGATGGATGAAGTCCAGAAGTTTCTGGGAGTTACACCTCATTATAATTACTCTGAAGCACTAACGTGAGTCTATTCTCATGCTTGATTTCATTTCCATTATTTGCCGTCATAAATTATCACTGGTAGGAGTGTATATAGCATCATTACTACTAGCCGTGAATTTATACATCATTATGCTACTCAAAAGCAGTCAAAGGAATATTCTCATTATGCATGTAGTGTCTCCCTTTTGAAGACCAGGAATACCTTATCTTATAAAGTATTATAGAAATTTGATATGTCACAAATTCCCCTTTTTGTAAGCTTTTCCCCACTATCAGTTTGGTTAGGTAGAATTCTTACATGCTTACTCTGTGCAAAAAGTGTCCTAGAAATTGAAGTTACACAGGTGAAAAAGATGTAGTCTTTTCCTCCAAGTAATTTACGAGTTAGTAGGGAAATGCAGATGCCCGTCGTTAGCTCTGTGAAGGTAGCAGGATTTCAGGCAGAATTGGGAAAGCGATACATCATGTTTCACTCTGTATTTATTAAATTATGTGTAACCAAATATAATCACGTATAATGTTCCAGTTATCTATTGTTGCATGACAGACCTTCCCAAACTGACTAGCATATAACCACGGTCATTTTATTATGCTGGTGGATTCGGCAGGCTGGGAATTCAGACATGATACAGCCGAGACAGCTTGTCTCTGCTCATAATACCTGGGGCCACAGCTGGGAAGACATGAATATCTGGGTATAACTCGAACGGCTGGGAACGGGAATCATCTGGAGACTCGTTCGCTTCTTCACTCACATCTCTGGCTCTTGGACTGGGATGGCTCAAAGGCGGAGCTCAATGGGACAAGACCTCTTGTGTGCCTTTCTCACAGTGCAGTGGCTGTCTTCTGAGAGGGAGCGATGTGTCCAAGGAACAAGGTCCAAGAGAGCCCTAGCCTTCTCTGACCTAGCCTTGCAAGTCATACAGCATCACTTACTCCACATCCTGCTGATTACAACCAGGTCACGAAAGCCCAGTCCAAATTCAAGGGGAGGGAAATGAGCCTCCCCTTCTTGATGCGGAGGGGCAAGGGCATTCTGCAGAAGAGAATGTGGCTAGGGAGACGTTGTTGCAGTCATCTTGGGAAAATAAAACCATACACTTGGTCATTAAAAATGTAAAAACAATGGAAAGAAGCAAAGTAACAAACATACAAAAACAAAACCTCCGAGCAGCAAAAACATATTTTAAAAGGGCCTGGACTTGACAGTCACACAAGGCCTGCTACAAAGCCTATTAAATTTTAGAGAAAATTCTAACAAGCCTGATTATATAACTTTCCAGTTCACAGCAGATTAGAATCAGCAATTAGACAATTAGGGAGGGTAATGGAGGGACAGGAAAAGCAGTAATAAGATTGGGTTGCTCCTCATGCACTAAAACAACCCTAATGAAGTTTTTCCCTACGCATGGCAATAACAACAACACAGGCATGCCCCTGCTGATGAGGTAGACGGAGCGGCCGTAACATATCTTGCAGTAATCGTTACTGATGTTAGCGTGACTTCCCCTGCCTCCGTGCAGCAGTTTAGGGAATGGTTCTAGCCTGTTTACTACAAATAGTTGCTTATGGTTCTGTAGACCTGGAAAACCATACATTTAAAGAAGAGATTACAAACAAGTACAGAATATATGGTTTTTACTATGTCTCACCTCACAAAAAATTAATAACTGTAGTGATGTTCAGTATGAGAAAGGAACTCATGTGGCAACCAATTCATGTCCTCAAAGTTGTCTAACTGTTATTTGAGAAAGGCTTTGCATCTCAATGTCACCATTTCATGCCTACTAAAATGAAACTATGAAACAGTGGATTGACAGAACTTAGAAAGAATAAATGCCCTTTGCTAGACTTTGGCTATATAATGTTGCCAATGCAATAAATGAAACCAGGACAGCAAAAACATGTGGACTCTAGGTTATAACAACCCTATCTGAAAGAATGACTTTCAGCATCCTGGATGGCTGTCCTTGCTCAGGTTGTGTTAAGCTCTGCCTCCCAGCAGCTGCTGTAGAGAGCAAGGAGAGACTGTAGCCCGTCCGGAGACCTCTGCACACCTGACAGCAGAGGAGATACTCTCAGCATGTGAAGAAATTTCTTGGCTTTGCTGCCTGATCTGTATTTTACCTCAACGCAGTTAAATATTCTCATCCTGTGGCTGAAAATGCTGCTTAGGGGCACCGTTACGCCGATTGCCCCATCTCATTTTGCACAGCAGGCCGAATTGTTTTTCCTCTGGGGAAACTAATGAAAACTAGAGAAAGGACTGTGATAGGCAAAGAACAGATTGAAAAGTCCAGGTTGGAAATGACTCTGTCTTCCTTTTATCTGTTTAACCAGTGATGTATTTAATTTTAATTGATAACGTGTACTAGGACAACCTGGACTACAAGGATCGGGTCTCTGATAATAGGTTGGGCAGGGAACTGTGAAGAAAATTTCCCTCTCCCCTTAAATGAGTTCACATATGTGCAGAGGCAAATTGCAGGTGCACCGGTATTATAGGAATGGGCCCAGGGCAACGAAATATTCTGCAACTAATTAACTTTACATCCCAGTCAATTATGTTCCATCCTTCTAAAACATCTGCTGAGCAACAAAAATGCAAACCTTTTCGATGTTTTATGCATGCAGCAAGTCCCACAGCAATAAATTTAAAATTTCCCTTCTTATTTGGTTCATTCTTTCGTTTCTCCTATCTTGTTAGTCCTAAACAAAAATTCATATATGTCTGAGTTTAAACAAAATAATTAGGCCACACATTCTTCCATTTGTAACTTTGTGCAGCCAGGAGAGCAAAACAACAGTAGAATTTTCTTTAAGAGTATAGGGACCTGAATTATCCAGTAGAATCATCTGCCTTCAACAAAGAAGTACAAGCTTGTCTAATCTTCCACTCACTATTTGTACAGCCCATGTCTCGTGCTACCTGAAAAAAATATAAAAAATTATATTTTTACATTTTTAATTTCCTCCTTGAGAAGTGTAAACATTTTGGACTGTAAAAAAAATACAGTATTTTTCCAAATTAAAAGCTTTAATTCTTGTTTATATTCACATAAGTGTATTTACTTTATATTCAGTCACTTTAATATATACCATTGAATGATTTCAAAGAAATCTGTTAATATATTTAGACAGGAAATCATATTAATAAGTAAATAAATCTTAAGGTCATTTTTATGTGGGTTGTAGTTCTGATGATTGGTCCTTGATCTTTTACAGATGAATAGGTAAAGTATAGAACTTAAGTTCACAATTTCAACATAAGATTGAGCTAAAGATCTATATGTCTTTTTTATTACGGGAGAAATATTCAAAAATAGCACTAACAGTTTATTTAATCTCAATAAGACTCTCTCAAATCAATTCAATGAATATTTGTAGAACTGAATTAAATCAAATCGAAGCAATGGGCATGTGAAAGTGCATTTCCTTTATCCAATCGGTGAGGCTCTCTCTCTCGAAATTCCACATACAATTTATAATCATTATATTTTATAAAATCATTTATGTTTGATCTTTTGTAGGTTTGATCCCCAGAAGGGCTTTTGGTGTCAGCTACTGGAAGGAGGAAAGACCAAATGCCTTGGAAAAAGCAAAGGCCGAAAATATCCACCCATGGATCCAGAGGTAATATTTTCCTAATCTTTGAAATATACTGGTAGATCTCTGGGCATACAACCTTTTCAAAACTGGTGACAGTAAATTTGGTTCCTTTTTCTGCTCTTTCTTTGCTATCAATAGTTTTATATATTTAAAAGATAGACAGACCAACAGAAATAGATGATTGATAGATACCCATTGTTTGCTGTTGGGAGGCAATTCAAATGTAAATGCAAAACAGTAACTCCTTTCCAAATGTGTAAAGTCCTTAAATAAATTGTTCACTAAACAAGTGATTTTGGGTACAATATATAAGCATTATTATTATATTAAACATTTACCATGCATAGTAATGAGCTAAGCAATAAAGAGTAAAGAGTTCTGATCACCAATTACAACATGTGAGTGAAGTTTTCCAAACCACCAAGCAATGCTCAACACTGGTTGGGTGTCCTAGAATTCAACTCAGTGCTAACACTCTCTACCCAGAGACTGCATCAGACCCCACAGATTAAGGGCTCAGTCCTACAAGTCTGCCCCTCCACTTCAGATGCCAGGCGCAAGCCCAGGTTGTCACCTGTGCTGCTGACCAACTGGTTATGGATTGGAGGTTTCAACGACTCCTTCCTTTGGTTCAATTTATTTGCTCAAGTGGTTCACAGAACTTAGAGAAACATTTCACTTACTAGATCACCAGTTTATTATAATGGGACATAACTCAGGGACAGTCAGATAGAAGAGATGCAGAGGGCAAGGTATGGGAAAAGGGCACAGAGCTTCCGTGTCCTCTCTGAGTGCATCACTCTCTTGGCATCTTCACATGTTCACCAACCCAGAAGCTCTTGAAGCCCTGTCCTTTTTTGGGGGTTTTATGGAGGCTTCATTACATAGGCATGGTTGATTAAATCATTGGCCAATGAGACTGATTCAACCTTCAGGCCCTCTGCCCTCCCCTAGAGGTAAGGACTTAAAGTTCCAACCCTCTCTTCACAGGTTTGGTTCCTCTGGCAACTAGCCTCATCCTAAAGGGAGGCCAAAAGTCACCTCATTAACATAACAAAAGACACCTTTCTCACTCTCCCACTTAGGAAATTCCAAGGGTTTTAGGAGCTCTGTGCCAGAAACCCAGACAGAGAATAAATATGTATTACTTACTATAAATCATAATATCACAGAGAGGATACAGGATAAAACAGTTTTGAACTCAAATTTACTATAGGAGCGTACATTAGTTATGGTCACTGATTTATAATAAGATACCTAAAACAATGACAAACTACAAAGAAGCAGGGAAAAAAATCTCTCAGTAGAAGTGATGGTGTGAGGAGGTAGACGAGGATTGGGAAAACAGTTATCAATCAGCTGAGCCAGATATGATGAGTCTCTCTCCTAAGGCAAGGTGAGTGAAGGGAGGATGGAAGGGATTTACTATGGAAATAAAAGTACCAGAAGGTCCTTAAACTATACCTTTGAACTTCATAATTTCAAAAAGGTTTCAGAAATCACTTTAATCTGCCAAGAAATCAACGTAATGTTCCCATTACTTTTATAAACATCTTATCCAGAATTGAAGTGTTTACAACCTAGTTTAAGAGAAGAAATGTAATGAAATACCTGGTAAATGGTAGAAGACAAAATGTAGTTGTCTTAAGTCCATTTCCACAGTATACACAAAAGTCGCTAAGGGAGTTTTATGAGGAAAGAGACACATTTGCGCTAAAATATTGGGAAGGGCTTAAGAGAGACGGTACAACCTTGACGAGATGGAAAACAATGTGGGGGCTGTTGCTACCTATACATACACAGGAAAAGTGCTCATTGCTACTATTTTGTCAGAGACACAGAACTGTGTTCAGTAGGTTATAATATGAAGTAAGTGATATCCAGAGACAAAACCCAATTATAAATTTTCTGCTTTCCAGAAACAAAAGCAAACATAAACTAAAGCCATTGATATATT